>NC_071393.1:90130681-90748531 GCF_022682495.2 Desmodus rotundus
AGTCATCATTAAGTTTTATTTCCATGGGCTAGGGTAACAATCGCCCTGTACTCCTCGATAAACTGAGTTCATTTTGGTAAATAACATTCACTCTTATTCAGATATACAAGCTACTACACAATCCTTCCATTTTCATAGACTTTCTTCCTCCCCTGCAGTTCGATCTCAATTTTCCTGTTTTATTTAGGGGTTGAGGATTGCATCTCACTCCGCTCTGTGGACTCAGCACTTCTCATCGTGTCTGGCACACAGCAGATGCTCAGTAGGTTTTGTTGAGGTTGAGCTGAATTTGAATCACTGATTTTCATTCCCTTGCTCTCGAGGACCTCTGTGACATATATATATATATATATATATTAATGAAAGAAACATCAAATCTCTAAACCAGAATTGACCCGAGGTACTAACCCTTGTTCTACAAGTGAGGACACTGAAATCTAAGGAAGGTCAATGACAGATCTCAAAGACAGCACTCAAGCTGGGTCCCAAACCTTCTCCGGATGTCGTGAATTGTTCTTTGGTGAAAGTGTTATAGTTTTCAACATGTCTTTGTGGGACAGATTCCAGAACATAAACTCTTTAAGGGCAATGAAAACAATTCTGAGTAATTTTTGTGCTTTCACACAAAACTCATGGCTAGCAAGTAGGATGATAAAAAATCTTTGATGACCAAATGATTGATTGACAAATAATTTCTAGGAAGAATTGCCCACTGAGCATGGGCTTGGGCTCATTTTGGAAACATCCCATTAGCAGGAAAAATGGACTCTGAGAAAAGCGATGAAATCAAAGTTGGAAAAGGGCAGGACAGCTGGGCCCCAGACTGAGATGTGGGTGCATCTCTACACAAATCAATCCCTCTGCTCTGTGCCTCAGCCAACAGTGACACCCCTATGCCTGCCCCCCACCCACTCCCTGCTACCTCACGACCTAGAAGAACCAAGTGTGAGCATGGGACAGGCTTAGGCCAACCCGTCACTGTAACTGGGAAACAACACGCCCCCACGTCCAGCTGAATGTGATCAGAGCGTCCTCTCCTAACACGAGGGGCTGGCCATTAATCCTTCCTGAGAGGAATGTCGACCAGAGGCTGCTCTGCGATGTTCCGCTGGTTTCATTCAAGTTCTCGAAGGCTGTAGCCCTAAAATTCTCTTCACGTTGGTAATGTCTAGTGGAGGAGCCATGGGCTCAGGTGGTTCTAAAAGCCATCACAACTGCAGAGCACTCAGAGAAGGTTTGGTCCTTAACTGGGAAGTTGTATTAGTTTGCTGCTACAATTAAATATCACAGTGGAGGAGGCTCAAACAACAGAAATTTATTTTCTCACAGTTCTAGAGGCTAGAAGTACAAACTCAATGTGTCGGTAGTGTTGGTGTCTCCTGAGGCCTCTCTCCTTACCCGCAGATGGCCACCTTCTTTCTGTGCCCTGCAATGGCCTTTTCTCTCTGTGTCTGTCCCTGGCATCTCTTCCTCTTCTTCTAAGTACATCAGTCCTATTAGATTAGGGCCCCACCCTATGGCCTCACTAAACCTTAATTACCCCTTAAAGGTCCTTTCTCCAATACAGATACACTGGGGGTTAAGGCTTCAACATATGAATCTGGGGGTGCATAGTCCAGTCCACGACAGAGGGGAAGCAGCATCTCTTCTTTCCAGTTGCCAGCGTGTCTCTTCCCACTACTACTTACTCTCCTTGGTGTTTTCTCAGAGACATTTGTGATTGATTTAGAAAGCAATAAGGAAAATTACCTATTCATTGAGATCTTACCGAAAGTTCTCAAAATTGCAATTACAAGGGGAAAAAAATGGAAATAAAATCATCTTGCCAACAGCAGTAAAAGAGGTGTGATACTCTGCAAGGCGGGAAGCAACTGCAAACAAACAAACACACTGAGGGGCAGGAGCCAGGCTCCGAAGTCCTCTCCACAGAAAAGGGCAGCTTCGCCGGCAGGCTGTGGAGAGTGCCTTGTCGGCCTGATTTACACAGGTACAGAAGGGTCCGGAGGCTGCGGGCCGGCTCCGCCAAACGCCCATGTGTGCATGAAATTAGAATGTCAACACTTGATTCATGCTGCCAAGCTGTGACTGTGAAACAAATTATGTCAGTGGGTGGCAATTGCAATATTAGTCTAAGCAGATAACATTTAACTCTAAAGAGGGGCCCGGTCTTCCAGCCTTTTCTCTATTATTACCTTAATATCGACATTGTTCGACTTGGACAGGATACAATTTTGAGAAAAAGGAAGATGTTTTACATGGAGGCGTGGGTTCTTTAGGAAAGGATTCATTGCCATTTTAAGTGATGCTTGCTCCTAACTCTCATGGAAATTTAGGAGTCAGGTAATGTAACGATTTTTACACAGCACCACCACGCACCTGACTGAGTTCAAAGTGGCTGTGCCATTTGTGGGGTAGTCTAAACCACAATTAAATAATCCGCCTCTTATAAAGGAAGCCTTTGATTCCTGGGCAGAAGCTCAGAACTTAAATGCATCTCAATGTAAAGGAAGTGGCAAGTACCTTGAAAGCAAATTCTTCCAACTTATTTCCTGGGTTCCACGCTAACTAATTTGGCTCAAGTGAGGTCTGTGCAGATGTTTGCGTTGAAACTTGTTATTTTCTACTCAATTGATTTAAGCTTGTGCATATTTAAAATCCATTTTAAATTAACATGCAGTTAGAAATGTGCTAAGGAATTTCATATAACAGTGGGGATTTTGTTGGAGTGTATTTTTTCTTTAAGACATTCTTGGTGAAGCTACAGCCACCCTAAAACTTAAACTTGGCCTACAGGATAACCATTTTCCCATGAAATGAGGCGCACATCTATCTCCACTTGAGACCCACTTCTTTAACTAGCCATATGGCAAAACATCAATTTGAAGTTTTATTCCATTACAAACACCCATGTAGTTAAAGTTAATGCTGTGAAAAATCCAGCTTGCAGCAGTGAATGTTTATAGAAGCAGTATGCCCTTAGCGGTTGAACCAGGCCAAGGTGGCTAGCCACAGAGTTAACATTCTGGGGGAATATTGAGAGGTTTTGGGGGAGAGGGGTGTGGGAGGAGGTGGGTAATACCTAAAAATTTGTACATGAGTTTAAGATATTTTCACTTGTAATAATGAAGGCATTCCCACGTATCCTGGGGGTTAACGGGAATACCCACCATGGTCTCCACGTTCTCCGGCTATGGTTCTCATCTCCCTACTCACATAAGCCTACATCCAAAAGTTTGAAATTGCACTTTCTTTTCTACCAAGGCAAAGAATAAAAGCCTGGAGTCTTGATCACAGGGGAAACATTAATAAAATTTTATTCTTTTAAATAAATTTCCTATTTGACAAAGTGGGATATGAGGAGGGAAAAAAGAACTTTCAAATTTACCAAAGACCCTTTTGGCACTGTCATTTTATGCTGCAGCCCCCTCATACCAGGCAGAAATGCCAAAACAATATAACTGGTGGGCTGGTGTTGAAATCTCTTGCCTTGTTGGCGTATTTCTCAAGACGCGCTGATTGACCGTCATTCTCCTTGTCTAGCCGGACGTAGTACGATGCGCACTCACAAAGGGGCAAACCAGGACTGGCCGGCATAGGGCAGGTAGCCACATCACTGGTGCTCTGATGAAGGTGGTCGCCGGACCCACCAGTCTGGTTTGGCTGCACGTAAAATCCGCCGGCTGCAAGGCCCGCGTTGTCTGTGAAAAAGCCGCCGCGGTGCAAGTCTCTGAAGCAGATCATCGTAAGAGGGCGAGGTCTCAGGTAACTGCCTGGGTGACCCACCAGCCCCGTCCACTGCTTCAGCCACGGCTCCTGACGCAGAAACGCGCGCTGCCCTCGCCTCTCAAGCAAGAATTTCTGCTTTGAAATTTCATTCATTCTGAAAACACCCCTTGGTTAGGCCGTATTTCCTTTTCATTCACATGATGTCAGAGCCTGCCATCCATTTTAAAGCCTTCACATCTTCACAGCCATATAACATATCCTGTCGTTTATTTCAAAACTGTTCACAGACCAAAGGGAATATTTTCTCTTTATGGGGCAATTGCAGGCTTGTAACTTCTTCATCCTCTGAGAACTCGAGAAGAAAGCTGGCACGATCGTCTGCAGTTAGCTGTCAAACGCAGTTAATGCTTTATCAGGGGGACTAGAGACACAGCTGCTCCCCTCACTCCATCTCAGGAAGGCAGCTTTGGATCCTCCTCCGTGTAGGAAATTCACTGGACTCCTTCAGCCAGAGACGTAAGAAATCAGGATGGAATAAACAATATTTTGATGTAAACAGATTATCAACACGAGAGGAATGACCGTCTGGTCACCCGGGGGGTGTATTCAGTTAACACTTCCACCCCTTAAAGACAATGGTGTGCAATCAATGCATATAGGGCCTTTCAGGCCCGTTGCTAAGTGATACGCAGTGTCAACAGAAAAATGCCGGATGTACAGAGGACAGCTCCAGGCCCAGGAGAGATCAACAGCCTCTGATGATATTTTAAACTTAATTCAGTTCCCGATGAAGATTGTGACAGGTTCCGTGGCCAGAGCAGAAAAGATGTTTGCACTTCAAAATCCGACTTGGTAAAGTTACTCTGCTGTGTGCAAAGAGTGTTTAATTTGGTAACAAGTGAATCGTGGCCCAAACAGTGGTTGGTTCGAATAGGAAAAGGCACCCAGCAGGGGCGTCCTGAATATTCATTTCTTGCAAGGCCCAGCAGTCATCTTACAATCTCGGTGTCAGTATCAGAGCTGGTCATTTGTCTCAGATTGTCTACGCATTCTCTCATTTTTTCATCTCTAAAATCTATTTTAGGAGCAGCCCCCAAAGCCATTTGCAACAGCTTCTTCAGAAATGCTAAAGAAAGGGAAGAAACTTGAATAGGATCACATCACCCCATACAACCATGAAAACCTGTTTTGTGGGGCATTCTTGAAACCAGCCCAGAAGCTCTTAAGAGTTTTTGTATTTATTTACCCACTTCTTTCTCTCCCTTCTCCATCCCTCAGTGGATTTTTATATTCAAATGCAAAAGGTTTTTCCTGCGCACTAAAGATCCATTTATGTATTGGTTGAGAAGATCATGCCATAATGTGAAGAATTGCAACTTTTTCATAAACAGATGTTTACAAATTCAGTCTTTGTACCAGAAAAAGCACACTCACCACAAAGGACCTATTTTCCATAGTTAAAGGCAAAAACCTTTTGAAAAAACCCTCATGTCCCTTAAAGTCCAGGAACTATTAACCTCAGCTATATTGTCCCTCAAGTTTAACAAACCTGTAAAATGTTTTTCTAACCGGACACTGGTCAGTCCTGTGTGGTCAGGGCTGCGGCTGACAACACACACTAGTTGCACAGGCCCCGAGAGTTGTGTAGACCAGAGAGCTTGATGAGGGGCACAAGCAGTTTATTCAACTCAGGGCGCTCTATTCCCCTCATCACACACAAGCTTTTTAAGAGTCCAAGTCACACAAGTCGTAGTGTTCAGGTTTGGTCTGTTCATGAAACTAGTAAGAGCCACAGAGCATTTTGTCTAGTGGGCTAAAAATTCCTACAGCGGGAGTGTGCTAACACAGATTGAGAAGAGGGTGGGGGAGGGGCTGACTTCTTGACATTTGTCTTCCTGTCTCATCCCACGAAGCTAATTTTATAGGGTCGCTCCTGTCATGTTTAAGCTCCAGGTAGTAAGGGGGAGACTGAAGGCAGATGAAACCACACAATAGCATTCCCAGGCCTTGTTTCCTCGCCTCACTGAGGGTGGTTCTCCCTCACGGAGGCCTGAAAGCATTGTGAGGCGAAGAAGAAGCGGAGCGTAGAAACAAGCAAACAAGCTACAGTGATGATTGCGTAATTGTGCCGAGACCACCTGCCACCATCTTCCTACTCCACGTGTCTCTGACTACCAGGATTCTTCGGCGAAACCCATGCAAACTCCTCTGTAGTTATAAAAGATGGGGAGATAGGATTTTGAGCCTTGGGTTAGCTGAGTGAATTACAGAAGACCTAAGTAGAAGCCACAGACATTTTCAGATTAATGATCAGGCCTGACTCCTCACTGAGGCTCTTGCTTATCCCTGGAGCAAGAACAAGTAACTGCTGAGTGCCAGGCAAAAGGAACTGCTCTGACAATAGTTGTGTTTGTCACCGAAAGGCACAACATGTTTGGATGTTGATGAATTAAAGTTAACTGAAAACTATCACAACTTCTCTACCAATTGAAAAGGTGTGAATGGGCCGTAAAGTTTTTCTTAAATTCCTATTAATGTTAGTTAGAGCCTGACTCTAACTCTTTCAATTTATTCCAATAAGCACAACGCTCTTCATATCTCTCCTGAACTTACCAAACCTGCACACAGGAACCGGTGACGACGCTTCGTGTCTCGCCCCATTGCTGAGCACTGTGGGCGATTTTAGCAGGAATCTTAGAGTGGTAACTCTCTAACTTGGGGCATTCCCGGACTTCTGAATTGTAAATAAAAGTATTTTCTGTACAATCATTTGTGACAAAGATCCTAGTTAGTGCGGCTTGTTTGTCCTGCATAAAGACGACCTGCTGTCCCACCTTGGAGGGAGGACGTTTCCTGCACTTCCCCGGTAGTGGGGAAGTGTTTGTTAAGCCATTAACACTCTTTCTCCTTGTCCCTCTCGTGGCTAACAGGCTAAACTGATCAACAGGCTGTGAAAGCAAAGACATCTAGCAAACGAGCTAGACCACGCTGGCTGTGATTTCAAAGCTTTGCAGGCGTGACCAGCTGGCACATTTGCTTAAGTCCAGCAATTTCAGCAGGGAAAACACCCGAGCACGCCAGGAAACCACACAGCCTGAGAGAAAGTAGTCATGAATCAACAAGGCCACAATAGGACTGCTTGATATGTTCTATGTAAATGTAGAGCTATGAGCACGTATTAATTTATCAAATTATGAAACCGCACCAGATCATCTATTTCCAAAATTTCCCACTAATGGACTTACTATACATTTGCTTGTTATGCACCTGTTCTTTAGACAAGGTCACTGTTGATCTGTGTCTCTCAGCCCCGGCTGTACATTAGAATCACCTGGGGAACTTTTAAAATTCTACAGATGCCCAGGCCCCACCCCCAGAATTTCTCTTTTAATTGGCCGGGGCAGGGAGCCTGAGCAATGACGGTTGTTAACGCTCTGAGGTGAGTCCGATGGCGAAGGTTCCCCCTGCTGAGCTGGGGCTGAGCAACACAGTGATAGATAATGAAGTGGAGGCAGGTGCTGACGGGATAATAAGAGTTTATGGGAGGAAAACCTAAAATTGAGGAAATAACACCCATTAATTTTTTTTTATGAATGGAGAAACAAAGGACATTATTCACCCTCAGCAGCAGAAAGAACATCTTTGTTCAGCTCTAGGACTGACATATCCCATGGGAACCTAGCTGAGACCCGTGACTTAAGTGACTGGAAGAAGACCTGCACACACCAGAAGGCAGGCATAGGCCATAGTTGGGAGACGAGCCCATGACAGGTGTCAAAACACTGCAGAAATGTGGAGGACAATGACAGGAGGCAGGGCATCAGGAAAGGCTTTCCGGGGGAGGTGGTTCTTGAAATGGACCTGAAGTGGAAGGATACCTAGGGTCCAATTGTCTGTGAAGGTAGTTGGTGAGGTCCAAGCCCAGAATCCTTTTTCCAAAGTTCAAGGCCATTTTCATGAAAAGGAGAAAGACTATTTCACCTTTTTCTTTTTACCATCCTTCTTGTCTGCTTCCAGCCTAGGAAGAGTAATAAAAACTAAGACTTACTATTAACTGTGTACCAGACACTATTCCAAATGCTTTACACTGAAATCATTTGCGCTCTAACCCCTGGTTGAAATATCTCTGTGAAGTGGGCATTGCAATTACCTCCCTTTTACACAGGGGGAAACAGAGGCAGAGGGACATGAAAACTCATTCAAGATCACTCAGCAACTACATGGTCATTGTCTTAGCTCTCTGCTCTTCTGCCTCTTTCAGACACTGTCATCGGCTGAAGCCACCTCTTCCACCCGCCTCCCACAGCACTCTGGTGACATAGAAGCTGCTGGCTGGGAGCTGGCCCACTTACCATCTAAAACCAGCAGCTGTGGGAGCAGGAAAAGGGCCGTGGACCCACCCAGTCACAGTGCAGATGACAGGCTGCGAGGCCCGTGGCCCCTCACAGCGCCTCAGAGCACAGGAGTCGCTAAACCTTTGCCCCCAGAGACAGAGAACCCTGACCTCTCTCCCCGATCGCCCCATCTCGCCCTGAATACGACCTTACAGAGGCCCCCTTTTTGTGACAGGAGTGTAGATTATGCCATTTTCTTCTTTTTTGAAACGCTTTCTCTAAAGCAGCAAATTGTTATAAGTTTTAAATAGGGAGTGGCCTTGCCTAAAAAGTTCAGACAAGGAGTTATTTAATAAATGTTTTTAAGAATGCCCTAGAGAAATGGTATAGCAGAGGCCAGCGAAATCTTTTTTCTTCTCATTCAAATCAGTTAATTCAATTTAATAGATACTTATTGTGCACCGACCATGCATAAGGTTTAAAAACATTTATTTTTATTTTTATTTATTGATTTTAGAGGGAGATGAAAGGAGAGAGAAAAGAGAGAGAGGGAGGCTGCAACTTGTTCCACTCACTTATGAGTTCACTGGTTGACTCTTGTATGTGTCCTGAGCAGGGATTGAACCTGCAACCTTGGTGCATCAAGATGATGGCTCCAATCAGCTGAGCCGCCCAGTCAGGGACCATGCCTAGGGTTTCTAATCTGAGTAAGGAGATAACACAGCTGCTGCAATCACTGTAACAAAAGGCAAAGTGAGAAGGATCACAAGAAAAGTCCCTAAACGCTGTGGTTTTGGAGGCAGATTCGAGGAAAGTAGGGATCTTATAGCTCTTCCTGGAGGAGGTGGTACTTAAAATGAGCCCTGAATCTGAAAGACTTCATCAGGAAGAGGCTGTGGCAGAGGTGAATGAAGGGCAGTTAAATCTGTTGCCTGTCTCGGAGTAGGGGCCCAGGCCCATAGGCTACACGTGAAGCCTGGGAGGAACAAAGAAATTGTTTGCTGCCAACTTCCAAAACTGCACAGGCGGCAGAGTCGGGGGCAGGAAGCTCTAAGGTCTTTCCTACAAAGTAGCCAATTTACAGTTATGGTTACACTTGAGTCAATTAAAGTGTTTTATTAGCAAGAATTTGAATCTCTTACCTTCATTAACATTTAACAGTAAATGGGAGAAAAAAGGTAAATAAAATATTATCTGGCTTTTTAAAGGTCATTTCAGACTGAGTGTTATAAAATGTGATCTGGGGAAGGGCGGGGGTGGCCCTTTGTGTGGGTTTAGAGCACGGGCCTGCTCTAGGGAATCTCACGGCACTGGCAGCAGAGCACCTCTTGGCAGGTGAGGTGCTTGAAGGTGCATTCATTAGAGGCAGCGCATTTGGGGCAGGGGGAGGGAAGAAGGAGATCTGACAGGTGAGAATGAATTTTTTGCTTTAGATGTCAGATTGTAAATCATTTGGGGTATGCAGTATTAGTAATTACTCCCACGATCAACACCTGCTTTTTAACAACCGTAGGCTAGTAGCCCAAATTGATTAAATGACAAACTAATCACTCCCCCAAAGGAAAGGAGGGAGCCCTGTGCCCAGGTCTCTGAGGGCCCACAGAGGGCTCGGAGAAGCCCCAGTCACTGCAGGCAGGTTGAACTCCCGCCCTGGGCGCTCTGTGGGTATTTTTACAACAAGGCCTGCTGTTCCTGGAAATCAGAAGAAGAAACGTGATAATTTGACAAGGATATAAATGTCCAACCTGAAAAGAAGCTCCTATTTCCCAAAGTATAGTCAGGTCCTTGAATAACATTGCTTTGTTCAATGTTGTTTCATTAAAACATTGAGGAGAAAAAGAATTCTCAGCCAGGGCCACCCCGGGTGCTCCGGTTTCCTCTCACACCCCAGAGGTGTGCAAGTTAGACAGACTGGTGTGTCTACATTGTCCCAGGCCAGGTGAGCGTGGGCGTGTGACTCGCCCTGCGAAGAAGGGTGGGTCCTGTCTAGTGTCCTGAGTTGCAGGGACAGGCTCTGGTCAACTCTGACCCTGAAATGGAATCAGTGGGTTAGAAAAGAGTGATCTTACTTATTTTTATCAATCTCTCTTAAATGTATCTATAGCTCACTTTTTCAATGTTTAATATTAGAAGGGTTTGGGGTTGTTATTTAGCAGTTTGTGATCAGAAACATGTCATAGGAATTTAACCCTTGTTTATATCAATTAGCCTGTGGTGACATTGGTTTTGTTACATGTCGTTTCACTTAAAGTTGCAGCTTCCAAGAACGTATTAACAGCATTAAGTGATGAGAAAGCCATCCAAAAGCTGCCCAGTGACTATTTCATCCCAACATGTCATCCCTGGAGATGATAAAGACCTAATGTGCTGCTGAAGCATCACCTGACCCTGGGAAGGCAGCAGAAAGTCAGCATGCCCCTACTATGGGGGAATGACATTTCTTATAATTCTGTATCAGAATAGGTGGCCTAGGAGAAGACCTACCCCTCCCACAATGGGGTTTCTGAAGATTTCAAGGTTTTAGGGATGGCTGTTCTCCTTGTCCTAGGTGAAGAAATGGGCAGAGAGGCCCTGACTGGTGTGGCTCTGTTAGCTGCAGTGTCATCCCATAACTGATGGGTTGCAGGTGCGATTCCTGGTCAGGGCACATACCTAGGTTGTGGGTTCCATTTCTGGTCCAGGCACGTACCAGAAGCAACCAATTGATATTTCTCACATTGATGTTTCTCCTTCTCCTTTCCTCTCTGTCTCTGAAAGCAATGGAAAAAAAAATCTGTCCTCAGGTGAGGATAAAAAATAAAAAGAAACGGGCAGGGAGAAAGGGAACTCTGGATCTGGGGATGTACATCCTACATAGCGAATGGGAAGCTGCCCTTTCGAGGTAATAGTAGTGGACTCTATCTTACTGAAATGAGTCTGAGAAAGGAAAAAAAAACCCTGACCAGGTAGCTCAGTTGATTAGTGTCACCCTGATAAGCCAACGTTTTGGGTTCGGTCCTTGGTCAGGGAACATACAAAAATCAACCAATGTATGTGTAAGTAAGTAGAACAACAAATTGAGGTTTCTTTCTCTCTCTCTCTCTCTCTCACACACAGGTCAGTTTTTAAAAAATGAGTATGGGCAATTGGGTAAAAGCCCCTCCCTAGGCCATCTTCATCATGGGAGCCCTTGACTACACTGCATCTGAAAATAAGGGGGAAAGGAAATCACAGCAACATAAATGTTTCCTAATTGTAAATAAGTATCGCTAATCACAGTGATGGTGTTCAGAGCAAAATGCAATTACATAAACACAGAGAACAAAATTCGAAGAAAGAAAGGATATTTACATAAGCAAATATAAATTAAAAACCTGATTTTAATGCACTAAAATCACCTGGTACAGTTTTCTAAATGTCAAAGGCTGCTACTCACTGTCCCTCCGGGACCAGCCTAGTCAGCAGCTGAGGAGATGGCCTTCTGTTCATCCAAATATGAAGGTGAATATCATGGATTTCAGCACAAAAACGATGAGGACCTTTTCCCGATCCACTGAATAGCTTTATTTCATATTTGATCTAGCAAAGAAATATGGAAGGGGTTCTAGAAAGTGGTAGACAGACCAAAGTTCCAAACAGTTTCTCCATGAGCCTTCCCAACATTATTCCATTCCCTTTCCTGTTGCCAAGTATAACACACAAGGGGCTTCTCACCCACCCTGAGAAGTCCGGGGATATCACGGAGCCTGAAAGACTCAGCGCCAAGGTGTACAATGTCACTGTAAGAGGCAGGGGTTGAGGCTGTGACCATTTTCTTTCTTTCTTTTTCTTTTTAAATAATTTTAAATGTTTTTTAAAGGATTTTATTTATTTATTTTTAGAGAGAGGGGAAGGGAGGGAGAGAAATATCAATGGGTGGTTGCCTCTCACATGGACCCCACTGGGGACCTGGCCCACAACCCAGGCATGTGCCCTGACTGGGAATCGAACCTGTAACCAACAACAACACTCAACCAACTGAGCCACTTGGCCAGGGCGAAATATATAAATACAGACATCTTAATGTTGTTTCTGCTTCCTGAGTAACCCACCTCTGCTAACTAGCCCTGGAAAGGCCATGGCTGTTCCCTGCTCCTCCCGAGGCAAATTCACAAACGCCTTGCAGCAACTCATACTCACCTTTCACTGTCCTCCCAGATGAGGAACTGTTCCCTAGAACCTGAATTCAGCAGGAAACTTCCCATCACTCTAAAGAAAGATGTTCGGCTTCAACCAACACCTATTGGACCCCTTGCATATACCAGGCACTGAGCGTGGTGCTTGTCAATGCATTATTTCACTTAACTGCAATTCAACACTATAATGCAGGCATTAAGCCCATTCTATAGATTAAAAACTAAGGCTTTAAGTGGTTTATATGAACTGGTCAAAGATCCATGCCCAGTGACTGACCTAGTGTCAGCTCTCAGTGTCTCTTCTACCATCCATCAGCCTCATCTACCCTCACTTGGATCCCTTGGCACCTGAGTTCCGTCACCTCTTGACATCAGTTCCTCGATGAGCGGATAGTCCCAGGAAGTACCCTTCAAAGCTTACCATTCTCTCAGGTGGGTGAGCTGCAGCAGAATTTCTAAAACCTCTGGCCACATTTCTGGATGAAAATGGCAGATTTACGTGTCTACACATGAGATTCACTTGCCACAGGACAGTCCCACGCCCAAGGTAAGCTGACAGCTCCTGAGAGCTGGTGTAGAGGAAAACCAATGATGCAAGTTCATGGCCAATTACAAAAACACAGTCACACACACGCGTGCGGGCACACACGTACACATGGTGTTAGCACACTCCTGTGCTAGGGAATCTGAGTGGAATAAAGGAATAAATAAAACAAGAGAGATGTGATTAACTTAATGATCTACTTGTGAGGTTAAAAATTGTTTTTAAATGTTGAGAGCAGTTGGAAAGTAAAGCCTATGAAAAGGATTTCCGATAAAAACAATAAAATTTCCAAACCAGTGAGATATTTCTGTAGGTTTGAGAACTGGCAAGAGGAGGGACACAAGACAAACTGTCCACTTGTTAAGATGGGAGCCCTCCTGAGAAATTTCATAATTATGTGCTGTTGCTGTTCATTAATTGCAAGGGAACCAGCCTGGCTGCAGCCCCCTGGCCTGCTGGGAGGGCACGATGGAATTACGGACTCACATGAAGGATGGGCACAGGTGGACGGCACCCATCAGAGAGCCGGAGAGCGGGTCTGAGGCTCCAGGTCAGAGACGGCAGCCCTGATTCAGGCTGCACGTAATTAAAAGGTTTGAATGGAGCAGAGACTGACCGTGGCCACCTCAGGCATGTCAGGGGCTGCTCGTTTGTGGAAAAGTCCTTAATTGTGTTACCTTTGCTCTTTTGGCTTTAAAACAATGTAAAGAAATAATGTAGCTTGGCAAAATACAAAATAAATATCCTATCATTTGGCTAGTGTTTAAAAATACAAAGATTTTCTGTGACACACATGCACACTCAGAAGCAGAACAAATACTCTGATGAATAAAAATGTGAATTTGAGGGCAAATGAGGCATGGAACATATTGGCTAATAAACAACACAAAAGAAGGTCACAGGGAATTTTTTTTTTTTTTTATCGAACACACTGGGAAACATCTGAGCCCAAAATACCCACCACGAGAAGTCATTCAAGGAAGTTGCACTTCCTAACAAATACAGAGGGCTGGTGTTCATTTGTTTGTTATAACTCAGACAGAAAGCAGCCTAGGATCTTACTGGACTGTGTTTTGGAAGGGGAGACTCTGTGAAGGGTTGCCATGTCCAAGAACACATCGGGGACCTATCAGGAGAAAATAAAACACACCTAAGGTATCCCTGTAATCACAGCTCTTTTTTGAAAATGTCTTGCCCAAGAGGCCCATGTGTCCCTAAAGTGCTTTTCAGTCCACAAAACTGCTTCAAAACCATCTTGTCAAGTGGGAAGGCCAGGTATTATTATATCAGCTCTACCTCCCAGGTGAAGAAATCAACTCAGAAAGTCCAGGTAGTTTTCTTGAGCTCTGAATTGTCAACCAACATGACAATGCTCTCTTAGCCACCCTGGGTGAGTAGCCTCGACTCACTGAAAGCCAGCGCTGGAAGGGACCTCGAAGATCTGGGCCCTTGGGGCACAGAGCTCTACCATTCTGGTCAGGTCAGGGAGTAGAGCAGTCCAGCTACGATCTGACACATTGACTCCCACCTATCACACTGTCAAGCTGTCGGTCCTGAGGTTTCCAAGAGCCCCTGTGGAGCACGCACTGTTGGGCCCTTGTAGCTTCCATCTTTTAAGGCAAAGCTGATTTCAGGAGGCTGCTCTGCACCCACACATCCCCTATCAACCACCCCTTCCTCAAGGGAGGCAGGATGGTGTGGCCCTTGGGAACCTAGAGTCCTGAGTGCAAATCCTGCTTGTGTGACACCAGCCGTGGGGAGTGGAGTGTGACTAGTCTCTGTGAACCACAGTTTCTTCTTCTGTAGTATTGTGGTGATAATTCCTGTCTCTCAAAGCCCTGGGTGTCATAAAGGCCTCGGCCCACAGTAAGCCTTAGCACAATTTCTCCCAGATAGAATAAAAAGGTAAAGACAGAGAAACCTAAACTTTCAGAGAGTGATCAGAAAAGGTCATGCACAGGGCAGCCTGCCACCTCCCAGGAGAGTCCCGAGCAGAAGGACTGAGGAGTTGGGACTTTTCTGTGCATGGAGTTATTGGAAGCAAAGAGCAATGAGAACGAAGGTCTCCAAGAATCTTCCATCCACCCCCAACCCACCCCATGCACACAGAGAAGCACCGTGGGTGGAAAGAAAACAGATGCTTTCAAGATTCCCAGACCGGTCTGTGCAAAGTGAAAAGGTTTCCAGGCCCTGTTGGCTCTGAGAAATACCTAAGCCTCTCAGGGCTGAGGTCACCTGCAGCTCCTCGGGGGGATCTCCATCTGTACTAATTAGAGAAAGCAATACTGTTTGAAAGCATTCCCTTCATCTGTCTTCCGACCTCGCTTTGCTCCAGGATTTGGGTGTTCGAAGGCCTGGGCCGGTTCACACAGCCCGGCCCGCCCTTCAAAGGCGAGGAATCAACACAAGCTCTCCAAACAGGTGGTGAGGAGAGACGTGCCCAGACTGCCGCAGCCGGTGCGCTCTGCACCTCCACTTTCATTATGTTCATCATCTCCTAAGTGAAGGCAGGCTGGTGAGCCTGGGCTTTCACACCTTCAAAAGGAAATATTGACTAAACGGCGAAGCTGCTGCTCTCACGACCTCCTCTGTACCTGCGAGGTACCCACAGGAGCTCACGTCGTCAAAAGAGGAGTCATCATTAGACTCTTCTCACCGACATCCAGTGGCCCAAGGGAGAGCAAGAGAGATGAAGGGCCAGTCATAGGAGGGGTAATGAGCCGCACTAAGAAACCGGAAGATTCCAAATTAACTTTCAAGGGTAAAAACAGACAGATAGGACCAATTTGCTCAGAATGTGAGAAAAATATATTCTTTGTGATGATGGAGTCCAAATTCCCCAAGAATATGGCTACTTACCCTATTGCTTAATAAGCTCACTTCTTAGGGGAGCTCAGGTCTTTCCTATATGCCCACAAAACTTGTCCTAGAATGTAGGAGAAGGGTCCCCAAGTTGAGGCAGGAACACAGTGAAGCTCTCGCAGAGTTGGCACAACAATGAGTAATAACACAAACGCAGTGACCAAAGGCAGACTGCGCTCCAGAAGGAGGATGCAGCTCTGTCTGCCTGTGAGCTCAGCCAATGGGCTTGCGAACTAGAAAGAAGTTCCTGAGCGGAGCAGGGTGGAGGGCAGAAGGAAAGAGGCAGGCTGGGGTTGGGAAGGGAGGAGTTTTTCTTTTCTTTTGTGGGGGAGAGGGCTGACCAGAGATCGGAAGGTACACGTCCCAGTGCCACTGGGAACGGAAAGTCTGCAGCTCTGTGTGCTCCTGAAGAGTGTCCGCAGACTTGCTCTCGCATCGTGGAGCAGATCACAGGCCAAAAGACTGAGACTTGAGCAGAGGCCAGGCCTCGTATCCCTGCCCATTCTTCTCCTTGGTGGTTTCCAACTCTTCCAGAAGATCACTGGAGAATTTCCCTGCCAGCCATTCTCTTAACCCCGCTCGTCCCATCCTCAAGTCACCTCAGCATACGCCCCTCTCTGGGGGACAGAACTCTGTATCTGGTTCCAAAATGGTTTCTGTCCCCAGATAAGACACATGGATAAAGGCAGCAGAATAATAACTTCCTACAAGTGTGATGGATATTCTAGCCCAGCAATTGTTGCTGGTGAGCTGTACATAGGGTTTTTTGGGTTGTTTTTTTTTTTACCTAAATAGAACAAGATTCATTTATCTTTAAAGGTGACCTAGATAAGCCTACTCAAATAAATTAATGTTTCTCTCTTAACAAATACATTTTCCAATAACAATGTGTTTATGCAGGAATGCCAGGGCTGAGCTGCATGACCACCCCCTCTGAAAACTAGAGGGAGGTGCATGACTTGTACGTTAAACAGCACTGAGATAGTCCTGGGTTTTTCTTTGGCTGGGGGAGACTGTGAGTGTGGTAGCATCTGTTCCTCGCAGACTGCTCTCCGGCCTGGAGCAGGAGAATGGGAGAGCCCTGCCTGCAGCACAGGGAAGGGCCCAGGGGAGCAGAAGGTGGGGTGGGAGAGGCAGGCTGTGTGCACACCAGGAGGGCCTCGTACATTTTCCTTCCTGCAATGGGGAGCCACTGAAGATATTTAAGTAGGTGATATACATGGGACTGGTATTGCACTTCTGGTGACAGTGTGTAAAGGTCCTGGAAAAAGGAGAAATTAGAGAGAGAAGGACGAGACAACCGTTTGCTCATGAAACAAACACTGAGTGCCTGCTATGTGCCAGGTGCCCTGCTAGGCACTGAGGCTGTGGGGACAGAAGTCAACGCAATGACTATCCTGGAGCTCCCAGTCCAACAGGATGTGGGGGTGGCAGCGTATGGCACGGAGGGTCCCAGCCAAATTTATGACGTGTGTGGGCAGTGTTTCCAACATGGCAAATTTGAGATGTGTGAAACAGCCACACGGAACGGTACAAGGAGACCTAGAGTCAACATGCAATCCTCCAAGTTTAAACATAGAAATAGGATTTCTAGAACTCAATTGAGCCCTGACTGGTGTGGCTCAATGGGTTTGGGGTCATCCTACAAGCTGGAAGGTTGCAGGTTCAATTCCCCGTCAGGGTCAGGACACATGCCTGGGTTGCAGGCCAGGTGCCCAGTTGGGGGTGTGTGAGAGGCAAGTGATTGATGGTTCTCTCCTTCTCCTTCTCTCTCTCAGGGGTGTGGAGTCCAAGCCTCGAGCCTGAATTCCAGTTCTCAGGCTCACTCACAGTAACCCTCCCCAACTTCTCTACATAGAAGTTGATTACTATTGCCCAATATTGGATAAGAGTCAGGGGAGCTCTGACACTGAACTGACCTGAAATGAATCCCAACTGGGTCTCTCTGTTCTATAAAGGAAGCCTTGACCATCAAACCACTAGCCAGCTCTTTGGCACCCCTTGGAAGGCAAAAAGGCCCTCACCTACAGAAACCAGCTCCGCTTCCTTAACATTTCTTTCAGTGACATTTACATATTTTATACCACCCTCTGTAATACAGCAAACCCACCCTCTCATCCCATTCCACTCTCAAAGAGTTTGCTAGTCCTTAGCAAAAATAACAGATTTATTGCTTCAGTTCCCACAATGCACATGTATTTATTAAGCCATGCCTTAAAGCAAATTCGAACATTTTCTATGATCATTTTTTTCAGAATCCAACTTCAGGATGACTCTTAACATACAGTCTGCCATCCAGAGCCAGCTACCCATAAGTTGTAACATTTCAGTGCCTTCCAGGTACTCTATAGGACCTGCTAATTATCTGTCAAAATGTCGGCATAAGTCACAAATCAAGTAGGTGAAAAGAACTTGATCTAATGTCTGCTTTTTCCAGGTTCTGAGTCTCCGAATACCACATACATCAAGCCTGTGTCTTGCTCTCGGACAGCGCATACTTTAATGCATTCCCCCAAAGCCCACAGTTCTCTGCAAAAACCTGTCTCTTTTGCTGCAGAGATTAATAAGCCAACTGTCTCCTCACCTGCAAACGTCTGAACACTGTAGAGCTGCCCCCATTCCAACCTTTCCAGAGGACATGTGGCGGGGCCTGGTGCATTTGAATGTCACACTCTCTGCCCACAGGAGAAAACTCAGGCTTGGAGGGGACTCCTGACAAGGCCGATTCCACCACCCTCTCCTACACGGACAAATGTCCAGGGAGAGAAGAGCTGCCGCGGCACTTATCCTAATTTCTCTTCCTGAATTCTGGGAAGAGGCTCTAAGTTTTGATAAGCAAACCGACTTCAATTATGTCTGACACGCCAACTCATATATTGCTCATTTAACCAATATTCATTGAGCACTTACTATGTGACAGGTTCTGCACCAGGTGGAATATAAACAAAAACCAGAGTATTCTATGGTAACTAACATTAATTCCTGATTTTATATAACATCAGTGATCTTTATTTGATGGGAGTGTTCTGGATATAATCCATATCCTTAGTTTTAAAAATGTAGATTACCAATTTTTCTTTAAAAAGTGTACTCTCACACCCCCATGGAGTTCTATGAGGGCAGGGATGTTTGTTCTATCAGGCTGTATCCCTAGCATCATAAACAGTGTCTGACACATAGCAGGTACTCAATAAATATTTGGTGAACAAATGGAGGATGCCCTTGGCCCACACAAAGAAAGGCAATTGTCTTCCATATCCCTTAACCAAGTGAGTACTTAAGAAGTACTAACACTTTCTCTGAACCAACAAACTTAGGGGTACGTCTACTTTGCAGTCACTGAAAAAGATGTTGTAAATAAATTTTCAATGACATGAGCAAATGTCTGTGATACCTAGCTGTATGGGAAAGCAGGTTACAAAGCAATATGTCCAGTTTAAGCCCATTTTTAAAGCCAAAATGTAAACAGTGACTCATTCTGGTGGATGGAATTCGGGTAGTTTTTATTTTCCTTTTGTGTATCTTCTGTGTTACCTACAATGAGCATGTATTACTGTTCTCATCACATTTAAAAATATTATTCTAAAAGATAGATTACAGTCCCGATTTTGACCTGATTGTTCTTTTCAGTTTGCATTATGAGTCTAGTCAAGGCTCTCCATTCTACACTAGAATTAGCAGGATTACTGAAGGAGAGCAGAGAAGATGACAGGGTTTCTAACAGAGACTGTTATTCATACTAGGTCTGGAGAGAAGAAAGGTGGCCCCGAGTATCAGATAATGACCAATCAGGGACAGTGTCAAAGGGCTAATCTGCCAGCTATAGCTCTGGGAAGATCTATAGATGGGAACAGTGTGAGCACAGGAAAGATGATGAAACAACACTGAAAGGGAATCTTCTCATAACCTAGGAGAACAGTGCCACCAAAATCCATTTTAATGGTGATCACTGTATTTCACTGGACTCCCAAAATAGACTTGTCCTAAACAAGATCAGGAATGAGAAGCCAATTTTTTAAAACTTGCTGCTCCCTCTTTTTTTTTTTTTTTTTTTTTGCCTTTTTCTCACCTAGGAAAATGTAAACTAGGATTTCAAAGCCTAGTCTAGCTGCAGCTTCTCTGGAGTTCAGAAGCTGTTGGGTTTTGGTGTGTGCGCCAATTATTTGCTCTGCCAGCAATGTGTTAGGATAATCACCCACTGAAGGATTTCAACACATTACGTTTCCCCAGAAGCCTTTGTCTAACAAGGTAATTTATGACTTGTTCAGGAATCTGGTCTTTACAAAACAATAAATTCACACTTGGGCTGGACTTCAAAGCGGCCGTGAATGGGCTTGGTAGCAGAAGGCCGTCCTGCAGCTCAGAGCCAGACCAACAGATAAGTGAGCTTTTAATGATCTCTTTCAGGCAGGCTGCAAAGGGGACAAGGCTGACAGCGACTGCAGTAGCATTTGGCTATTCTTGCAAAAGTTGACCCTCAAACTGGATCCTCTTGGCAATGTTAAAACCGTTTCACCCATTCTCTGCAGAATGGGGGATCTATGGGGTTTGTAGGGGTTGGGAAGGAACCAAGTACTTCTGATGGGACAGTCAGCTGCTCCTGCCCCTGGTAGCCTTTTGCTGGAATGCCCACAGGGGCCTAGTCCTCCAACCCTGCAGCCAACCTAAGCCCCCAGAATCTCTCTTTGGAAATTGAGGAGTAAGCTTGTATTGTCTCCAGCTATTTCTACAGGTTCTTGAAGCTAATGGAGTCTTTCCCATGCACAAATCCTGTGTAAACATACACCAGGTTTTTCAGTATGGTCTGTATCCAGCTTGTGTGAGAATCACCTGGGATGTTTGTTTTCTTAAAAATAAAAAACCACCAGCACCTGGGCCCCACTCTGGACTCGCTGTATCAACACCCAGGAGTGAGGCCTAAGAATAGGCATCCTTAACAAACGGTTCAGGTGACTCTTACACACAGGAAAGTCTGAAAAACAATGCATAGGGTGCAAATAGAATGACCAAACTAGGAGTCGAAGCCTGGAGGCCTTGAGATGATCAAGATCCAGACCCAAGTCGAGGAGCCACCATTTACTAGCTGTGTGACTTGGGACATGTGTCTCAACCTCCCTGAAATTTGGCTTGCTCTTATGTGAAAAGGAATGAATATCTCCTAATTTTACAGTGAGGAGTAGTTTCTGGCTTTGCAGATGTGGCTTGCCTTCCCCCTTCAAACTTCTTACAGCTGTTTTTTGTGTCTGGACCTCTGCCTGTAGCCTCCCTGCTGCCCTCTGGCCAGGCACAGTAAGGCTTTTCCATACCAAGCAGCTCCCCATATCCCAGCTCCTGTGAAAATAAGTGCCTTCTGTGTGAGGTACAGGGTTTGTAATGCAGCCATACTACTTGCACCTCTTTTTCCATTTTTTAAAGCAGTGGAACTCATTTTTCAAATGCTATCTTTCATAGACCTTTATTAATCAGGCATTTCCAAAAAGCAGTAGCTTTGTGTGATATTAGGGAAGGCCTCGACTTCGAGTCCACCGTCCCCTCCGCTCCACCTAATCCTCCCCGACTCAAGGCCTCAGGTGGGAGGAGTGTCTGTGTCTGGGGGTGGGAGCAAGTTGGGAAGTAGTGTGAAGAGTCACATGGTGCCAAGGTGCCAGAAAAGCTGGTGGCGCCAGTACCCACACTGGGTGCACAGGACGGGAAGCAAGTTTGCAGAGACAAAGGAATGAACCCTGTTTCTGACACATTTAGTTTAAGGTGCATGGCAATCAGGGGAGGACAGCTGGAAATTCACACCCAGAACTACAGGCGGAGATCCAAGCACAGATAGAGATGTGTCCGCCCTCTAAGTCAGTGGTTCCCAAACATGGCTAAACTTTGGAATCATCGGGAGCTCCATAGAGTACTGATGGCTGGGTCTCACCTCCGGAGATGCTGATGTCATTGGCCTCGGGCGGGGCTGTACCTTGTGAACCTTTAATCACCGCCAGGTAATTCCAGTGTTCAGCTAAATTCTGGAACCACTGCCCTTTACATAAAAGAAAAGATTTGTCCCTCATTTAGGCACAACTGTGCAGAAGGGGGAACACTCACTTCCTTAGAATTACATAATTCTAAGACCCAAATATTAGTTATCATTTATGTTAGTTACCAGCGGCCAGGAAAACAAATGATCACAAACTTGGTGGCTCACGACAACAGAAATGTATTCTCCCAGTTCTAGAGGCCAGAAGTCTGCAATCGGCATCGCAGGGAGGAGATTGCGATCGCTGCAGGGCCACACTCGCTCTCTCAAGAGGCTGCAGAGGGGAATCTGTTCTGTGCCCCCTCCAGCCTCTGGTGGCTGCTGACATTTTTGGCTTCCTGGGGATCATGTCCCTCCAATCTGCAGTCACACTGTCTTCTCTTTCTCGGTGTACAAATCTACCTTCCTCTTACAAGGATACATGTGATTGCATTTAGGGCTCACCTGGATAATTCAGGCTGACCTCCTGATCTCAAGAGCCTCAATTTAATCACAGCTGCAATTTTTCCCCCACCACATAAGGCAACATTCACAGGTTTCAGGGATTAGGACCTGATATTTGGGGGGAATATTACTCGATCTACTACAGTCAGCACTCAGAGATTCACATTCATCCTATATGCAAAATAAATTCACCCCATGTTACTATCCTCTAAAATCTCAACCCATTACAGCATCAATTATATCCAAACGTCATACCTGGGGGTGAGTGCCAGCTCTGTCATTTACTAGCTGAAGAACTGGGGCATCACAGTTTGCCTGGCTGAGCCTCAGTTTCCTCTTATGCAGAATGGAGATAATGACAACATCCATTTTATTGGGTTTTATAAATTTTAAATGAAATAATATGTGCAAAATTTTTTTAGAACATAGTAAGCAGACCAAAAATATTGGCAACTGTCATAGTCTGTTCAGGCTGCCATAAGGAAGTACCAAAGATTTATAAACAACAGAAATGTATCACTCACAGTTCTGGAGGCTGGAGGTTCAAGGCCAGGGTGCCAGCGTGGCTGGGTTCAGGGGAGAGCCCTATTCTGGGTTGCAGACTGCTGACCTCTCATTTGCACCATCTCTTGACAGAGAGCGGAAGACTTCTCTGGAGTTCCTTTTATAAGGTCATTAATCCCACTCATGAGGGCTCCACCCTCAGAACCTAATCATATCCCAAAGGCCCCGCCTCCTCCTACCACCACAGTGGGGTTTAGGATTTCAACATATGAATTTGGGGGTGCCACAAACATTCAGCCCATTCAGCAACAATGATCAATAACAGCAAGCCTTACAAACACACCAAAACAGAGGCACAGATCAGGTTATCTGATAGGCCACTAGGTTTGTGCTAATAATACTAATGTCAACTGAGGACTATGCAGCTTTTACTTTATGTCAGGCACTAGTGGAAGAGCTTCACAGATATTGACTTGTTTGGTCTTCAAACATAACCCTCTAGAGTACATACTATTATCATCTCTACTTTACAGATGGAAAAGCTGAGGCACAGAGAAACGTTAAGCCCAAAGTCACAGCTAAGTGGGGGAGCCAAGAATTGAACCCAGGCCGACTAGTCTACTTTCCCTGCTTATAGCCATTATACCATCTCAGTTTTCATTGTAAAAGGGGTAATTTGTGGCATAGCAATATACCACTAACGTAACTACTGTTATTCTGGCTAGCTGATTTCAAAAGTCCATCTCTGCGTTGGCATTTTAAATAGAAGGCATGGAGAAATTTCTGACTTCCCAGTTTATTGTTGGAAGGGAGACATTCAGGTTCCAGTGGTTCCAGCTGCCAACCTCCTGCAGCCTTTGGGCAAAAGAACACACTGGCACTAACCACCTGGTTGCCAGATTAATGAGAGCTTGAGGACAGAAATCAGGAGAGTCTGGGGTTCCCACCCAGCCCACCTCTTTGAACAGGCTGCAGCTGCCTCTGAGGTTGTTCTTTGGCCAGGACGTGGTTGCAAAGTTCACACTTAAAAGTCCCCTTAAGAGGATTTAAAAGAAACAACAACAGAAGCAGGTGGAGTAGAAGTGACCTAGTCACCTTTTGCCCCTAGCGTTGCTTCAACAGCTGGGAAGAACAGGGCAAGCCAGCAATGCCGGACCATAAAGTTCTGTGGCGCCCAGCTGGGGGCAGCTTTGAATGGAGTGCCTGCCAGGGACTCTCTCCAGAGCAAAGTGACCCACAGTTTGGGAGGGAATTGTGGCTGGGACTCAGAGCAAACATGGATGGGGACGAGTGTCTTGATTTAAGGAGCTGAAATTCATCAGCAAAGGTGATGTGACCATTTTGTTGCCACACTGAGAAGTTCTCTTTAGTGCCGATGCAAGCTTGTTGCTTTAGGGGTCTCAGGTTGGATGAGGTACGTGCAGCAAGTTTTGCAAAGAAATAAAGACTCTAACTGCTGTGATGTTGGTTTTCTCATTCCATGAACGAAGCATTTCAAGAATCTCCCCCATCTCAGTAGCTTTCAGTTTATACCCAGGACGACACTTCATGGGAAAATGAAATCATAAAACAATGGGAGTAGCAAGAGAGAAAGAGGTGTAGGGGCAGATCATATACTGATGCCCCTGATTCCGGATCAGGAATATTTAGATTTGAAAAAAATTACTGTATTTTTGGACCATAAGACGCACCTAGGTTTTAGAGGAGGAAAGTAGGGGGAAAAAACCCCCACTCCACCACCACTCCCCTCCCCACCCCCACCCCTGTGAGTCAGATAAGCTACATTCTGACTATAAGACGCACTCACATTTTCCTCCCAAATTTGGGGGGGAAAGTGTGTCTTATAGTCCAAAAAATACGGTATTCATCTATTTTGAGGTAAACTGCCAAATCCAAATGACAAATAGACCAGTAACCCCACTTGCTCCCCTCAAAACACATTACATTTCATCCTATCTTCCCCGCATCACCCCCCAAATTTTTGAATAATATTCTAAATGCTTTTTAAGAGGCATTGATACTTTATAGCTAGGGTTATAAATAGGGTAACTAATCATTTCTCCTTGCCTGAGACTGAGGGAAACTTTTAGTGCTGAAACCAGAAAGTCCCAGGACAGTAGGCCTCCCTAATCATAAAGAAAGCAAACGATAGTGATGTAAGAAGTGAGAGTTTAACATTATATATCGGCTTTTTATTTACTACCAAAGCTATTCACCTACTTAATATCACAAGTAAAGTCAAATGTATCAGCATTTCTGACACGTTTTCTGAGATTGCCGTAATGAAATGACCAGCTTCGGCCTGAGGGAATCCTTCAGCAGACCACATCTATTCTGCACGCCAGGGTTGGGCCAGTTCATAAAACGGCAACCACAACGTTGGGTTACTACTAACACAAGTAATTGCAAAAATTAGGCCTTTTATCCCTTTTCAAACCAAGAATGTCTTTTTCCCCCTTTTTGTTGAATTTTTGGGGATGACTCTGGTTAACAACACTACACAGGTTTCAGGTGCACAGTTCCACAACACTCATCTGTACACTGTGCTGTGTGTTCACCACCCAAGTCAGGTCTCCATCCATCACCATTTATCCCCCCTGTGCCCTCTTCCACCCCCTTCCAGTGAAAATGCTAGAGTTCTCACTATCAGATATGCTTCATCTTTGCTTCTTTAAAAACTAATGCTATCATTGAGCAGCATCTCTTGTTGCATTTGATTTTTAGGATAGGAATTTAAGCTTCAAGTAAAAAGTTTGCATATAAACAGCTGACCCCTTCATTATGGTGTATGAAAAGGAGACCTGAAGAGTAATAAAAGGTTAAAAGTTCACAACTTTATAAATGAAAAGATTTGAGGTTTTAAAAAAAAGACATTTATCCTCTTCCTGCTGGAAAAGTGTGTCTTCCACAAAGTTACGCACTCTTGTGGTAAGGATGACTTTACAGATGACAACACCAAACAGAACCGGCAGCAAACCGGTGGGAGCCCTGAGGCACCATGACCAACTATTTTCTGGGTAACTGAGAGGTAACTGAGTCACACTTTCCATTCTAAACCTTCACATTGAATTTGAATTCTAACATGCATTTTTATTTCAGTATTCTAATTTCACCCAAATGTTAGTGAGTTGGCCTTTGATTTTATCTCTTACATTGTCTTTGGTCAACACATTTTCATAAACAATCTCAGTTGAGTAGTGTGGACGTAAGTAGAAATTTGGCTGAAGGAGTGTGTACTGGCTACAGGTCAGCCTGTGGGAGTTTAGGTGGTTGTTCAAAATTTTTTTAGGGACTCCAGCCAAGATGGAGGTGTAGGTAGATACACTGTGCCTCCTTGCACAACCAAAAGAAGGACAACAACAATTTAAAAACAAAAAACAACCAGAACTGACAGAAAATCAAACTGTATGGAAGTCCGACAACCAAGGAGATAAAGAAGAAACAGTCATCCAGACTGGTAGGAGGGGCAGAGATGGGCAGCTGGGCAGAGAGGACTTGCAGCAAGGTGGCAGCTGGTGGACCCAGAGAGGTGGCAGATTGTGGAGCAGAGTGGGCAAAGCTGCAGCTAGCCAGCGAGGCAGCAGCTGGTGGACCGGGTGACAGATGGAGCAACCCAGAGTTCCAATGTGGGGAAGGAAATAAAGCCTCAAACTACTGACTGAAAACACCTGTGGGGGTTAAGGCGGCAGCAGGAGAAACTCCCAGCTTCACAGGAGAGTTCCTTGGAGAGACCCACAGGGTCTTATACTGTACACAGCCCCACCCATTCAGAAATCAGCACCAGAAGAACCCAATTTGATTGTGGGTAGCTGGGGGGGAGGTGACTGAAACCCTGCAGAGAGTGGAGCAAGCACCACTGCTCCCTCTCAGACCCTTCCCCCACATACAGTGTCACAGCGCAGCGACCAGCGTTACCCCGCCCCGGTGAACACCTAAGGCTCCGCCTCTTTAGGTAACAGGCACACCAAGACAAAAAAATGGCCCGAATGAAAGAACAGATCAAAGCTCCAGGAAAAATACAGCTAAGCGAGAAAGAGAGCCAACCTATCAGATGCACAGTTCAAAACACTGGTAATCAGGATGCTCACAGAATTGGTTGAATTTGGTCACAAAATAGATGAAAAAATGAAGGTTATGCTAAGTGAAACAAAGGAAAATGTACAGGGAACCAATAGTGATGGGAAGGAAACTGGAACTCAAATCAACACTGTGGTCCGGAAGGAAGAAAGAAACATCCAACCAGAAAAGAATGAAGAAATAAGAATTCAAAAAAGTGAGGAGAGGCTTAGGAACCTCCAGGACATCTTTAAACATTCCAACATCCGAATTATAGGGGTGCCAGAAGGAGAAGAGAAAGAGCAAAAAATTGAAAACTTATTTGAACAAATAATGAAGGAGAACTTCCCCAATTTGGCAAAGGAAATAGAATTCCAGGAAGTCCAGGAAGCTCAGAGAGTCCCAAAGAAGCTGGACCCAAGGAGGAACACACCAGGGCACATCATAATTACATTACCCAAGATTAAACATAAGAAGAGAATCTTAGAAGCAGCAAGAGAAAAAGACACAGTTACCTACAAAGGAGTTCCAATAAGACTATAAGCTGATTTCTCAAAAGAGACCTTATAGGCAAGAAGGGACTGGCAAGAAGTATTCCAAGTCATGAAAGGCAAGGACCTACATCCAAGATTGCTCTATCCAGCAAAGCTTTCATTTAGAATGGAAGGGCAGATAAAGTGCTTCTCAGATAAGGTCAAGTTAAAGGAGTTCATCATCACCAAGCCCTTATTATATGAAATGTTAAAGGGATTTATCTAAGAAAAAGAAGATAAAAAACATGAACAGTCAAAATGATAGCAAACTCACAGTCATTAACAACCATACCTAAAACCAAAACAAAAGCAAACTAAGCAAACAACTAGAACAGGAACAGAACCACAGAAATGGAGATCACATGGAGGGTTATCAACAGGGGAGTGGGAGGGGGCAAGAGGGGGGAAAGGTACAGAGAATAAGTAGCATAAATGGCAGGTAGAAAATAGACAGGGGGAGGGTAAGAATAGTGCAGGAAATGTAGAAGCCAAAGAACTTATATGTATGACCCATGGACATGAACTATAGCGGGGGTGGGGGGAATGTGGGAGGGAGGGAGTGGGCAGGACAGAGTGGACTGAAGGGGGGGAAATGGGACAACTGTAATAGCATAATCAATAAAATATATTAAAATTTTTTTTTAATATTTGTGTTGTGATTCAGGACTCTGAAGGAAATCAGTCAACATTTAGGTTCTGTGGTCCAAGCATGCCAGTAGGTATCCTACTGCAAGATATTTTATCCTTGACATCCTGAGTGATAACAACCACCAGTTCCATTGTATGGTAAGGAGTCCGAGTCAGAATTAGACATTCCCCCTCCCTCAGGTCTGACCCCCTAGTCTGTGCTCTTTCTAATACTCCCCAAGGCTGCCCTGTTTCAATGTGTTCTGTTTAAAACAGGTTCCAAAAGTCTATGGGGGGGGTGGGGTGGGGAATGCATGTCTTCTCTAAGAAAAATCTCTTAAACAAAGATCTGTAGAAGCATATAATGTTGTAGGACCTATTGCAGTTTCAGTTTTAAGAACTTTCACTGTGTATTCAAAATGTAACTACTACAAAAACATCTAAAACTTAAAGATTACAAACCAAATTCTCTGCCTTCCCCCGCTAATCTACTTTTATTGTTTTGGCCAGAGCCTGGCTCCAGGGAGAGTGAGAACAAGTGGCCTAACGTGCGTGTTCTCTCTGGTAGGTGCCGGCCATCTCACACAACCCCAAGCCCAAAGGCGGCTGTTCAACTTTTCATTTCACAGATGGGAAAACTAATGTCACCTGATGTAACATCTTAGCTGTCTGATGTGTAAACTCATCTTTTGATTGTAAGGAACTTCCACCACCATCCACCATACAAGTTACAAACTTGAAAGTCAACACTTTTTCTTTTTCCTTCCTTCTCACATCTACTTGTTCATTTAATCTCATTAATTCTACCTTTCAAATAAATATCTTGCTCCATTCTCATGGCTATTGCCTTGGTTTAGGTCTTTATGATTCCTTACGTAGTCTTTAGTAATACTTTCCTAACTGAACTCTTGGGTGCCTGTTGCCCTGTGCCAATCCCCACCCAACACACATACACGTACAACCCATGAGACGCTACATTAAACCTGAATGCACGTTCTAAACTCCGATCTGATCATATCCCTTGTTTAAAATCTTTCAATGGTTCACCATTCTCTTCTGCATAAGGTCCAAACTCCTTGTAGCAAAGTAGGCTCTCATTATCCTGTCTTTACAATCTTTTCACTTATCTCTAATCACTCTCTCATGTAACTAAAAATAAAATGGCTCTTGAGCTCCTACTGTGTGCCAGGCACTGCATTAATCATGGGGATACAGCAATGAACAAGAGAGAGAGTCCTTGGCCACGTGGAGCTTAGAGCTGGCAACAGACAATGAACAGTTACTCACATGATTACAGAACACTGAGCCCAGGAGCCCATGGCAGCAAATCACGTCAGGGAAAGTGTGATGTCTCACCGGAGACATAGAGGATGGCATGAGTTAGTCTAGCATAGATAAGAGGGAAGCCACAAGCAGATAAGCAGTACTTCTTCTGTGCAGACATAACGCCTCTGAAGTATTTCCATGTAAGTTTCTATGGGGCGTTGAACTGGTTATCTCTGCCATCCGTACTATGCTGAGGATTTTCCAAGGGTCAGCGCACTTGTCACAGTTTGTAGCTGAGTCAGCTACTATGCCTGGCACAGGGAGTGTTCAAATGCCTGTTGGTGAGAATACTGATGACATTAGGCATCTTCTATGTGATATTACTATGACATGTTGATAAATTGCTGATAAATTTTACAACAATCCTCCAAACTAGGTACTACTCTTATTTTTATAGATACAGAGACTGAGGGCTAGAGAAGCTAAACAAGTCTCCAAAATTAAATAACCAGCCAATGAGATGGAGTCAGATTCAAGTGTGGGTCTATTTAATTTTACCGCCTTTGTATTCCACAGCATATTGCAGGTAATTCTTACAAGGCACATTGGGACATAATCAAGCTTGGCTGGATGTTAAATACAGGAAAGAGGTTCTCCTGCCATTGGGTCCTCCACATTACGTGGGAGTTTAATGAGTGTCAACCCATTCCCAAGGGTGTCTTCATCTCTGGGTACTTAGAAAAAGTCCAGTTTCTGGTTTAAAACTGAGGACTAGATCACCATAAGTAAACCATGTCTTTCCCTGTGAAAACCGTTCTTTAACTGTGAACAGCTCCTTCTGTCAAATTTCACCTGGGGTTAAACAGTACAGTGAAGAGCTGAGAATAGCACATATTAAGAAAAGGACATTGCAGGGGTCCCAGATAATCGGCAACAACACAGTCAGGAGAGCAATGAGGGTGTGAGCCTGACTTCAAGGGGCAAAGGAGTGAGATGGTGGGCAAGCTGGAGTAGCAGGTTATGTGTGACATCAATGGCAATATTAGCAGGAGCTAACAGAGGAGGGATCTGTTATTGCCAGAGACACCTAAATGTGTTGCAGGCCAGAGGAAAGGAGCCAGCAGAGAATGACAAATTCAAGATGCAATTAAGGTAAGAGAGACTCTCTGAAGGTCTAAGAGGTAAGCTCTCAGTAGAGGTGGGCGGGTATAGGCTCAAAGGCATGGGGAAGGGGTTAGCTTTGACATGGTCAATGACACCACTCAGTAATACAGGAGACAAAGCAGAAGCTTTGAGATTAGAGGGAACCAAAATCCCAAATAGGACTCCAGTTTTCCATAATTTCTTTACTAAATATTGCATGGGAAACATTAGTAACAGCAAAATTTCAAGCCCCTAAAAGTGGGTTTTGGGGAATGATTGGGTATAACTTTGGACAAAGAGATAAAGCAGTAAGTTCTAAGAAGTTGCCTGTATTATAGTTGTAGCCATGGCTAGAAGGCTAGAACATACCATGTCACATGGAAAAAAAACCCCAGAATTAAATATTCTATCGCTTGTGGGCATCTGAAAGCAGAGAGGAGAAGTAAATTAGAGGGAAGATGAGAAACAATACAGTTCCTTCTTATATTCATTAAGGCTAAGCTGTATACAGAATGTTCTCTTCCTTCACCTAGTACATTGCTGTGAGAAGAACACAATAAAAGCAGTTTGGAAACTGTAAGAAACCTTGAATGATTGTTAAATAGATGGGTGGGTAGGTGGATGGATAAAAGGATAGAGATATGAATGGAAAGGCAAATAGAATACCTAGCTAGAGATGACATATAGAAAGATACTGTACTGAAATATTTCAAATACATCTCCTGATTGGAGGACTATGAGTGCTGCACCATCAGGCAGATGAAGAGAAAGGAAAGTATTTTGATCTTTCTTTTGACTTTTCTGATTTGTCCAATATCAGGAAAGAGAGAGACCAATAGGGGACAGTTTATGTGAATGTTCCTTTAGAGCGCAGAGCGAGAGTTAAACATGATAAACATTTTCAACAGTGTAAGGAGCGGGACAATTTTGACTGTACAGTTGGATCAGGTAGCCTTGGCCACAAGAGGCCATGGAAAGAAACACTGGCACAAAAACTGCGAGCCACACAGATGACAATGTGAAGACTCTTCTTGAAGCAAATCCTTTTTGGTTGGCAGGACCTGATCTGAGTTAAAAGTAGAGAGATGGCACCAAATGAGCCCAAGTGTCTAGAGTTTTAAATTCTTATTCCATACATTATAAGGACCTTTGTAATGGCTTTATAGATGATTAATAATTACCTATTTTGTAATTATTAATTATGTCAAGACAAATAAGTACATATTTATCTTGCTATGTTTTACTTTTTAAACTTATATTTCTATTTCGATGAGAATTCATTTATGTATTTTAGAAAATTCACATATATATTTTTTATCCTCACCAGGGAACTTACCCATTGATTTTAGAGAGCAGGGAGGAAGGGAGAGAGGGAGAGAAACATTGATTTGTTGTTTCCCGCTCGCTCCCTGACCAGGGACCAAACCTACAACCTAGGCATGTGCCCTGACCAGGAATCCAACCTGGGACATTTTGGTTGACAGGACTCTTCAACCAACTGAGCCACACCAGCCAGGGCAGGAAATTCATATTTTAGGCTAAACATTTGAACTATTTCTTGTCTAGTAGCCACTCTAAGAGAATTTAGTTCCAGGGGAACAAACTCATTTTCATTTGGGTAATTAGAAAAAGAGGGAAGGTGGGACTTTGAGAAAAAATTATGATAAAGTCATTGATGGAAAAGAAAAAGATATTTTATGATAAAGCTGTATGTATATGCTTATGATTCCCACATTTATAATGACGGCTACCTTGTACCTGTTTGGACTCATATTTGGGTACCTTACTTTATTGTCTTACACACTTATTTAGCATATCTAAGACTAGGTTCCTGACCTGCCCTGACCAACCTACTCCTTCCGCCCCACCCCTATTAATATCAATTTTATCCTTCTAATTGTTCAAGCTAAAAGTGGCGGAGCAATCTCTGATCTCATGTTTTGTCTCACATTCCTCATTTGACCAATCAACAAATCCTGTCCTCTCTGTCTTCAGAACATCTGTCTAGAATCTGACTCTATCCCAACGGCCTTCACTCTGGTTGCCCTACTTCCATCCTTGACCTCTTTTGGCCTACTCCCTCCACAACAACTAGAGCCATTCCTTTAGAGCATAAGACATATCATGTCACTGCTCTACTCATAACCTCCTATGATTCCCACTTTTCTCAGACTAAAAGCCTTACTGTGATCTATAGGGACCCACAACCTGGCATTTGCCTGTGTTCCCTCTGTCCCAGAATCCCCATAACTGCATGTTTTTCCTTCATTCTCCTTAAGTCTTTACTTGAATGTCACCTTCCCAGGGAGGTCTTCCCTGGTTAAACCATGTACATTGCTAACTTCCCTCAGCCAAATTTTCCAATCCCTGCACCCCCTGCCCCTTTTACCTGATTTATGTTTCTTTATAGCACTCACCACCATCTGACATTTGTATTTTATTTGTTTATCTTGGTATTGTCTGCCTACTCCTAGATTTGTAAGCACATAAGAACTGAAATTTTTCTCTGTTTTATTCATTGTTTTATCCTCAGTCCCTTAACCAGTACTTGGACAGTAAATAGTAGGCACTCAGGAAGTGTTTGTAGGAGAAAGGAAGAAGGAGGAAGAGGAACAAAGGGCTTAGAAATGCATCCCCAAACTGTCTGTGGAGTGGTAACTATAAGAACAATTGTTGGAGGTGAACTCAGTAATTCCTGAACAATAAATTCAGAAGAGCATTGGGCATTATGAGAAGAATGAGAGCCAGGCAAAAAAGGCTGCCCAAGATGCATACCTACACACGCACTGTGAGTTTACAAGTCTACTAAAACTGGAAGAAAAAAAAAAAGGTTTCTATAGATCAAGAGACAGTCACTGGAAACCAATAATACAATTTCATTATTACTAGTTAAAGTATGCAAAACGTCATGGAGATTGCCTTTATTGAAGGTGTGGTCTCTGTTATTTTAGCTTAGTAAATACATCTCTATTTAGATTTTCTTCCTCTCTTGGTTTTTCAATCATATTTTCCCCCTTAAATCCCAAGCTACTTAATTTCAAATTTTCTTATAATAGCAACTTTCAGGACCCCAATCCCTAAGATGTAGAAGGACTTCTGCATTTCTTTCTAAGCCTTAAAATAAATGACATCTGAATTTATTCTCATTTATTCTTAAAATAAATGATATCTGAATGAGCATCTCCAACGCCAGAGCTTGTGACCTTCCATTTGTACAGCTTCTAATGAGAGTTCGTGCTAAGCAGGATTTCAACTCTCCTCAAACCCATAAGAGAGCCGATGATGTCATTTACCAAGTGAACATTAACTTAGATAAAAAAAACAAAGGTAACGGAATGGCAAAATAAATTCAAAGAAAGCAAGAGTAAAGAATTAATAAAGATGAGCAATAATTTATGAAATAGAAAAGAAATATACAATAGAGAAGATCAATAGACAAGCCATGATTGTTTGAAAAGGTTAATAAAAGTGGCAAGTCACAACTGAGAATGATCAAGAAAAATAAAAGGCACAAACAAGCCATATGAGGAATGAAGAGGGGACATCACTATAAATTCTTCAGATAATTAACAGAGGCTGAGGATATTATGAATTACTTTCTGCCTATATATTTGATGATTTACATTAAATGGACAGATCCCCAGCTCATGTGAAATTAGTATAACTTTTATTCTGAAATTTCACAAGGACTGAGAAGATGACAAAGGTAAATCAGAACCCATCTCACTTATAGACATCAATGCCAAAATTGTTAGGAAACTTTTTGGAAGCCAAAATCCAACAATATTTGAAGAGGATAATAATGCATTATGACCAAGTGAGTTTTATACCAGTATGCAAACTCAGCATTTAATAATCAAAGTAATTCTTAGCAAACCAGAATTAAAAGGGAAATTCCTCAATCAGATAAGAGATATCTATACAAATCCTAGAGCAAGCATAACATTTCATGGTAAAATGTTAAAAAGCTTTCCCTCTGATATTGCATAATAAATGAGCATGCTTGCTATGGCCACTTCCACTGAGCCTTCGCCTGGAGGCCCTGGACAACACAGCAAGAAAAAGAAGTAAAAGTTGTAGGGATTGGAAAGGAGGAAATAAACCTCATTATTTGTAGATAATACGTTTAAGTAGAAAAAAAAATCAATCTACAGAAATCAATTATTCTAACAAATTATTAGAATTAACATGAATTTGGGAAATTTCTAGATATAAAGTCAATATACAAAAATCAATGGAGAAACATTAATGAAATTTAAATATTTGGAGGGATATGCCATATTCTTGGGTTGGAAGAGGCAATCATATTCTCAGTTCTCCCTGCATTTATTTACATAGTTCATGATATGTAATTATTTTGGAATAACTCAAGATGATCATAAAATTCATATGGAAATGGCTTCAAAAATCCAAGATACTTTTGAAAAAAGAATTCTTAGGATGTCTTGCTATACCAGACACTAAGACATTATAAAGCTATAGTAATCAAGATATAGTGGAGCTGGTGCAGAGACAGGCCATTGGAATAAATTAGAGAGCATCAAAACAAACCCTTACATGGATAAACACTTGATATATGGCAGAGGTAGCAAAGCAGAGCAGTGGAGAAAACTGGAAATTTTTCAATTAATGATATTGGAACAATTGGGTATCCATACGGGAAAACTGAAACTTGTTTCCTATTTTACACAATATACAAATAATAATTATGGATGGATTAGAAAGCTAAATGTAAAAGACAATGCTATAAAGATTTGATAAGATAACATAGGAGAATATATTTAGAACATCAGGGAAGAGAAGGATTTCTTAACACAGACACTTAAAACATACTAACCATAAAGGAAAAGTTAACAAATTCCACTACATTAAAACTATAGTTTTTTCCATAGAATAAGTGAAGATAATTGCCAACACATAAAATAAGTAAAAATCTAATATCCAGAATATAGAAAGGAATCCTATATGTCACAGGAAGAAGATACTGCAAGATAAATTTTAGACAGGGACTCAGAAGAAGAAATCCAAATGCCCAATGCACATGAAAACATGAGCACTCTCATTCATTAAGGAGACACAAATGTTGTACCACAGTGAGAAATGATTACACTTCCTTCTGTGAGGCAGCAGGTAGAATTTCTGATCACACCAGGCATTGACAAGGGTGTGGAGCACAGGAACTCTGATACACTGCTGATGAGAATGTAAGCTGGTCACCACTTCGGAAGCCGCTTGGTCTGACCTCACACAGGCGGGGATGGACATAGCCCCTGACCCAGCCGCTCCCCTCCCAAGCATTTACCCTGCAGAGATGCAGACTATGTACAGCCAGGCACGTGCCCAAGACTGTTCAGAGCAGCGCTGTTCATAATTATCAAAGATGGAAACAACTGTATGTTAGTTCATGGAAGTTTGTTTCCTATTCCCACAATAGCCCAATGAGGGTGTTTCTAGTCAGGACACTCAGTTGAGCAGTTCTCCTCCTGCTGGTGATTCAGGAATCCAGCGTTTCTCTACCTGGTGGCTGTCTCATCTTCCACATATGGCTTCCCAGAGGTCACTTCCAGTCTAGATGAATAGGAAAGATGGTGGAGGATCACACGTGAGAGGTTCTTACAGCCCAGGCCAAACCCACGTCCATACCTTCCTGGAAGGGAGGCTGGGAACTGTAGTCCAGATGGTCCCAGGGAGAAGAGGAACCCAGGAGAAAATAGGGGAGGTGATTGCTATTAATCTTGTCCACAAGCCAAAGTGCCCGTAAACAATGGAATGGGTAGACTGTGAGTGTCATACGGTGAGGATGTGACCTGGCAATGGAAATGAACGAACTATTACTACCTACAACAATGGGAAGGATCCTAACAAAAACAATGTTGAACAAAACAATCCAGACCCAAAAGATACTTAGAATGTGTTTTCATTTTTATCTGTATCTATAAAATATATATATAAAACTAAAAATAAACAAAAATAAACAAAACTAAACTATATAGTTTGGGAAGCACACATAGATAATAAAAGTATAAAGAAAAGCAAGAGAATTGTTCTGATAAAAGACAGGATAGCACCTCTGGGGGCAGTAGGGATTCTGGTCAGGAAGGATAGACTGTAGGAGTCAGAGAGGTGTTTGTGTGCTTTTCCTTGCATGCATTACATTTTACATCTACACACTAGAGTTCAAAAAGCCAGATGTGTTTTCCACCTTAACATAAGAGAAACATGCTATTTGGTACAGAGAAAAGCCGTTCCCCTGTGGCTGGAACAGCATTGCCCTCTAGCAAACCAAGCGTCACTGTCTCCCCTACTAGAAACTGAACACCTTCCAGCCCTAATTTTCTCTGATTTACTGTTTTGAGAGGGAAGAAAAATCTGTGCTACTATCTGGTATAATTGCCAAACACCCAATTTCATCTCCGTAGGTCACTCCGTAAATGTTATTATCTGCTGTTGTCTTCCATAATTACTACCCCTTTCCTCAGCTGAACAGTTCCTGCCGTCGTCTAGTTTTGCACTTAACAAATGCCATTTTGCTACGAGCGTTAGTTACTACTCCTCTCACGATCTTTTTATCTTTGTTTCCTATAGTAACGTGTAAATTCCAGTGACTCATATCTCTCTTGTTCCAGACACTTAACTTTCAAATCTGTATTTTCCACCCTCCAGCGCACAATTTGTTTTATTCTGTTGCATCTCCCTTTCATCATCCTTGAATTCTACAGCTGGGAAAAGTCTTCATTCCTTTACCCAGCCCTGAACACCTTTGTTTTTCCATTTCACAGACCGAGGAGTCCGTTCTCAGGGAGCGACTCAAACACTCGGCTTTTGAAGGTAGATAATTTGAAGTATTCCCATGTCCCCTTTGCATAAAAGGCGTTTGTACTGGTGTCCTTCAACAGAAACTTCTCTCTGCCTCCTACTGAGATATCCAAAGGGCTGGTTGGCTTCCAGCCCTGGGTTTCCAGAGATGGTGGCAAGATTCCCACTACCTCTTGATCGTGAAATGGACTGGGATGAAATGGTCTACATAAATGGGCATAAGTGGGGTGAGGGGATGGCAAAGGGGGGGAAACACTGGAGTCCCTTCCTCTTATTTTCCTCCTGAAAAGCCTCAGCTGTATGTCTGGCTTACCTGTCAGACCCTGAGTTCATACAATTTCTAGAAAAGCAGGAGTTGGAAAGTCTTTTCTCTCTCCCTTTCTTATTTATAGTACTAACTGCTGTTTCTTGTACTCACCCTCAGAAGGAATGTCTACTTGGGACAGTAACCTGAGCGAGAAACATTTTGTGGGGTATTTCTTTTCTCTCCGTACCCCCAGTCAAATTAAGGAGGCCCAAAAAGCTGTTTTTCAGCCTGTATAGAGTTTAACTGGCTGTACTGGTACAATTTATAGACACACTCTTGGACTGAGTCATCTCTTTAGAGAAAAAGAGCCAGCTGTAGAACTAACACCCATAAGCCTAATGAGTAAATAAATGAGCAGGCCAAAAAGTTGTGAAAATAATGTAGAAATCATCAAGCCTGAAGTAATTTACTCATCACTTTGCAATAGTTTAACATATGACCTGGCTACCGTTTCCTTCAGTGGGTTTCACCTTCAGATTCAAGTTTCGCATTTAGGCAGATGTTGTTCAGGGCATTTGGGGAAGAATCTTGTTGTACCTAAGTGTGACTTTATGCATGGTTGCCCCACACACAGCTGCACCCCGCCCCACGCCACCTCTTTCTATTGTAAATTACCTGAGACAAGCTTATGGCAAAGAACCTGCAGCTTTTTTAATTTAAAAACAAAAGTATCTCTCTCTTCTTTATTGGCACTTACTACTTTAAAAAACAGATTGGCAAAAACACCATCAATCTAAAATAATTCAGTTTATCACTTGGGCATGTCAAAAAATGGTTTGAAATACCAGAGGCTGTTAAAAAAAAATAAAGCTAGAGAGTTGAAATTGTGCCAACTAAAAAAGAAAGCAATTGTTTTGTTGTACCTAGATAACAAACAATTAAATGACATAATTGTAATAGTCATCACGTCACATCCCTAGTTACGCATGGCCTAATGGAAAAATGACATTTTTTTTACACAGGCTTACATAATGGAAATATTTTCCATGGAAAATAATAAAAATTTTCCTACTAATAGAGTGTATTGATCATATTAAAGCATTTTCACAGTGCTCTGAATCCTCAATGATTGCTTGGAAGCAAAGTAATTAGAATTGAACAAGGGTGGGGGTGTTTTTAAAGGACTTTTCCTTACACAAACTAAGTAACTTTCTTAGAAAGTGTTTTCTTTGTAAAGGAGAGTACATAGGATTATTTAAATGATGTTTCATAAATCAACTACAGACAGGAAATGATAAATTAAGGCTACTACCCACTAGACTCTCAAATTAGGCACGCACACACACACACACACACACATTTAACTGATATGTTGGCAATTTTCACCTTAAATTGTCTAGATTTCCCTGGTTAATCTCACACATTGAATAATAATATAAAACACTTTGGGTTGCAATCACTTACTCTGTACTAATTGTTAACTCCTTACACAAACAATGCTTTTTAGGAGGTCTTAATATCTAAAGGGAAAAAAATGAAAGGATGGACATTCATTTTTCCCCCTATGCTGGAAATATTTTCCTCTCCTAAAAGTGTGCTTTCTGACAAAAAAAATGTAAAGATGTCCTAAAGTACATTAAATCATAAAATAAAATTTAAATATCAGCAGGATATCTGTGGGCTGGGGAAGGGAATGTGGGGGGGGGAAGGTGGGGGAAGGGACAGAGTTGAGCAGCTGGCCTTCCTTTAAAGAAGTAAGGCAGGTTAGAGTATTTTTCATGTCTCCCCAGAGCTGCCAGCTTCTGCTCACCAGTCGCCCCGGCACACACAGACGCTGTCCTCCCACATCCCAACACTGTCCAGTGCTCTGGTCCCTCCCATCCTGTGTGTCAGTGCGACCAGCCCGGGGTTGTGCTCTAAATACTGGAAAGTCACAAATCACTGGTTCAAATGGACCCGCTTCTTCAAAGGACAGAGTGAGGAGTGGTGAGGGAAGAGGGAGGAGAGATGCTTAAAGTGATTTACGACCCCCCTAGGAGAGGGGTTTTGGCACCTGGGCCATTATTCTGGGACAAGGATCGGGCCCCTAACAAGAGACATTGAAATATACGAGGGACAGATTAGGATGGTTCAATCTTCCCTGGATTAGCCAGGCATTTGATATAAATAAGTAAACACCCAAATCACCTCCACCACAGCCCCAAATGTCTCTTTCCCCTTTTACTCTCTCTCTCTCTGTTTTTTTTTCAAAGAGTGAAAGGGACTAGAGATTAGAAAAAGAGGTCTTGTGTATTCAAAGTGCTAATTCAGAACTTCTTTCTCTAATGCACTCATGAAACATTTTAATTGTCTGACTTTGCATTCAAAAGCCTTGTTTGCAACTCCTAATTGCAGGCTGCTTTGAACAAATAATTGAAATGCATGACTTGTGGGGCCTGCTTAAACAATTATAATGTGCTTTGCCGCTAGGTGCCGGTCCCCCTCCTACCCCCGGTCCTTTTTTGCATAATGACAAGCAGCCAGCTTGGTATTTGCAGCCAAGTTAAAACCTTGCTAATTTGCCGCGCTGCAATCTGGAGCTGTGGCAGTGTCCGTACCTGCATTAGTGCTTGCAGCAGCAAAAAAATGGCTCTAATAGTTCAACTGAATGTTAAGAAGACCTTTTCATTTTGTGCTGAGAGAATCCCACAGGGGTTTTGTTTTCAAAATACAAATCTTTCATGTGCCTGTTAGTTTTGCATCTACACACAATTTATGGAGCTATTTCCCTGAAAATTCTCCCCAACCTGATTTTAGCACAGTCCTCAACAAATAGGTTCCTTCCTTTCAGGGGACTCAGGTTTAGTCAGAAATGAGACAAGAGCGTCAGATCTCAGGAATGCCCCAGCACTGGCCACAGCCGGCAGCCGGCGAGGACCACACACAGGGACGCTGCTTCTGAAAAGGGGCTGTGCCTCTCGCTTTTAGAATCTAGAACACGGTGCGGGAGGTGCCTCCAGCCAGCCTCCTTGTCAGGGCCCAGAGGCTTAAGGGAACTAAGACTGTGCTTATTCGGGTTTTGCACGTTATTTTTTTATTTTTTAAAAGTTTGGCCAAATACATGCAACATAAAATTTACCATTTGAACTATTTTTAAGTATCCAGTTCTGTGGGACAAAGTACATTCACGTTGTTGTGTGACTACCACCATCATCATCCACAGAATTCTTTCCAGGTGCAAAACTGAAACTGTGCCCATCAAACAGTAACCCCCAATCCTCTTTCTCCCAGCCCCTGGTAACAACCTCTCTGCTTTCTGCCCCTATGAATTTGACTACTCTAGATCGAGCTTTTGAAAAAAGATCCAACCTCTCATGTTTTAAGATGAAAAGGATAAACATGTTACTCTTTAAGAGTAAACTATGCCTTTGATGGAATCATCTGGTTCAGTAATTAGCAATTCTTAAACATTAATCTTACTTATTTCAGTCCAGGGTGTTAGGTGGGGAAAACACTTAGCAGATTGAAAATAGTAAATTAAAAAAATTCACCATTTTAAGATCTTAACTCCGCCTGTTAAAAAGAGCACTAAACATGACTTCCCTGTTCCCAGGTACCTCTGGATGCTCTCCGTGGCCTTGGTGGTGGTCACGGTAGGAAGAGGGACCTCCAGAGGGAGGTCCAGCCACTGTGTTTTATATATGAATAGTTCTCAGTGCTCACAATGACCCACAAGGTAGGTATTGTCTTCCTTTTACAGATGGGCAGAAGAAACTCAGAAATGCTGGTAAGGTGCCCAGAGTCACACAGCGACTGCAGGGAGACTGTGATTCAAGCTGGGTCACTGGGACTCAAAGCTCTTTTCAAGTCACTGAGCGGCACAGCAGGAAGGATCCACAGGAAGTGGAGCTTCAAAGACACTGGCTGTTTGGCAGGGGGAGTGTGGATTAACAGCAGCCTGTCCCAGGGCACAGGTGTAACACGTGTGTGGGAATGAGGGAGGGGAATTTTTCATCATTGTTATGAATACCTGGCATCCCATCCCGCCTGAACTAGGTTGCACCCAGCAGGTGGTATTAGAACCCTCGTTCAGAATCTTTGGCCTGGTGTTTCTTGGTCTTAATCTCCATAGAGGAGTCCAAAGATACTCTTCATAACCCACTTTTGAGCTAAGAAAGCCATTCATTCCAGTAACAATAGCTGGCTTTTACTGAATGATTACCATGCACCAACCCTTGTGTGTGTCTTGCAAATGCAGACAGCCTTGCTCTCAAGTTCACACACTTGACACTATGCTAGACAAGTTCTCCTAACGTAAAATACAAGCAAAGCATCAGAGAGAGTCCCATTTGACCCCAAACCTTCTGTGGAGAGCCTGTGCATGGAACCAATGGACTATACTGTGCCCCAAATGAGATGCTCTTCTCTGTGATGGACCGACTGAGCTGTCTGAAGTATGTATTTAGGTCCTCAAATTATAGCAGGGAAAAAAAAGGACAGAAAGCATCGGTTTTGCTTTTCTAGGCAGGTAGTCAAGTCCCTCCAAGTACCGACTAGAGAAGGTGAATACAGAACAACCACCACAAAAAATATGTGGTGGAAAAATTCGTTGTAGTCATCTTGTTGGCTGAAGCTCGACCTCCGATGTTCTTATGCTCCTCAGAAGCCCAAATCAAAAATTCAAATCTGTGATACGGAAATCAAATGATGCAGACATCTATTACAGCTTTCTCCAGAAAGTATTCACACACAGCAGAGTAGTTAAGAGCCCCAACTCTGCAGCCTGAAAACTCAGGTTCAAATCCTGTGTCACGGATTAGCGGTGATCTCAGGCAAGTTACTTAGCCATTCTGTGCCTCGATTTCCTCATCTGTAAAATACAACAGCACATACATCAAAGAAGTAGTTGAAAGGGTTATATAAGTTAAGCATTGAGTAAATGGCGCCTCCTGTTACTATTTTAAGTTGAAAGGAAATTAGGCCTCCAAACTATTCTTGTCAAAAACATTTCACCAGAATTTAAGCAAGCCTTTGCTTCTACTTGCAGGCTTAGAACATACATGGGGTAGAAGAACAAGATAAAAGATACCACGAGAGAAAAACACCAGACACTTCCAGAACTGTGATAAAGTCTACAGGACGACTGGCCAGATCCTCCTACTGGCTATCATTGACAAGGAGAGAATTCGGAGATGTTCCAAACTAAATTACAGCGCAGGGAAGTTAAAAAGAGAACTGTTAGTCTGTTTATGGCTGCAGGCCAACTAACACAGGACTGCTCACATTCCTTCTATGTCTGTTGGAATTTCGGATTAATTACCAGACGGCTGTTTCCACACATTATTTTAGCCAGCACCATTGAACTCAAGGAGCCTCCGCTTCTTGTTTGCTCGTGGGCTTTCCGCATGCTGCCCAGAGCCAATCCACAGGAGCAGACATCTCCTTTTGGGAACTTTGTGCCCATCCCAGAGCTGGCCCCACTTCACCTTCTCCCACCTCTTAAAACAAATACAAGTTCTTTCAGACAGCTTACATCTGTCTGCTCCCTCCCCCTACTTGATGTATAAAAATGCCTGCCAACTCCCAGACGATGGCCGTGTATGTCTCTTTCACTTAGTCATGCTGCTAGTGGTTTGGACTTCAGTCTTCTTTTTGGCTAGCTAAAACATTTCTTTTTTAAAAAATTGTATTTATTTCTTTCTAGAGAGAGGGGAAGGGAAAGAGAAAGAGAGGGAGAGAAACATCAATGTGTGGTTGCCTCTCACGTGTCCCCCACTGAGGACCCAGCCTGCAACCTGGGCATGTGCCCTGACTGGGAATCGAACTGGCAACACTTTGGTTCACTGGCTGGGGTTCAATCCACTGAGCCACACCAGCCAGGGCCTAAAACATTTCTTCAAAAAATATTAAAGTTAAAAATTTTGTTTAACTTTATCTAACAATAATGAGTCTTTCAAGTAGTCTAACGTTCCCCTGTCCACTACTGACCATCTGTCATCACCACCAGCCTCGGCGAGGCAGGGCTCCAGCCCAGCTTGTGAATGGGGCACCAGTGCAGGGGAGATCACTAGCTGCCTCCACCACGCAGTATGTGTTGAGGGAAGGACACAGCATCATTTCCCAACACCTGTTTTTCTCAAGTCCCCTTCACCTCCACCCCACCTCACCCCACCCCAACTACTATGCCTCAAATGCTAAGATCATTTTGATTTGGCTTTTGTTACTGCAGTTAGGAGAACAGCTGAAACAGAACAAACATAGAAAAACTGAAACCCACCTCACATTTCAGTTCTGATTTACCTTTTTATAGATTTGAGTCATTGGCTACTATATGCTGAACTAGCTACCTGACTGCATCCTCAGAGGCCACAGCTGACTCAATTTGTCCATTTGCCTGGTATCAGAGGGCACATTCAAAGGCAAACCTGCTCACTCCACAGTTTGGTCTTGCTTATTCACTAAGATTTTTAGGACTTATCTCTTAAGTGTTAAATGTGTGAATGTGGCCTCTTTTGCCCAGCATCTAGCCCAGTACCAGACACAGCCATGTTCTTAGATGTGTTTTCTGCTGAAGCTATCTTTTCATTTTCATCTTCAAATATCAACCCAAATGGAAGGGACACCCATAAACTTGGAACAATTTAAGTATCAGAATGAATAACTGTCTGTAATGGATCGAAGCACAGTGAATATCTAAAACCCTTGTGTTCATAAACATACTCAAAAAAGAGAAAGCAGGCAAACAAATCTTGTTTGTTATCATTGCAGTTGGCTATCATACTTGGAAAATTGGTAAAGAGCTTATATTTTAGGGTAACCATTAAGCCCCAGCTGATGAGATAAGGTATTCTTTATGGATGAGTACTGGTTAGTAAATGTAGAAGAAATGATAAAACTGGAAAAATCACCATTTTGCAATCCCTAAAGAAATAATAGATTCAACCAAGGATCATTTATGGACAGTGGGGGAAATGTTGGTAGGGAATTAGATTTACCTGGTGTCAGAGCACTACCTCCCCCACCAGATGGGGAAAACATGTGGGGCATCAGGCTATGTGACAAAAACCCCAAACCAGTCATAGCTCTCTACCAGGAGGCCAGCCAGACATTATGTGCCGCTTGATGAGAGGCAATGTGAAGGGCACAGTACTCCCTATAAAATATTCTCATCAAAACTACTTGAACAACAATACAAAAAATAAAATGAAAAAAAAGTCATGCACCCAGATTTAGTCAAGACTTTAGATACTACTTCCAAGTCACAGGAAATACGGGGGACAGAAAAACAAAACAAATGGTATCACAAGAGGGGGAAATGCAAACAGTTCAACACTCGACAGGACAACTGGTCTTGTGTGTCCTCAGTAAACGAATGTCATGAAACAGAGAGGGAAGGAAGAGGTGGATCCTGCATAGCTAATTCGCAAGAACTAGAATTATGAAATCTGTCATTTTCTGGGAGGCAACGTGCTTTCTACAACAGTCTCTAATGCAAGAACCAGGTCACACCGAGCACCCAATAGGTGTTTATTAAATGAAAGAATGAACAGTAGTGAGTGAATGAATTCTACAGATGAGATCAGTGAGGCTTGGCAGGCAAAGTGCTGTGCTCTGTGGCAGGCAGCTGGCTGGGGGCAGAGCTAGGACTGAAATTAGATCTGTCAATTCCTAACCGTGTTTGTGTATAATTTAGGCCTAGATTTAAAAAGCCTTAAGAGACATAACAGCCAAATGTAATGTGCGGTTCCTAGTTGGGTCCTGGTTGGAATAAACCAGCTGTCAGAGACATTTTGAGGACAACTGAGCAACTGAACAGGGACTGGTCAGTAGATGACATTGAGGCATCTCTGGCCATTATGTCAGGTGAGGTAACGGTTTTATGGTTACACAGGAAGTGGTCTGTCCTTATTTTCAAGAGGTGTATACTAAAAATTTTAGGGGTAAAAGCCATGACATTGGTAATTTAAAAAAATACACCAATGCAAAGACTTTGGTGGGGTACTTATGGTAACATGTTGATACCTACTAAATCTAGAAAATGGGTATGTGGGTATTCATTATGCTATCATTTTTTAAAGTCTTAATATTACATAGATAGACAGACATACAAACAGATGAACAGACAGACAGATAGATCAGACAGAAAGGCAAATAGAGACTCATCCAGCAAAAGTCTATCTAGAATTCTTTCATTTCTCAGTGTTCCTGCTGAAGTGGTCAATTTTACCCACAATATGAATGATGTAAAAGAAAAATTTCTCAAACGGCTATTTTTAAGAACTATGACATTGACTTAAGTCTTAGTAGAAATAACTGCTTTCTTTCATATCTTCAAATCACACGCATTTGCACAGCACATTTTGTTGAATAAATAGCTTAGAAACCAACCACTCAAGTGTCCAAGAACACTTAGAATGTGTTTCTCAAACAACATGCAGGAAATACTATTACTCATGATGTTCCATTAAGAAAAACCAAGGCCAAGGGATGCCAAGGACAAGTGAGCTTCAGCTAATGATAAAGCCAAGGAGAAGCATGTGGCCAAAATTAAAGCCTTCTGCATGACATATGAATAGTAATTTTAAGAGGGCTAGCAACTTGGCTTCTGCTTAACACTTTGCTGAGCCTAAAGAACTCAGCTATTTCACGACTTGGTGAGTTGAGGGGTGGACAGAACTCTTCTTTCCTTCCTACCTAGTCTACCCTGCGCACATATCCAGGTTTACCTCAGCAGGAGAAGCGTGTCTGTGTGGCTGCAGCAATCACATCCCACCTCTTTAGTGCCAGGACAGGCTCCTAACCTGTGAGAGGAGATCAGACATTTGAGCATGAGAAAGCATCTAGGAGGCCAGTGGTTCATAAAATTGCGTGAGTTTAAGGAACTAAATCACTATGAGAAGAGTAAAATAGGCAGAAGATTGCGGAATGAACACTATCTGGAATCGGCAAACCTGGGTTTTAGCTCCAGTTTTGCCTGTAACCGGCTACCTGTCATCAACACAGGACTATCTATCTACCTATGTTATCTAGGTATCTATCTATTTTCTATCCATTCTCTCATTCCACAATGAGAGAATTTTGTGTGCCCAGTATATGCCAGGTATGACACTAGGAAGTCACAGCTGCTTCCAGAAACACGGACTTCCGAAATCTGAGTAAATTACTCATGAATGATCTTTGCCAGGCTTCCCTTCCCTCCTTCCCCTCCCATGCACAACTGCAGGCACTTTTGGGAAAGCCAGATCTCACATAAACCCTAAGAAAACTTGTGGGCAAAGAGAAATGATCAGCATAGAAACAGTACAAGAGCCCTCCCAATATTCTAAACCAGGTGTTGCATCAACTTGTCGATCCAGCATGTGCAACCTGCAGGCTGCCAAGAGCAGGCTGGTGGCCTCAGCCACCCCTCACCACTGTGCTCTACAGAGCTTGCATAGAGTGCTGACTCAGTTGTTTCTCTTATAATAGGGAAATACCTGCGTCACTGTCTTTATCCAAAGTGAGAAAATCAGAGAGGAGTAAGAGCACTGATGTTTTCAGGGAATGGTATTGAGGATACATTGGCTTCTGCCTCCTGTTTTGGTTTTTGGATTTGGGGATTCTTAAAACACACACACCCTGTCTGACTGTACACCTCACTCCAGACTAAAGGACGGTTTGTTTTTCCCTACCCTGACCCTCCAAAGTGATGTTGTTCCCCAATAGGAGGGGCTATGGGAAAAGGGAGAAATGGAAGACAAGCCGAGGCCACCCTCTTTCCACAACTTCCCAACCACAGCAGAGACAGACCAACCAACCTCACACTCGGGGCTCAGACACACTGGAAATTATCTGGCCCAATCCTTTCACCTAATATATGAAGAAATCAAGTCTCCGAGAATCAAGAGCTTGACTCCAGCCAGACAGCTGAGCCAGAATGGGCTGAACCCTACTGGGTTTTTTCCCTTTCGTTTAAGATGTCTCAACCTCAAGTGAAAGTGAAACTGCAACTTCTATTAAATCATGTTTTTATCATTTCTGAGCACCACAACTTTTTACGTGTTGTTTCCACTCCAAGTTGATTGTCTAAGTGAAATCTTTCATTCTGTCCTGGCATTAGAAACCCAGAAAAAATGAGCTCCCAAGAGTAGGTCCATTAGCAGCATGCTTTGCAAAGCTTCTCCGGTTTACTAAGAAGCAGTTGAGAGCCCCAACTTCATTTCTCTCATGTGGCAAGAGTGTGACCACTCTTGCAGGAAGGTCACAAGTGTGAAACAATGGAACTTGGGATGCGCAGTAGAGTTCATTGTTAAGCACATGGACTTCGAAGTCAAGCTAGATTTGGGGAAATTTTTTCTTGACTCAGTTTCCTCTTCTGAAAAATTAAGTACCTATTTCATACTGTCATTGGACTTAAATGAGCTATTAAATAAGATATTGCCCAACATCTTAAGTGACAACGAGATGTTAGTTACCATCATTATAGCTAAGCAAACAAATATATTCTGTGCTTGGGGTGCTTTTAGTTGTTTATGTTTTAGAGAGATTAGATAATCATTATTCCCTTTCAAGAGTTATTTAGAACAGACATTTCCAACAGAAATTTTGGATAAAGATCATAATGAAAGCAGAAAATTTCCCAACTTTAATTTAAAAAAAAACCTTATGGGACCTCAAGCCAAGTTCAATCTTAGGCACCTTGGCAGGCTGTTACTCAGATGTCCCCCTAGTATGCCATTCCAGATGCGCTTATCAATGTTGCATTCCTTTTCCTCTTGCATCAGCCTACAGGGGCACTGGGAGAACAAGGTAGCAATCACCTCCTCCCCCAACAGGTAAACTATCACATCATTTTCATGACAAACTCAGCCTTCACCAGCATGAATCTGAATTTGCCGATAGTCCCTTCTATTGCCAGCTCTCCCCTCTGATGGGTCTCTGTGAGGCAGTTTAGAGCATAATGGTCCCACAATGTTGGGGAGCAGGGTACAAAGTAGGGGGGATGTTGAGGAGTTTGGAAGTATCTGGTGGTGGAACAGAAAAGCACAGGGGTCTGATGTGAGCGCATTTCCAGCCTGGCGGTGATGTGAGCCACCTTAGGAACGTGAAACAGGAGAAACAACCCGACTGCAGCTCGGAGAGTAACACTAAGTGTTACCTCGGTCACATAGTTACCATGCTACTAAGAGTCTGGATTAATCTTTATTAATCTACACATTCTTGCAAAATGATTTTTCCTTGCAAGCCTTCAAAATACCCAGCTCCTATCAGCTGCAGCTGAAGTCCCTTTGCTGCTTAAGACTATTGCTATTTCTTTGCTTTTAAAAACTGAAGAGAAATGAAGGGGGAAAGCCTCAGTGACCCTTTCCTGTGCAAATTTGCAAAAATGCTTCCCAACCCAGCAGTCCCCAAGCCTCCACATAGGCAGCTACTTGGAGGCATTGCAATCAAGCCTATTGTTAATCCCCAAAGTTAACAAACTCTCCTGAGAGGGATTCTGAATTGTGGATTATTAGGATGAGTAATCTTCTCAAATGATTTTCTTAGGAGACTTGGCTCCAGGGAAAGCCTAAGGTTTATTCTAAAAGTCACTCCTGTTGAAAGTTAGAAGAAAAAAAAAACAATTGTAAAAGATCGATAACCAACAGTGTGATACCAATATGATTTCAAGTTAATTACATATGTGGATATACCACAAAATGCTTATGGCTGTTAATATTTCCTGGGTAGTGAGATAATGGCTAATTTTTGTTTTTACCAATCTGTATTTGTTATTTTTGTTTATAATAAATGTGTATCCTTTGTTTCAACAAAAGGATAAAATCGGCTAGAGAAAAACAAATTGGGGAGCATAAGCGGGGGGAGGCTGAGCTATTTGAAGCAGAATAACTCTTATTTTCATTGATGCCGACTAACGGCCCCTTCTCTTAGCTGACCTGTCAAGGAAAACCCATTAGGACCCCCATTAGGGGCCTAACGTGCTTGGTAGTGATATTTGTATGTTACACTAAACATGTTATATTATAGATTTTATTTTCTAACCTTCCTACATTTACAAACTGTGAATTTGTGCCTACCACATTTGCTCTTTTCTTTGGTAAAGGGAATGCCCACAAGAAATGGAAACACTAAATTTTTAACAGTTAATTCTTCATAATTAGGAATGGAGACAGATTCTCATTAGTGCTTTGCTGTGTGAAATTCTCTCGGTTTTGTGATCTTTTCTCAAGCCACACTTGAAGATTCTTTTTTAAGACAGTGGCAGCCAATGTGCTCCACCAACTGGCAAGGGAGTGAGACGGTAAACCCACCAGAAAGTCCAGCTCTCCTCGGTTGGGAAGAAACAGAGAAAGAGATCAGGAGAGGGGGCACCTAGTCTCATAAAAATTTGGAAAGTAGGCTTCCAGTGTTCCTTTATATATTTGCTTAACTTCTCCTGATGGGTAGGCCTTGGCGTCGGTGTCCCTTTGGGAACCATACCCTTGCTGACTCCTCAGGCTAGTTGGTTCCCCCCTGAACACCATTTGTATTTTTCACTGTGGCATCCGTCACTGCTGTACTCAGAGAATTGTAAGTGTGATTGTCTGTGTAGCTGTCTCTCCCACTAGACTATGTCATATTCTCAGCACCTAGTAATATTCTCTAATATTCTAATAATATTCTCAGCACCTAGTTCTGGGGCAAGAATGTAGTTAAGTATTTATTGGCCAACTAAATGAAGGAATAAACAAATGAGTGAATGAATAAATGAAATACTTTTCTTTCCCTTTTCTTAACCTGTTTCTGCTTTTTGGTATTCAACTTCATATTAATTGCTTATTGACCTCACGCTAATGTAAATTTAAAAATATTTATTTTGCATCTGCTATCTAGTTATTATTGGATATAAATGTTCTTTAACTCTCAGTGCTTTTCAAGCCCTACAGTGGTATGGTGGTTGCTTTCATACTAGATTTGAGGGATGAGAGGTTCAGCAAAGTATTTATCCAACCAAAGTCACAAAGAGTGAGAATCATATGGCAGATGCTTCCCACCACACCCACTGACTCTCTGGGATGTGTTCATCACCTGTTCCTTTGAGCACCAGCCTTCACAAAGAAGTATTTCCTCTGTAGAACTGTGGTTCCTGAGTCCTCCTTACTTTAGAGGTTCATAGCTACTGGGCGTGATCAATAATGTTTTAAACTCACTCTAGATAAGATTGGCATTTTAATAGAGGTTGTCCAGATGATTTTAGGTGATGCAAGTCTTTTTACTCTAATAGTTACAAATTTACTTTAATGTAAATTAGAGAAAAATTGTAAATAGACACTAAATCTATAATTTCACAAATATTATTGCTTTGGATGATCCTAAGTATAAAGAAAAATCAATTTACAGGAATATGTCAAATAAACAGAAAAAAGTAGTTCATAGATCTGGCAAAAGTCTGGAAGGAAGTATGTAAATATCTGAGTTTGGGGACAATACAATTTTAACCCTAAGAATTGAAGAACACAGAACATAATAGGTATCAGAAAACGTCCATTCATCCATTTATTTAGCAAAAATTTGTTGAGCATCTACTATATCTGCTAAGTGATAGAGAAACAGTGGTGAGCAAGATAGAGAGGACACCTACCCTCACCCAGCTGTAGCCATTCACATGAAGGAGTAGAAGAAGGGAGAGAGGGAAGGAGTAAGGAAGTTATATTCAAATACAGGCATTTTAATGACTACATTAGGGCTAGGGGAGAAAGATTTGGGGCTGGGTAGTCTCTAATAGGTCCTCAAATCACATTGCTGGATTATATTTCCAGTGGAGAGAAGCATATTGATCATAAGGATCTACTCATTTTCCTTTGAAGGTTCAACAGATAAAGAACTTTCTCTATCAGCACGTATTTTCTTCTAGCACTATCTGGACACATCTGGCAGATATTTTGACTGTCATATCATCTGCATGTATTAGCCACACAAATGTAAGCCAAAGATGCCATAAATGACACAGATTATAGCCTAGATTCTAGGCCTGAAAAGCTTTGAGGGATGTGGTGAGAGGGAACCCAAGGAAGTTTGGATGTTTCCCATCACTTGAAGGGAGGAAAACCACATAAGCAAGAATATACTTTAGAAACCTTACAGAGATTTCTAACAAAGAGATTTGATTGACTATTAAAAGGAAAGCAAGAGCCTAGACATGCATATTTGAGAAGAAAGCACAGCAAAGACCTCACATCTGCTTTTGGATGTCAGCTCAAGTTTCTAAGTTTGAATGTCTACCGCTCCATGGAAAATCCATCCTTCCTTCGCAGTAAGCATTTCTCCCAGTTTACCATAGCTTCTTGATGAAGATGGATGGATCTGCATCTGGCATTCTAATTACAGTAGAGAATAATGGCCAGGAATATCTTGGGGAAGAGAGGATAATTTATTACTCACATTACTTCCACCCTATCTAAGAAGTGTTCAGAAGTAAACTGTCTAATTCCCCCCAGAATTCACTTATCACTCAGAAAACAAAACACAAGTTGGAAACAGGAAGAGCCTCCTGCTTTGGCCTTATTACAGCAGGAGCCCTTAAATATTTCCAACCATTTCTATCAACTTTCTACCTGGAGAATAGTGCTATCTGCAGGAAAAGAGGATGGTTGTAGTAGCTATCATATATTACAAGTTGACATGTGCTGGGCATATTTAATTCTCCAAATAAGCCTTGTGAGGTAGATAAAATTATTCTTCTTATACAAAAGCAGCAAATAGAATATTTAGAAAATAACTTGCCCAAAGTCACATAGTTGATACATGATGGAATAAGAGTTCAAACTCAAGTCTGACTCTGAATCACACACTCTCCATTGCTCTGATGCCCTCTGAAATGACCACTTCCAAATTATCTCCCATGATGCCCAGCAACTATGGCTGGGTCATCACAGTGCCCAGTAGCAATTTGCTGGAGTTCCTTGGTGTGCAATAACAGCGACAAGTAATAATACAACTTGCCCATCACTTTAATTCATTTCAGAGCCAAAGCTGGCATTAATGAAGAAGGGGTGTGGTGCTCTAAAGGCAGAGAGGACGGGGCCCTAGCACAAGAGTTTGGTGCATCCTCCTTTGCACATGTTTGCTCATCTCTGTTGAACAGGCCCTCTAGCTCCAATCAACTGTGCTGCCCTGGGGGAGAAGCAGATGCTTTCTGCCATTTGAGAGCTACATCGGCCAATAGATTTGTATCCTTCCATTTCATCAACCTGTTTGCTATTTGCTGCTGGGGGCAGAGAGAAGAGATAGCTTTGGTGGGATGGGAATTTGATAACAGTGACTGGGCCATTTCTTAGAAGGGGGCACTTTGGGCAAATCACTTAACAGCATAACCCTCCTTTCAGTTTTCTCATCTGTAAAATAGGACTGATGTGCAGTGCCCACCTCATGGGTACAATTACATGCTAACCTTCTATACATATTTGTGTAAAGATGCAAGACGCGTTGTGTTGCATAAACACAAGCATGGCTGTGTTTATTTCTGATAACAGCTTGCCCAGGTAAGCATTGTTACCTGCTTTTCAGATGAGGGAACAGGACACAGTGAAGTTAACTGGCCTAACTAAGGTTCACAGCTAGTTTGTAACAGATTTAAATTTGAACTAAGATGAGTTTGACTTATTTTCCACAGTCTCACAACTCTTCTCAATATAAAAATGGATGACTCTGTCTTGTAATGAGCTTTCTCTTATTGGACATCATCAAATACAGATAATGGGTGTAACATTGGGATCGATTAGCTAGCAAGTGCCTTCTAACACTAGAACTTGTAACTCTTTAGGTCTAGCTTGCATTCATGCATGGATACATGCATTCATTTATTCAACACATTTATTGAGTACTTACTATGCTCCAGAACTGCTCTGGATGCCAAAGTGATCAACAAAAAAGTCAATAAAAGGAAAATAAGCAAAGATCATCTCTGAAAGCTAAAGTGCCCTGAAGTCCAGTGAACAGGGTCAAATGACAATGAGTTCCTGGGAGCTTGGGGGACAACCTCATGGGGACAGGCTCCTTTAGATCAGAGCAGAGGGCAGGGAAGGCTTTGTGTGGAGTAAATATATGAACTAAGGCCTGAAGATAGAAAAAAATCAGCCATGAGGAGATAGCAGCAAAGAGCACCCCAAGTAGAAGGAACAGTAACTGCAAAGGCGTTGAGACAAGAACAAACTTGCAATTTAGAGGAACAGTAGGAGGTGACTGGTGTGGCCAGAGGGTGCTGAGCATGGACAGGGAAGGAAGGGGAACATACAAGGAGCTGGGAGAGGCAGGCAGTAGCTGGGCCACTTGGGGCCTATAGTACATGGTCAGAAATCTGAATTTTATTCTAGTTGCCCTGGGAATCTTTCAAAAGGGTCTAAAACAGAGTCTCTTGCCTCCACTCTTAACCCCGGATTAGTCATACAGACCCCCTGTGTGTCAGCTTTCCATTTTTTCATAGACTTGAGGATTTGCAGCACTATGATTACCTAGGTCTTCTCTGATTTTGACCATATCCCGCATAGATCTATATATGTATTTGCATTTGGGGAAGAATGTGACTTCTCTCTGGCAGGCACTAGCCAGCATCACTGAGACACCACTAGGCTATAGATCAAAAGTTTCCTTGTATATCACAAGCCCAGAAAGTATTTGCTTCCAAGGCCAATGATCCTCGGATGTCTTTCACCCCCAGCAGAGGTTGGCACCCACAAACACCCAAGCCCATGAGGACACCCTGGAGAATTTTTATTTGCACACAAACATACTACCACCTCTTCCAAAGCTCTCTCCCCTCAGCAACCGGGAAGAACAACTTTCAGAATCTTGCAGTTATGGTATAAACTGGGTTTAGACTCAGATATATGAATAATTTAGAATTTTATACTTTGCACAAGGGGAGTCAACTTCTTTGAGCTTGGTTTCCTTATCTACAGAATAGTAGCAGAAAAACAAGTCCCACAGGATTGCTGTAGAATAAAAACATGGTGACATGTGGGGAAGCACCCTGCACGGTGCCCACCACATATTGTGTGCTCAAGAATGTATATTCTTAAAAACTGGAACAGCTAACCCTTGCCCCAGGAAGCAAGGATCAGATAAGAAACACGGCCTGGGAATATCTGTAGCCATTTGCATCCTGTATCTGTGGAACAAGAGAAGGGGAGGACAAGAGCAAATTCAAATTCAAAACATTACTTCAAAATACAAATATCTTCAGCATTGAAGAAAATGTAAAATTTAAATATTAGAATCAGCTAAACTTGAGAGAGAGAAAAATGAATAATAAATGCAGGTAAAAATTTAGAGTTCTGTTTTATGCATACAAGGGGAATAATTAACTAATCTCAAACATGTAAATGAGGGCTTAGAAGCATTTCAAAACACCACATCTGATTCCAGATACATACACAAAATTTGCTACATTATAATAATTAGGGGTTTTTTTTTACAAAAGATTTATTTATTTTGAATAGAAGTATTAAATATTATACTAATTACTGGTTATTTTACTTTGCACCCAGGGAAAAGAAATGAATATTCATTAGCTCCTTAAGCTACTGAGCCTCCACCGACTAGACCGATTCCAACATCACTGCGAAGCTGTGGGTGGGTGGAAAATGCTCCCTGTAAGAGCAGGCTTGTGCTACAAATCATAGTCCCATCTATTCTGCTAATGTGCACGTGCTGGAATCCCCGAGTGAATTCTGCTCACACTGTACCCCCAGAGCCCCCAGCTGAATGGCCAATAAGTGAGAATAACTGTTAAATTGATTGTAAGACAACAGAATTCTTCTGTCTACACAATTCAGTAATCTTGAACGAGACAATTCTTAAAACATTAAACCCAGTTTCATACAATAAAACCAACATTTCCATCTGTCCGAAACATACCTAGTTTATTCCAGAAGAATTTTTAGCATACATAATTGCATCATTTTCCAACTTGGCTTTTGAAACTACTCTAAGGAAAATAACTCCAAAAGAACCAGGCTTGAGACTTGAATTTATGAGGCATTTTCTCCATAGCTAAGTAGGCAAACACTTTTTCTCTCAGTAGTGAAAGGAAAAACTAAGTAGTCAATACCTTTCTCAAGATACTAGTCTGGTTAGCTGTTAGTCCTTGCTCTGTTTAGGGCACCTCTGTGTTCCAGTCCATATGCTGCTTGATTTTTATTTTGTGGTTTGTTAAGTTTTGTGAACCAATTTAGTGCTTGAGCAAGTCACTACCGCCCAAGGAGGAAAGGGGCTGTGGCTCTAGGGAACCTGGTTTGGCATAAAGGGCCTTCCATTTCCCCCTTGGCTCTGCCTGTGATGCTGACCTCCAGCCCCAGTGGGGCATCTCTGTGGGGAAGAGAGGTAATTATGCCAGACTGGGCTGGGAGCGGTGGCTAGAGCAGGGTGTGCACAGTGATGGTGGCTGCAAGAAAAAACAGCCCTGGGTCCAGCCTCTACACGGGTAGAACTTTGGGATCGGGGTGGAAGTATGTAAAACACAACAGCTTGATAGACTTAGCTTTCCAGAAAGTAAAAAATTCCTCACTGTCTAACACAGACACCAAAGACGAAGCCACTACAGGAGGTTCCAGAATTCCGGGGGTTAGGACAGAAGAGGACTCATTCAACAAATATTTATTGAGTACCAAGCACGTACCATACACTGTTGGTACTTTTAAGTGTGGTTCCTTGGACCAGGCACATCCTCTTACCTGGGAGCTACTTAGAAATGCAAATTCAAATGTCTACCCAGACTTGAATCCTCGTCCTGACACGATTCCTACATCTGACTTTGAGAAGCCCCGGAAGTCACTGTGTTAGGTGCTTGTCATTGATCTCCATTTAATGTGTATAAAATAGAAGTCCAGGTTACACACGGCACCACTTAAGACACAACTATCCCTCATCACAAGGCACACGGCACAGACAGCTACGGTAATATGAGACAGTCAGGGGCCTTTCATAAAGACCTCCTGTGCCAAGCCCAGGAATCGCCTTGCTTCAAGGCAAACAAATGTGCCACAAACTACCTGATGCAGGTAAACCAACACGGCTCCCCTTCCTAAACCCAGGTTGAAAGAATTCCCCGTGTAGAAACCCTAGACACTAGAAAGATGTAGGAAATAAAGGCTGGTCTCACCTGGTTTCCAGCTGACAATGAGAGAAGGCTAGAAGGAAAATGATCCTAGTCATTTCTCCAGCTAATTTATGTAGGTCTTTCATTAGTCCATGGCCCTAGCATAGGAGACATCACACGAGGTAGATAAACATCAGCGAGGGGTTGTCTCCACTGATTTCATTGGGCAGTGGTGTTACATTTTATCTTCATTTTCTGCTGTAGTGGATGCTGGTAATACTTCTTGACAGGTTGTGTAGAGCCACGGATTTCCAAAGCCAAATGGAAGTGACTTTAAAGATACTGTAGAAATTAATGACCCGTGAGGGTTTTCTATGGACTTATATCTACTCTCCCGGGAGCTTCTGCCATGTCAATCTTTATCAAGTTGTCTATTCCCAGCATCTTATTCTTTACCTTGAAAAAAATTTCAATTACAAGGCCATCATTAAATTCACAATTTAGAAAAAAATGTAAACAATATGGAAACATATGCAGAAAAAAGTGTAAAATCCCCCGTTTTCCTTAGCTAAGAGTCATCACTGTTAACATTTGGATGCATTTTTCCAGACCTATGCATTTATAGTATATATGCGTATATCAAATTGTAGTTGTTTTACATATTTAAACCATATTATATTACTCTTTAATTCTTTTTAATATAATATTTTATTTATTTTTAGAGAGAGGGGAAGGGAGGGAGTAAGGGGGAGAAACATCAATGTGCTAGAGATATATCGATCGGTTGTCTCTCGAATGCCCCCAACCAGGGACCCTGCCTGCAACACAGGCATGTGCCCTGGCCTAGAATCAAACCAGCAACCTTTTGGTTCACAAGCTGGCATTCAATCCAGTAAGCCACACCAGCCAGGGCTAAACCATACTGTATTCTTCTTCTTCTTCTTCTTCTTTTTTTTTTGCCTACTCACTTTCCCCTCCCCAACTTTGTCTTGGAGATCTCTCTCTTTCTGGCTCTCTGTCTCTCTCTCAATATTTCTATCACTGTCTCCATATACATATATTTTTTCTAAAGAGTTGTATCATGTTCCATTCACTAGCTTTACCCTAATTTAATTATTCCTCTATTGAAAAAGATTTAGATGATTTCCAATCAACTTTTAAAGAATTATGACATTTTTCCAGGTAGCCAGATGCAAGAGCAACATATGAACATCAAGAGCTATCCCATATATTACTAATAACTAATAAGAAATGCAATGTTTAAAAAGCCATTCACAGTAATAAAAAAGAGGAAATGTGCAAGAACAATGTGGGGAAAAAAACCCTGTAAAATGTATTAACAGATTTGAAAGAAGACCAGAGTAGTAAAGACATATACTTTGCTCCTAGGTGAGAATGTACAATATTGTAAACATACCAATTATCTCAATTATCTTTATAAAATCAATGCAATACCAAACAGACAGCAGTGGGATGGTTTATACACCTTCACAAACTGAGTGTAGTTATTCAGAACAGTAAGTGTGAGGAACAGCAAAATAAATTTGGGGAAGAGAAAGAAGACACAGATAAGATGCCTTCAGTGTTGGTGAGTAAATTTGTTTGTCTTTAATATCACCACAACATAGAAGCCCAGAGCCAGCAGAATCAGTATGTTTTGGACAGGAGGTGAGAGATACAGAGAGAGAGAGACGGACAGACAGACAGAGAGAGACAGATAGATAACATGATCAAAATCCAATTCAAGATACATTTGCAAATCAAAATTCCATGACCCTACCATTAAAAAAGACTCAACCAATAAAATCAACATGCTCTTTGTGACAGTCAATTACAGTAAAAGTTTAGGAGTTATTTGGAAGGAATAGAAGTTCTGTATTTGTTGGCTAAAAAATAGCACCTATTCATAGTCAAGCTTGTTAACTTCACCCAAACAAGTGCACATTTTTGGCATCTACACCATATATTGATTCCTGAGGTATGTCAGCAATTGAGTCTTTCTTCAGCTTAGGGAAATTTTATAATATTATAGCTATGACTAATTTCTCATTCTCTCTCTCTCTCTCTCCCTGTCTTCATCGTCTGTTATCATTATTATCTCCCCTCTTCTTCCTCCTCCTCCTCTCCCTTCTTTCTCTTCTCCTTCCTCTTCTCTTCCTTCTTCTCTCTCTTCGGCAATTTTTATTTTTATAGGCTGCTTGTATTTTTCCCTCTTTCTACTGTCGTAAAATATATATAAACGTACCATGTTAACCATTTTTAAGCATACAGTTCACCGCACTGTACTGAAACTCTGCACCCATTAAACAACAACTCCCCCTCTCTCCCCTTTCTCTCGCCCCTGGCAACCACCATTCTCCTTCCTGTCTCGACGATTTTGACTGCTCTAAGCACTTTATATATATATGTATATATATACATATATATACATATATATATATACACACACACACACACACACATATACATATATACACATATATATGTATATATATATTGCAATCATACAGTATTTGTCTTTTCATGACTAGCACATTTCACTTAGCATAATGTCCTCATGATTCACCTGTGTTGTAGTATGTCAGGATTTCCTTCTTTTTTAAAACCAAACAATATTCCATTGTATGTATATACCACATTTTGCTTTTCCATTCATCCATTGAATGGAGGCAACTATACTTGAACAGCAATTTAAAAACTTAATTAAAAAAACAAGAAAGAAAATAAGTGTTGATCATGATGTGGGAAAATTGGAACCCTTATGCAACATAGATGGGAATTAAAAATGATACAGCTGCTGTGGAAAACAGTACAAAGTTCTTTAAAAAACTAAAAATGGAAATACCATGTGATCCAGCAATTCCCCTTCTGGCAAATTATTTTAAAGCAAACTCCAGATATCATGTCATTTCAGCTCTACACACTTGAATATATATATTCAATATATATGTAAAATATGATATTACCTTACATAACCATATTATCATTTTTATACACATAAGTAAACATACATTTTCTTGGTATCACCTAAAACTTAGACATGTTAAGAATTCCCTAGGTATTTTAAATGCTTTTCCATTTGGTTTTGTGGGACCCAAAGAAGGTCCACACATTATATTTAGTTATCTAAAGTCTCTCAAGCTAGAATTGTCTCTCCTTTCTCCCCTTTATTTTTTCCTTTTCTCAGGTAATTGATGTGTGAAGAAACCAAGTGTATTGTCCTATAGAAGATCCAAAATTTGGGATTTGTCTGTTTATTTCTTTGCAGTGTCAATTGATTATTCATTCATCTCTCATATTTCCTTCAAACCGAAGTTAGCTTTAAAGATTTCATTAGAGCCCTGGCTGGTGTGGCTCAGTGGATTGAGTGCCGGCCTGTAAACCAAAAGGTAGCTGGTTTAATTCCCAGTCAGGGCACATGCCTGGGTTGTGGGCCAGGTGCCCTGCTGGGGGCGTGGGAGGGGCAACCAAGATCCATGATCAATGTTTCTGACATATCAATGTTTCTCCCCCTCTTTCTCCCTCCCTTCCCCTCTCTGTAAAAATAAATCTTTTTTTACAGAAAAAAAGATTTGATTAGATTCTGGTTCACCTGTATAGATCATGAACAGTACTTCATAACCGGAGGCATATGCTCTCTGATGCCAAGATTAACCAATGGGTATGAGGCATGACAGCCTGCTTCCTCTGGCGGAAGGTTTCCAACAAAACTTCTCCCAATGCTTTTATCCATTGATGATTATTGCTGCAATCTACTATTTATGAGAGGGGTTAAAATGCTGATTGTCTAATTCTGTTATTCTTTATACTTTTAACATGTGGAATTTTTCAGAAAGAACTTTCACTCGTCATCTAGGGCTATTTGATTACCCAAAGTACTGTTCATACATGAGAGACAACACAAATGCTTAATATTTCCTTAAAATTGACACCTCTTAAGGTAATAAGTTATTGTCCTAGTTACTTTCTTTTTATTGAAATATAGTTGACCGACACATTAGTTTCAGGTGTGCAACATAGTAATTCAACATTTAAATATCATACAAAATGATCACCACACCAAGTCTAGTACCCACCTGTCACCACACATAGTTATTGTAATATTATTGACTATATTCCCTATGCTGTACATTACATTTCCATGACTTATTTATCTTGTAACTGGAAGTTGGTGTCTCTTAATCCTTTTCATCTATTTTGCCCGTCTCTCCAATCCCATCCTCTCTGGCCACCATCAGTTTGTTTTCTGTATCTATGAGTCTGTTTATGTTTTGTTTTAATTTTCAGATTCTACATATAGGTGAAATCATATGGGACTTGTCTTTCTCTGACTTATTTCACTTGGCATAATATCCTAAGACGATCCATGTTGCTGTAAATGGCAAGATGTCATTCTTTTCTAAGGCTGAGTAATCTTCCTGAGTGTGTGTGTGTGTGTGTGTGCACATGTACATCTTTATCCATTCGTCTACCAGTGGGCACTTAGGTAGCTTCCATATCTTGGCTATTGTAAATAATGCTGCACTGAACACAGAGGTGCATATATCTTCTCAAATTAGTGTTCTCATTTTCTTCGGATAAATACCCAGGAGTAGAATTACTGGGTCCGTATGGTAGTTCTAATTTTTTTTTTTTAGTAATCTCTATACTGTTTTCCATAGTAGCTGTACCAATTTACATTCCCATCAACAGTGCACAAAGGTTCCCTTTTCTCCACATCCTTGCCAAAACTTATTATTTATTGTCTTTTTGATAATAGCCATTCTGAGAGATGTGAAGTAATGTCTCATTGTGGTTGTGATTTGCATTTTCCTGATGTTTCACTAAACATCAGGAAAGCATCTTTTCATGTGTCTGTTGGCCATCTGCATGACTTCTTTGGAAAAATGACTATTTGGATCCTCTGCTCACTTTTAATTAAGTTGTTTTTGATATTGAATTATGTGAGTTCTTTGTATTATTTTAGATATTATTCCCTTATTAGATGCATCACTTGCAAATATCTTCTCCCATTCAGTAGGTTGCCTTTGTATTTTGTTGGCAGTTTCCTTTCTGTGCAAAAGGTCTTTTTAGTTTGATGTAGTTTCCTTGTTTATTTTTGCTATTGTTGCTCTTGCCTGAGAAAACAGATAAAAAAAAAAAGTATTGCTAGGATTGAGGTCAAAGAGTTTACTGCCTATGTTTGTTTTTTCCAGGATTTTTATGGTTTCAGGTCTTACATTTAAGCCTTTAATCCACTTTGAGTTTAGTTTTGTAAATGGTGTAAGAAAGTGATCCAGTTTCATTCTTTTGCATGTGGCAGTTTATTTTTATTGACACCATTTTTGAAGAGACTGTCTTTTCTGCATTGTATATTCATGTCTTCTTTTCATAGATTAATTGACCACATATGCTTATTGATCAGGTTTATTTCTGGGCTCTCTGTTATGTTCCAATGATATATATGCTAATGCCATACTGTTTTTGGTTACTATAGCTTTATAGTATAGTTTGAAATTAGAGAGTATAATACTGCCAGCTTTTTTCCTCATTCTCAAAATTGTGTTGGCTCTTAGAGTCTTTCATAGTTCCTTACAAATTTCAGGATTATTTGTTCTGTTGCGAACTGCTCTGCCTGGTTTCAGAAGCTGTAACCCTCCATGGTTAAGGCTGAGTCAGAGACCTTGGGACCATAAACCATTAAGGAGACAAAGCTTATCTCCTTGGCAGGGGTGCCACCTCTGCCCACTTTACTTTACCCTGCTTGGCCCTGAGTCTGACCAGTTAGCCAATGATGGGTAAGATTCCTCAAGGGAGGGACGACTTGAGACAGGCATGGTCATGAAGAGGTCCACAGGGAAGGACTTGGGGGGCTATAGAAAATGGGGGTGATGGACCCTCGCCCCTCGGCTTTGACATAGCCTGAGTCCTCATTCTGTCTGCGAGAAGTCTCCTAATCTCTTGGCTGTCTTACTTCCCCTGCTTGACTTAAGCCTGAAACAATGCCAGAGGTGGGTGCGGCCCTGTGCTGGAAAGGGCAGGTTCCCTGGGGAAATCAGGCCTAAGAAAGAATGCATAAAATCCTGTGAAACCTGCTTTGTTAATACCCTCAGTTTAAATGATAAGGGTCCAAGCCTGAAATGAGTTTGTTTCCCAAAGTCTTATAGCCCTTTAGCTAACTGACCCTGCTTCAGAATAAGCCCTCAAAGTTCTTTGTATGTTATCTATTGTTTGATCCTTTTTGCCTGACAATGACTGATGAGCTTTACCTGTATTCCTGTGCAAATTGAACCCAATAAAAGCCCATTGAGGAAAAGGTTCTTGGTCCTTCTCCTTTGAGAGGTCGGCCACCTTTCCTCCCAAGCAGATCATGACTTGGTAGATTTATTTTCATCCATGGCTGACGGGGGGGCTCTGCAGCAAAGCTCGCCCACAAAAATATATTTTTTAAAAGAACCCAGTGACATGATTTTTCACATTCTCAGCATAAAGACTCCACCCCCTATGAAGGGAAAGGGGTTCTTCTCTGTTCCTTTCTTCTTCTCTGCTCTCTCCCTTGTGATGACTTTATTTAGTGTTATGTTTGGATTCTTTTTATTTTTTGTGTATCCATTATAGGTTTGTTTTAGATAGATAGATAGGGCATATGGATGTTTAATAAATATTAAGTAATGACTATTTTCTAGAACTACACTGTACATGCATATGTCTGTATGCCAAGTGGACAAACATACACCTTTCTGTACATGCACACCTATGTGTAAGTGTGTGTGTATGTAGATATATATATACACACTATTTGGTGAATACACACAATACGGGGCACACTGTAGGCAGCTGCACACATCTGTGCACCTGCATTATATGTATACGGATAGAAATTATTCGTTCATTCAAGAAACAAGTCCTGCTGACTTTTGTAAAGAAAGGCCTGATTCTGGCCTGGAAGCTTCCTCCTCTCTGGCTTCCTGAGAGCTCTGTACTCCACTTGCACCTGATCTGGTTTTGGGCCCACCTGAGCTCTTTGATGAGGTTTTCTGGCTGCTTCTACTTGAGCAATTTGTCCTTTCCCGATATCTAAAATTTAGAAGTTAGCGCCATCACTTTTGTCATCTTCTGCCATGTGGTTAGTCTCCCTGACATCATCTGAGGTACCTCTGACCTTGGGAACAAATTTGTGGTTACCATCAAGTTCACATATAACAACCTATGTATACAGCAATCCACAAGATTCAGCACAAATAACGCCCCTTTTTATTACAAAGTCTTTTATTACACAATCATAAGCATGTAATGCTGTAACATAACAATATCACACTCAAGGACACCATATGATATTCTAGGTGAAATATTCAAATTAAAACTATGCCCTGTCTGGTGTGTCTCAGTGGATTGAGTGCCAGACTACGATCTAAAGGATCACCAGTTCAATTCCCAGTCGGGGCACATGCCTGGATTGTGGGCCAGGTCCCCAGGAAGCAACACTAGAGAGGCAACCGCATTGATGTTTCTCTCTCTCTCTTTCTCCCTCCCTTCTCCTGTCTAAAAGTAAATAAATAAAATCTTTAAAAAAATTATAAATTATTATATCCATATTATTACCCTACCAATCATACTCAAGCAGGTGTTACTTATGCTGGACCCTGTATTTTAGGTTGACGGTCACTTAAGTTCAAACACATTCTACAAACACTACATTGTAACCCTCCTACCACTTCTTTTTTTATGTTTTTACCATCAAATTTCACAACTTTTTGTTTCTGTATCCCTTAACTAATTATTGTATATAGAGATGATATTACTACTAGTCTTTTACCTTTATGCTACCTTTACTATGTCTGCTTTTTTCAGTGAGATTTTGTTTCATATATTTTCTTATTTCTAGTTACAGCCTTTTCTCTTCCACTTAAAGAAGTCCCTTTAACATTTCCTGTAAGGTTAGTTTAGTGGTGATGAACTCCGTTAGCTTTTGCTTGTCTAGAAAACACTCTCTTTTTCAATTCTCAATGATAATGTTTCTGGGCAGAGTAGTCTTGGTTGTAGGGTTTTTTTCTTACAATATTTTGAACATATTGTGCCTCTCTCTTCTGGTCTGCAAAGTTTCTGCTAAAAATCAGCTGATAGTCTGATGGTGGTTCCCTTGTACATAACTAGTTGCTTTTTTTTTTTTCTATTGCTGCTTTTAAGGTTCCCTCTTTAACTTTTGGCATTTTAATTATGATGTGTCTTGGTGTAAATATCTTTGGGTTCACACTGTATGGAAATTTCTCTGCTTCCTGAACCTGGATGTCTGTTTCCTTCCACAGGTTAGGAAAGTTTTCAGCTGCTATTTCTTCAAATACGTTCTCTCTCTTTTCTCTCTCTCTCCTCTCATCTCCATGTGAGACCCATAACTATCCGCATTTTGTTTTCTATCGTTCTTAAGTTTGGGTGATTTCCACTACTCTGGCTTTCAGATCATTGATCCATTCTTTTGTCTCATCTAATCTGCTGTGGATTCCCTTTAATGTAGTTCTCATTTCAGTTATTATATTGTTTAGCTATGATTGGTACATTTTTAAAATTGTTGTCCAAATACAGTTGTCTCCATTTTCCCACCACCATTCCCCCCAACCCCAGCCATCCCTACCTCCCACCCTCAATCCTACCCCACTTTGGCTTTGTCCATGTGTCCTTTATATATGTTCCTTGATGACCCTTCTCCATTTTCCCCCCATTATACACTTCCACCTCCCCTCTGGTTACTGTCAGTTTGTTCTTAACTTCAATGTCTCTGGTTATATTTTGCTTGCTTGCTTGTTTTGATTAGGTTCCACTTACAGGTGAGATCATATGGTATTTGTCTTTCACCGCCCCAGTTATTTCACTTAGCATAATGCTCTCTAGATCCATCCAAACTGTCACAAAGGGTAGGAGCTCCTTCTTTCTTTCTGCTGCATAGTATTCCATCATGTAAATTGATTGGTACTTTCTTATTGATATATTTTCTATTTATTTTTTGAAGTTCTCACTCTGTTCACCCATTCTTTTCCCAAGTTCGGTGAACATCTTCATACCATTACTTTGATCTTTGTTTATTTCCATTTCCTTTCCAGTTATTTTTCCAAGGTTTTGTCTTATTCTCTTGTTTGGAACATATTTTTCTGTCACCTCATATTACCTAATCTTCTGCATTCATTTTTATGTATTAGATCAGCTATATCTCCTGGCCTTGAAGTAGCCTTATGTAGGAGATATACCGTGGGGCCTAGCAGCACAGTCCCCTCTGGCTACCAGACCCAAGTGCTTGAGGGTTGTCCCCTGTGTGGGTTGTGTGTGCCCTTCTGCTGTGGCAGGCTACCACTGCTGCAGGTGCATGGGGTGGTTGGGGCTGACCTCCATGTGGCTGGCTGACTGAGACAGAGAGGCAGGCAGGGCTTTCAGCAGGGCACACTCACTAGCATTAGCAGGACAGAGGGTCCAAAATGGCACCCACCAATGCTGGCATAGGCACAGCAGAATAGATCGCAAAAACGGCTGTTGCCAATGTTTCAGTTCCCAGGGAAAGTCTACTTGCTTCTTTACTGGTGTTGCCACACATTTTTTGTATTAATCAACATTATCACTTATAACATTTTTTTATTTTTATTTTTTTTCTATTTTTTAAATATATTTATTGATTATGCTATTACAGTTGTCCCATTCCCCCCCCCCAACTCCACTCCATCCTGCCCACTCCCTCCCTCCCACATTCCCCCCTATAGTTCATGTCCATGGGTCATACTTATAAGTTCTTTGGCTTCTACATTTCCTATACTATTTTTACCCTCCCCCTGTCTATTTTCCACCTATCATCTGTGCTACTTATTCTCTGTACCTTTACCCCCCTCTCCCCCTCCCCTATTGACAACCCTCATCTTCTAGTTGTTTGCCTAGTTTGCTCTTGTTTTTGTTTTAGGTGTGGTCGTTAATAACTGTGAGTTTGCTGTCATTTTTACTGTTCATATTTTTTATCTTCTTTTTCTTAGATATGTCCCTTTAACATTTCATATAATAAGGGCTTGGTGATGATGAACTCCTTGAACTTGACCTTATCTGAGAAGCACTTCATCTGCCCTTCCATTCTAAATGATAGCCTTGCTGGATACAGTAATCTTGGATGTAGGCCCTTGCCTTTCATGATTTGGAATTCTTCTTGCCAGCCCCTTCTTGCCTATAAGGTCTCTTTTGAGAAATCAGATGACAGTCTTATGGGAACTCCTTTGTAGGTAACGGTGTCCTTTTCTCTTGCTGCTTCTAAGATTCTCTCCTTCTGCTGAATCCTGGGTAATGTAATTATGATGTGCCTTGGTGTGTTCCTCCTTGGGTCCAGCTTCTTTGGGACTCTCTGAGCTTCCTGGACTTCCTGGAAGACTATTTCCTTTGCCAGATGAGGGAAGTTCTCCTTCATTATTTGTTCAAATAAGTTTTCAATTTTTTGTTCTTCCTCTTCTCCTTCTGGCACCCCTATAATTCAGATGTTGAAACGTTTCAAGGTGTCCTGGAGGTTCCTAAGCCTCTCCTCATTTTTCCGAATTCTTGTTTCTTCATTCTTTTCTGGTTGGATGTTTGTTTCTTCCTTCTGGTCCACACCATTGATTTGAGTCCCAGTTTCCTTCACAGCACTATTGGTTCCCTGTACATTTTCCTTTGTTTCTCTTAGCATAGGCTTCATTTTTTCATCTGGTTTTCGAACAGATTCAACCAATTCTGTGAGCATCCTGATTACCAGTGTTTTGAACTGTGCATCCGACAGGTTGGCTATCTCTTCCTCGCTTAGTTGTATTTTTTCTGGAGCTTTGAAGTGTTCTTTCATTTGGGCCTTTTTTTTTTGTCTTGGTGCTTCTGTTACTTTAAGGGGCGGAGCCTTAGGTGTTCACCGGGGCGGGGTAACGCTGGTCGCTGCGCTGTGATGCTGTACGTGGGGGAGGGGCTGAGAGGGAGCAATGGCGCCTGCTTCACTCTCCTCCGGATTTCAATCTTTCACTCCACTACCCACAATCAAACTGGGCCCCTCTGGTGCTGGTTCCCGAGTGGGTGGGCCTGTGCACACTCTAGGCCCCTGTGGGTCTCTCCAACAACCTCTCCTGTGAGGCTGGGAGTCTCTCCTGCTGCCGCCCCAACCCCCAAGGGCGTTTTCAATCAGAGGTTTGAGGCTTTATTTCCCCAAGCTGGAGCCCTGGGTTGCGAGGTCTGCTTCGCTCCCTGCCTCCTCCCAGCCTTTTGTCCAGTTTATCTGTGCGCGAATTTGGGGCTGCAGGGTGCTACCCGCCGCTCTGCCTGCCCTGTTCTCTGCCACTCTGAGTCCGGCCCTCTGGGTTTATCTGTGCAAATGTGGGGCCACAGGGTCTGCTAGTGCTGGGACCACCTGCGCCATTCGTCCCACACTCCGCCAGTCTCAGTGCCGCCACAGCCACGCAAGTCCTCTCCTCCCCGGTGCCCGTCTCCGCCCCTCCTACCGGCCTGGATGAATGTTTATTTTTTATTTCCTTGGTGTCGGACCCCCTTGCCGTTCAATTCTCTGTCAGTTCTGGTTGTGCGAGGAGGCGCAGTGTGTCTACCTACGCCACCATCTTGGTTCTCCACCCAGTTATAACATTTTACTACAATTGTTTGTTTATAATTCTATCACTTACAAAAAATTGTCAGTTTCTTGACAGCATGGTACAAATCTTTCTCATCTTTGTGCTTCTAGTACTTGAATTTCTACAATACAATATAAACTCAGTCAATATTTTTATATATAAGTATATGCACAAAAGGATAAATGAATAAGGTAGTATGACATTATTATGATTGGTGTATTAATAAAGAGCTATATTATCTAACAACACAATAATTTGTACAGATATTAGAGCTATGAAGTGCTGAGTATGAAAAAGGCAGACTTATTTGAACAGATGAATATCAATAAGATATCAAAATGCATATTTATTATTTATTTTTTAAACATTTATCAGTATTCATTTCTCTTATTGAGAAATATCTTATAGAAACATTTACCCCTATTTGATCAAACTTTTCTATGCTGTTTGAAAATGTTCTTTTATATTAAACTTAATGTATAACCACTCTATCTCCTGCCTAAATTGGGGGGACCCCTTGGTTATCTTTGAGGCTAACACAGCCATTCATGTTGGCCATTATAACTCCAAGAAAATGAGTTCAGATGCATTTAGAATGACTGCCTTTAGGAAAAAAAAAAATCCCAGAGTTTTGCTTAACTATATGGTGGAGGAAAACTTAGCAAATCTCAAAGGGTAAAACACCAAACTCTGAGATTTTAATATTCTACTATACAAAGTATATCTCTAAGAGTCATAACACATGCCATTTTTATGCTTCTCTTTGGAAATGGAATTAATATTCCTGTACTAACTGTAAATGGTAAATTCTTAAATTGTTAATAGCTTCCTCGGGCTTCTGCTCCTTTGCTATGCAATCATCTTGGCTCTGAATTATAAAAATATCACGATGTGTACTCATCAGCTTACTATCCTAAGGCTCTTTCTACTACTGAAAACAACCTGTGGACTGGGGAATAAACTACACGGGCCCACTCTGGGCAGGAAGTGTTTTTACCACAGAAATCCATTACACGTAAGTATTTGTTTTCTTGGATATTGATAGATAATGCATCTGGATTATAAAGCTATCAAATTTATTTTGCTAAACACAATGTCATGCTTAGCATGTGGTAAATCCTGCCAGCTGTCATGGGTTCAATGCTCAAAGGGGTAGGGTGGTGGTTAGTGCCTGCTTGTGACTAGGGTGCACCTGGAAGAAACACTGAATGGAAGAGGAAGAAGTGAAGCTCGAAATATTTTTTAAATGGATCTTGTTACAAAAATATAAATGCAACAAGTTTAAAGGAACGAGTGAATAAATGTAGACAGACAGGAAATAAGATAAGAAACTATTCAGATGAAGTAAATAGACACAATGAAAGTGGACAAATTAGTGTTCAGCTTTCCAACCACCACTGCACAGGGGGGAACACTATTTCCATGTTCCATAGTGTCTAAGAGAGAAACAGGCCTCAACATAATACCCAGCACAACTTTCTCACATATCTCTTCATGGAGAGCCCACCGTCGCAAATGTGGATGCACTTAATGACACTTAACAGGAACTTTTGAAAGCCTTATTACATATTGCTTATGTAATATGATACTTGGACATGCACTAATAGTGCACAAAAGTGGACAGAAAAGATACATACAAAATCTGGGATATTGGTTATTTCTAGAGAGGGGGTGGAGAAAGGAGTTTGGAGGGAGTGTTAATCTAATTAAAACATTCTTTTTCTTTTTCAAAATGAAACTGATATGGCAATAAGTAAAGTTTTCATGGCTACTTTAGGTCTATTATTTTCTGCATGTTTGAAACATTTCATAAATATAAAGAAAAAGATTTAAAGCTTACACGAATAATGTCGTGAGCAATGAGGTGGGTCAACAGCCTGAAAGTAAACACAGTCAGTATAAGGTCTTTGAGCCCATTCATTTCCACACTGCTTGATGAAAGCCAATGGTAAATGGCTGAAGGAAATGAAATTTAGTGTAAGCATCTCAGTGAGATAGGGAGGTGGTCAAAATGATGCCAACTAAGTATCTGGCGTTTTGGTGGTCTGGCCATCCCCCGTGATGCAGAATACCATACTGTGTGAGATTAATGTCCTCAGATTGTGAGGAGCAACAGGTGGCCTGGGTTCAAAGTTTTATTCCCCGCCAACTACTTATTTCTTCTGTTATATTCAGTGCCTAGAATACTCAGCCAAGCTGGCAAAGTACATATGTCCTCCCCAGAGATGTGTGGAACATGACAAAGACAAGTGCCTACATATAAGTCCCCCATAGTCAGCAGTGCTGGGGGTACCTATAGGCTCAGATTGCTTGGATTCCAGGAAGGTGGGGACCAAGGCACCAGACCGCTATGGAGAGTCAGATCACTGCCATTTCAGACTTACTTTCTTTTTTTAATGAACAGTGTAATCAATCACTACATTGTTAGAGTAGTATATTTTTGTATGAAGTTCAATAAATGGATAAAATGGAGAAGTTTGGGTAACTATATTTATTTATTTATTCATTTATTTGTTTGTTTATTTTATTTTTAGAGAGAAGGGAAGGGAGGAAGAAAGAGGGAGAGAAACATTGATCTGTGAGAGAAACATCAAGTGGTTGCCTCTCTTGCATGCCCACAAGTGGGGACCTGGTCCACAACCTGGCATGTGCCCTGACTGGGAATTGAACCGGCAACCTTTGATTTGCAGTCCAGCGCTCAATCCACTGAGCCACACTAGCCAGGGCTCGGTAACTACATTTAATATTAAACAGCAGAGCATAATAGCCCAGAGTGTTTATTATATTATTTATTGCTGTGTTATTTTCATTGTAACATCTCAGCTAATGAATAAACAAGTTCATTACTATCTGGGTATGTCTAAGCAGTGCAACCAACCGGCCACCTTGGTCATTAAAATAATAATATTGCTAAAAATCTCAGAAAGCAGCCATAGTTCTGCAGACCCGACTACATAAAACCCTCCTATAATTCTCATCAACCCTTGTAAGGAACGGAAAGGAATGATGATCCTACTTCTTCCATCTGCTCTTTTCCCGTCCATTTTCAGACCTCCTTTGGAAATCACTTTAACTGCACATATATACTAATCACAAGGGGACCCGTGTGATTTTCCTTGTTCCCCATCCCTACCACTATCCCTGAGAATGACATAACTGTACAAATTAGCTTTGCTAGGGGAGTCCTTTATAAGCATTCAAACACGTGGCTTCACCTTGGTATTTTGTGGATGCTAGTAAAGCCTTGAGGTATGAGCCTCTTGGGAGTACCAGGTGCAGCCCCCTCCCTCAAGTCAGATGTTTACCAACACTCTTTTATAGGGCAAAGAATCCTGAGGTATACCGTGTGTCTGGACCATCAAAATGTTGTGTCTCTAGTCTAGACCAACGATTCTCACAGTATGGTCTCCAGACCACCAGCATCAGCATCACCTAGGAACATGTTAGAAATGCAAATTACAGAGCTTCACTTCAGACCCGATGAATCAGAAACTTAGGGGGTAAATACCACCCATGTGTTTTAACAAACCCTCCAGGTGAGGCTGATGCTTGCTAAAGTTTGAGAACCACAGATTATTCTCAATTCTGGTCCATCAGAAGCAGGAGAGAGTAGTGTAAAGAGGGTAGATTCCAGAGGCAGACTTTCTGACTGCAGATTCCAGGTCTCTCACTGACTACGTGTTATTGTACAAATTGCTTCACTTTTCTGTGCCTGTTTTCTCATCTGTAAAATGAGCTTAATCGTTGTATACCCATCCGTAGGATGGTTGTAAGGATTAAATAAATTGTTTTAAATAACTGTTAGCTATTTGATGAAGTTAAATTACTTCCTGAGGCAGCTCCTTTGAAGAAAGGATGATCTGGCACAAGGTCTGTCTTGGGCAAACCCCTTTACTTCCTGGAGACACAATGATTTCCTCAGTAAATGGGACAATTATTTCTGAACAACTAACATCACTGGGCTGATATGAAGACAAAGTCAGAAAATGTGTAAGTTCTTTGTAAACTGAAAGAGCAATTAAGGCAAACTATGATTTTTCCATCATCTGATGCAATGCGAACCCATCGAACTGTCTCTCAGTTTCTTTAAACCAGCTGATCATCACGCCCCCGTGCAGACAGCACTCGCTTCATTCCGCGAACAGCTGCTATAGTGTACGAGCTGCTTTTCTGGTGTCTTGTGCAGTACTTATTTTAGTACTTCTTTAGGTACCAGACAGTCCCTCTCCTCTTTGGTGACATCATTCTCACTAAATAAATATTTGTTATTCCCCGAGTAGTTTCCATCGGAGTTTAAAACATGCCATAGTTAGAGGAATGACTTAGTTGTTGAGACCCTTTCCAACTTGTATAGAGGAAGGATACTGAAACTGCATTATAACGATTTATTGAGTAAGCATCAGGAACAAGGTATTCCATGTATGCAAAGACTCTACATATCTTATTTCATTTATTTCTTAAAACGATCCCAAGTGCAAGTGCTACCACTACCCCTATTTTACAAATGAGAAAACCATGACAAGAGAGGTTAAATAACTTGACCAACTTTCCAGCCAAACTGATCTCTTTGATTCCCAGAGTTCTTTCAGGGGCCCACCCTGGAAAATAAAATCATGAAGTCATCTTGTCCTGAGTTTCTCTGGTACTTTGAAATCTGCACACACTAGGGCAGGGACAAAGGTGCATGACCCAGCTCATGTCACATGCCTCTCAACAAGAAAGCCTGTGTCTGGGTTGAATTTGAGTGACTTTTCAGAAATGAATACTCAAGAAGCATTTGGTCCTTCTCCACTCACTCTTTGTCACCATAAAGATCACAGCTGTGCTTCAGATGGCCACCTAACCCCCCCTAAATAAAGCAAAATTAAATCACCACTTCCACCACATTATACTATTATTGTTTTTTTTTAAATTTACCACACTGGTTTACTTGTTCCCCAACCCCATGCCAAAGGCACATCATTTTTAACCAACTGAAATGACATCTGTCATCCATTCAAAAACATCTTTCATTAACTTTTACTTTTATATGCCTTTTATCACTTAAAGAGGCCAGTATTCAGAGAGTCATTTGGAAAAGCCTAAATATCTATAAAACCTTAAAGTTCATTTAGAAATGTGAGCTACATAAGAGAATTCTATTTACTCATAACATCATGCTAGGATTTGAGAGAAAAATGTCTGAAGATCACTAAAGGGGTGTTTACGAAAACCCTATAACTGCAAACATTTAAATGGAACCGAGAGACATTTTGGTCAGCCTCTGGGCCAATGCCTTTCCTGGGGGCTTTTGCGATACACTCACCCACCATAACGCTCAGCATTATTTAAATGTTTTTTTGGCTTTGTTTTATTATATAGCCTCATAAAACAAATCTATGGTGTCTTCCAAGCATACAGACCTGGGAATTCCCCTCTAGAAATATTTGATAGATTAATTTTCTAACTCAAAGGCAAAGGAAGTATGATTCAATGGATCTTTTCATCCTCAGCATTTGTTCTGTTAAGGTTCAGAGAGCCTTTACTTCAACTTCGGAAGTAGACTTTGTAGAGCTCCTTTGCAGTTAGCCATGGGTAGTATGAATTTATGGAGTGCTAGTCTGGATAAAAACAGCATTATAACATAAAATGCACCATTAATACTTTTAAACCCAGTATGATTTATATTTATATAAACAACATAAAAGAAGCCAATTAAACCTAAGTCACTGGAGTGTAAATAACATAAAAACTTATTGTTCTGTGAGCTATGAAAATAAACTAATAATGAAAGTATTTATCATATGTCCAAAAACCAAGCAGGTACGAGTGGGTTAAGCAGACTGCAGGGGGAAACATTCTAATTTTCCTGACATTTTTTAATGCAGGCCCAATATTTTTGTCCAATTCAGATCCATTTAAAATGTGACATTATATCTGAAAGTTGCCTTTTGTCCATTGGATTAATTAATAAATTTAAGTACAACAAGGACATCTTGATTCAAACACTTTGTAATCTGACTAGGAGGATATTTAAAATTCATTACAGTACATTAAACTTGCAGTGAACAGTTAGCTTCATTGCAAAATAAATAAATAGCCAATTTGCTTTGATCAGCAGAAATTCTGATAAAATCAGCAAAACACCAATTAAAATGTGAAAAATGTCACCTACCATAGTTATTCTAATGGAACATCGACTTAGAGGAAGGAACTGATTCAATGTTTATTTTCATACCAGCTGTGGCTTCCAAATGTAAATCATTTCACGTTTTACTAGTGTAGCTAGCTGGCTCCTCCACAGGCTCTGGACTGATCCTGTGATTGAACAATTTCTATTACATAACAAGGCAGCTCTATTGGGGCTGCAATTGAATTCTCTTAATTTTCTGGCAAATTATTGTTTTCTTTAGATGTTTTACCAGTCTTCTCAGCTCCAGGAATCATCTTAACTGATTGAGGACTGTGACCAAGCGATCCACAGTCCCTCCTGGCACATGTGGACAATGTCCTGTCCCGGGTCGCGGCAGCCTCTCTTGGAAGAATAATGACCCTCTGACCTTGCTTCTTGTCATGTTAGTCATTTTAGCCCATCAGCACCATGCTGCTATCCGACCACAATAATTCAGACTTCTGTCATAGCATGGCAAGTTCAAGTTCAGTATGGGTTTGCTCATTTCCAGTACTTACCCCAGGGCCGGGTGCCTGGTGGGTGCTCAACAAATGAGTACGGGAGGACAGAGGAGACCCGCCTGAACTTCAGTCTCTCGCAGTGAATTCTATGGCAGGAGCTTGGACCTCCAGATCTGGTATTCCAGAAATCAGTTCTCAGGTCCTCAGTGCCTGTATAATAAAGGGAACAATTATGGTGAAAGAAGAAAAACTGCCTAACACTTCATGGCACACCCTCTTTATAGAATTTTTTTAAAAGAACAAAAAATAGAATTGCTTCAAAATGTATGATGGGTTTTCTTCCTAATGTGCCTTTTCTTAGACATAGGCAGATTCTTCTCAACAGAAACCATGGAATTCATTTCTAACAAGTAATGTGGAATCTCTGTCAGGTCTGGCAACTTCAGAAATCAGCAATAGAAAAACAAATGTGCAAAACTGAAAACAATTGTGCTGTGTTGTGAGCAGTGCTTTCTTATTTTGTTTTTTTTTTCAAAATGTTGTTTCATCACCTTTTCAATAATTACATGCAATAGAAATTTAAGAAGAAATGTTATGATGAGACCCTCAGCATGGAACCTGTCCCATTTGCAAATGAACCTGCTCGTTACCCAATTAGGAGATGGAGGCTACGTTCGAGCAAATCCACAATTCAAAAACACCAAAATTAAAATCAAACACCTCAGGGCAACCATAATGAATTGAAAATTAGATGATATAACAGCAATTTTACTGACTTTAAAACAACTAATTGTTTGGGAGCTGCTTTCACTCATTTGAAGTTTTGTCCAATTATTTCCACTGCATTTCACACCTTGAATTTATATTTTTGCTATAGATGAGATGTTCTTTTTCATAACAAGGGGATGAGCTACTCCGTTTGTTAATGAGTTCTGCATGTGCGCCTTAATACACAAATTGCAAAACCCAAACCTGAATTTTGTTTATATGAATTTAAGACTGTCATTTGTACTTTTAAAGAAAAGTTCGACACATGATCTTATCTGCAATCGGTTATTTGTTTTCATTTAATCAGAGCATACCAGTGCAGTGAGATCAGAAATGTCTTTGTACAGACCCCAAGCACCCCTCTCCACCACCACGTGTTTGCTGAGATCTTAGGCAAATACCTTAACCTCTCCAAGCCTCGTTTTTCTGTAAAATGGAGTAACAATATGTCTAACTGACGGGATTGTTGTGAGGACCGGATGATCATAAACATCAAGCACGTAGGATAATGCTCAGCACATAGAAATCACTAACTAAATTGCAGCCGCTATGACTAGTCACTGCCATGCCATGTGTAAGAAACAACAGCAGGCAAGTTAATAAGATGCAGGGTCTTGGTCCGGAAGAGAGTTGCCTGATGTAGTAGAGAAAAATACAGGATGCAATATTTGGGAGATGCGGGTGCTAAAGAATTATTCAGTGTCTTTCCGAAACCTGGCGATTTAGTGCTTAAGTTCTGACACTTAAAGATTTTACAATTTCCTATTTCCCTTTAAATAGTTGGGACTCAAGCAAAGGACAGGTTAGAAGTGAAATGTTTAGATTAGTGCCTTAATTTTTCACTTCATTTTGGGCACAGAGACACAAAGTTTCCACTGTCACTCTGGATGTCCTTGGGTACCATGACATGCAATCAACATCACCTACGCTGGCTAATAACTCAGAGATATGATGCCCTTGTTTATAGCACCTTCAATTCCACATACATTTTTACTTGACTAATTCACTGTTTCATACCAAGCAGGGGGTGGGGAGGAAATCATTCAAACTAAATGCAACTTTGAAGTTCAGTTACTTGGCTTGGAAAACAGCAGATAAATTGATCATTGCAAGTGCTCTGCAATGTGAATGATTCTTTTTCCACTTCAACTAAATCTATTGAGCACACCCAGATAATTTAAAAGTGCTGAAAATAAGCAGTATTGGGGATTAATGAAAGCAATATATTCACTCTGTTGCATTTATTATTTTTAAATTATAGTACTCCCTCTTGAAGGAATGCAATGAGGTTGAAATGAAGCAATTTTGTTGTTAAATATTGTCATTTAGAATAAAATGCATGCAACTCTGGAACTGAAACAGCACAAGCTGTTGCTATTTTCTATTTATCCTTAGTTTTTTCAAAGTGAACCAACAAAATAAAAAATAGTAATAGCAAATAAATTCTGTGTCTCAATGATCCCATGGTGGGGGGAGGCAGAGTAGATCAGACTTGGCATAAAAATTGTTCAGGATGTGAGGACCAAGGAGCCAGAGATGGGTGTTCAGATCCTGGGCAACTCCTTCTGGGGGTCATTGGGAATGGCTGTTCCTGCTGTGCATTGGCTCTGACCTAGTGCTTCTAAGAACAGAGTGGGGTCGTGTAAAATCGAGGGAACTGGGCATCCGGACAATCTTAGGGGCACAGACCCTATTCTCATAGAACCTAGTTTCTAGTGGAGGAGACAAAAAAAATAATGGTTTACTTCGGGTGATAAATGTTATGAAAGGAAAATGGGCTTTTTGGTTGTGTGACCTGAAGCAAATTACTCATCTTCTCTGAGCTTCATTTACCTCATCGAAAGAATGAAAGATAGTATCTACCTACCTATAGGGTTCTTGTGAAGACTAGAAATGATGTATGCAAAGGGCACACAGTTCCTGGAAGACAGAAGTGGTCACTCTAATTGCTTTTATTGCTATTATTTTCAATATTACCTTTTCTGCTCTGTCTTGTTAGAAATGGAGAGCAGTCAAGGTAGGGTCAGTAACGCGTCTATCCGAAGTTCAGCACTAGGTTGCCAGATGAAGTACAGGATGCCTGGTTAAGTTTGAATTTCAGAAAAACAATGTATAATTTTTTAGCACAAGTATGTCCCATGCAGGCTCATAACTTTAAAAAGATAATTCACCGCTTGTCTGAAATTCGAATTTAACTATGCATCCTGCATTCCCTGTCCCCAAATATGGCAACTCTAAGCAAAAGGTCCCTTCCAAGAAGCCTGTTGAAATGAAAATCCTTCCATGTTAAGTGCTCCTTTCCTACTAATATTTTTGTAATGTTGATGCTTTCTTAATTTCATTTTCTTTTTACATTTGTGGGTGAGAGCAAATTCTTTATTAAGGAAAAGGTAGAGCATGCTAATACTCTCAGGGTAGCTCTGTATTCCTTAGAGCAAGAGTTGGTGCAGGTGGAGTCCCTAGGAGTGTCTCCTTGTCTGTAAAATGGTGTGCAAAATACAGAGATGCAGCCTATAGCACATTGTGGATAGCAGGCACTGATGTGTACGGGGAACTCTGTGTGGAGCTGGGCACAGGGAAAGTTATTACTGTTATTCCTTTGGAAAGGGAAGCTATTATTGTTATTATTCTCTCATTCACACAACAAACATTCACCGAGTTCTTATGATACAGCAGACCCAGTTTCAGGCACAGGGAACACAGCAGTGAGCAACTCCCGACTTGCTGGGAGGTTCTACATGGCATGGACCCTGCCCTTGTAGAATTTACTTTCTAATGGAGAAGAAAAATACATATGTTACTTCAGATGATGACAAGTGCTAAGAAAGGGGAAAAAGGAGGATGTGGTTAGAGAGTGACCAGAAGCAGTTTTTCTCAACAGGGTGGCTGGGGAAGGAAGGTAGCACTGATGAGTGGCAATAGCGCTGAGTCCTTAATGAAGTTAGGGAGCGAGCCACATGGATAGCTGGGGGGGAGAACGTTCTAGGAGGAGGAACAGCCCATGAAAGTACTCTAATGCACATGTCAGAGGAAAAACCGTATTTGATGAGACTGATCGGGAAACCATACTTTGGTTTCCTCAAGTCCGTTTACCTGGAAATCACATAAACCTCAGGTTCTCTATGTCTGCCAAACCGGAGTCAGTGCTTACAAAGCGTACTTTGACAACCCTTTGTATGTCTCTCAAGGTCTGAGAAAGTACCACTTTGGGAGTCTAATCTCAAGGGGAGCAAGTACTCTCCCAGCTGCTGCCACTGCCATTTTCTGGCCCCCTGGACACTAGAAGGTGATGCTCCCATAGCCACTTCAATGTCATACTAAACGTCAGACCTTACAGTAGGAAGAGAGGTGCCAGCTTACCTTGTCCAACTTCATTTTTGTTTCCTATTTCAGCCATTTTTCTTTTTTAACTTCCAATTTCTATCCTTTGCCATACAAAATTCTGTCCTTTCAAGTGGCTAGTATGCAACCTGATCTCTGGCATTTGTCCATTATCTCTGTCTTAGATATCATGCAGTCCGTGTAAGTCGGTAAGATGACCTTCAGGAGAAGCCTATGTTATTTTTTTCCTCTACAGATCTTGAATATGCTTTCAACAATAGAGCAGAATTATTCAAAATAATCAAATTCATTTTTAATATGCTAGAACTATATTAAGGTGGTTCTTGGATTCAGTAATTGTATCTCACTTTAAAACAGTGTAAACATTTCTTTACTTTCTTCTATTTTTCTTTTACATAAAGTACAAAGTTCAACTTCAGTAAATTAACATATTAGGATCTATACATTCAATGTTATAAAGGGCTTCTTGTTTTTAAAGTTCTTTTTATTCTTTTCAGTAAATATTTTATCACTGTTATGGTAGATTAGATACCAGAACACTTTCCCTGCTGCTGCTCCTACCAAAATTAACCCTGATAGTGCCACGATACTGGTGCATAAAAGACGCCTCTGATAGAGCTTCTGAAAGTTTAGCAGGAGCAATTGAAGACCTGGGGAATAATGGTTTGTTGAACTTTTTGCACAAGGACATGTTTATGCCTTCTGACTGCTTTTATGAAGACTTTTGAGTAATTTCCTGGTGTTACAGACAACATAGAAACCCATTAAGGGGAAAGAGTTATTCAGGGTAGAAGTTCCTGACATAGAATCCTTTAACCTACTGAGGAGTATGCAAAGGTGAAGAGTATATTGTTAAGTTATGAGAGGGAGCAAGGTCATCCTTTAGGGAGATGAAGCCTGCTCTACCTTTTGCTGGGAGCCCTCTCCCCACCCCACCTGAGTGCTTACCAAGGGTTTCCATTTCTATGAGAAATGGCTACCATCTCACATTTCCTTGGATTGAGATGCTTGGTTACAGCTTCTATCACCCTCAGATCTGGTGTAAACTCTCAAAATGGGAATCACAAAACAAAACAAACCAACCCAGACTTTCAGCCTAATCTACCCGGGTTGTACCCAGGAGACCCGGTTAACAAAAACAGTGCCCTAGTGCTTGTCCACTGTATGGAAGCACCAACTTCTCATTGTAATTTTCCACCTTTAAAAAAATCCGTCCCGAAAGTGGGAGTGCTCCTGGACACTTCATTTTGTGACACTCAAGATGAATCTCAACTAGTCAGAAGTTCCATCTCACAACAAAAACAGGATGCAGAGCGTCAAAGCAACAACATCCCCTCCTGCCCCCCAAATAGCCCGGAGAGCACAATGGTTGCTTCTTATGGACACACTACGAAAATCTAATGTATTGATTAGTGAAGAAAAATCAAGTTTCCTCTCCCTGCTGTTCAGTTATCCTGCTCATTTCTTAATAGCCGCACATTCATAAAAGGCCAAAGGACTCTGACCTTGACAAGCTAACTGAGCAGGAAAAGGCAATCATGTGTACAAGGCTGTCACCCACCCTACAAATTATGATAAAATATGCCTCAGGATCGGAAGAAAGAGTTGCATATCTCCAGTGACATCCACAGTGGTACATTTAAGGATCTGAATAGAACAGCAATTTATTTTGCACTAACATGTTTTATGGTTATCATCAAGCATTATGTCTTCGGAGACAGAAAGGTGATGTTTTTACTGACTCTGGCTCCTGGTTGCATTATCTTCACAGCTCAGAAATGATCTCTTGCTCCTTTTTTAATTCCCCCTTCTCACCCCATACCTTTGCCCCTCATTTAACAAAGCAGCTGGTTTTGTAAAGGAAAGGGGGAAAGAAATAACATGAATCCACATTACATAAAGGGCACAAAATGAACAGATTTCCAACCCTGAACAGTTTCAAAATGAATGATTATCTGGCTAATTAGTGAAATAAATAATAATAATTGCCTGTCCCTCCTCATTAGAGCCCTTAATAGTAAATGAAACTCCAGTGCAGAGTTCCAGTGAGCAGGTTTCACAGCTAAGGACTCAGTTCCAAGTTGGAAAAAAGAGACATGACTCTATTTTGTAGGTGCCCATGTGCCAACCCCTAAAACCAGAAGAGCAAGAAAAATGATGGTGGCTTCAGGTTTGGGACAGGGAATATTTCTGGCTTCCTTGCACGCTTGAGTGTATGCTCCAGGCATCTAAAAAAGGACAGCCAAAGGCTATAAACAAAAAATACTGGGGCCAAAGCATAGAAGAAAGGATTCTTGCTCATTCAAAGCTTCCCTAACCAGCAGCATCCATGCTCTTCAAGTCTGATCTCATTCATCTGTAACATTCTTTACCCAGGCTTCTTGTTAAACCTGTAAGTGCTGGGCTCCCTCCCAGGCCCAGGGACTCGGAAGCTCTGGAGTGGGCCCAGGATCTGCAGGCTCAACAAGATGCCTGGGGAGCTTTGCAGGCACCTGAAATTGGAGCACCTCTGCAATAGACAGTGGCTGGTGAGATTGGACAGTGCTGTGAAATAAACCATGCTTCTTCCTTGTGGGGAAGATGCTACAGTAGGAAATCTCAGCAGGCAGGATCATCCTCGTATAGAGAATTTTACTCGGAGGTCCAGCCACAACATCCCCTTGCCAAGAATCCTCTCTGCACCAGCCGTGCCACAACCTCCGAAATCAGCAGACAACCTTGTTGCTGTTCTGCTCCCAGAGCCTGCTCCGCCAAATCCATTACTCAATACTGAAAGCATTTGACTAGCTTCTAATGAGGCAGCAGATCAGCTTTTAGGGACCTGTTCTCAGTGTGATGTATGAATGGAAAGCTTGTTAATGTGAGTCAGTGGAGAGTTCCTACTGCTCTGGCAACTGTCTTGTAAAGCTCTTGCTACTTATGCTCAAATCATCTTCTTTCTGCGTTTTGAAATCCACCAGTGTTCAGGTGCTAACAGACAATGGGAATAAAATCATTGTCTTTAACCTTCTCCTGTTTCTTCTGGAATGAACCTTTCAAGACTGCTGGGCCCCCAATCCAGGCTGTTATCTCCCTATGACACATTTTACCCAGCCACATTAAGTAATTAATTGACTTAACTATAATGTGCTTAGCATTGGGGAGACAGAGGTGTTTCTTGAGCTTGAAGACCTTATAGTCTAGCCTGGGAGATAGGCTGGTAAATAGACAATTATAATACTGTGGTAGCCACAGAATGAGCTAAGAAGGAAACTTGGGTGGAGTCTCAAATGACGAAGAGGAGACACTCGACAGGAAAAGGAATAATGATCAAGAGAAGAAGATGCTGAAAGAAGAGCTTTCCAGCAAAAGACGAAAGGGCTTACATAGGGACCAACTTAGCCAACAGGCTCCAACTTGTCTGAGCTGCCCACAGAAGGCACAGTGCCCAGGGTCCAAGATACTTTTAGGGGGCTGCAGAAATGTTGTAGTTCCAATTTATTCTAAAATTGGAAGGAAAAAATGAATACAATGATAACAAATATAGCATAATGAATCTAGCTTGAGTTACATGTATCTTTATACCAACATGGTCATACAATACAATGTTTAATTTTTTTAATGGAAGAAGAGGCCCCTGAAGGTAAAAGTGTCCAGTGTCCTCAAAAGCCATCATGCATTAAGTCATAAGCCCTGGCTTATACAAAAATACAGGTGAGCAATCAGGTCTCGAAGTGCAAGCGACGATAGCTAAAACATACTGAGCCCTTACTCTATGCAAAACACTTTTCTAAGAGCCTGAAGAATATTAACATCTTTACTCCTCAAAACCCCATGAGGAAGGTACAATTACCACCGTCCCCCATTTTACAAACAATGAAATCAAAGCAGGAGAGGGTAGGTTCCCCAAAGTCATGCAGACAGCCAAGTCACCCGCCTAGGAGCTATGGCTCCAGAGTCCACACACTTACACTCTGTGCTGGTGCTCCCCAAGTTACTCAATTATCAGTGACGAAGAGCTCATTTTCTTTCTTCCTAATCAGTCACAGACCAATACCTTTGTAAAAAACAATAAAGATGAATTTCTAGAAAAATGAAACAAAAACAGGCAAATGGCAAGCCCCATTTTTCAAAAATTAAATTCAACAGACATAAAACTACATTTTTTAAAATGTTTATTTTATTCTCATTTGAGAGAAAGGGGGAAGAGAGGGAGAGAGAAACATCGAAAGATCGATTTGAGAGGCATTGATGAGCTGCCTCCTGCACACTCTCCTGAAGCCTAGGCATGTGTCCTGACTGGAAATTAAACTGTGAATCCTTCAGTCACACAGCAATGCTCCAACCAAGCCACACTGGCCAGGGCTAAAGTTACATTTCAATAGGTACATTTGGATGTAGCAGCCATGTCAAATTATATAAAAGTTTCTCAGGGTTTACCCTCAAGGTCGATGCTTGCATCATCTCAGACTGGTAACAAAGAGCTGCAGAGCCGCCTGCCTGCTCCTGGAGGCTCCACCAGGAGCTACAGTTGCTTCCTTTCACAGGAGTGGAGTGCACAGGAGGCATGCAAAGGAGGATGCCACTTCCCCAAAATGCGGGTGAGAGGGCTTGAGAAGGGAGGACTGGGAGCTCAGAGTGAATTGGGGTGTACACCTTTTTAACCGACTTGAGGGTGCTCTCTGTGCCCAGCACCTGCCTGTCACAGGCAGAGCTGGGGGCCATGTAGCCTGAGCCTCCCATCTACAAAAGCCTCAAATTTTAGACTTTTGGGTCACCCTAAAATGAGGTGGCACATATATATCATCACTGAGGATCAAAAGATGTTCAACTTCAAACTTTAAAATGGGCTCCATCAATGGTCCACACTCCTTATGGTGCTTTAGGAATTAATATTTTTCATTTAATTCCTCACTTGTCTTATAAATCATATCATTTTGCATCAAAAACACTTGTTAAATATAAATACAATATATACCATGTTTTTTCATTTTCTCTCTATATCTTGCTTTGTAGCATGAATATATTACTGAAAACATAGGATTTTGGTAACCGCAATCATATTGCAAACATCCCAGGAGATATTAGATGGGTAAGAAGACCATTCATTCTGTTTCCTTTTCAACAAAATGAAAATGGCCAATTAGATGTAAAAGACTTTGAAAACCTTATTGTTTTTAAGCTCTTTGTTATTAGTAGTGTTAAGAACAAGACAACAAGCCCCAAATGGAGTTGCTTATGCTAAGCTCCACATTGCCAAACCAAGACTTAATTACCCTTTCAGCTCTCCCAGAAATGAAGTCTTAAACCAGTCAATCAGGAATCAATTGATCAGCACTTGTGAGGTAATCTGCCTGACAGACCCCTGCCATCCCCAAAAGGAAAGTAACTTTGCAACAACCAGCCTACTTTTTGCCCAGTATGACTTCCTTTTCCCCCTCTCCTTTCTGCCTATAAATATCTTTCATTTTGTACAGCTCCTTGGAGCTCCTTTCTATTTGCTAGATTGGGGGCTGTGTGATTTGAATCAATTTTTGCTAATATACACTCCTAAAACTTTTAATATGCCTCAGTTTATCTTTTAATAATTCTGGTGTCAGAGGGGGAACTGAAGGAGACCCCTGATGGCCCCCAGGAGCAATGAGCAACCAGGCATAGGTGCCCATGGAGACCCTTGAGCTCATCGTTTTCTTGCTGCCTCTGGAAATAATGTGTGACTCTCAAACCCTAGCTCCACAGCTTTTGAGTTATGAGCTTTCAGACTTCATTTCAGCATTTCTTTTTCTGGGTTGGGTCCAGAAATTGGCTGGAGTCAAACTGGGTCTGACTGAAAAACCTGGAATGGGTATGCAGTGGGATTGGGTCTGACTTAACCTGAATTGGGACTAGTGTGAAGCCTCAGGTAAATACGATTTTGTTTTAAAGCTGAATAAGCAGGCTAACCTCATCAAAGGTAACCTGAAATTATAGTAGCCACAGTCCAGAGTTTTAGTCATCTTCGATAAACATCCATTTATGAGGTACCCTAGAGAAAAAGGGGTCTCAGCCAAGCACTCAGTATAAAGGGTGGAGGGAAAATCATTTTTACTCCTCTATAGTCCCGGGTGACTAGGATGAGATGTGCTGGGACACCCCACTTGCTCCAGAGCCTGCAGAGAGAATCCTAGGAAAACTGGCAGAAGCCAGCAAAGGGTGAGAATTCTTTCCAAAGTCATCTCTCCCAGATCTCTATTTATGGTGCCTGGTCACTTTTTGCCTTGCTCTGGCCTGGAAATGCCATTGTCCACATATCTCAGGCCATTGCAAGGATTGGGGGGGATGGTGGTACTCCAACCTCCAAATGACTGCTAGTGATTATGTAGTTCTGCCTTTCACAAACTTCTCCCTGATCAAAATGCCTCAGTTTCTCTGGAACAAACATAGCCCCCTTTATTGTGTCAGATTCTTTATGCCTAAAGGTCAATTTTCTTGCCTCAGTTAACTCCAAACCCAGGGAACCTTGCATCCAGGGTCTGTATAAAGAAAGGGACACAACAATTATTGACTTCTGGTCAAGTTGGAGGCATAGGTAGATATGCTTTGCTTCCTCACACAACCAAAAGAAGGACAACAATAAATTTAAAAACAAAAAACAACCAGAACTGCTAGAAAATTGAAATGTATGGAATTTTGACAACCAAGGATTTTAAGAAGAAACATTTATCCAGACTGGTAGGAGGGGCGGAGACAGGCAGCCAGGGCAGAGAGTATGTGTGGCAAGGCTATACACTGGGTGGGCGAGGCTGCAGCTGGCGGACTGGGTGGTCCCACATTTGCATGCAGATACACCAGGAGGAACAACTGGTGAGCCAGACAGACTGGGCAACCCAGAGTCCCAGCGTGGGAAACTAAAGTCTCAAAACCTTTGGCTGTAAAAATCTGTGGGGGTTGCAGTAGTGGAAGAAACTCCAGCCTCATAGGAGAGTTCTTTGGAGAGACCCACCAGGTCCTAGAACATACACAAACCCACCCACCCAGGATTAGCACGAGAGGGGCCCAATTTGCTTGTGGGAAGTGGCAGAAGTGACTGAAAGTAGGGTGAGAGCCGAGCAAGTGATTTTGTTCCCTCTCTGACCCCTCCCCCACATACAGTGCCACAACACTCTGAAGTGGGTAGCCCTGGCCTGGTGAATACCTAAGGCTCGTCCCCTTACAACATAACAAGTGTGCTGAGACAAAGAGATATGGCCCAAATGAAAGAACAGATCAAAAGTCCAGAAAAAGAACTAAGCAACAAGGAGACAGCCAACCTATCAGAGGTAGAGTTCAAAACACTGGTAATCAGGATGCTCACAGAAATGGTTGAGTATGGTCACAAAATACAGGAAGAAGGGAAGGCTATGGAAAGTGAAATGTAGGAAAATGTCAAGGGAACCAACAGTGAAGGGAAGGAAACTGGGATTCAAATCAACAATTTGGAAAAGAAGGAAGAAATAAATATTCAACCAGAACAGAATGAAGAAAGAAGAGTTCAAAAAAGTGAGGAGAGGCTTAGGGATCTCCAGGACAACTTTAAACATTCCAACGTCCAAATCATAGTGGTGCCAGGAGAAGAGGAAAAGGAAGGAATTGAAAACTTATTTGAACAAATAATGAATGAAAACTTCCCCAATCTGGTGAAGGAAATAGACTTCCAGGAAGTCCAGGAAGCTCAGAGAGTCCCAAAGAAGTTGGACCCAAGGAGGAACACACCATGGCACATTATAATTACATTACCCAAGATTAAAGATAAGGAGAGAATCTTAAAAGCAGCAAGAGAAAAAGAGACAGTTACCTACAAAAGAGTTCCCATAAGACTATTAGCTGATTTCTCAAAACAAACCTTGCAGGCGAGAAGGGGCTGGAATGAAGTATTCAAAGTCATGAAAGGCAAGGGCCTACATCCAAGATTACTGTGTCCAGCAAAACTATCATTTAGAATGGAAGAGCAGATAAAGTGCTTCCCAGATAAGATCAAGTTAAAGGAGTTCATCATCACCAGGGCCTTGTTATATGAAATGCTAAAGGGACTTATCTAAGAAGAAGAAGATCAAAAGCATGAACAGTAAAATGGCAACAAACAACTATCAAAAATCAGACCTAAAAAAAACAAAAGCAAAAACAAAAATGAACTATGCAAACAACTAGAACAGGAACAGAATCACAGAAATGGAGATCATGTGGATGGTTATCAGAGGGGAAGGGGGAGAATGGGGGAAAGGTACAGGGAATAAGAAGCATAATTAGTAGGTACAAAATAGACAGGGAGAAGTTAAGAATAGTAAAGGAAATGGAGAAGCCAAAGAACTTATATGTATGACCCATGGACATGAACTGAGGGAGGGGAGGAGGAATGGAATGCTGGTGGGAGGGGAGGTGCGAGTTGGAGGGAGATAAAGGGGAGAAAAAAATGGACAACTATAACAGCATAATCAATAAAATATAGTTTAAAAAAAGAAGGAAAGGGACACAAGTCAACAGTAACCAGGACAAAATAGCCTGTATGGTCTACAGACCCTTACATTTTACTGGTCACCTTCCCAGTCTTGAGCCGCAGACCCAAACAGGGATGATTAGGAGCCATTCATCATTCAAAATTAGCTTCCTTGGGCAGATTCCTGCTGCCCTCGCTAGGAGTAAGCACTAAAAAGTCTATGATCAGGTACCTCTCAACTCACAGATATTATAGAATCTGCTGCTAAAGCAATAGTTGCCCAACAAAAGTCCCTACATTTTCTGGATGCAGTTGTTCTTGATAATGAAATAGGCCTTGATCATCTTTCAGCTGAGCACAGAGGTGTGTCTGTGCTGTGGCCAACGCTACTTGCTGCACTTGGGCTGGCAGTTCTGGGGAAGCTGAGACTCAGCTACATAAGATCACTGAATAAGTCAGTGACTTCTTTAACAGGGGTCTTTCACTCTCCTAGACTGGATGCTGCCCCATTTGAATTAAATTTTTTTCTCAAATACACTCTTAAAATGTGTTATATGCTTCAGCTTATCTTTTAACAGTAATATTCTTTTATCAATCCAGGCTTTCACACCAAGATTTGTACAAAATGAGACACAGCTACATTTCTTGGCAGAGAATTACAGTAACTGTGTTAGGCCACTGACTACCTCCCATGTTAATCTCAATCAGGACGTTGTGTGGTGGGAGGAGTCCGTGTAATGAAAGGAATTACATGGTTAGCCAAAAAGTCTGTTTAGTTTTTTCCATGAAATAAAAGACACATTTTTCATTTTCACCAATAACTTTATTGATTTGAATATTTTGAGTATGTTGGCTATCTCCCACTGTTGGCTTCTAGTGGGTAGAGGCCAGAGGTGCTGCTAAATATCTTCCAATGCATAAGACAGTAAAGAATTATTTGGCTAAAATGTCAATAGTACCAAGAAACTTCGTAAACCTCTTGACTCATTCTATCAGTCACAGCACCTTCTCCATACACTGCACAAATCTTTTTTTGTGTTTAAGTTCTCTTGAAATACTAAAGCATAATAAGCCAAAAATGTTGCATATTTCTTCTACCTTCAATATTAAAATGGCTTCACAAAAACTCACCAATTTTGATGTTTTTTAAATAAACGTTGGTACAACAGCTGTCACAATACAATCTAACAAATTGTTTTGAGTGAAGTTAAAGACAACCAAGCACTACCAAAGCCATCATACAGAAAAAACTAAACAAACTTTTTGGCCAACCCAATACTTCAAGTGCCAAAAAAAAAGAGAAAGAGAAAAAATAAAAAAGGATTTTTGTGTGTATTTCATTCAGTCCCCCGCCAAAACAAGATTTGCATCTGATCTTAAGCCCACCATGTTTCCATTCACCTACTTACTTCCTTTCCATCAGATATTTCACCCACATAGGATGGTTCCATTTGGTGATGGGGAGGGAAAGCAAGTCTTGCTCTTTTCCCACGGAAAAAGACATGGTTGCCTGGGACTTGGGGATTTAGAATTTCTTGTTAATGGCAAAGTCCAGAACACTGTTGTAACTCAGGCTGCTAGTCCCCGATGGGCACTGTCCTGCAGGAAGAAGGGTAGACACACTGCTCATGGGGATCCATGCCACCTAGCCCTCCACCCAGAAATGGACCAACACAGCCACCTGAAGAGGCCAGTGTGGCACTCCTGAGAGCAGGTGCACCCACCTCTGGGAGGTGGAAAAGCAGTCCCTCCTAAGAAGTTGTGCAACGATGTGTTCTCGTTCCATCACCATGGAAATGTGGAGCTGCCCAGGAGGTGTGACGGCCTGTTATGCTGACATGATAACTTCAGAGCTCTCTTCTTAGTGCTTTACAGAAAATCACCGTATTTATTTCTAATGACAACCTTGTGAAGTAGGTACTGTTGATGTGCAGAGAGAGAAAGGGAGGCAAGGATGTGGTGCATTGCTTTCCCAGGGACACACAGATAGTAATTGGCAGTGCTGGGTTTTGAATCTGGCAGCACAGGTAAGTGTCTAATGTAATTTATTATATCGATTTGACCCATATTCTTCCATGCAGATTTACACAGCCCATTGGAAGGCTGTCTTTTTCAAGGCTATCATCAGAACTTCAGATACAAGAGAGAGGCAAGCTAGTATTCGCAGTACACAAACTAGTAGTTGTACAAACTATGTACACAGAGAAGAATTTTCATTATTTTATTTAATTCTCTAAATTGCCTGAAATCAGTATTTTTTATACCCATATTTCCAACGAGCACAGGATGGCTTCAGTTGCCATAGTCACATTATTGATTTGGGCTTCACCAGAGATTTAAATCTGCTATTTCCAATTCTTGGCTATTTCCCAATCAGCACTCTGGAGTTTGGGAGCAAACTCTTGCTATCTGGAGACCACCACTCTCCTCCACCCCCTCTTAAATAAATGCAGTTATGCGGGGTTCTCTTAACCTACTCATCTTGTCGAGGTCATGCCTGAGGCCAAGGAATAAGAACAGTTAGACAGTTTAAAGCCCCACTGCAAATTTTAGGGTTGGGAAAGATGGCTCTACCCATGCAGCCTCCTTCACTGTGAATCAGACAGGCAGAGGAGCCTCCCCCAAGGCACAGACAATTTGTCTAAGCTGCGCTGAAACCAAGCAACCCAACTCCAAACTCTAATAATTACTGAAATTTGTTGAGAGTAACAATAGCTCAGTAAAGCCCAGTGTTTCCTTAAAGGGCAAGTATAATAGGCCTATAACTTCAAACGTGTACGAATAATTTGTTATTCATGTTAATCCCCTTGCCATTGCCAGCCACATCCATCTTTTTGAAAGGAGGACACTGGAACAAAACATTGATGTTCAAAGGGAAAAAAAGGCATGTAAGGTGAGCAGCAGCAGACAGCAAAGCCACTCTGTGATTCTGCTCGTTGCTGCCCGGGACTTGTAACATTTCACTGGAGTCACCCTTCATGCCAGGCCTATTTGACTCCAACTCCCTCATAAGGCAGGCAGGTGGGCCAGAAAATAAAACCTACCATCAAGCCATTTCTGATTATTTTTACAAGAATAACATTTTTGCAAGGATTTTTAACCATGGAGGTCTGGACATTCTTTGCTGATTCAGTTTCAAATCAGAAACAGACCCACTTCAAAAAATGTACAGAGAGCTCCACTGGTTCTGGGACTCCGTTTTCAGTTACAGAAGTATCTCCAGCAACAAAGATGCTTAGACTCAGGCAGTAGGTAACAACAGAAGAAGGACAATGCAACGGGGATGGAAGTGCCTGTGGAAGACCGAGAATTCTAATGGACCGAAGGCACAGCCTGTGCGTAAACCTCTTCCCAGAAAAGAAATACATGGTAGTTTTAATGGTTTCCTCTCTGCCCTTTTACTTCAATCATGAATGATGACTTACAGAGGCATTTTCCACTCACAGTCACCGATGGGCCACCACATACCTTCATTTTCTTGTTCCATGCACATGCAAGAGAAGGGAAAGTAAAGATTCTTTCCCCCACTCTGTCTTGCCTTGACCTGGCCTCAGACAGCAGGAGCACAGGCGAGGTCCAGGTTTCTCAGTTCTTGGCCTTTGGGGGAAAACAAGGATACTGAACAAAGGTCCTAAAGTGGAGCAGGGGGAGACAACCTTAATGTTTGCGTTCCTAAACAGGGTATTTGATCCTCCCCTCTGCTATCAGCATGGAGCAAGCCACACACCCTCCCAGGCTCAGAGAAGGGGAACCTCAGCCATTGGTCCCTCCTGGGGACTCCAGAGCAGGCAGCCCTGCAGCCTAGAGTCAGGCTTCCTCTTTCAAATGCTGCCTGGGGATAACTCGAGGAGGAATCCTGGCCCCACTGTCAGGACTGGAGACTGTCTGCGCCCCTGCACCATCAGTCCAGGCCCTAAAGACAACGGCACTGGGCTTGCGGAAGTGGAGCAGGTGTCAGTGGTTGTCTACATAAATTATTTGGGATTTTCCAGGCCTGTATCTTAGCAGCTGAAGACTGGTTTTAGTTCTGAGGTATATTTTTTCTTTTTAATAATTTTGATAATTTCTTAAGTTAAAAAAATTGCATGCTAATTATTAGATATTTTAGCAATAGACATGTACAAATGAAAAATAAGAATGCTTAAGTCTCCCCCCTCTGCCCATCCTAGTCATGTTCGGGGGCATATCTTTCCAAAACTTTTTCTAAGCACATCTACCAGCATATGTTACTGCGGTTTTATGCTCCCGGCATTCTCTACTGATTCTGCCTCTGAAAACTATGTTGCTCTGAATCTGCTCAGTCTCCTAATGTCCTAATCTCTAATGTTGGCTACACCCTCAACTTCATGTGTGCCTCGGGATTTCAGTTATGTTCTCGCCCACAGCAGCTTTGCTTTGACAGCTTGCCCTAGCTCTGAGCCAGTTCAGCCATCTAATTGTGTCTAAGCTGTGTTTCCGGCAACCTGAGCACCTTTTATTTCGTTTTAAAGAGTTGCCTGGGTTTCCTCTCATCAGCAATAGAAGAGAGTTGGCCATGGTGTTTTTATAAGCCAAAATGCAAACAAGAAGTTGAGAAGACTTCCTTCCCTAGAGGGAACAAATGATATTTTCTGGATTCTAAGAAAATGTTGCCTACGAGATTTAATAACACTTATTTTGGGAGAAAAGAACAAAATACTATATTGAGCATATTTACAAACTATAAAGTGATTTTAGGAACTCTAAACCATTGAAATGTTATTCTTAATGTGCATTTTTGAATTGAGAAAACATGGTACTTTCACTCACTTTCGTGATGTGAATTACAGTCTTACATACCCCATCCCTTATTTTGACATGGTCTACCCTAATGTGTTATCTCGGATGTCTATGACCTTAAAAAATGAATAGTCTCAAACTGGATATGTAACATGAACGCGAGTTAGGATCTGAATTAATCTCAATCATCTTGACATTTTGCAAACCCATCTTTGCTACAAAAAGGCTGACTGGCATGGTTTTCCCATTAGGAATCCTGCCCACAGCCCTTTAAAAATAAATCATACCTGTAGGTGAGCCTTCTGTTCCTAGTTGTGGCAGAAAGCACGGGTCTCAGTCACAAGTCTAGAAGTTGACTACATGGATAGAATCTAGAAATATAAGGTTAGGGAAGAATTTGAAACTAAGAGTGACCTCTCTTGTTCCAAAACAAGATGCCCAAATGAGGTTATATGATGAGGCAGTAACTGGTCAACGGGCACCACACACCACTTCCTGGTCCCCCCTCACCAGTTACCACGTAACTCCTCTCACACATAGTTTTAAGCGCCAGTATATACGGGAATATTGAGCAACAAGTTTGGCTTGATGAATGGGTGTGACCAGAGATGTACCAAATATCATGACCCCACCCAACCTGTTACAACTTCTAAAATTCTACGCCTATTAATTCATTCATTTGCACTACTAATGAATCCCTGAAAAGAGCAATATCTTAAGCTACTGTCAAGTCACTAGTTGGTGATTGGAAAGCTACCAGGGCCCATGGGTGAGGAACAAGATATAAAGCAAACAGCTGGAAGGTGCAGATGGACATTTAAAGGAAGTTAGGGTGTCAAAAACAAATAGCAGTGTCTTCTTCATCTTGCTTATGGCTTGCCTTTTTTTAAAAAAATTATTCTTAGCGGAGGAAAACCCTTAGAATGTACAATGATTCACAATAAAGAATGTGGAAGAGGATTTATTCTAAGCAGAGAGATACTCATATATTTTGGAGCCAAAAAGAAGTGTTTATGGATTCTAGCCATCCTGAACCTCTTCTCAGTATAGCTTTGAATATTAATGACGATGTTAATACGGATAAAGAGATATTATGTAGGGGAACAAGAGTCTGGATTGAATCCGACCAAAAGACAATGTCATTTGATTTCAGGACCCTCCCTGTGTGGAGCTAATTCCTAACAGAAAACAACAAAAGTATTAAAAAAAAATTAACAAGGTAACCAATTAAATATTTCAGTGAGCCTCATCAAAACATTTTACTATTTGCATTGATTAGCATGTGGCTACTCATACGGATGCCCATAAATCTGACTGCATTAGGTTCACAGGCCTTTATTTCAGATATTTCTTCTCCCGACGGGGACTTGCCCAGGAAATGAGATTGAATGAGTCACCGCCATCCTCCCTGATCATCGCAGGAGAGCTCATTAGCTTTTTGTCAGATTTGTACCTACTATCTGCCCTCAGACTTCTTGCCTATGACTTCTTGTGAGTTAAATATGATGTTATCAAAAGGGAGAGCTCAAAAGAGCGTGTCTGTGCTGAATGCTGTGGACTTGAGACACTATATAAATATTTTTACACATGTTAAAAGGTATCTGAGAGTAGGAAGGAAAAAAAAGTAACAAAAATACAACATCCCCATTGATGGCATCACTGTTTAGGTGATACACATCATTTAAAAAAAGTTTGACATTCACACCTTTGCAGGCCTTGCCAAATCTGCTGAAATGCCCTTGATGAGTCAAAGCAAGAGAGGGAGAGGGCTCAAAGGATAGAAGAAAACAGTCTAATATTTCTTAGTGTTCAAAACATTTGGGGAGACCTCTGTCATATGTTCTAGGGTACTTAGTGAGCTCCCTTAACCTCGTGACCTTCTGTTTTTCCTGGAAATGATCAGAAGGCTCTCATGGCATTTCATGCAAAGGAATAAAATCTTACTTTACTCTCAAACAAAAGCTTTAAGTGAATCTCCAATCCTTCCAAAGACAATCTTAATAACATTTTGATTCATCTGACACTGATATTATCACAAAGGAAGTCATGACATTGATGGCCTTCAGCAGAAACCATCTGAGTGATTTTCGGTTCTCATCTGGGTCTTCCCTAGGTACAGGGTTCTCTTTTGGGTTTTCCTGAGGTACAGAGAGAGTACCTGGGTGACAGTGTTGCTCCTGAATGGCTGAATGACAGCCAAGGACCAGTTCCAGGCTCCCAAAGAAGTTTACCGAGCTAGCCCTGGCTGGTGTGTCTCAGTGGATTGAGTGCTGGCCTGTAAACCGAAGGGTCGCTGGTTCAATTCCCAGGCAGGGCACATGCCTGGGTTGTGGGCCAGGTCCCCAATGGGGGGTGCACATGAGAGGCAACCACACATTGATGTTTGTCTCCCTCTCATTCTCCCTCCCTTCCTCTGTCTCCAAAAATAAATAAAATATTTTTTAAAATTTACCGATCTAAACAAGGGCCATAAAGCCTGTGTGGAATGCATAAGAGTATTTACCTCTAACGCCCATAAAATCAAACAAAAGTAGTTCTTAAACTTTTTTGGTCACATGTTTTTTCAGAATCTGATGGAAAATATGAACTGGTTCCCAAGAAAAATGTGCGACCCCCTTACAAATGTGTGTGCACACCCACACAACAGTATGGGGTTCAATTCCAGAGGGCTCTCAAACACTCTGATCTTATTTCTAGACCTGCTTGAGGCCTCTGGACCTAAGACTACCTCTTACATAGATTACGATCTCAAGGGATATAATAAAAAGTAACACTTGTTGAGAGCTTACTGTATGTCAGGTACCATGACATCTCACTTCACCCCTACAACAACAACAACAACGCTGAGGCACAGATAATTTAACTCAACAGCTGGTTAGTGGAAGAGTTAGGGCTTCAAACCCATCATGGCTCTGGATTCTGGGCACTGCACCACTAGATTATGCGGCCTCTCTTATATAACACACTTTAAAATTTTAAGGCATGCTCACTTCCACTTCCTCATTTCAGTTTTGCAACCCCCTTCAGGAGTTAGCTGAGGTAGATATCTCCATTTGAATGGGTGTTGAGGGCATTTCCAAAGTGGAGCAGGAGATTTGCTTTATACTTTTTTAACACAACAAAGTCACATTGATGAAATTAAAAATTAAAAACCAAAATTATGACTTGAGCTCCCTTCCTCCATTAACTACAGGTTGAAACACCCCAGGACCATTTCCAATTCCTTTCTTTACAACCGTCCACTGCCTTGAGGATTAAGTCAGCATGGTGAGGTTTTGAAGCTGTGTGGTGCTCCCTGCAAAAACCTGGCTTCCTGCAGTTCACAGAGGACAGTTCTGTTTCTACACAGAAAAAGCAAGATGGGAAGAGCAAGGTGAGGGAAGTTGTCAATCTGCAGAAAATAGCAACACCGTATGCATAAGATCTTGCTGGACAAGAGATGCGCCACACCTTTGTCCTTACATGTAGCTCTAAGTCTAATGGGCATATAGAAATATTTTCAAAATATTTAACACCCTGTTATCTGAACTCTACCTGTCATTCTTCAGTGCGTGGCTGTTCCCAGTCTTTGGTGAATGAATCTGTTTCTCCTTAAACCCCCATCAGTATGTACTGCCGTTCTTCGCAATCATTCAGTGCAGAAGTGGTCCCAGCTGCATATTTCGGTGAAATGGCAGACTGCACTAACAGGCCCCCCATCTCCTTCTTCTGTAATGCCATGGAAATGCTGGAGGAAATGTAGCAAAAACTTTATTGAAATGGAACCAAACTTTAAAGAATGAGGAAGAGGGAGCAGAGAAGAAATTCCCACACCCCAGAAATGCAGAGAAACAGCCAGAGCTGCCATCTGGCCACCTGTGAGGTGATGCTCTGGCGGCCAGCAGCGCATGGATCTAGACAGGGGGCCAAATGGGGAGAGGCTGGGATTTACATGCCCACTTAGCAACAGGGAGGAAGGACAGGGAAGAGCCAAGTAACTTCATCATTTACCAGCTCCAAGTGGTACAGAAAATCAATGAAGGGAAATCAACCCCCCCTCCTGTTTGGGCATGCAGGATGCAGAGTGTGAACTCATGTGATCCACCTGTAAGAAGCCTCAGGGAACAAACTGAAATAGTAATTAGCTGCAGACCAGTAAAGCCATTGAGATGCCCATCATAAGAAAATACAAAACTACTCTGTACAAACACTTTCACAACCCAAGGAGCATGGAGCCTCCCCGGGATGGGGACAACCCTATGCTGAAAGCTCAAAATTAAAAAAAAAATTATGGATCACAAGAGAAATGATCCTCCAAAAGAGAGAGTAAGCAAATAGAACCACCTGGAAGATTGTACTCTAAGAATTTAAGATAATAGAACAATCTGAAACAGGTAAGAAAATGAGAATATTCAAAACAGTTAAATACATCAAAGATCCCAAGCCAGGATACAAGAACAGGACACCGTATAATAACCAGAAATAGATTTGAAAAAAGTCACATTGCACTTCTGGAAGTTTTGTTTTTTTAAAAAAAAAAAAAAAAAACAGAATCACTGAAATTTAAAACTTAACAAATGGCCTGTCAGTTTCCTAGGACTGCCATAACGAAACAACCACAAACCGAGTGGCCCAGAGCAACAGAAATGTACCGTGTCACAATTGTAGAGGCTAAAAGTCTGAAACTGAGGTGTCAGGGGGGCCATGCCACCTCTGAAACCTGTAGAGGAAGGTGAACCTTCCTTGCCTCCTCCAGTCTCTGGTGCCCCGAATGTCCCTTGGCTTATAGCAGTATCACTCCAGTCTTCACATGACACTGTCTTCATGTCTCCTCATACAGTCCTTCCTCTGGGCATGCCTCTGTGTCCAAATTCCATCCCCATCCCCTTTTTATGGGCACCAGTCAGGTTGGATTAGAGCTCACCCTCATGACTTCATTTTAACTTGATTATTGCTATGAAGACCCTATTTCCAAATAAGGTCATATTGTAAAGTTCTAGGGGCTAGGACCTCAATGTATCTTTTCTGAAGGACACACTTCAACCCATAACAAATAGGTTTAATGGATACAACAAAAGAGAATCAATGAAAAAAAGATAAATCAGGAAATTGCTCAGAACCCAACATAGAAAAATTAAATGATAGAAAATATTAAAAAGAAGTTCAAAGTTACACAGGACAAAATAAGATTGTACACATCGATGATATACACACAAATATATGTACATATACACACACATACATATATGTATCTTAGAAGTTTCATAAAGGTAGAATAAAAAGGATGAGGAAGAAGAAATATTCAATGAGATAATGGATGAGATTTTTAAGAATTTATGAAAAACTTATCCTTAGATTCAGGAAACATGCCAAGAGCAAAGCAGGGCAAATAGATTCCATAGCTACGTATATACGTCCATAATGAAAGCACAGACCATGAAAAATGAAATCTTAAAAGAAATGAGGGAAGAGTAACTATAAATAAAGATTAGATCAATGGCAGATTTCTCATCAGCAGAAATAGAAACAAAACTAATCTCTGCTGGTAGAAGTCTGCAGAGTGTTGAACGGCGGGGGGTTAGGGGCTGGCAGGCGACGGCAGGGCCTTCTGGGGTGCTGTCCGTGTTCTAGGTCTTTATGGAGGTCATGGTTACATGGGCTCATCGAGCTGCATACTCATGATATGTGTGCTTTTCTATCTGTGTATTTTAGCTCAATAAATAATTTTAAAAAGAGAGCCTAGAAGGCAAAGAAATAATATTTTCAAAGTACTGAGGAGACAAAGTCAGCGAAATGATCACTCAAATAGCATGACAAAATAAAGACATTTTTCAACCGAACAAAGATTGTGAGAATTTACTACTCACTGACTACGCTAGAAAGAACATAGCAGGGGGAAGAAAATGGAACCCGTAATACTGCAAGGAGAGATAGTGAGGAAAGAAATTGGTAAGCATGTGGGGTCAATATAAACACTTGCTGAAACACAAACAGTAAAGTTGCCTAGTTTTGAACCAACGAAGAATTGATGCCCTGAGAGGGAAAATATCATGGGTGATGAGAGGGATCTTTGGGCACAAAGGTTCTTGTGTAATTTGAGAAATGGGAAGAAATGTTAAATTTTGGCTTCAAGTGTGCATATTAAAAGTTGAATGATAGCCACTAAAATATAAGAAATAAAATATATAAATTTCAAACCAGTAGAGAAGGGAAAAGAAATAAAGAAAATCCAATCTATCCAAGAGAAGCTAGTCAAGGAGAAAAACTAAGCCAATAGTATCAAATAGTCAACAAATAACAAGTGTTGACAAGAACAGGGGGAAAAAGGAACCGTCACACACTGTTGGTGGGAATATAAATTGGTGCAGCCACTATGAAACAATAGTATGGAGATCCCTCAAAAAATTAAAAATAGAACCCTGTAATAGAACCCCATCATACAACCCTGTAATTCCACTCTTAGGTATTTATCTGAAGAAAACAAAAACACTAATATGAAAAGATATATGCCCCTCTATATTCACTGCAGCATTATTTACAATAGCCAGGATATGAAAACAACCTAGATGCCTAATTAACAGATGAGTGGATACAGAAGATGTGGCACATACACACAATGGAATATTATGCAGCAACAGAAAGAAATTAAATCTTGCCATGGGAAACAACATGGATGGATCTAGAGGGTATTATGCTAAGTGAAATAAGTCAGACAGAGAAAGATAAATACCATATGATTTCACTTATACTATGTGGAATCTAAAAAAAAAAAAGAACAAAGAAAGCAAAACCAGACTCACCAAAACAGAGAACAAGCTGACGGCTGCCAGTGGGAAGGGGTCTGGGTGGATGGGAGAAAAAGTTGAAGAGAAAGAAGAGGTACAAACTTCCAGTTATAAAATAAATAAGCCCCAGCATGAGAAATACAGTCAAAAATATTGTGATAACTTTGCATGGTGACAGATGGTTGGTCACCAGAGTTAGTGAGATGATCACATCATAAGTATATAAATGCCAAATCACTTTGTGGTATATCTGAAACTAACAAAATATTTTATGCCAATAATACTTTAATGAAAAATTTAACAAAATAAAGAAAAACAAAGCCAACAGAAGGCAGGGTGTACTGAAACAACACACAAGACTGTGAAAAAAAAGTCCAAATAAATTGTGATTTAAATAAGAAAATTTAAAGGAATTAAACTGACCAATTAAAGAGAGATATTCTTCAATATTTAATGATTCAGTTATGTGCCGTTTAAAAGAGGCATGCATTAAATATAATGACATAAAAGTTGAAAGGTAAGAAATGGGAAAATGATATGCCAGTCAAACACTAACTGAAAGAAAGTTTAAAAATGCTAATATTAGAGAAAAATAATTTAAGGAGGGAAAATCCTTACTAAGAGTTAAGGAGGGTTATTAGTTTAAGAGAAATGGAAATGTCAATTAATTCTCCAAGAAGATATAACAGTCATGAAATTGAATGAATCAAACAACACTGCCTCAAACTATATGAAGAAAACAATTAACCAAATTATAAAGAAGAAATTGATAAATTCTTCATCATGCTGGGAGATTTTTAAAACACTCCTGTTTTAGATCTGATAAGTCTAGTTGATGTGAATACATTCCATCTTCACAAGAAAACTGTGAGATTCTTGAGGTAAGGGTGGGAGTCTCCTGCCAAACTCCCCAGCATGTGAGTTGAACTTTCCCTGTCCCAAGAGTAACCGGGCATAACCGCTTCTCATGTAATGGATGGAAGACTAAGTGCTATAAGCAAATGCCTAGCACAGGAAGTAAGTAATAATAATTTATCTCTGAGAGTGACACTTTTTAACAAGCAAAATGATGATAGGTAGAATAGTTAGTGAAGACGTAAAATAATGGATTGAAAAAAATGTTTTTTGCAGCATTTATGAGACACCAGTTTCATCTATTAAATTATAAAATAACTGTACTAACCAGAGGATCACTTATATTCATTCTAACTGGGAGGGAAATACAGTTGGAAAAATTAAGAAACTGTAAACAGAATTCACATTTGATGGACACAAGACAATGGCTATGATGCTACCCCCTAGTGGCACAGCACAGCAACCCGAAAAGTGTTATGTCTTACAGGTCATTTTCCTAACAAAAATATTAAGCTACAGCTGTGGTGGTAAGTATTACATTAATGTCTCTTGTTATTGTCATCATTATCATAATTTTCATCATGCTCAGCCTATGACTAAGTGCCTTGGTGACAGGTAGCAATTTCCAGACCATCGGCTGCAGCCAGGGTGGCAAAGTCACAACAGAGGCAATTTATATTCAGGGAACAGCTTTGACCACTTTTGTCAGAAGGGGGCACTGTAACCATCAGACACGTGGCTTCCTGGCCTTTCTAGTACAATCATGCCAAAGTGGTTCTTTGGAGCTCAGTAATAGGAAGTTCTACCCTAAAGATACTGAGGTTATTCACAGTGGAGCAGAATGCCATTTTCTTTTTTGTTGTTGTTGTTTTTGGTATTTTAAGCTTTTTTTTATTGTATTTTTCTATTACCTTATGCTTTTACAACTTCCCCCTGCCATGACCCCACTGTGGTCCATGTCCATGAGTCCTTTTTCCTTTTTGTTCAATCCCTCAACCTCCTAACGTTCCCCCACCTTAGCTGTCATCCTGCTCTCTATGAGTCTGTCTCAACTTTGCTTGTTAGTTCAGTTTGTTCATTAGATTCCACATATGAGTGAGATCATATGGTATTTGTCTTTCTCTGAATGGCTTATTTCACTTAGCATAATGATCTCCAACTCCCTCCATACTGTGGCAAAGGGTAAAATTTTCTTCTTCTTCCTTCCTCCTCCTCCTCCTCCTCTTCCTCCTCCTCTTCCTCCTCCTCCTCTTCCTCCTCCTCCTCCTCGTCTTCTTCCTCTTCTTCTTCCTCTTCTTCTTCCTCTCCTCCCCCTCCCCCTCCTCCTTCTTCTTCTTCTTTCTTTTGGCTGAGCAGTATTCCATTGTGTAAATGTCCTTTAGTTATTTTATCCCCTCATCTACTGAGGGACACTTAGGCTACTTCCATATCTTCATGACTATAAATAACACTGCAATGAACAGAGGGGTGCTTATGTTCTTTCAAATTAGTGTTTTGGGTTCCTTCCGATATATTCCCAGAAGTGGGATCCCTGGGTCAAAAGACAGATCCATTTTTAATTTTTTGAGGTATCTCCATACTGTTTTCCACAGTGGCTGCATCAGTCTGCATTCCCACCAACAGTGCAAAAGGATTCCCCTTTCTCCACATCCTCACCTGCACTTGTTATTTGTTGATTTATTGATGATAGCCATTCTGCAAGGTGTGAAGTGATATCTCATTGTGATATCATTAGATATCTCATACCTAATTTCCATTTTTCTGATGATTAGTGACATTGATTGTCTTTTCATATATCTCTTGGCTATCTGCACGTCCTCTTTGGAGAAGTGTCTATTCAGGTCCTTTGCCCACTTTTTAACTGGGTTGTTTTTTTTGGTGTTGAGTTTTATAAGTTCTTTATATATAAATTTTGGATTTCAACCCCTTATCATATGTATCAGCGAATATGTGAGTTGTCTGTTTATTTTGTTGATGTTTTCCTTTGCTATTTTTAGTTTGTACATATTTTTTGTACATAAATATTTTTAGTTTGATGTACACCTCCTTACACCACACACAAGAATAAATTCAAAATGGATTAAAGACTTAAATGTTAGACCTGAAACCATAAAAATCCTAGAGGAAAACACAGGCAGAAAATTCTCGGACATTGCTCGTAGTAATATTTTATCAAATATATCTCCCCAGGCAAGGGAAACAAATGAAAAAAAAATAAATGAATGAGGATTCCATTTTCATATGGCCCTCAATTAAAAGAAATAAAGGAAGACAGACATTCGGTTACAACTTAATAGGCCCATCCCACGTGTAAGTATGCCCCACATGGTTGATTGAAAGTATATAAATTCATATTTAAAAGGAGATAAAATCCCCAATTTACTTCTCAAGAGATCCTTTTACAGTAAATGCCATAACCTGTAGGTAGCAGGCAGCAACTGCTCCATATTGAGCAAGGATCCGAAACTGAATTTGCTAAGAGAGTGCAGCATGCGGCTTCCATTAAGGTGTGCTTTCACCTGAGCCCAGCGCCCCAGAGCGGGCTGTGCACAACCTACTTCTTTAACAGAAAAGCGGTGTTATTATCTCTGCGTATCTTATCCTACACATGAAATAATACTCTTTGTAACTTCAGTAATTTCACCTTGGCTTTCGGACATTTTAGTTGCATGTTTTAGACTAGTCCAGTGGAATGCTTAACTGCCAATATTAGATCTTTTTCATGAGTTACAATGAAACAGTGGGCCAAGGAGCTGGCATTGATGGCAAACGTGGACGGAATGTGAGGAAAGGCCCTTCGAAGATGACCTGGCAGTCTGAAATGCAATGACCAAAATATCCTGCTTTAGTGCTTAGTATGTGCACGCCACACAAAAGGGAATGTGGCAACTTGTGATTCCAAGCTAAACACAGATCCGATCGGTTGCCAATCTACCTATTTAGTCATTCTTTTTTTAAGTTTAAAAACACCATTGATAGTGAAAACCACTGTTAGCTGTCATTTCAAAATAAAAAGAAATATACAACACTGAGTGTTGGCATCTACAGCTTGGCCTGCACTGTGGGTGGGAGTATAAAATGGAGCAAGTTGGAGAACAATTTGGGAGTTTCTTTTTTTTCACTGTTGTTCATTGACAGTTGTCCCATCTTTTTCCCCATTGCTCACCTCTACCCTATCCCCCTCCACTCCCACGGTCAGTCCCACCATCGTCCGTGCCCATGAGTCCTCCATGTGTGTTCTTCTGCTTGCCCAGTTTCTTATACAATAAAATTTACATCTAACCTATGACCTAGGAAATCCACTTCTAGGTACTTACTTAAAATAAATGAAAACGCAGGTCCACAAAAAAGATTTCTACATTATGAGAAGAAGTTATAAATTTTGATGAAGTCCTCTTTATGGCCTGTTCCTGTTATAGTTCATGCTTTGTTACCTTATCTAGGAAACTTTTGCCTATCCCTACGGTTGAGAGGATTTTATCGATTTCCTTGTAGAAGTTTTAGAGTTTTAACTTTATATCATGAATAGATCATGATCATTTTGAGGGAGCAAAAGGACTGGTACATAAATGTTCATAGCCGTTTTACTTGTAATAGTCCCAACCTGGGCACTACCACGTGTCCATCAACAAGCGAATGGATGAATACAATGTGGTGCACCCACAGAGCAGCAAAGAGGAATGGCCAACTGATACACACAACAGCATAAGTTAATCTCAGAAACATGATGCTGAGTAAAAAGGGGCAGACGCAAAAGAGTATACTGTATGCTTTCATTTCTATTACGTTCAACAACAAGCAAATCTAATTCACAGATAGAAGTCAGAACAACGGTCACCAGGGCTTAAGCACAGGAGGATGCTGACTAAAACAGTGTGCAAGGGAACTATGTGGAGGAGATGAAAATGTTCCATAACTTGTTTTCAGTGGTACTTACACAGGAATTCATTTGTCAAAACTCTTCATATGCATTTTATTGTGTATATAATATAGTGCAATTAAAAAAACATTGCTGATCCCAATGCTGAAATTTGCTCTGATTCTAATCCACTAGAGAACACCTTCCAAGGCACAGGCTCCTTCCCTGGAAATGATGTAACAGTATTTTCAGCTTCTGGGACCTTGTCCTTGCACAGGGCTGTCACAGAAAAAAGCTATAAGGCAGAAAAGTAAAACCAGGGCAGTGTGGAGCTACATTTCACTTTCCCAGTTTCTGCTGTTCAAAATTCACTAATGATGGGATCTTAAATCTCTGCCACTTTCTTCCCTAGGAATAGCTAAGTGACAATGAATAGGATCCTTTTTTTATTAACTTAATATTAAATAGTTTTATTTTCAAAACAGAAACATGCAGCAGAATCCCAGATTTCATTTTGAATTCAGTGTTCCCATTTCATCCATTATTCATCTACACTGCACTTTCTTGGTTTATGATTTTACTAAATTTCTTCATTTGAATTATGGCCTTGTGGTCAACAGAAGGCGATATATTATTCTTATATAATTTTTAAATACAAAGGCAAATGGCATGGAACAATTAGAATCGATGGCTTGGGAGTCTAGCTCTCAGATGTCATAGGCAAACACCGTGCTCTTGACTTTAACCTATGGGTTCCACTTCATGTGGGTTGTATTTTTCATACATCAGGGGTTTTTATAAATTTACTATTCAATCCAGCAGCCCTACTTTGTTCACAAAATATAAGCAAAACAAATATGTCAGGGTAATGATGCCAGGACTCTCCCTTATTGAAAAAAGCAGTTTATTAATACCTTATTGCTACAAGCTAGATCTTATTATCATCTTGGGTCATTTAGAATCTTATTAGGTATTCTGCTGGTGGATGAATAATCCTGTGATAAATTCTTTGCCATGTCCTTCACAGTTGTCATAGCAGGATCATAAACAGCATTTATAACAATCTAGCCTAGAGGAAGCGGCTGACAATGGTCTGCTTAGCATGCAGGAAATATTCAGATCGGCCGCGTCTGGTTAGACACAAGCCCACAAGAGAGATCCCAAAGTTAAGTGTTGCATGGGTTTCTCTGAAGATTCCCCTTCAAAAAATGCATGAGGTCAGGGATGTGGGGACCAAAAACATTTTGGAAGCCACAGACAGTTATTTCGCATTGGATCTGCTGGGCAACAGGGGACGGCCCAGGCCCAAGACATTTTATTCCTGACAGGCTGCTCAGGTCTTTATTTGAGAACTCCAGATCAAGGTACGAATTATTCTATACTGACTGATTTTCATTCTCAATTTTAAGTTTACACACAAAACTGTGATTCACTCCTGTTAGTGTTTGGAGTCTAATTAGTGAATTTGATGGAAAGATGAGCCTGAAAGGGAACAAGATTATGGGTGTAATTCCCACCATAAGTCAGGTACCTTTGCTCCATGCCAAAGCTGTAGATTTCAGTACTTATAAAAACTCATGTTAAATATATGTGTGTATAAATTTTGTATATACACAACTATATATTTTTTTTTCTTGTTCACATAGGGAGAACCAAATCTGCCACCACTATTCTTAGAAAAATCCATACAAGACACAAATGAGGGGATCCAATGTTTCTCCAGCCTCATCTCCTACTACTCTTGGCCCTCACCTCACAACTAACCCACAATTAATATTTCATTATTCTCTAAATATGTCAGGCCCTTCTCTAACTCTGGGCTTTTATAAAAACTTTTGTCTTTGTCCACAATGCCCTTGGTTATTTCTTTGCCAGATACCCTAAATTGGATTCTCCCAGACTCAGAACCTGAAATAAGCATTTGAGGGAAAGTAATTTATTTTGGAGGTGATCCAGGAAACACAAATAGGAGAGTAGAGATGTGAGACCGGGAAGACAAGGAATTTTAGTGCGAGTGCAAATTGTGAGCAACTGCGGTGCAGTCCCCCTGGGAATCCCTGACAGTATAGAGTGCAACTCAAATTACCAAACCCCCCAAAGCTAGGAAGCTGGGGTATTTATCATCTGCTCCATTAGTCATTGTGGGCTTCACTTGGTCGGTACTTAACTCCCCAGAACTTGTAGCCTGTTCCCTGTATTAGCTGAGCTTTATCTCAGACAGGTTAGAAGTAGTGGGATCAAGTAGCATCCAAATGGTGAGTGCCCAGGAGATGTGGGTAGGATGCTGACAGCATCTGCTTCCCTGATTCCTCCAGCCTCAGTTAAATGGTCCTTGACTTGATTCTCATAGCACGATGCTTAATCATGGTACTTATTAGATCACATTATAAAAGTAGCTATATTGCCCTCTAAGTTTTAAGCTCCTTTAGGAAAGGGGTTGTGCCTGACTCGTGCTTGTATCACCATAGAGAGAAACTCAGTAGACCCATATATCCCACAAAGGTGTACTGAGGACCTACCATAGGCCAGCCACTATTTTAGGAGCTGGGGGAATATAGCAATAAACAATATTTCCTACTTTTATAATTGGGGATCTTAAAGTGGACAGAAGTAGGAAAAAATAGACAAATTGTAATGATAATTTCAGGTATTAATAAATACTATAACGAAAATAAAGGGAGTAAGGGGTAGAAAATGACTAGGGTGAGGAGACGGCACTATTTTGCTAGGCCGCTGAGGAAAGGCTTCTCTGAGTAGGTAACATGTGAACAGAGATTTAAAAGTAACGAAGAGGGATTAGAAGAGAGGGAGGGTCGAATAGGCAGATCCCAAGGATTTCTAGGGCAGTGAAGCTATTCTGCATGATATCATAGTGGGGGATACACGCCATTACACATTTGCCCAAACCCACAGAATGTACAACTGCAAGTGCAAACCCTCATTTAAACTGTGGACTCCGGGTTATTATGATATCAGTTATAACAGATGCATCACTCTGGTGGGGATGTTGGTAATGGGGAGGCTATGTGTGGGGGGATATTTGGAAAAACCTCTGTACTTTCCACTTAGTTTTGCTGGGAACCTAAACCTGCACTAAAAAATAAAGTCTCTTTAAAATAAAAATAATGAGAAGGACCCAGACTTGTGAAGATAAAGAAGAAAGAGTTCTAAGAAAAGAAAATACCAAGTTGAAAGGCTTGGAGGTTGGAACACTCGTGGTGTCCTGGAGGGCCAGAAAAGCCAGGAGGCTGCCGGTCGTGAATGAGGAAGAAGAGGTCAGAAGAGCACAGAGAGGCTGGCAGGGGCCAGACTGGATAAATATTTTTTAGTCTCATAAACCAAATCTAACATCCCACAATCAACTAGAAGAAAATTCAAGACTACATTGAAAAGCCTCTTTCTCAGCTGTCTGGATATGCAGGCTGAGGTTGACTCCTGGACTTATTTATCATGAGAGTTGCCTCAGTTTGTCTGGTACAACCACAGGGCCGCGCGTTGATTAGAATACTTTCTCAACCACCAACTCACTCACACATTCCAGGTACCACTAAAGGTGCCACCTTTGAAATAGCCAAATATAAATAAATAGGTAAATACATACCTTAAGGTAATGTGTGATTACCTTAAGGTAATCTTAAGAGAACTTCTTGCATTAGCTCTCTGACGATTGACCTTTGGGAGTCCTTTGCCATCATATCCTCAGTTTCCTCTTGAGCAAAGTAAAGGGGTGGGACTAAATGACCTTTAGAGTATCTGGCAGCCCTACGAGTCTACAGAAAATGGTTCGAGATGAGAATAGAAGTTCTACAGTTGATTTTTTATTTAAATTTTTAATAGAAAATTTTTAAACATTCACAGAAGTAGAGAATACATGAAGCCATTATCAATCTTCACAGTTTACGAACATTGTGGCATGACTGGCTTTTTTCACGCACATCAGAATTTATGCAACAAATATCCAGAGCCCCTTCAAGGTGGACACCCTGAGACTAAATCCCTCATGTTGAGAGACACAGGGACGTGTGTATTCTTAGTAGGGAGTGCCGATGTGAGGACATGGCTTAGAAAAAAGCCAGAGAATAAGGTAGATGACCATTCAGATAATATTAAATAACACATATTGGACAGCCACAATGAAAACAAAGAATTAAAGAAAGAAAGTAGCTTCTTTTTATGACTGGGTAAAACTGGCTTTGAAAATAAATATACATCTTGAGCAGTCGTTTATCCACTGTGGGAGTGTTTTCATGTATTTACCTAGAAATTATTCAGTAACCACTGCCTATGAGGCCCAGCAGTAGACACTGCAAAGGATACAAATGTGAATGAGACAGTATTTCTACAAGGAACTCGAGAATTCAAGTTCAGATCAGAATTCGAGGCTGTGCTGGGGCTGGCACCTCGGTTTCCACATGCTTGAGCACACAGCAGGCTCATCATCATGTCTGGGTGTTCCGACTTGTCCTTGCTTCCCTTTCCAAGGCAGCTTTTGTTATAGTTGACAGTCACCTCTGTCTCCATCTTGGTGAGTAAACACATTTAATTCTAACATGTTTTCCTTCTCTAGCATGAGGGACAGGGTGTTCTCTGCTTTCCCTCAGACTTGCACATGGAGGCTGAGACGCATGCTGCACTTGAACAGACATTCACAAACACCCGCTGCCAGGGCCCTTTGCAATGCTCTGAATAAGTGATTTCTCCTGAAGTGTCTGGCACCAACTAAATCAATTGCTCCCATAATTCTCAGCGAGTGAATATGCAACTCTCTCACTGATGGATTGACTTACCACCAGCCAATTAGAGCTTAAACTGTCTAATTAAGCTGGAAACAGAGTCATCAACTCGCTGAAGTCTGAGGCCTGTTAACTTTACCTAAACAACAGAATGATGGCAGGTGTGTGTTAGCCTAGTTACTGGGAATAACTAGTAAAACCAGAGTAAAGTACTTTGCGAATATAAAACACTGTGGGAATGTTAACAAGGGTAAGCAAAAGATACGTCTAGACTAAAAAAAAAGCTGAAACCTGTAAAAAATTCATATACCCCTCTAATATCCTCTTTCAACATAAATACTTCTAAATTCACTTTTTGTCTAATAACACAGGGTTAAATGTTGATCATTACATAGGACGCCACCATAAGCGGTTTCCATTTTCATTTCTGGTTTTTTTTTTTTGTGAGTGTGTGATTATCATTGACCAGTCAGAATTTTTTACCACACTGCAGCTATCAAGATAGCTCTGTTACATTACACTTGTTCAGCCACAATTCACAATTAATATAAGCTTTTCTCAACTCCTACATCAATGTCATAATTACTCCTCATTTTTCCCTCCTCTAAGAACAATAAAACTGCTCACTTCAGAGGCATAATGATTGCCATCCTCTTCTAGAGCAAGTGATAAATGTTCGCTGGTTTGCTTTAAAATCAGACCATTCATTTATGAAAAGACTTAAATCGCCCACCCCAAACATGCTTCTTTCACTGTAAAACTAGCTACTGCAACAAAAAGAAATACATATGGGGAGTTGTTGGAACCCGACTTGTCTAGCCAAGCACAAATGCTTTATAAACACGACAGCACACAGAGATGCCATCCTAGTCCGTCCGAAATGCTATCGCTGTGTTGTCCCCTGAAATAATATTTAGCAAAGAGGCATTTTAAGAAAGTCAGCACAAGAGATAAAAAAAATCTTCTCAGGTATATGTATGTTATTAATCATAATTAAGGCATATTTGACAGCTTCTTGGCAACAAAGACGATGAGTTCCTTTCTCTGACATCAAAATCCTAAAGGAATACTTGCTATTTCATTATCGACTTCACTGGTCTTTATACCTATAATACCCAGTTTGAGGATATGGGGTTTCAGAGAAATCTGACGGTGACTGCCTACCCCAGACACTGTGTAAGGTATAATATCAGCAGGGGTCTCACTAAGATAAAGTACAGGCAACCACACTGGGGTTAAAATGTGAGTTCCAGGAAAACACATGGCCTGCCCCATAATGCATTTCCACTGAAGGGTCATCCAGAGCTGTTATTTTTTTGTCTGTGCAGGGAGCTCTGCACTTCTGATTTCCCATTAAATTGGAAAGGGAGCACTTGGTTCCCACTGCAATGACATCCTGTGATAAGATGGTGAGAAATGGGAAATGGATCTATTTCAAGAGAGACTCATTTTAATAAAACCAAACAAGAGACTCACTTCCATTTAATCATGCCCAATTTCATTAATGTGCTTTCTACAACAATGCTGCTTTGGAAAGGTTCTTACGATGGCTGTGTCCTAGAGGAAACAATCACCAGGATTTCAATGTGATGCCTTTGCGGGTGATTTCAGGGAATTTATTCTGGTCATCTGCTGATCCCAAATTTCATCCAAGTTTCTCTCAGGCCCAGCAATGAGATTTGGCCTGTTGCGTGCACATTCCCAGCTCCCTTTTTGCTCTCTTCTTTCCCAGGAAACATGGGCATAGAAGACCTTGGCCTGTTGTGGCAACATCTAATAGTACCGGTTGAGATTAGGATGGTCCTCAACATAGTACATTTCTACTTGGAAAATGATCACTGCTATTCTATTATCTCTTGATCGTTCTCCTTCTTAAGCTCCTACTTTCTCCCTCTCGCCACTTTTCTCTTTACCATCTGCTTGGCTCCATTTGTCCTTCTCTCCTTCCTTTGTCCCTCTCTTGCAGTCTTTTCTTACAATGTCTTTCTTCATCAGGCCAGGCTGAGAAGGGCAGGGGTCAAGTGAAGATAAGTGGTTTTGTCTCCATTATGTAGGTGAGTTGAGAGAAAGTAAAATTTCACATCTTAATCACTCGGTTTTCAGTTTAAATTTTTCCATAGACATCTAGAAGCAAAATCGATGATGTTCTGAATTAATTGGAGGAGAGACCTCAGGGGGAAAGAAACAAGTCAACTTTGGCAAAGCAGGACTGCACCCCTCCCCGAACAGTTATTCATTAATGAATTGTGTCTGCCTCTACTGACATAATATTGTGACTATAACATACTTTTTAAGTACAGTCTTCAAGATATTAAAATCACCAACTTGGCTGATTTGGGGTTTTATTGTCTATTCCTGGCTGTATCTCATCTTAGTGAGATCTCGTGGGATTTAGCAATTAGCACGAATACAGCAGGTTGATAACCAAAGTAATTAATGGCATCAAAATATAATCTTGCCCGCTTCCAAGGCAAGAATACACACATCTGTTATTACTTGTTACACACATCTATACCTTTCTTTTTAAATAGTACTATATTCCTGTTAGAAAAATTTACTACCACAAAATTTGATTTTGATAGAAAATAATTTAGCTTAACATAGTGATACATTCAAAATAACACTAGGAAAGTGACTCAACATGCCAATTGTCAATAAGTTATTAATCCACTAATAATTAATAATTCTAACAACAAAAGAAATGAAAAAGGTGCTCTTTGCAACTATATATACAATATAAGCTACAGGCATTGTGATTCCTTTAAAAAAAGTAAAAATGTAAAATAGGGATTCTGCTAACTGTAAAATGAAAATTTTTTTAAACATTATGATTATTGCCCTGGCTGGTGTGGCCCAGTGGATTGAGTGCTGGCCTGCGAACTGAAGGGTTGTGAACCAAACCTGTTCGGTTCCTGGTCAGGGCGTGTGCCTAAGTTGCAGGCCGGGTCCCTGGTTGGGGGCACATGAGAGGCAACCACATGTTGATGTTTCTCTCCCTCTCTTTCTCCCTCCCTTTCTCTGAAAATAAAAATAAAATCTTTAAAATATATATGGTTATTTATTTTTTCTTTCAGAGCTCTCATTTAAATATTGCTGAGGAAAGGAAAGTGGAAGGAGGTACTTTATTTTAAGTGTCCAATTTACCATAAAGTTTAGGGAAGGAAAAAGTTTTCCTCAAACCTCTGAGGGCTCCTGACTGGGTCTGAAAATTAAACTGATAAAGACTGATTAACAGGAGAAAATCATACAAGTTTATCTAACATAAGTTTTATATGACTCTGGAGCCTTCATAGGGAAATGAAGACCCAAGGAGATGGTTAGGCCTGAGTAGTTTTATGCTGTATTTGATGAAGAGTGGACAGTTGGGTAGAAATATGGTAGGTCAAAGAGTCCAAGGCAATTGTAGCAACCCAGGGGAAACTTAGCGAGGGCTGTTTGCTTTCATTCCTCTCAGCATCTCTTTGTCTTCAGGGAAAAGGAGGCTCTTTTCCTCCAGGTGTAGGGAGCGCAACTCTCACATGAGGGTCTACAACCTGTTTCAGGGGAGAAGGGTTGGGTCAACGAGAGACCTCCCTCCTTCTGTTGTTTTTTCAAACTGCTTAGCTTAAAATATCCAATATGCATAGGTGCCATATCTGCAGTGGCATGTGCTGAATCCCAGCAGGAGTAAATGTGGGTTTCAACAGACAGGTGCAGATTCTATCTGAGAACTCGGGATTCACTTTAATAAGTCCCTCCTCATTGTGCCATTGGTGAAGTTGATCCTATCTTCCCTTCAATAGAGTGTGAGGGACTTGGGGGTGAAGGCTAAGAAAGGGGAACACATGTCCAGGAGTCAAGCCTTTCCTTCCCCAAGAGAACTTTATTCTTGAGTGATTTTCATTTAAAATGTCCCCAATTTCAGATAAAGCCCAGCACACATGAACCAGTATAGTTCTCCACACCTGCAACTCATTTCCATTTCTTAAAAAATTGATGATGTTTGCTCTGATGCCCAAATCACACTGACCACAAGGGACATTGGCTTTAGGCAGTTTGGTATTGTTATTTATAAGATGAACACTTAGACTTTTACAGTAGAACCAAAAGTGAGAGGACTGAAATTACGAGCTGCTATAAAAGTGAGAAGCTTTCAGGAAGGTTCTGTGTTTGGCATTTCTATTTCTAGTGCCACTAATATTAAGAAAAACATCAAGTTTGGGCAACTTGGAGTAATCTCTGATGCCAGCTGCTAATCTTCAAGGCCAGATGAGACACATGTATAGTTATCCTATCGAGGATTTAAAATATCTTCTGTATAGGATTTTAAAAATACACTCACCTGAAACAGTACTTATTTTATTTAATTTTAAAAATATGTTTATTGATTTTTAGAGAGAGAGGAAGAAAGAAACATCAATGTGAGAGAGAAACATTGGCTGATTGCCTCCCATATGTGTCCCAACTGGGGATTGAACCTGCAACCTACGAATGTGCCCTGACCAGAAATCGAACCCCCAACCTTTTGGTGTGTGGAAAGATGCTCCAACCCACTGAGCCACACTGAACAGGACCAATACTTATCTTTAAGTGTACTTTATTTTAATCACATTTGCAATCTATCCTGTGCTTAAGAAATAAATGAGAATAATTTCTGAAGTTTAGAGCAACTAATAGAGATTAACACTGAAAGATAAATGGACTTGGATGCCCTTCATCCAGTCTATGGAACTGGAAATGTGGAAGTAACTTGCCAATTTCTCATAGGCAACTAGGTAAATGTGTAACTTCTAGGTCATCTACATTACTGCCTATCAACAACATTAGGTTATATTTCACCCAGGTTGAAGATAACAGATGCGAGAAATAAAAACAAACTCAAAAACTTAAGATTAAAACCAATGGTTTTAAATTGGGGGCCTTGGATGGCATGTGCACCTCCTTTATAGTTGCAGTCATAAAATGAGCATCCCTTATTAAGTTTCCTTCTAAGAAATCTCAAAGGTTATTTTTATTATGAAATATTTAATGGAAACAAGGATAAAAAATCACTTACCAATGTCATCGCTTAACATTTTGCCATATTTGCATCAAATCTTTTTTCTTAAGGAAATGAAATATTATAGATACAGCTGAGGCCTCTCGAGTATCCCAAACTAATTCATTGCCCTCCTTCCTCTGAAAAAATTATTAAGAATCAACTCTAGACAGGGAAGCTGTGTTGCACAGTTCACATTGGCCCTAGGAGCTACTCCTGGGAGTATCCTAGATACTGGCATTGTTCATACCATATTTGCAAAATATCTATGTGGTTTATGAATTTGACCTTTTTTGCTCATTAAAGTCATCTTGAACCCATAAGGTATTCTTCTGGTATCTTTAAAAGAGATCCTTCTAAAATTTGAAATAAGTATTTCATTGCTTATATGTCATGCAATAGTGACAATTTATTTTGTAATACTTAGTAGAAATAGACTAGAATATATATTATCAATATAAGACACTTTTTATTACTAACCTTCTCTCTAAGTGGGGGGGAAGATGCAAATGTATAATCATCTCCATCAGATCGTCTCCATTAGAGTAGAGAGATAGGAAACAACTGCATATTTAAAATTTCTAACCCCCCCTAAACTGAAGTTATAGTCCCCACACAGAAGGTTGATGCTTGATAAATCCAGAATGTAGCTTTTGAAGACAGGGGGACCCTAAAACTGTTCACCAAGTGGTTCCTTCCTTTCCTTTTTCCCATTCCTTTCCTGGCTCTATAAACTTTGTTACAATTTTTTTTTAAAAAAGGATTTAATTTAATTCAAAATATTTCCATACTTATTTCTATACTTCTAACTTACATAAAATAATACCATAGTTCCCCATGTACCACAATACACATTTAACAAATGCTATTATTTTGCTATATTTGCTTTAGGTTCTTTTTTTAAAAGACATTTTTTAAGAAATCATTACTGATTGAGCTAATAGAATTAAAGCCACTTCCTTATAAAGTGGCCGTACCCATATGCTCTGCCATCAGCAGCTTGAAAAAGGACCTATTTCTTCATATTAGGGTACCTAATAATAGTTTGTCAACCCACCAATAACACATTTGGGGGTCTTCATTATCTTAATCCAAAACAAGTGATTTTGAGGCATCAGGACAGATTTGAAAGATTGAGACAAGAGGCTTTTCAGCATCTCATGTAGTTGTTATTTTTTAAATGTCTCCATCATCTTCTCTGCCCTCCTTATCCATTCCCAATACTTCGGCCAGAGTGATCTTAATTTAAAAAAAACAAACCATATTTATTGATTTGAGAGAGAGTGGAAGGGGGAGGAAAGGGGAGAGGGGGAGAGAAGGAGAGAGAGAGAAACACGAATACGAGAACCATCTACACCCTCTGACTGGAGATCAAACCCACAACCTAGGCATGCACCCTGACTGGGAATGGAACCCGCGACCTATTGGTATATGTGACAACACTCCTACCTACTCAGCCACACTGGCCAGGGTGCCAGAGTGAACTTAAAACCCAAATCTCATCATGCCACTCCCAACTTTGAACTATGATACCTTCCCTTCACATGAAGGAGAAACCCCTAGCCCTTTACCCCAAACAGCCAAAAAGGACCTCTCATCTTTCTCCTTGTCCTCTGCACTAACCAAACTGACCTTCTTTCAACTTCTTAAGGGCATTATGCTCTCTGCATGTTTCTTCCACCTGAAATGCTCTTTCTCCTTTGCAGTTAGCCAGCTCTGACTCATCTTTTAGGTCTCAACTTAAAGTTCTTTAATAGAAAATTTTTCCCTGCCTCTTCCCACATCTAGATCAGGTCTCCCTAATATAACCTTATTCCATCTCTTGGGTTTGTTAGACCATAATTTGCAAGTATATATGTATTTGTATGGGTGTTTGTTTCATGCCTGTTCTTTATTAGACTGTGAGGGTCATAAACACAGGGAACTCGATCATTTTTTTTCACTTCTAAATTTACCAACATAATGCCCACCTCTTATATAATCAATAATTATCTATTAAACAAATGAGTGGTGATTTCCTATTGCAGACCTCAGGATTTTAGGCAGTTAAAATTGATCATTGCCCTAATCCTTCCCTCTTTTTCTCTACTAACTCACATGTATCTACCCTCCCCCTCCACATCTTTCCCCAATATATTTGCATCTTTCCCCCATTTAGATAAACAAGCTAAAAGTTGGTAATAAAGTATGTCTTATATTTATTATATATATTCTAGTCTATTTCTTTTAAGCACTACTAAATACATTGTCACTACTACATGGCATGTATGCAATGCAAGATTTATTTCAAATTTTAGAAGGATGTTTTATAAAGATATCATAACAATATCTTCATGGGCTCAAAATGATTATAATAGCAAAAATGGTTAAACTCATAAATCGAATAGCTATTTTGCAAACATGGTATGAACCACAAATTTTCAACTCTAAGTTTGAAGACAGTAAGTCCATGAAATAACCATCAGGCAAAAAAAAAAAGAAAGAAAAAAAGAAAGAAAGAAAGAAAGTAGTCTTGAACAGAATGGCAAGGATCATTAACTGCAACTGAACAGTCCTGTTCCCATAGGAAGCTCTTACAATGCTATTCACCATCTTGTCATCTAATATTCAGAGACACATTTGGAGGTTTAAAATTGGATTTTGATCCTGGATATAAATGTTTCTCAAGTCACAGCTTAAAAAAAGGAGAAGAAGAAGAAGAGGAGGAAGAAACGAAAGGTGGAACAACACCAAATTAAAACCTCATGCTTAAAATTAAGTAAGTCAATGCCTTGACTAACATTGCTTTTCAAAGACTGATAAATGTTTTTACATACATTTCCAACCTTCTTCATTCACCCTCATACAATCCCATCCAACTACTCCATGTTTCATTTTCTTGCAAGAACCCTGCAAGTGCAATTTTAGAGCTCATGTCTCTCTCTTAAAAATGGAAACAGTCTCAAGATTAGAATAATTGCATGAGAAAGAGACAGAGCAGAGGCAAATAGCTTTCATCTGCCCACCCCACCCCCTTGTCAAAAAGCTACAAAGAGAAAATAGAGCGTGGAGTCTCAAATCCAAAATTTTGAGAAGATGTTGCTTTCTGTGTTCTGGGAGTTTCCTTTTGTTGCCCAGAAACCCACAATCCCCATTCTCCTCAGAGATGCTCCCAGCCAAGGACTGACCAGGCTCCCAATTTCCTTCTCGACCTTGCCTCCAAACTAGTAATTAAAGGTAAAGCATGGGAGGAGTGAATGAAGACCCTCCAATAAATCTTTAAAGATACTCGTTCATTCATTTATTCCTTCATCAAGCACTTACTGAGCTCCTGCCATGTGCTGAAGCACTGGGGCCACAGGGAGATGATGGAAAGTAAAAGATTCCCCATCTTCATGAAACCTGTCTAGGGTTAAGAGACCAACACAAATGAAACAATCACACAAACAAATCTACAAACTGTGGTAAGTTCTTGGAAGGAAAAATACAAGCTTCTACAGGAAATTACAAAAGGGGGAGCAGACCTTGTCTGAGTTTTTTAGCTGAATTACAAATAAAAGAAAGGTGAATATGTATAAAGGGATAAGGAAGGGCACCTCCTTTACATAGGGAAGGGCAAATGCAAGCGGCCTGAAAAAAGAAGGCATGTAGGACAGCACATCCCCTGTGTCAGGAGGGTCAAGGGGATAGAGGTAGAAATGAACCTGAAAGGTAGGCCACAGCCAGTCACCAAGGGCCTAGAAAGCTGTTGTAAAGATTTTGGTCTTTGAAAAGGAATTTAAAGCCATTTAAAAAGTGACAAATAGTGACATGCATGATCTAATTTTCAGATCACTCTAGACTGCCATGTTGAAATTTATTAAAGAGGATCAAAGAGCAGAGTGGCAACATGACTCGATGTTTAATTTTTAAGACCATTGGCTACTACATTGAGAATGAGTTGGAGGCAAGCCAGAGTGCACAGGGAGAAATTAGTTCATTGGTGGGTGAGAGTGAGAGATGCTGAGGGTCCAGGCAGGGAGGGAGGCAACATGCTGAGGAATTGCCTTGGTGACACACGAGCTGGCTCACTCCCGGTCTCTTTTTGCCCAAGCCCCGCTTGGGTCCTAATAGGGCTGCCCTCCAAAATACCTTCCTTTTCAGGAAGACTCCTAAAGGACGGTAGTCTCTGGTATCAGGGCCAAAAGTCCTCTTGCTTCTCCTGAGCATTTGACTTATTTTAGCCCTTTGTGAGACGATCATGAATTGCGGCACCTTTGTTGTGTTCCTGGAGGAAAAACTCAACAAATTTGAGGCCCACTTTCCCCAGAGCACTGCAATTTCCAGCCCACCTCTCTGTCGCTAAATCTGGTCTTTCTTTCAGCTTACTTTTCCAATTCGTAGTCGGTAAAAGATTTTTTATTGAGTATATTTAGTATACGTCATTTTAACACATTGTTATGTATGATTTAGCAAGATGCTATAGGAAGTTATGTTTAAACCAGTTACTTAACATTTAAAACTTATTTAAAATACATAAAGTCAAAACCTATTTCTCTACTCATAACAATCCTGTCACCAAATCTGTGGCCTTTCCACACCAAGCAATTGCCCAGTTCTCTGCAGATACCCACTGGGTGTTCTACAATTTAATTCAATCCTGACCCTAACTACCCAGAATTAGTGCACACCCCACAGGTTAAGGACTCAGTCCCACAAGACTGCCCCACTTCAGACTTTGGTCACAAGTACTGGGTGCCAGGATACCCACACTTCTTGTCCATCTTGACTACAAATTGGAGGTTTCTACAACCCCCTCCTCAGGTTTGGTAATTTGCTATAATGGCTCACCGAACTTGGTGAAACTCTTTACATACATGTATTGGTTTATTATAAAAGATATTGGAAAGGATACAAGTGAACAGCCAAATGAAGAGGTACCTAGGATGAGGTTCAGAAGTGTCCTCCACAAAGGAGCTTTTGTCCCAGTGGAGTTGGGGTGCGCCACCCTCCCAGCACATGCATGTGTTCACTGTAACTTAAAGAATTTTTATGGAGGGTTCATTATGTAGAAATGATCAATTATTAACTCAATCTCCAGTTCCTCTCCCCTCCCCAGAAAATGAGGGGTGGGTCTAAAAGTTCCAAGCCTGAAGTCATGCTTGGTCTTTCTGGTGACCAGTCCCCACCCTGAAGCTGTCCAGGAGTCCCCAGACATCAGTCATCCCATTCACAAACTAAAGACACTTTTATCACTCCAGATTACAAGGGTCTTAGAAGCTCTTGTATTGGGAACCAGGGACTAAGAACAAATATTATAACAAAAGATTGCTTCTATTACCCATATCACTAAGGAAATTATAAGGGGCTTTGGAGCTTTGTGCCAGGAACCAGGGATCAAGACTAATTATATATATTTTATTACATGACAGTATCACAAAATGATACATAATCATTGCAGAAATATTGTGAAATATAGAAAAACCCAACTCAAGAAAATGAAAATAATCTATAATCCCACCATTCAGAGATAATATTAGTTAACATTTTGGAGTATAGCCTTCCAGTCTTATTTCTATATGTATCTATAGACTTAACGTCTTCCAATCTTTTCCATAGGAAAGTGTGTGTGAGAGAGACAGTGAGAGAATGTCTATGCATGTGCATTGGTGTGTGTATGTATTTGTATAAGTCTCTTAAGTCCATCTTGAAACAATGAGAGAAGTGGATAGAAAGATAGAGATGGATATACGATTAGATAGATAGATAGATACATGGACACATAGATAGACAGATGATGGATAGAAAGATAATAGATAGGCATTTTCCCTTGCATTTCAGTTCTAGATGATTTAAATCCTCAGCTGTTTCTTTGACAATGTCAAAATTGTTTCTAACCACTCTTATCAATAAATAATTCTCCTGCTTGTTCAATCAGAAGCAATTGTCAGCCAAGTGATGAATGATGACTTAGAGATTATGTGATTCCAGTCTTTCCATCTTGAGTCCTAAGAGTATTCAGGTTGATGGAAGACTGACCACAGGTAAAAAGTAAACACTCCCCACAGTCATGTCACATGCTACCAGACCACACAGCACATTATATTTTAAATTGTTTATGTAGCAAAACTGGATTGCCAGTGGAAATGACAAATCTCTTAGCTTACTGATTTCTAGTAGCAATCTGTGAAAAAACAGAAAGTTGCTCCCAAGTTATATCAAGACTAGTTTTATAATATTTTGTTTTAAATTACTGAACTGAATTCAGTTCCCAGAGAGAAGACATAATTAAAAACCACAGTTGTCTGTATTACCTGCCTTGGGCAGATTGTAGCAATAACACCTACGACAGAAGCCACATGGAATTCATGCAATAAAAACCCAAGACCAAATTGCTCTTTAACAGGTACTCAACCTTGCCCAACTCTTTCTCTGATAACCAGTTGAAACTGTTTAAAAATGCAAATATCTAATAGCATGTTTAGACCACATGGTTTCATCTGAGCCACATCAATGTGGCCATTTTGTATTGAAACCCATAAAAATATGTGGCTACTATGCCATACCCCAACGCCAAGCCAGAAGAGTATATTGAAGGGTTTCCAGCAGGTCCGAACTATATTAACCAGAAGGGATGAAATGCCTGCTTCCAGGGTTCCGCCACCTAAATTCTTCCTCCCTTCCTTCTTCCCTTTCCCCTCCTTTCTTCCTTCCCTTATTTATTTAAATGGTTCGATGCTTTCAGGGTTTATTATTGAGGTATATAGTGTTTTTCAATTAAATAATTCAGAATATTGGTTATATGGGAAAATTTTTGTATTCCAGACTTATCAACAAGTCTTCTTCCTTATCCCTAATTAGTCAAGATATGTTCAGAAAAGGTAACTTTAATGTAATATTAATCTGGCTCATCTAGAAAACTTTTATTGAGCATCTAGCTTATTCTGACCACCCTAGGTACTGAAAACTCCAAAATAAGGAGACACAGACCATCCTCATGAATCTCCTAGCTAACTAGATACCTCATATGGACCCCAAGAAGAAAATACCTACTAAGAATGGCTCTTGGTGGTGGGCTCACATTAAAACAAAACAAAACAGAGCCTCACAGCCATTTCTATACAGGGGCCTCTCGTGCATACCACTGAGCCTGCACTAAGTGGCCTGCCTGCAATCTGAGCCAGCCCTTATAAAGGAGTTCCTGGAATCCTATTTCAACCAGAAGGACTGAGACTTTCCCTGTCCAATTGGAGCTGCACAGCTATATCCCCATCAGCACCTTCACTGACAAATCAGAGTGGCTCAATTTTGACTAATCAGGATAGTGCCTTTTGGACCAATCAAACTGTGAGGGTTTAAAGTCCTCATTTGCATGAGGACAGACCAATCAGGGGCTGGAGTGTGGACTTCTCTCTATATAAGTCAGCTGCCCTCTGACTCAGGGAGCACATTTTCCCATTCCACTGAAGACTGCATTTCCCCAGGTGAAACACCAAAGGTGGCTCACCTGAGGAGAGTGCAGCAGATACATGCAAGAGCAGACCAGCACAGAGTAGAGAGGACTGAACTGGAGCAGGTGGAGCAGAGCAGAGCAGGGCTGTGTAGCCAGAGAGGGGCCTTGCCCTAGAGCTGTCTCACAGCAGTGCTGTTCCATAGCTGTGCTGTTTTGTAATTTAGCTGTAACATTATTGAGCTATTCCACAGTTGTGCTGTATCACAACTGAGCTGTCTGCCCTGAAGTTGCCTTCTTCACTGCACCCCAAATTGGGGATTCCCGTTGGCTACTGAATTGGTGCCAACAACCATCAGTTGATACTCATAAACCCTAGTTGAGTGGAATAGTGGAATGCCCTAATTGTTAAAAAACATACTTTGATTATTCAAAAAGGCGAATGTTTTCTTGAATTTTAATATATAAATACAAGGCTTTTTGTTTCTATTTTATATTCTTTCTGATTAGCCTAATGCCTGTTCTCTCTGGTGATGAGTGCTAAAAGTCAATTGTATCTGTGTAATGTTTTCAGAAGAGTCTCTTAGTGCTGTCTGAGAGAGAGACAGAGGCAGAGACAGAGACAAAGAGAGAGATTGAGAACACAGTCCTAAATGTCAATGTAGAATATGATGTAAGATAACAGGAACTTTTGTTCATTGTGAGTAGGAAAATAAATATGTACAATAATAAAGAGTAATTTGGCAACATTAATAAAGTTGAATATGTACATATTTTGCAAATAACACCACTCCTTAGTAAATAAAAATAAAAATAAAAATCTTCACACAGGTGTATTATGTGCCAAGCCCTATTCCAAACATTTTATATATTATCTCACTTAATCCTTGCAACAACCCCATCAGGGAGGTACTCATTGCACATAGAGGTTGAGTGACTTGTCCGAGGCCAATAACTACTTAACAACACAGCAATCTGATGCCAGAATCCGTGCTCTTAACGATTATGTTATACCACCTCTCTTTTTGCAAGTGTGCATAAGGGGACTAAGATATTTACTCAGTGTTATTTGTAGCATAAAGTTAAACAAACTGCTTTAACAGCAGATTAGACACAGCTAAAGGGAAGAAATGGACAGTTGTCCACAAAAGAAATAAAAATATGCAGACTCGAGTACAGATTACAAAATAAGGATAGAAAATTTTTAAAATACTATGTGCAAAAATTTTATGGATAAAATTTTAAAGACTATTAACAGAAAAAAAAAGTCTAGCGGTAAAAAATTAAAAACAACCTAAATGCCATTAAGAGGAAAATGAAAATAAAATGTGGTATCTTCATTAAATGGAATATAGCTCAGGTGTTAAAATGAATAAAATAGATATGTGTATAAATAAGGATAAATCTGAAAACCTTAATATTGAGTGATGAAAATTTTACTAAAAGGTAAGTATCATAACATTGATCTAGATTTGTCATTACACATAACCTATTAGGCAGAATTACTCCAGTGCTAATGAAAAAAGCTTCAGTGCCCCTTGCTTGTCTGGGCCCCTTCCAAAACCCTGGAAGGGGCTCTAGCAATGTGTTCACATGGTCATATGTTTTGTAAAATTTGTATAAGCAAAATATTTTAACCACGCTTGGCTAAGACAGTTGTCTCTTCCCACACCAATTTCACCATCTTTCTCCCTTCCCCGCATATCAGGTAACACTGGAACAACCATGGCGTTTGGGGGATCTGATTTAAGAGAAGTGAAGTTGTAGACGCATCTAGGTTAGGTTTTGTGAGCCATGTTCATGGACTTTACTGCTTGTCCAATGCAGGAATTGCTACCAGAAATGCTCCTGCTGCCCAGGGGCAGACTTGCAGATGTGGCACTCAGAGGTGCTTTGCCCAAGGTCAGATCAGAGCATGAATGTGCCCTACAGCACTAGGCGCTGAAGGATGGTGACGGTCAAAACAACAAGAAAGCTCGAAATGCACGGAAGCCGAAGCTGGTCTGTGGGCAATCCCCCCAGTCAGACATGTATAAATGGGAGAGCTGTTTTTCACTGACACCCAGTCAAAACAAAGTTCTGTCTTGTCTGTTATAGACCCATAATGCAGTGTATATAATTATATACACATTGTTTAATTTTCTTTGGGGAGAAATCATGCAAAAGAGAATTTACCATTATTCTTGTTTTTAAGGCAAAACCCATAGGAGTAGTACAAAGAACAAGTATTTCTGTCTGCAAAGTTTCATGCTTTATGAATTTCAACTATCAAGACTAAAAAATTTTGATCAATCACTCTAAAAGAAAAAACTGTCTTTGTGCTTGGCTTTTAATTTAGGTTATGATACTTCTGTAAAAGTTGGGGGAAAAATCTTATTTAGAAGAAGCTTATTTTAAAAACTATTGATTTCTTTCTGGTCAAGATACAGGTACAGGTAAACATGCTTCACTGCCTCACACAACTACAGCAAAAATTGCAACTAGACTACAAAACAAATATCACCCAGATTCATCAGAATAATCAAGCTGTATGGAAGGCCAACAACCACGGATTTAAAGAAGGCACATTCATCCCGACGGGTAGAAGTGGTAGAGATGTGGAGAGATGTGGAGAGGTGTGGAGAAGTGTGGAGACATGGAGTGGTGCAGAGGGGAGTGGAGAGACGCAGAGAGGTAGAGATGTGGAATGGGCAGTCCCACATTCACGTGTAGTGGGTAAAAGTTGGGAGGGATACCTCAGGAGCGAGGGTTCCCAGTCCCAGGCCAGACCACCCAGCCCAGGGTTCCAGTGCCATGAAGATAAGTCCTCATAACTTCTGGCTGTAATAACCAGTGGGGGTAGGGGCAGTGGAAGAAACTACAGTATTTTTAGGAGACTCCTCCTAAAGGGCTCGCAATGGTCTTAGGACTTACACAGACCCACCCTCTCTGGGATTTGGCACCAGGGCAACTGCTGGAAGGGCAACAGTGGCATATGTGGAGGAATTGAAGTGACTTGGCAACCGGGTGAGTGCCAGGAGATAGCTCCCTCCTGGACAAAACTCCAGAGGCCAGGCAGTGGCACTGTCCCCTCTCCAAGCCCTTCCTCACACAGAGTCATAGAGTGGTGACATGGGTTGCCCCATCCTGGTGATCACCTAAGGCTCTGTCCCATACAATTTACAGGTGCTCTTTTCTACAATAGGTCATGTTACTAAGACAGGGAGTCAAAGTAACTCTGCCTAATATACAGAAACAAACACAGGAAGGCCGCCAAATTGAGGAGACAAAGAAATATGGCCCAAATGAAAGAATAGAACAAAAACCAGAAAAAGAACTAAGTGAAATGGAGATAAGCAGAGTTCAAAACACTGGTTATCAGGATGCTCAAAGACTTCATTGAGTACTGCAACAGCATAAAAAAGACTCAGGCAGAAATGAAAGTTACATTAAGTGAAATAAAATCTACAGGGAACCAGCAGTGGAAAGGATGAAGTTAAGAATCAAATCAATGATTTGGAACACGAGGAACAAATAAGCATTCAATCAGCACAGCAAGAAGAAAAAAGAATTAAAAAACAAAACAGGATAGACTAAGGAGCCTCCGGGACATCTCCAAGAGTACCAACAGACAAATCATAGGGGTGCTAGAAGAAGAAGAAGAGCAAAAAATTGAAAACTTATTTGGGAAAAATAATGAAAGAAAACTTCCCTATTTTGGTGAAGGAAATACACCTACAAGTCCAGGAAGAACATAGAGTCCCAAACAAGACGGAGGCAAAGAGGCCCACTCCAAGACACATCATAATTAAAATGCCAGAGGTTAAAGATAGAGAGAGAATCTTAAAAGCAGTGAGAGAAAAGCAGTTAGTTACCTATATTGGGTTCCCATAAGCTGATTTCTCAAAAGAAATTTTATAGGCTAGAAGGGACTAGCAAGAAGTATTCAAAGTGATGAAAAGCAGGGACCTATAACCTAGATTACTCTATCCAGCAAAGCCATCATTTAGAATGGAAGGACAGATAAGGTGCTTCCCAGACAAGGTAAAACTAAAGGAGTTCATTATCACCAGCCCGTTATTATATGAAATGTTTAAGGGAATTATATAGGAAAAGGTCAAAACTATGAACATTAAAATGGCAATGAATTCACAACTATTAAACTGAATCTAAAAAACAAACCAAGGAAACAAGCAGAACAGGAACAGAATCATAGACATGGAGACCATTTGGAGGGTTTTCAGCTGGGAGGGTGAAGGCGGAGAACAGAGGAAAAGGTGTAGGCATCAAGAAGTATAAATTCATAGGTACAAAATATACTGGGGGATGTAAAGTACAGTATTGGAAATGGAGTAGCCAAAGAACTTATATGCATGACCCATAGACATGAACTAAGGTAGAGGATTGCTGGAGAAAATGGGGATACCAGGCGGAGGTGGGTAAAGAGGGAAAAATTGGGACAACTGTAATAGCATAATCAATAAAATACATTAAAAAAATATATATATATAGACAAAATACTAAATAATTTCATATCAAATAGAATGTATCCAAAAATTAGAGGAAAAGTATGATAGAAGTATGCCAAATAGTTAACAAATATTACATTATTTTTCTAGATTTTTGTGATATTCATAATTTTTTAAAATTTTGTAATTTGTTATAATTTCTTTTGTCATTATAAATTTTCACTTTAAAAGGCTGCCGAAATTTTACAAGTTTCTGATGTACAAAACAGAAATCTGCCCTGATCACTGTGTATTATTTATTTATGATTTACATGTAGTAAAAGCTACAAACATGCATGGGAAGAAGGTGAAGCAACTGCGGGATCTCGTTTACCTTAGGAATTGAGGAGCGGGGTCTGGGCCGTGAGCCTGATGGTTTCCCTGTGTTCACAGCATTTTACATGCTCAGTAACTGGAAGCCCTGAATTCTGGTGTGAATAAGCATTGAGCTAAGTCTGACACATGGTCTCATTTGTGGATTTTCTAAGAAACTGGGATAATATTTGCCTTATTCTGTAAAATGGGCTATTTTACCTCCACTTTTATGAAATTAAATGAGATCACAGGTAAGGGGGGTTTGCACATTAGAAAATAGTGTCAAGTGTTACACAGTGTGACAATCTATATGAAGTATTAATACTGAGAATGTCATTAATACCTGAAGTTTACTGAGCACTCACTATATGCAGAGAATCTTCTCTGTGTCTGATACGTATTTATGTCATTTAATACTCCCAACAAAGCTGGAGGGAGGTGCTATGATTATTCCCATTTCATATATCAGACCAAATATGTAACTTTTTGATGGTTCTATAAAATATTTACCTTTATTTAACACATAAATATTTAAATGAGTTCATTTCTTTACTCATTTCAATTAAAAACCATCAGTGTATGATGTTACGTGAGGACGTTGGAGGCAGTGGACAAGAATGCTGCAAGCAAGTATTAAATAAATTTCCTTTTTTTCAGTAATACTGTATCATATGTGCTCAATACATGTGACAATGAATCTGTTTGAATTTTAGGGACTAATATGAAGTAATATATGTAGGCTTTTAGTTTCTTAGCAAAGTATTAATCTAGATTATACATTATTTCTCTTAAAATCAAAACTCAGCAAATTTAGAATATTTTCTATTAAATTCAGAAGTTCCATTTTGGTATTTATCTGTGGATTCTCTTATTTATCTAAAGCTGTACTATAACATTCCTCAACTTACGTGAGAAAAGTTCAGCATTATGAAATCCAGAGTTCCACTACATATCATGTGATCACCAACTACATTTGTGTGAACGAGGAATTATGTGCCACAAACTGGGGATTCAAAGAGAAAAAAATCGCTGACCTCACAGAGCTCCCAGATCTGACCTGAACCAGCCATTAAGATAATAAGATGTAAAGAGCGACACAGAGGATCCTACAGAAAACCAGGAGGGCAGATATTGCATTGGGGACCTGAGGGCACAAAAACTGGAAGGAAAAAAATCCCCCGAGCAGATTCTTTGTCGAACTCCATCGTAGTGTCTCACTCCTAAAAGGATCCACAGTCCAATGGCTTCATCACCAATTGCTTGGTAGGAGCAGGAGTTTTGAAATATCACATAATGGATCTCAAATGGAGTGGGAATGAGAGGGATCTTCAGTGAAGCAAAGGGGAAAAAAAGAAAAGTTGGACAGAAAATTTCCTGCTGGAACGTGCTGGAGTGTGTGGTGTTTCAGCCACAGGCTCCTGATGATGGAACTTTAGTTGCTGAACATGAAGATAATTTCAGCTCCCCACAATTATGTGCCTAATTAAAATTAAGAAATTAGAACACAGTTAAAAGGAATAATATTTTGCTCACAGCTAATTTCATTAAAGTATTAATGAACAGGACTCTTTTTATGGCCAGAGGGCAGCCACTTTCTACAGAGTACTTCCATGCTAGCTAATTTATTCATGCATGAAAAACAATCCAATGAGAAATGAGAGAGCAGAGAACTGCTGGTCCTAATTAAAATATTTAAAACACCATGTCTATTTTCTTCCATCTAGCCAAATACCTAAGCTTGAGCCAGCATGGTGCCAATTAACATGGAAAAAGCAAACACAAACACCCACAGTTTCTGATTAAAGTGCACATTATTGTACCATGCAATATATTGTTCAGCACATATATGTAAATGTTTAATTAACCCGTGTCTAAAGCTCAGCAACATTCAAAAATCAAAACTTTAATCCCCAAACAAGTGGCGATTTGTGTAGGGGAGACACTTATTTATCACAGTGTTTTATTCAAACCTAATTCGAAGCAGTCATGTGCTAGACATGCTGAAGTGTTTCTTAAGGGACAAAACGGGGAGGAGACACTTGGCTTAGCTGACTTCCCTTCAGATGGCAGCAACCTTGTTAGTCACCAAAGACTTGTGCGAGGAAGTAGGTTAGCCTCAGGTGATCAGGAATCTTTCATTAATAATGTAGGGGGAAGTCTGGACCCAAACCCATTTGTCAGCCTGGACAGCAATGACAATAACAACACACGCCCGCTTGCACACACAGGCACACACCCTCTTTTCTTTGTTAACTAAAGACCTGTGTGTCGGAACAAACTCAGAGACATCCCTGCCATGGTAGCGTGTTGGAGAGAAATGTCTGAAACACTGAGAAGTTAAAGATTTGAAAACCTTACAAATATTAACTGGAACTTTATCAACATGTTCAAAGCAATCGTAAAAGGAGAATAAATGTTTTCATAGCTGCTATGTTGCCCGTCTTACTCCTGCGAGGCAGGCTGAGCACGGGAAGCCAGAGCTAAGAGCAGTTACGTAACTGGGGGAAGGCTGGAGCTGGAACCCGAACCCATGTCCTTTAGCTCCAAAGTCAATCCACTACGCACCGCGTTGACTATAACTAGCCATTAACTTTCTGTTTATGTGAGAGATGTAATCTTAATTAAGAAACCCAATTACTACTCACTTATCCATTAAAATTATTTGTAGCCCTGGTCCAGTGGCTCAGTTAGTTGGAGCATCGCCCTGCTTCCCAGTAGGGACGTGGACCTGGGGCAACCGACTGATGTTTCTCACATTGATGTTTCTCTCTCTCTCTCTCTCTCAACCTCTCTTTCTCTCTCTGTTCCTCTCTCTCTCTCTCTAAAAGCAATAAAAACGTATCCTTGGGTGAGAATTAAAAAAATCATTTTTAGTTTGCTTTTGAGCATTTCCAGGAAGAGGTTGGAAGAGTGAGGGAATTAAACAACTTTTCCTCCTAGTATAGTTTCTCACTGCGGTTCAGCAACTAAAATCATGGAATTTTAGACTAAGATCTTAAAAGACATTCCATCAACAAGGTTTCAAAATGTTTGTAAGCAGCAGACTCCTTTTTTCAAATGTAATCTTTCATGAAACTGCCATATATTGACACAGGTAAAAGCAGGACTCTCTCATGGAGGGGGTGGATCTCACTACCCAAGATGGCAGCTGAGGTGACCACCCGAGAACCCACCTTCTGGAAACCACTGTGCTCATCAAAGCCTTCACTAAACAGCTGGAGGAACTGAGGCCCAGAGAGGTGAGCACACAGGTAAGTATTCATGCACCATCATAGACCTGCAAGGTGCTTACTTGCCCAGTGCTTTTTCCATAGCACCAGGTCCCTAATGGAATCAATGGAGACTATACTGCATGGAAAGTTACAGAGCCAAGTAAAGGCTTGACTGTTTGTGCAAAATTGCGAGTAACAATATAGGAACGTTTGGCCATGAGGCAGGTTGGCCTGGTGCACAAAGCAAGAAGTGAGTGGGAGGCAAGAGACTTAAGAGATTTGTCTCTCCCCCGTGGGTGCAGCCTCTTCATTTCAATTCCCTGGGCCCCAGAGTCCTCATCTAAAAATGGGGTTAAAATCTCACAGAATTGTTTTAAAAATCAAGTAAGAATCAATGAACACGTGATTACAAAAGCACATTATCACACTGCATTGCAATTGCTTCCTTGTTTATTTCTGCCAGTACCCTCTGCACTTTTTCCAAGATAATGTCTTTGTTTTACTATCTCTTTATCCTACGTGACTATCCAGGAAAGGTGTTCAATTAGTGTTGCATGATGTTGTTGAATCCATAATGATAGTAATAATCACTAATGTATACTAAGCATTTATTCTGTGTTAAGCATTGATGCTAAGCACTTAATGTTAATTATTTATTTAATCCTCATAACAACCCAATGAGACTAATATCATTATGACCCTCACTGCACAACTGAAAAACAGAGACATAAAAAGTGACTTGTTTGCCCAGGGTTACAGAACTAGGAAGTTGTAGAGAAAAGATCCACACTGTGATGTCAAACCTCGGAGCCCAAGCTTTTACTCACTACATTCTTCAAAAGCAGCAACATGGGGTAACAAACTGAGACTTCTCAGCTGGGGGTCAGACACATGTCATAGGTGGAAAAGCCTGGGAAGCACACACGCACGCACTGAGAAACATGAAATGCAATTCCCAAAAGAGCTTCGTTCTAACAATCAGAGGTTAGGGGTGATTTGAGAGCATCTCTAATCTCTAAGGATGAAATTGTGGAGGCCATGTGACCACCATTCAACTCTCAGGACCACTGGTCTGATTCCAAACGTCTAAAAAAGAAAGGCTCTCAAAACTATGCAACAGCCAAAGGAAAAGAGGAGTCAGAAGAAGGTGGGAGGAGGAAGGGAACCCAAGGCCACGATGCACAAGGCACCAGGAATCACCCCTGAGACCAACAGCCTCGTTGTTTCCCTTCATAAATATCACACCCCAATCCTGTGCCAGCTGGAGAAGTAGGTGTGTCTGGTCACCATGCAGGCTGATGGAAGTTGACAGAGAAGTGGCACTGAAACATGGAATCATTGCTTTAAATGCAGTGGAATCAGCAAGGTCTATAGAGACTTATTAGTGATGTAGCCATCCTCGATGGCAAAGGAAAACTGTGCACACCTGCAGTACATCTCAGACCTTTTCAGGGACTTCTGTTTTGCATGATTCATATTATAGTCAGAAACTGAGTAATAGGCTGGTTGGACCACTGGTCTAACCCTATGTAATACAAAGGGGGATCCCCCCCAAACTGAATTTATTTATAAAAGTTGTGTATTTAGTCTTACATGTTTAAACTTCAGTCACCTTCAAATACTCTCCATTTGATGCAATACACCTATCAAGATGTTATTTTCCACTGTTCAGAACAGTTTTTGCTGGTTAACTTTGATGCCTCTTTGTGCTTCTGCCATTTTTTTTGTTCCACCTCCTCCAGATGGGCAAAATGCTTCCCTTTGAGGACTTTTTCATCTGGGGAAACTGAAAAAAAGTCACTCGGGGTGAGATCGGGTGAATAGGGAGGGTGGGACATGGGGGTTGTGCCATTTTTTGGTCAAAAACTGCTGAACACTCAGCACTATGTGGTCAGGTGCACTCGCAAATCACCCATCCTGAAATGGGCAAATGCATTGAAATAGTCTTCAAAAAAATTCACTGAAGCCAAGCACAGCCTCTCACAACAACGCCAGCTGGTACACTGATACAGATGGGTTCTTTGAACATTAACATAGCAGGGGAAGCCTGTACTACAAGGCACCCACCTGCCAGAATATAATTCTGGGTTTTTTGGATCCACCCTTGCATAACGCTAGGTAATGTAACCCTATGTAACATTCTTAACAACTACATTCATATATATACAAAGTCTCTTTGAAGACAAGATGGGTTGCATGTTCCTGGGTTCCTAATTTACAGCTGGCATTGACCGAACCTATGGTGATTACACTTCTCCAATTATTGAGAAGACTTCAGGGACAGGGCTAAGACTGGGTCATTTTATCCCTTACACTACAACTTACCTACATCCCACCAAATTTGTCAGTTGCTTAGAATCCAACGTAATTTAATTAAAAGTATTTTCTTATAATGTACTAACATGTAAGTTAGTACTTTATAACCTGCATTTCCTTCAAAATAGTCAGTATTAGACAACTAAAATTTCAAAAGCTTTTGTTGGTTTGTTTTTAATTCTCTCTCATAAGTAAGTTTGGTTTTTGAAATTTTCACTTTCAAGGGGAAAAAAGGCAACAAGGCAGATCTCCAAGATTGAGGTCGCGTTTTTATGCATCTTTAGCCAGACAAACATTAGTCCTTCCCCAGAACTGGAGCAGCTATTATTCTGAAGCATGTAAACTTGCTGTTTTCTCAATATGCAGATAGGCTGTTGTCACAGATCCACACAGTAATGAACAACTTCTCAATATTTAATAAGCTTGGCACTCGTGTCCCCAGGCAGAGAGCACAGACGGTTGGTGGCCAGCTACTAACTGACCATTAAAATACAGAATCTCTTTTAAATGTGCTTCACAAAGAGGTGATATCACCTGCAGTGGGTGGTGAATGCTGTCCTCTGCCAGGAGGTGGCCAGTCCTCCCACCTGAAAACACCTGGCAGGAGCAAGCAAAGTGAGCCCGCTCAGTATTCAAAGAGGAGCTGCAACACAACTCTGCTTGCGAGGGGGATTTTTAAGTGGGGTGGGGGAACTAACAGCTCTTCTCTTTGCAGTTGTTGGCCAAGCAAGTGGAAACTAGGAAATTAGTCTTGAGGTTTTTCTTTAATGTGAAAGAATGTAACTGTTCTGGAACTCTATTTTTTCGTCCTTTTCATGCTTGCTTGTACACAGGAGTGTTTTGCGCTGTCCCTGGTGTGCTGTGTGAGTACAAATATATTGCAACAGTAATGCTCACTAATTGGACCGACAAGCCATTAATTCAGAACAGTAATATTTGAGCATTTTAGCAGTGGTGTTTTTTTTTTAATTCAAGGAGTAAAATCTAATGTTAATGTGATTATAGGAACTTCAGAAAATCATTAATACAATTAGTTCATTTTCTAAATAATGGAAAAGCTAACATAATGAGTTCCCCTTACTCTTACTGACCATTAAGAGAAGACATTTGTGTTAACTATAATTCCAGGTTAACACAAACATTCCCGTAATCATATTAAGCATATAGAGATTAACAATTCTTAAGTGAGCCTACCACAACTCTTGTTACCATGGTTTCGTAAGATGTGACTGCCTCTTCTCTTTCATCGACAGTGGTAGGAATCGGTATGTTTTGGGGATGACTTTTCATGAAGCAGTAAGAGAATTTTTTCTTAACCATTCCAGAAGTGCTGTGTGCATAATGAGGAAGGGGAATAATGAAGATGTGGACTGGATATGGGTGGTTGACTTCCTGGCAGAAAATTGGCTCTCCTCACTGCCCTCCAGTGACCCCCATCTCGGCCCCAGGAAAACAAAATGGCAACCTCAGCACCCTTTGGGCTACTTTCCAGGAACACTAATTCTAAAACTGTTTACAGTCACGTGCTGCCAAGCAGTAAAAGGAGCTAAACTTTTCTGTGTTGTGTCAGGAGGCAGAATTAGGACCGTGGGGTAAAAAATACAGTGAAGCAGGTCCAGGGCCTCCACCAGAGCTTCCCAGCTGATGGTACAGTAGTGGAATGAACAGGGTCACTTACAAGGTAGAGGCACTTCAACAGAGGCTGAAAGACTCATGGATGCTATTAACAGTGTTTTCAAAAAAAAAAAAAGTTTACTGTTTTTTTTCAAAATCTCATGTAAAATCCCAAATATGATGTGTGAAAGTAACACTTCGCTGGTTGAGGCAGAAGATGAAGAACTCTGAACTTCATTCATTTACCTTGTTTTAACCCCCAGCGCTGTTAGCGAACTCCACAGCGCTCCCAGGGGCACTTTTTTCAAACCACGGCTATAGAAATCATTCTGAAACTATGGGGGAGATCATTCTAATCCAGCAATTTGCAAGTTTTTCTTTACTGGGGAACACATGACAAGTGATAATTAACCTAAAACTTGAGCCCTGACTAGTGTGGCTCAGTGGATTGAGCACCAGCCTGCAAACTGAAAGGTCGCCAGTTCGATTTCCGGTCAAGGCACATCCCTAGGTTTGTGGGCCTGGTCCCCAGTTGGGGGCCTGCGAGAAGCAACCGATCAATGTTTCTCCTCCCCTCACCCCATCCTCTCTCTCTAAAAATAAATAAATAAAATCTTTTTTAAAAACCCATAAAACTTGAACCCATTTGCATGCCCAAATTCGAATATCCAAAAAAATTCTGTGAGGAAGTCAAGCACCACAAAAATCCCCAGGCTCTACAAGTGTTAAGAGTATCACAGGCCTCAGGGAGCTAACTATAATTTGTCCCACCTCACCCACTCATGAAACCTCCCAGCATACAAGAGAATTAAAAGTATATTATTACTGAGGTGGCCTTGATCTACTCTAATTTGTGAAAGTAATACATTTTTTTAAATGTTCACAAGTTTGAGCACTTTATCAATAACAATCAATTATTTGGGTCACACCTCATAACTGACCACAATACATCAGAGTGTTGTCACCTTGAGCTTCAGAGCCTGGGTGACTGGGTGAAGTGACAGCCACACCCAGACCACAGCACCAGGGCTGAGTCTCCGTGTTAGCACACACTGAAGTAAGCTAAACATTTGTATTAGATTATACAACCATTTAAAAATATCCAAGTGCTTATTTATATATAAAAGCCAATAGTGGTCAATTTCTCTGTTCAGCCAGAGTTTAGGCATCATATAAAAATTAACCAAATGAGGTTTTCCTGCCCCTGCTCTTCTGAAATTCTTTCAAAGTACTCAATATCACGGGCAGCAGCTTCAATCTATCTATGTAGTAGAACTTAAAACCATGGTGTACCTTCTAAATAAATACCATTTTTGAGTATTTATGATGTGCCAGGCATGGCCTGAGTGTTTACATGCACTAACTCATTCGGGTTTCACGAGGGCCCCATGATATGACTACTATTATCACTCCCTCTTTATAGTCATGGAAACTGAGGCTTAGAGGAACTAAGTAGCTTATCGAGCTTTACACGATAGCTAAGTTGTAGAGCTGGGGTTTGAACCCAGGCAAATCTGACTCGAGAGCTCACAAGCTTAACCTTTATACTCTGCAAGGAGTCAGAAAAATCCTACTATCCGGAGGGAAACTGAAGAGGCAACTCGCAAAAGACCTGATTCTCAAACTGTTTTATGAGCTTCTCATCTCTGCTCCATGTTGTCAAGGAGCAACAAAAGGAAAGAGAGAGAAATGAAGAATGGAGTTGAGGAATTGGAGTAAAGGGTATAGTTAAGCAACTTTTCCTGCAAAAGGCAAAAAAAATGTCAAGAATTCCCATTAGTTCACCCAAAGGTCAAAAGAGGGTTTTTTTCTTCTGAGAAAATAAAGGTGAAATGTGTTGGCTGGCCCCAAGGCTAAAGAATAATTAGAAACACCCCTCCCCAGCTAACTGAGAAGTCCAGAGGGGCGCTGGCTCTCTGCTGACCTCAACACAGTGCTGGGGAGCCTCTTGGAGGGTCAGCCCTGAGCAGGACACACAAGAGACCTATGGCTCACCAGCAGGGACTGTCCTCAGCTTGCTAACAACATCACTGACAACATATCTAGAAAGTTCTCCAGCCATCTAGAGTTTGACCTCCATGCCCAACCTGTGAAACACTGATTACCATCTGTTTTACAGATAAAGAAATTGAGATGCAGAGAAGCTAAGTGCCTACTTGCAGTTTCTCCAATTGGTTAAAGGCAGACTTGAGACTCAGGTCTTCTGATGTCAAAGCTGCTTCTTAGCACACCCCTTGGTGCAGGTGTTACTCATTATTTAGACAGGGTAGAGCCTGAGGGTAGGCGGGCAGGCTGTGACCTGGGCTTGCATCTAGGCTTCACCGTTTATGTTTGCTGCATGACCCTTAGCAAGTTCTTAACCTCCTTAAGGCTCTGTTCTCCAAGCTGTAAGATGGGAACCATCATAGTGCAAGCCTCACAGGGTTTTCCGGGGACTGACTGAAACTGAGTAAGTTAATGTCTACACGAAGTGAAGCGGAGTGACCAGTAACTAGGTATTCATCAGACGTTACTTTTTATTAGTAGTCATTCACTCATTTAATAAACTTTGATTAGACAGTTATTCTGTAACAAATCTGTGTGCTTAGGCCTGATAATAAGTGACAAAACAGTCATGACTTGTGACAAACCCTGCCCTGAGGTTACACACAGTCCTTGGGAGACCAACACAAAGAGAGATTTATAAGGCAAGGGGCAAGTGTAATGACACTGGCAAATTATGCTACAGGGTATCACACAAGCACATAAAATGGCTTTTTTGTCAAGAGCAGCCAAAGCAAGTTGTACAAAGAGAGTTTGCAAAACAAAATCTTTTAATACTAAGAAAAAACATACAAATTAAAACATAGTTCCAAGTTAAATATCAGGGTCACAAGACTACATAAAAACAACAAAACTCTGAGATTTAGAGTTGAAGACCCTTCATTTAAATCTCAATTGTATAACCTACCGACTATGTGATTTTAAACAAATAATTTAACTTTTCTAGCCCTCCATTTACTCATTCCTAAAACTGCGACATAACAGTAACACACACCATGGGGTTGTTATGTAGATGAAATGGTGTGTGTGAAAGTGCTTTGTAAATTTTTAAGTGTCATTATGGTTATTTCCAATCTGGGGGCAGGGAGGAGGGAGAGCAGAGGAAAAGGAGGAGGGAAGAAGAGGGAGAAGTGCTCAGGCACGTGCTGAGGCGCTTGGGCCGCCGCGAGGAGCAGAAGCCCTGCCATGCTCCTGGGTTCTCAGGCACGCACGAGGACGCTGTTTCTGGTTAAATAAGGCAGACAGGAATTTCACCAAAATTCAAATCTGCACAAACATTCCTTCCCATGAGATCAGCTTCCTTCATATTCTCAAGCCCTGTGTACTCTTACGAGATTTAAACATCCTTACTTGGGGAAGCCACATGTCTGCCTGTGAGTATTTGCAACTGCCTCCTGCTACCTGCCTCCACCTTGGAGCCCTTTTGTCCCCTGGGGCTTGCTCCCCAGTTGCAGAGAATACTGCGACCAGACTTGGGTACATGGGTGGGCAACTCATCTCAAGCCATCTGCAGAAATGTTTCCCTTCACCACAATTCCTCCAGAGGCCCAGACAAGCAACACTGAGCTGGTCTGCAAGAGGGGAGCCTGAGTTTCCCTAGTGAGCTAAGACAGTAAAATGACATTTGCAGGGGCACAGTCTGGGGAAAATCACAGTGTCATAAAAGGGCCTGGGGGATTGATGGAATCAAGAATATGCAAAGGAGGTAAAGAGGGTGGGAACTAAAGGGCCACCTGAGCCAGACCAGGGTGTTCAGAACTGACTGTGGAGCGTGTTGGGAGACCCCTGGGGCACAGAGCAGAGATGGAACAGGAGCTGTCTGAAGAGGTCAGTCCAGCCATAGAGTCAGAGAATAGACTAGAACCTAGGGGGACTAGTGGCAGAGAGGCCAGTCACCTAAAATGCTGACAATGAGGACATGGATTCTGTTCCAGTGTCCCTGGGAAAAGAGGGAAAGGACTCAAGAGCTATTGAAAAGGAAAAATCAACAAGATGTGGAGACTTGGTTGAATATGGGGGGTAAAGCCAACAGTGAAACCAATGATGATTCTACTTTGGCTAACTGGATTAATGGACTATGGTTTTGTCAAAACAATAGTTTCAGTAAAAGTAATCTCTCTCTACATTGAAAATGAGTCGTTTTTATTTACGTAAATCTCATTTGCTTCTACTGTGAGTTTGGTCTAGCTCAGGGGTTAGGTAATGCTTCTTCTTTATGGATGATGGTGAGGCTCAGAGAGACAAATGTTTGCCTCAATCCATGCGGACAGCTAGAAGAGAAGGGTTAGCATTAGCCCCATTAACCCAGGGTTGACAAATAGGTCTCAAGTTGTCTACCAACTCTGATGAATTGATAAGAACTACTTGAAGCACTATGTTGAGATTCTGACATTGAACCTGGCCTTGGAAAGCTGCTGTGACAAACTGGCGATGTCTGCCAGGAGAGCAGGAGAGGAGGGTGGCAGCGTGTCAGGTTTTTGCCAGCCCTGCACCAGACGATGCTGACTCATGAGAAATGAATAGAACAATACAACAGATTTGAGGGGACTTGGCAAATGGCTCCTGCTGGACACAGATCAAACTGTACCAACTGACAAAACTGATACCAGCAAGACCATGAGGTGACCGAAAGATGCCCGGGTCCCTCTCACTCTTCCTCCTCATGTAATTACTTCCAAATCCGAGGCTCCGTTTTCCAGATGCCAAGAGTCGTGTTTCAGTCTTTTAATTACCAAAGGGAACCCCACCCCTCCCCACTGTACGTCTTCTGAATTTTCAGGCAACGCAACACTTCATGTGCTATCAGCAAGCAGAAAGAACGACAGAAAGAACAGAGGCTGGAACTGAGAACTTCTGTTCTTTATCTCTAAAAAAGAGATAATACTCCAACCCCAAAGCTGTTAAAAGGATTAAATAATGTATATGGGGTCCAGCAGAAGAAACACCTGCTTGCGTGTGGTTGGTAGGGTAATCATATGGGTGTAATAATTTATAGTTTTAATTTGAACATTTCATCTAAAAGGTCCTATGGTGTGCTTGAGTGTGATATTGTTATGTTACAGAATTACGTGCCTATGATTTTATAATAAAAGACTTTATAATAAACAAGGGGCTGGACCCTGTAGATGCCTGGCATAGTAATCATTCTACAAATGCTTTAAAATTCTTATTTACACAATAAACTGGAAGATGAGGGGAGGCAAAATTGTGGTCAGACAGGATTTTGGTAGCCTCAAAGTCTTGTCTCCACTCAGAGATAGTCCTCCTGCCTCAAGCGACAAATGTTTCCACAACCTGATGTTTGTACCGTTTATTTCCGACAAAATCAGTCCAAGTTATTTTCACTGGTGCTTAATGTTCAAAGTCAAGATCAAAATAAATATTACCCTTAAGTTCAAGGGTCATACCCTAAGGCAAGTCATCAACTGAGCTGATGAATTTCTTTTTCTCAAAGAAGCAAAACATTCTCTTGAGCAACATGTAGAAGTAGGTGACCGAGCCCAACAGTGTCAAGAGTGCGGGCTTTGTACCCAAACAGGCATGAATTTGAACCCCAGCTCTTTCATTTACTTGCTACGTGGAAAGTCGCTGTTACTCACAGTCTCCGTTTTCTCATCTGTAATATATATATATCTTTTTCAGTGTGTTTGAGCAAACTAAAATGAATATATGTAAAACGCTTACCAAAGTAAAGCGCGTAGTAAGAGCTACAAATTGCAGTTATTATTATTCAGATGGTTAAAGCAGTACTTTACAATGCTGGGGTTTACTAACATACTGATTAGCATCAGTTGACATGATCTTGCCTCCCCAACACAGTTACCAGATGATAACATGCTCTGTCTTTTGAGAATAGTAAGTGTAAACTACAGACTTCTTGGGAATAAGTCCCAGATTAGATATCAACATATATACTTGATAATGCATATGACAAACATCAAAGTGATGAGCAGAAATTCAGACTGAATTGGTGCAAACATCTCAGTATTCATCAAGAGGTACTTTACAAGCACAATCTAAATTATTTTACAGGGTCATCATTTGCTGTGTAACACAGCAAATTCAAGTTCTCACCTGACACTGAAAAACCCCCTCAGTCACAGGAGTTAAGAAACTAACGAAACCACTATTTTTCAAGCCCTTAGTACACACTTAGCATGGTTCTCTGCACGACACGGATAGAAACAAAGTATAAAATATGGCTCCTACGTAAAATGTATAATCTCCTTGAAGAGACATGATTTGGCAAAGGGATTCCACCGCAAAGCCATAATCAACAGAATGCAATTAAGGGCCAGCAGCCAGAATGCACCCACAACCAGGCCGTAAGAGAGCATTGAGCTAGCGCTTGGAAAAAAATTAATTTGCCAGTCATTCCCAGAAATGCTCAGTTAGGTAAGGAGTCCTTTCTATAAGAAGTCATTTTCTAACAGCCTCAGACAGTTGACCAAAGCTGAAGAGAACATTACCAGCGCCCTCTGGGCTATTGATCTTTATTGGCACCATTTTACAGGTAAACAAGAGGAAATATATTCCCATATAGAATGCCATTATTAAAGTTTTCAGAAATCCTCTCCCTGCTATTTTCACAATCACCACCCCCCCCCCCCCCGCACACACACATACACAAATTGCAGCTATGGGGTTCTCCTTAATTAATGTGATTCCTTCCTGCTTGGCAATACCATAGTTGGGGCTCTTGTTACAACTTGGATGAACTTTTTCTTGAGAACCTATCACTACATTCTAAGCAGGTAGCCTTTCCCCCTACCCCACAATCCTTTTGGCCATCAAAAAATCCATCAGACAGCCTTCTCCCTCAGAACAAAAGGGCTTCCAGGATATTTCCCAGGCTCTTTTCTGTGGGTTTGAAATTATACACAGCAGTGCCAAAGGTAAGGCATTTCTAGCAGTTTTTTTTCTCTCCCCCCCCCCTTTTTTCCTTACAGTTCTGGGTGCTATTTTTTTTCTCCGTGCTCTCTCCCTCTTGTGGTACATATTTGTGGCCTACAGCAATCACTTTAGACTTTTTAGACACGTCTGGATAGAGATAGATGACACAAGTGATCTACTTATCTTCCTTTCCCATCACCAATAAAAGTGACAGCCCGCCTAATTAGGCTTAATAAAGCAGCTGCAGAAAGAGTGGCGCAGCAGCGATCTAAAGAGAGACGGCACTGACCCGGAGATACAGGTGCTGCCTTCAGGCGTTGCTGCTATTACTTTATCTCCAACACATTACAGTGCTGCTCATGCCATATTCAAATGCAAGTAGCATGTTTTTCTCCTCAATTCTTAGATCAAGAACAAAAAAAAGAATCCCACCTAATCAAAAAAGGCACTGACAATTTTTCAGCCCCACATTAAAAGCAAAGAGTCATTCAGAACAGTGCACTCCATATTCTATTTTATAATATCACTTTAAGCTATTGCTTTGAATCTCAGACATTTCTTTGTTAAGAAGGAAAATCAAAAATTCATCAGAAGAAGTTCTTTCTCTCCCCCCCGCCCCACTCTTTTTTTCTTCCAGGCTAGCATGGGGTTTGGAGCTGGAACCAACATTTGTAGAAGTTAGGGGTCCTTAAGCAATTATTGGCGATGAGAGTTTGACACGCTTGAGAGTTGTCAACAACTGACTTTAAACAAAGTGGAGGGAGAGAGAAAGAAATGGTTCTCAGCAAAATTAATACACAGGCCTGAAAATTAATGGTGTCGTGTATTTTTTAAACAAGGGGGAAAATCTGAACTTTGCATGAAACAGCATCTTACGTACATCTTTACAAAAATTGTCAGATTGTCAAAGGGCATCAAAGCAAACTGAATCTGCAACTATTCATAGTATTTCCACATATACTAAATGCCGATTTATCTTATTTTATTCACCAGTTCTATGGCAATTATTTAAAGCTATTAGAAAGGAGGAAGTGTCCTTGATCTGACATGCCAATGCTTGTTCCATGACATTTACTATAAGAAACATACAACCTATCTCATGAAACTCGAGTACTGCCAGAGGCTCTTTCAGTGGCTGAGTCTTACAGGCAGCCAGCCAGCAGGTGGAGACCAACCGAGACAGGTCTTGGGGCACCTTGGAATTTTTGCTGACCTACCCTTGGCCTGGTGCTGGTAAAAGCCAGCCTTGGTGTGCAACCCAGTCCCTCCCACATGCACCCATGCCCAGCAGAGGCAGCCACAAACTGTGGATCACTTTGTAACCCCAAACAAGTTGCCCAGGGCCAGCCACAGGCAGTAACTAAATAGGGCTGGGGCACGCCAGCGTGGCTCAGTTGGTTGAGCATTGTCCCACAGACTGAAAAGTCACCAGTTTGATGCCTGGTCAGGGCACACGACTGGGTTGCAGGCTTGGTCCCCGGTCAGGGCACATATGAAAGGCAACCAATCGATGTCTCTCTCTCACATAGATGTTTCTCTCCCTCCCTTCCCCTCTCTCTAAAAATAAGTAAAATCTTAAATTGGCCTGCACCAGAGTCCCTCCCAAGAGGCCCCAGAACCAACAAACCCAGGGCCAGCTTCATACAACATCACAGCAGGATCCAATTAGCTTCAGAAGTGACATATCCAAAGGGAGTTCGCAGCAGTCACCAGACCCTGCTGAGGAGAATTCCACTCCATGTGGTCAGCACCCACACGGCAGCTGGTACACTGGCTGGGTTTAAGTCTCACAGCCAGCCAGCCTAAGGGTCGAACCCACACATGAACAAGCCAGTTGCAATCAAGACTCAGTTACAAAAGGAGGGCCCACATAATCCACACAGGGACGTTCCTGGAGCACCCAGCTCAGATGACCAAGGAGACTGTGCCACTGAGTCCCACAGGACAGCTACTACATTAGGCCACCCTATCAAGACTGGGAGTCATAGCAAATCTACCTAATACATAAAAACAAACACAAATAAGCAGCCAAAATGGGGAGACAAAGAAACATTCCCCAAATGAATGAACAAGAGAAATCTCCAGAAAAAAAAAAGCTAAATGAAATGTAGGCAAGTAATTTATTAGATACAAAGTTCAAAAAAATGGTAATAAGGATGCCCAAGAAACTTAGTAAGAACTATAACTGTGTGAAAAAGGACATAGAAGCCATAAAAAAGAATCAGTCAAAAATGAAGACCGTAATATCTGCCATGAAGAATGCACTACAACGAACAAACAGTAGGATGGATGAAGCAGAAAATCAAATCAGCAATTTGAAAGGCAAAGTAGCATAAAACAACCAATTAAAGCAGCAAAAAGATAAAAAGAATTTCTTAAAATGTGAACGCACAAATGAGTAATTGCTGTTATTGTTCTTATTCCTTTCTGTTATATCATGTCTTTCAACTCCTTGGAAGTACAGCTGCCAAATGACAAAGTCAGGAAAGATCGGGCTTAGAATTTCAGACCTAACTTAGATTCCTGAGTTTGTACTTTATTACACTACACAGTGTCTAAATCACTCACTTCTCTAGCCCTCGGGCTTATCAATAATAAAATCAGGATGGTACCACCAACGGACCACTCAGTGTTGGTGGGAGTTCTAAATGAGGTAATATAGAGAGAGCTGCTAGGACTGTATCTGACCTACAAACCATCCCATTTAGCCAGAAAGAGGAGGAGGCGCTGCTGGAACATTTACTGTATGCCAGGCACGTGCTATGTGCTTCACATACATTCCCTGGTATAACCACCCCCCAAACCACCTCATGTGGTCACTCCCAGGGTCTCTATATTTTAGATGAGAAAATTGAGGCTGACAGAGATAATGTACCTTTCTCCAATTATATAGCTAGTAAGCAGCATCTTTCCAGAATCTGAACTCCCAATCTCCTCAGACCATTGCAGTCTCCTTTTCCTCCCTTGATGAAGATTCCATTGACTAACAGTCCCACTACACCACCACTGACCCAGAAGATAAATGCATACATACATACTCTAAACTCACTCAGACCAGGAATCCCTTCAAGTACACACCTACTCCTGAAACACATACGTGACCAGGTTTCTGTTACTGGCATTTTTATACATTCCCCTCTTGTCGTCTCCACATCCCATTAAAGTGTAAATTCTTCAAGGTCCATAATCATGACTTTTACTTCCCTTGCCTCTCCCTGAAGCTCATATCCAACCAGAAAGCATTTAGTAAAGGTGGTGTAGGGAGCAAATGTGGACACGGGATTGGTGCCATCACCAAGGGGACGATTCATATTTGCCAAGAGTGCTTGCTCACTTTAAAGACAAACAGAACAGCCAGCTGCTAAGTCCCACCACTTTTACGCAAACTCCAGACCACCTTCACGTGGCTGAAAATGGCCGCCTCCCTGGGTCACACAGCTCACGGGACAACTGACCATCTGGACGTTTTCTGTGGGTTTGGCGCACCTGAGGATAAAGGGCGACACGAGCTTTCAGACCTTTTTTAACGTGGAATCTTAGCTGGGTGCTGAATCTAGAAGCTAAGCAAGGGTTTCCTCAGAGGGTGTTCTGCTGTTTTCTCCCTGTTTCAAGTGGCAACTCGTCGGCTCTGGGGCCAGAGCTGGATTCAAATCCTGACTAGGTCGCCCACTATTCACAGCCTTGTGCAAGCAAAGTCATATCCTGAGACACAGCTTCTCCTCCATAAAATGAGTACTACAATACACACCTTGAGAAATTGTTTTCAGGATTAACACTCAATGAAACAATTGTAAATCATTATGTTTAATGAAAGAAGCCAACCACAGATGAGTGTGGTCCCATTCCCATGAAGTTCAATAACAGGCAAAAACGAACCATGCCTGAACACATCGGAACTTTGATTACTTTGGGGCAGAGTTCAGGGATTGACTGGGAAGGACACAGGGGAGTTTTGGAGGGTGACAGAAGTTTCCTGTATCTTAGAGTGTTGGTTACACAGCTGTTAAATTCATCATATTGCACACTTACGATGCGTGCAATTTTATACATGTGGACTACACTTCAATTAAGAAAGACATAACTAAAATGAGATAATTTTGTAAAGCTCTAACAAATGCCAAGCAAACAATAAAGGTTATATTTTAGCCAATTAGTAACTATTTAATAAACATCCACTAAGTGCCAGACGCTGTGCTTGGTGATGGAGTTAGCACTGTGGTAAATCATCACTACGATTTACATGTGATTTGTAACTTACTGCTTAACAGTGTGGCTGGGCACAGATGGTGAGGCTCTAAAAGAGGTGAGGCCAAAAGCTGGCTGTGCCCACGGCACACACTAGGCAGCAAAAGGCACACCGTGGGGATGGGTGCCATCAGAAAGAGAGAAATTAGAGTGGAAGCAAGACTATAGGGAACGGGGGCCCAGGTAAGTATTGGCAACAGAAAGGGGGAATGACTGTGCCCAGGCAGCAGGCAGAGCACAGCAACGTGTGCCACTGAGTCACCGAGCAGGGGCCCTATCATCGCTGTGGGACCAGCGAGCCTTGGCAATGAGACTGGTCCAGGCACCAGGTTGGGACAGGCTAACCTAGTGCTGGCTGGTACTGAGTTGAACTAGGAGCCCACTGCCCCTAGAGGCTGAAGCAGGAGGTAACAAAAGATTTCAAGTATAAGGAGACATAGACATGGGGTCAGGGCACCAAGCAGATCCTGACACTAACACTTCCCAGGCTTTGAGGGTAAGCAGCTGATCTGTGAAGAATCATCTGTTAACAACATGTATTCTCAGACTAACAGGGGACTTCTGTGGGAATAGTCATACTTCCCGGGGCCTGCATAGGGTTCCTAGCATATACATTCTGTGTTCAAATAAAAAATGGTCTCTTTGGACTCTGATGGACCTGGGTTCAGAATTACCTCTGCCTCTTACTGTGTGACTTGACTTGGTGGGTCTCAGAGTCCTTCTCAATAAAATGGAGATGGATGTAGTACCTGTCTCTGAAGGCTATTAAAAAGACTCAATGAGGAGCAATACGGGCTTCTGGCCAAGATGGAGGCGTAGGTAGACACACTGTGCCTCCTCACACAACCAAAAGAAGGACAGCAACAATTTAAAAGCAAAAAAACAACCAGAACTGACAGAAAATCAAACTGTATGGAAGTCCGACAACCAAGGAGATAAGAAGCATTCATCCAGACCAGTAGGCGGGGCGGAGACGGGCAGCCAGGGTGGAGAGGACTCTCAGCAAGGCGGTGGCTGGTGGACCCAGTGAGGTGGCAGATTGTGGAATGGGGCAAACAGTGCAGCAGCTAGCAGACCCTGTGGCCCCACACTCACGCTTAGATAAACCGGGAGGAATGGCGGGGGAGCGAAGCAGACCATGCAACCCAGGGCTCCAGCACCGGGAAATAAAGCCTCAAACCTCTGATTGAAAACACCCATGGGGGTTGAGGCAGCAGGAGGAGAAACTCCCAGCTTCACAGGAGATTTCATTGGAGAGACCCACAGGGGCCTAGAGCCTGCACAAGCTCACCCACTTGGGAATCAGCACCAGAGGGGCCCAATTTGATTGTGGGTAGTGGAGGGGAGTGACTGAAATCTGGCAGAGAGTGGAACAAGCGCTATTGCTTCCCCTTGGCCCCTCCCCCACGTACAGAGTCACAGCTCAGCAACCAGTGTTACCCCACCCCGGTGAACACCTAAGGCTCTACCCCTTTAGGTAACAGGCACATCAAGACAAAAAAAATGGCCCAAAGAAGAACAGATCAAAGCTCCAGAAAAAATACAACTAAGCAACAAAGAGATAGCCAACCTATCAGATGCACAGTTCAAAACACTGGTAATCAGGAAGCTCACAGAATTGGTTGAATTTGGTGGCAAATTAGATGAAAAAATAAAGGCTATGCTAAGAGAAACAAAGGAAAATGTACAGGGAACCAATAGTGATGAGAAGGAAACTGGGACTCAAATCAATGGTATGGACCAGAAGGAAGAAACAAACATCCAACCAGAAAAGAAGGAAGAAACAAGAACTTGGAAAAATGAGGAGAGGCTTAGGAACCTCCAGGACACCTTGAAACGTTCCAACATCCGAATTATAGGGGTGCCAGAAGGAGAAGAGGAAGAACAAAAAATTGAAAACTTATTTGAACAAATAATGGAGAACTTCCCCGATCTGGCAAAGGAAATAGACTTCTGGGAAGTCCAGGAAGCTCAGAGAGTCCCAAAGAAGCTGGACCCAAGGAGGAACACACCAAGGCACATCATAATTACATCACCCAAGATTAAACGCAAGGACCTACATCCAAGATTACTGTATCCAGCAAAGCTATCATTTAGAATGGAAGGGAAGATAAAGTGCTTCTCAGATAAGGTCAAGTTAAAGAAGCTCATCATCACCAAGCCCTTATTATATGAAATGTTCAAGGGAGTTACCTAAGAAAAAGAAGATCAAAAATAGGAACAGTAAAAATGACAGCAAACTCACAGTTATTAACGACCACACCTAAAACAAAAACGAGAGCAAACTAGGCAAACAACTAGAACATGAGGGTTTTCAATAAGGGAGTGGGAGGGGGAGAGGGGGGTAAAGGTACAGAGAATAAGTAGCATAGATGATAGGTGGAAAATAGACAGGGGGAGGGCAAAAATAGTGTAGGAAATGTAGAAGCCAAAGAACTTATAAGTATGACCCATGGACATGAACTATGGGGGGGGAATGTGGGAGGGAGGGGGTGAGCAGGATGGAGTGGAGTGGGGGGGGGAATGGGACAACTGTAATAGCATAATCGATAAATATATTTTTTTAAAAAGAAGACTCAATGAGATAACATTCATAAAATTCATAATGGAGCCGACACACAGTAAGTGTCCAACAACGTGAAGCACTGTGATTAAGAGCTGAGAGACACACCGAGCATGTGCTTTAGTTTCACACAAAAAACACAAATGGCAAAAATCTTGGGGTTGTCACTCACTGTTTTATTCATGCCATCTATATGTAAGGCCACTTGAAGAATTTCCTTTTCATACAAGTAAAGTCTGGTTTATCTCATATCCTAATAGTAGAAATCTCTAACCTACAATATTTCCAAATTTACCAGAAACGATGTCCATAATAGTAGCCTCAATGCCCTAGAAAATTCTGATGCCTGGTCCGAAATTCCCTACAATTTGCCTTGATGCAATCTCATTATTCTTTGTGAATTAGCAATGCATTTTGGTATCAAAATAATAAGAACCGCATTCCCGGACCAGTCAAGATAACTGAGTTCACTGTGAAATGGGGCAGACGCAATTGCAGAGGGCTCAAACTTGCAGCATCCTTCGACACTGTTTTAACATGACCCCATAGTGAGCGGGAAAACTCTGGAGAAGGTAGGGAACCAAGCTTGTGTACACAGAACATTATAGCTGTGTTTGATTCGGGGTAATGACGCTGTTTCAGGTGGTCCATTCCCAAAATATATCCCTGAGGCTCAGGTTCACAAGTTGGGTGGCCCACCCATTTCTTCTTAAGAGCAGTCAATGGAAATAGATTTCACCAAGAGATTTCAAATTTGTCTTGCTTCCCCATAAACCTTTTGATATACTTTCTAACATTTAATAATTAGATTAAAATGTAGCAAGTAAGGGTCTGTTGCCCTTCTGGGGTCTGTCCCAGTTAAGAAACAATGTGGAAAAAAATAAATGTTAGCCAGCACAATAGAGGGGTCACCTTACACACTGCTCATAGGCCATGCACGCTGTCTTCTCTTACACACGGCTGCTAGTGCCCTGCCGCCGAGTGACAAAATAGTAGATTGTATAAGCAGAAGCAGCAAGCACTAAAATGATAACTCTCTATATTGAGTAAAACAGAGTCAGGGATTCCTTTGTAACTTTCGGAAGTCTTATATAGAAGAATGCTAGGTCAGAATATTAGAATTAATTATTTTCCCATATTTTTTCCACTCATCCCATTTTAGCATCTTCTCAATACCTGAATGACTCAAAGGTCAAGTATTCCTTTCCAGATATATTTCCAGCCTCCACAGTAAGATTTTTTTAATCCTCACTCAAGAATATGATTTTATTGATTTTAGAGAAGAAGAGGAAGAGAGAGAGAAAGGTGGAGGGGGGGGTATTGATGTGAGAGAAAAACATCAATTGGTTGCCTCCCATATGTGCCCCAACCAGGGATTGAACTCGCAGCTGGGTATGTGCCCTGATTGGGAAGTGAACTTGCAACCTTTTGGTATGTGGGATAATATTCCAACAAACTGAGCCACCAGCCAGGGCCACAGCAAGATTTTTAAACTCACATGTCACACCAGTCCAATAAATTAATTGATTTGTATAGTCTGATGATCTTATAAGCAATTTGAGAGATGCATTGGTATTTTGTTCATTTCAAAATGTATGGACGTGTTTTGAGTTTTGAAAATCCCTATGTAATAACACTTGGGAAGAAATACCCTGGCTGGTGTGGCTCAGTGGATTGAGTGCCGGACTACAAACCAAAGGGTCACCAGTTCGATTCCCAGTTAAGGCACATGCCTGTGTTGGGAGCCAGGTCCCCAGTAGGGGAGCACATGAGAGGCAACCACACATTGATATTTCTCTCCATCTCTTTCTCCCTCTCTTCCCCTCTCTAAAAATAAATAAATAAGCATTTGGGAAGAATCCCAAATTCTGGCCACTCAGAGGCTTACTTGCAAATGAGTGGGTATCCTCCTATACCCTCCGCTACCTGAGCAATGGCCTACCCCACGATGATGTTAAGTACAATCTTGTTGCAGGACTAAGAACAGTAAGTAGTACTGCTTTTCTTTTCCCCGTCACTAGTTGGAATCTACTGCAGTGGAACCTAGCTTTTGCATTTCCCACCCTGGGCTTTCTGCTCCCTCTTTTGAATATACATCTTTAACTAATCAGCAAATACATGCCAAGAAATATCCTTCCTACCAAACACGCGTTGTCATTGTTGCCTCAGCATTACTCTGTCAGGCTCAACTGATAATAAACAGGATTAAAGCCTTTAACCCTTAGTGAAATTAAATGATGTGCTCTCCTGGTAGGCGCATTCCTCTCCTTCGAAGGAAGGTGCACATACCCACACACACACAGAGAACTGACATTTATCATCATCTTTTTAAAGAGAAATAATGAAAGCTATGACAAGAAAACAAAAACAAAGCAACCTCACCTGTAAAGAGGCATGGGAACTCGATGGCAACACTGAGTCTCCCCATTTCCCAAGTTCCAGAACTGATTTAGTGAGCTCCAGAACATCATGGAAATAGGCAGTCCTGGGGTTTAGTTCACTGAGCGATTTTACACTGAGAACATCTTCCATAATGCAAAGAGCAGGTTTCATCCAGCCTAGCACACCTCACACTGACATCACTTCTCACCAGAGGGAAAAAAATTGCTTTTTAAATATTGACTTTCTCAGTCACTGCCAAGGTCAACCAGTCAGCCATGAACCACATTTGTTGCTGCCATCTTATACAGATCGTGAACTCTGCTGCTTGCCAAGAAGCATCTCCAGGGCAATAGCTAAGCCGCAGTAACTGTCCTGAGCTGAGATTCCAGGCATCTGAGCCAGAAGTATAGGGAATAACTGTCTTCCTCAAGTTAGGAGTCACCACTCAATTTCCTAGTCTCATGTCTCAGTGACACCTCGAGTCTCTGCATTCTGAGTCCTTACCCTTCACTGCAAAGGGCCCAGGCCAACCTTGCCCTGTGGAACCCATCCTCCCCCACCCCCCATCATCATCATCATTGCCAGCAATTATATAACATTTACTATGGGCCAGGCACTGTTCTTAATTATTTTACATCTATTACTATCTCTACTACAACTACTAGTAATATAGCTACTGCTTCTATAGCATGTCAGGTACTGTTTCAAATATTTTACACATGTAATCCTCATAACACCCCTAGCAGTTAGGCACTATTATTATCCTTGTCTCACACACAAGAAAACTGCAGTTAAGTAACTCACCTTAAGGCACATCTAGTAAGTGGAGGAGCTGAACTTCTCTACAGGCTGCCTGGCTCTAGATCCTGCTGTCTACACATGCCCTGTGATCCCATGGGGAAGACAGACTTATAACAACCAGTCATAATTCCAGGTTCCTTTAGAGAGGGATGCAGAAGGGGTTTCTGAGACCTGGTCCACCTTCTTGGAGAAAGGACTATTGGGATGAATATTGAAAGATCATGAGTAAGTCAGGGAGAAAAGTAAAGGAAGCACTTTTCCGAAGGGTGGGATAGTGCACAGACCTGGTGGTGAGAGGAAAGAATGGCTTTTCAGGAACTTCAGGCAGTTCTATAAAGTTAGAGCAAAGGGTGTAGAAGAGAAGGATTAAGAGAGTACGGTACATAGTTCTGACCCCAGTCCACAGCAGCCCTGCCGCTCATCTAAGGTTAGACCGATCCTGAGGGTGACAGGGGCCTCTAGGCCAAAGGACTTCATATCATGTCACACATGACCTTCCTTTTCAGAAATATCCCTCAGTAGCCCTATGGCAATCACACTAGACAAAAGACAGAAGCTAGTTAGGAAGCTATGAGCATAGTCTAGGTGAGAAACAATGAGAGTCTGAACTAATACGTCAATCGTTATAAGCATAGGAGAAGATACCCAGTCTGGAGTGTTTCGATACTGCTTTCATAAAAACACGCCTGTCTAGACATGGGATTCCTAAAGTTCTTTTCCCTTAGAGGACTTGACTGTAGTCCACCCATTCTCCATGAGTCTCACAGGTATACTGTCATATTTGCAATTACACATAAATGAGCTCACCGTTTCACATTCCATTGTACTCGAGCTCAACTGCTGAGCTGTCTTCAATACATGACAAAAGATTTAATTAGTCAAAATACTAATAGCCTATGTCTCTCTAATCAAAAAATCTTTATTATCATCATCTTCTTTCATGTGAAGCAACTTTTACTACAGGAATTTAAAAAAATATCTCTATCATGTCTCACCTTGAGCCATGGTTCTTAAGATAATGTCCATAACTTATAACCTGCCAGGAAGCCACAGGCCAGATGACCTCTTACAATATCTGTGCAAATAAGTGATACCACACCTGGCTCACACTAGATTCTCAAAGTGTTTATTGAGGAAAAAAAATCAATCAGTGAAACCTATAATAGGACTTGGGTGTGGAAAATTATTATTTAATATCTCACAAACCTACATATCATCCCGTGACATTCTCACAAAGTCTTTGCCATTTTACCTCTTTTCTTTAACAAGGTCTGTTATTGGATGCCTTAACTCCAAACACAGCAGTTTAGGTGATTCAGGTGATGGTGGCCCAGTGGCCAAAGAGTTTGAGAACTGCTGCAAAGGGACTTAGAAGATTTCAAAGAAACCACTCATAAGCGTTATAATCACCAGGACCTAGATTCGAAGTCATTTGAAACAGCAGGTAACTAAAAATATTCCATAGGCCACTAGGATTTTCAAGCTGGAACAGACTGGCCCAGAAAGGTGAAAGGATTTATCCAAGGTCACACAGCCAGTCAATGGCAAAATTGAGACCAGGACACACGATTCTTAATTCCTATACCTGTGTTCTTTTCACTATTCCATGCTACCTGTTCACTTTTTGTGGAAATATTACTAAAATCTAATTTGAAACTTGACAGTGTACAAGCCAAGGACATGTAAATAATGCTGAGATGGTAAACAGGCCTCAGAAATCCTAGTGTTTAGTCCTAATTTGTCCCTGGCTAGTTGAATGGTCACTTAATTTTTAAATCTCAGCTTTCCTGTTTGCTAAAGGCAGTAAGCTCACCAGCCCTGCTTCTCACTGCCCATGAGGCTGGGTGCTTTCTCCCCCACAGCTGCTTCCCCTCTGTTTAGAAATCTGTTCATAGCATCCCTGTTCAAGACCCTGTCTCCAGCTCACCATACAACCTGGTTTTCCCTCTTTCCTTTTATAATCAGATTGCTGAGAAGAATCTACACTCACAGCCACCCCATGCTCTGGGTCAGAAGTAGCCCCACAAAGTCTTAGCTGGGAGACCTGGGGCAAGTCACTTACCCTCTCCGAACCCTGATTCCTCATGTGTAACATGGAGCTATTCATTGTTTCCCTCTCCGATTGGTTAGGAGGTTTCAATGAGATAATCACGATAAGGCACGTAATCATTCATTCAACAAATATTGACTCAGTATCTGTTATGCATCAGGTGGTATTCTTAGCACTGGGGATACAGCAGTAAACCCAAATAAGTGTGAGCCCTCATTTCTATAAGGCCTGAGTACTCCACTTCTGCGAGTTTTCCGCCACCTCCCCACTGCCCTTTGGATGCTTACAATAAGGTAAATAGAGCATGTCTCTTTGCCTTAGAACTTGCTGGAGCTGAGCACAATAACATAGGCGAAACTACTGTTAAGAACTGTAAAAAAATAAATAAATAAAAACCACAAATGGAAGGGGTTTTTATTAGCACTTCTCAAGCAGAAGCAACAATTTGGCAAACCTGACTCAATATTGCCTTTCCCTCCTTGGGATGCTAGAATTCATGATGAATTAAAATCTTCCTCAGGTACCTAGGTAAGATACCAAAGTGCTACCCCAGTAAATTAGTGTACCTTCTATTTGAGTCTCCAGGCCACAGAATTTGCAAATCTGTTTAAAGTGAAGTCTCCTTCAGTGGGATTTTCTTAACCACCTCCAGATCTGCCTTCTCACACTGACCTCCTCCCACTCTGTGCTGTTTTATGCATGTCTCCGCATTCCCACAAGGCCCTAAGCTCCTGGACAGCGAGGAATGTGCCTGGTTCACCCTGTCATCCTCTCCCTCTTTTAAACATGTGCCTGGACACAGAGTAGGCCCACATGAAGGTTTATGGGTGAATAGCCACAAGGATCCAGGCCCTGGAGAGGGCAGTGTATTTCAGTGGCCACCCTGTCTGCCACACTCACGACATTTTTCTTTTCAAGTCCACCAGTGTGCTTTATAAGTAAATAGAAAGTGCTAACCTTAGCATATTCAAAAGAACGTTTTAGCGTGCAGCAATTAGGTTATCTCTTGGTTATTTATTTCTTCGGCTTGTTATTAGCTCTGTGCAGAATATTATTCTAATTATGTCAGCCCAATCAGCAGTATTGCATGTCCAGGCTCATTTCCATTAGTTTGAGCTTTGTCTTTCACACTGTGATACTAATTCAATGAGACATCAAACATTTAAATCGACCCGGGATGCCGAGGTCAGGCAGTTTTGCCCTTCCACTCTATTAGCACTTGGGTGTAATTGTGTTTGTCACTCCCCACATGACTAATAGTATCAGGGTGACTATTGGAGCACAAATGAGCAATGCGCTAATATATTATTTTGTTCTATAATATCAATATGTGTTTATTCAGTGCTCGTGCTAGCCAACTTGAAACGGTCACTTTAATACAACCAAATAACCTGCTTCTACTCCCAGCGAAGCATTTATTTGGAACATTTGCTAGATTTTTAATAAAATCTGGCCAAAGGGGAGAAAATAAAAATAGTTGCTGGGAAAAGGCACAGTGAAGATCTCAAAATTCAGAGCCTCTAGAAACAGCAGTGAGAACTTGGAAACCACAAAAACAAAATGTAGAATGCAACTTTCTTACCTCCTCAGGGTACTTTGCAAAACTCTTTCATTCCGTGGTAAATAGTTTAAAAATCAAGGCACAGCCATGTTTAAACTAGTATAAACTTGACCTGGAGTTAGCTGGAGTTGTTGATCTCCATGACTGTTTTTGAGAGTTAGGGAAATAGAGGAAATTAGCAAGCAAAAATAAAAGTTTTCAGAAATTTGTTAAATTGGTTTTGTTTCCATGACAGGGTAGTCACTTGACCATGAATTTTATTCCTGAGACCCCCAACAAGCCCCAAATCATATGGCTACCCTTATCATTATGAGACTTAAAATTTGAATGTTTGTATAACATAGTGTTACCCATAGCCTTTTGGTTTCTTATTTCACATTTTAGCATCTAAAAAATGACAAGGGAAGCTGGTTTGGCAAGAGGTCTGAGTCAGCACCGTGTACTACTTGGTCAGGAGGCACTATTGATTCTAACGGGAATCCTATTCCTGGGGCTCACTGCCTTTTCCTAATCACCAAATCACCACAGGGCAGACTTTGTTACTCCCATGCTCTAAATGAAAAACTTATGCCCAGAGAGGTGGGCATCCAAGCTCAAGATCCCACAGCTTGCCAACGACAAAGCCAGAACCGAGTCTGCATGGTGATGACTTACTGCTCCAAAAGCACATGGTGCCTGCCCACAGCCCAGAGTTTGGGTCACTGCGGCTCCCGCACCAGCCCTTATCCAGGCTGTGATTCAGTCCCGGCTCCTCGTACATTCCCTATAGCCCCTGCTTGGTGCTCGGCCCGGGGTGACTTATCTATGTTCTCCAAATCATAAACTTCTTAAATATCAGAACTAAACCCAGCTTTGACACTGATATTGAAATTATCAGGTAGGAAATTTAAAATAACTATGATTATTGTTTATTCGTGACAAACATAGATGCAAAAATTCTCACAAAATATTAGCAAACCAAACTCAGCAATACATTAAAAGGACCATACGCCACCTTCAAGTGGGATTTATTCCAGGGATGCAAAGATAGTCCAACATCCACACCCCAATGGGAGACACCACATCAATAAAACGAAGGATAAAAATCATGTGATCACCCCAGTAGATGCAGAAAAAGCATTTGACAAAATTAAACATCTCTTCATAACAAAAACTCTCAACAAACTAGGGAGAAAGGAAACATACCTCAACATAATAAAAGCCACAGCAAATATTACATTCAATGGTAAAAGCTGAAAAGTTTTCCTCTAAGACTAGTAACAAGACAAGAATGTCTACTCTTACTTTTATTCAACATTGTATTGGGAGTCCTCACCAGAGTACTCAGTCAAGAAAAAGAAATAAATAGCACCCAAATCAGAAAGTAAGAAATAAAACTGTTCCTATTTGCAGACAATCTTATATAGAGAAAACCCCAAAGACACCACTAAAAAACTCTTAGAACTAATGAACAAATACAGAAAAGTTGTAGGATAAAAAATCAATATATAAAAATCAGGTGCATTTGTATGCACTAAAAATGAACTATCAGAAAGAGAAATTAAGAAAACAATCCCATTCATAACTGCATCAAAAAGAACAAAATACCCAGGAACAAATTGAGAGCCAGAGAGCAGGTCAGTGGCTGCCTGAGGCTGAGGGGAGCGGGGACAGAACTGGGGACCAACTATCAGGGGCACAGGCTCTGTACGGGCAATGGAAATGCTCTAAACACGGGCTGTGGTGATGGTCGCACAGCTCTTTCGGTTCTCTAAAATCATTGAGTTACACACTCAGAGTAGGCACTATAAATTATAGCTCAGTAAAGCTGTTAAGACATGTTGGGAATGGCCCTGCCTGGTTTCAGAAGCTGTAACCCTCCATGGCTAAGGCTGATAAAGGACCAGGGGACCATAAGCCACTAAGAAGACAAAGCTTATCTTTCTGGTAGGAGCTCCATCTCTGCCGCCTTTTACCTTGGGTGGATGACTGGTTAGCCAATGACAGGTAAGAGTCTTCAAGGGAGAGATGACCTAAGACAGGCATGGTCGTGAAGGGGCCCTCAGGGAAGGATTTGAGAGGCTATAGGAAAAGGGGGGTTATGGATCCTCGCCCCCCAGCTTTGACATAGCCTGAGTCCTCATTCTGTCTGCAAAGAAGTCTCCTAATCTCTTGGCTGCTTTACCTCACCTGCCTGACTCAAGCCTGAAACTGTGCCTGAGGTGAGTGCGGCCCTATGCTGGAAAGGGCGGGTCCCCTGGGTGATCAGGCCTAAGAAAGAATACATAAAACCCTGTGAAACTGGATTTGCTAAGAATACCCTCAATTTAAATGATAAGGGTCCAAGCATAGAATGCGTTTGTTTCCCCAAAGTTTTATGGCCCTTTAGCTATCTGACCCTGACTCAGAATAAGCCCTCATAGTTCTTTGAGTGTTATCTATTGTTTGATTATTACACCTGACAGTGATTGATGAGCTTTACCTGTATTCCTATGCAAATCAAACCCAATAAAAGCCCATTGAGGAACAGGTTCCTGGCCCTTCTCCTTTGAGAGATCGGCTACTTTTCCTCCCCAAGCAGATCATGTCTTGGTAGATTTATTCTCATCCGTGGTGGACAGGGGGCTCTGCGGGCAAAGTTCCCCGACAAAGAAATATTTCCAGAGTTTTCTGGTGGAAAAGAGAATAATATCATTCCATACTGTTCAAATAGGCAGAATGAAACTTCATAGACAGTAATTCTAGGGAGTTAAAATTTTAACCAATATGAGGAAGTACATACACTGACAATCAAAGTTATTTAACAGGAATAACTTTGATTCCTCAAGCAAATGTGCTGACCCCATTAGCTGGCCAACCCGAGAGGCATTCCTGACCCCTTCTCCTCTGTCAATGGAACCTAGAGTTTGCAGTGTGACTAGCTGGAAGTGCTATAACTTGCAGCAAATGAATTTGAATGGATAAGCTTACCTTTCCGCAGAAGTAGTCCAAAAGGGCTGAATAACTTCCTGCCAGGAAAAGTATGGAATATTCCTATAGGAGAGAGAGGACGATATAATTACTTGGTTAAAATCAAACACCTTTTAATCATACTTGTTTGAAAAAACACTTCCATTACACAGGTGTTCCTTGAATTATAAAAAGCAGTAATCACCATGGAGTGGAGTATCCACTGTGTATGTGGATATATATATATATATATCACCACACACACACACACACACACACACACACACACACACACACACACACGATCTTTTGTTCCCTGAGGCACTTTGGAAATCAAAGAGACTACTTTTACTAGGAGATACAAAGCACACAAAGGTATCAAGACTTGGCCTCTACCCTCTAGGCTCTAGAAAGACGATCCAAGTAGAGGCAGCTGAGCACACCTGGAGCAGTTAGCACATATCAGACACTGTACAATTAAGCCCTATATTGTGGGGTATGAATACAATTAAATTCTGTAAAATTCTGTAACAGATGCCTTTCAGGTCCACCAGGATTAAAATATGCTACCTGATGGCAAAACCATGCAACTGACTGAACTGTTCACACCCAAAACACGGTTATTTTGAACAAGTATTCCTCTGAAGGCTTCTGACACCAACATGCTATTAGATAATATCCATCAAGTGATTCCATAGGAAGAAGAGAAATCAGTGCTTTAGAACGAAGTCATTTAAAACAGGCTCCCTGAGATCATTCTGGCTGTGCAAATTCCATGGTGGATTATTGCTTGAATTTCGCTCATCTCTAGTGTCTATACAGGAGATATGCCGGTGAAAGTTTTGCTGGATAAATGCAATTCAAGTACTGCTGTAAGGACAGGACCACAATTGGATTTCTTCCTTACATTTGTCCATCTGCAGTCTTGCCTTCTGTTACTCTAGGATTGTGCGGACCAGCACAGTCACTAAGGCCTGCATTATTTTAACACTGCATGGAAAAGCTCCAAGATAAGGAGTTTTTTAAAGTGCTGTTATCAGGATTAAAACCCTTTAACATATGCACTGGTTGGGTTAACAAATGATCTGCTACAAATATTTTCTCATTTGAAGCTGACTTTAGTAACAGTAAACGTAATTTAGAGATGCTTTTCTAGGAATTCTGAGTCACTCACTCTGTCCTCCTCCCTCTACCCATGAGTGAATTTGAATACAAGGGGTTTGAAGAGGTGATGGGTATCTGCACTCCAGGAGATAATCTGTCCCCTTGCAAAGCTGATGAGCTCTTTTGGGACTGAATCCGGAAAGCTTTGCCCCTTTACCACCCCGTTCACACAACTGGGAGCGGAAAGGACCCATCACCCCAAGTAATAAATGAGCTGCTGAGATTTCATCTGCCTCAACCTTCACCAGGACAGACTTGGTGTCTAAATTTGCAGACAGCTTTTACCTGCTGATAGAACATTTGAGATGGAAACCCCTAGAAATGGAATGAAAATAGCTTGAGCAATATGCTTCTCTTGGCTCCTAAATAATTATCTTCATAACAACTTAGTTGCCATGAAAATTAAAAATATCGTATCTGTCGCCTTCTTTGTTCAACTTCTAATTAGCACACACTATCTGACCTCATTATTCTCCATGCCCAAATCTGACTTTTTAGCAAACAAACCAACTTGTCTGTGCCCTTTGCAAAGGAGCACATCCCAAGTGCCTTGGGCTGCTTAAAGAACTGAAGCTATTCACTGTCAACAGATTTTTTTAAGAAAATTTTTTTACTCTAGAGCAATACACTGCATACATTTAAAATGGTGTACTTTACATCTGATATTTTCTCTGATTCCCTTCTAAAAGTTGTTACATTCTCAAATTTTCTCAACTTAATATTCAACTTAATGAAGTAAGTACCTCATAGAGTTCTGTTTTGCCTTTACCTTATGTGGCATTTATTCAAGTGCTATCTATTGCCATCCTTGTTTCTAAACTAGTTTTATAATCATTTCATACATTCCTTCCACGGTGTATTTCTTTGCCTTCAGAATGTGTATATCAGAACTTAAACATTGGTCACTATGGCATTTGTGCATTTACTTGGTTCTACTACTGAAAACCAGCTCAGACAATAATACTTTTAATATTTTTCTTACAGAGAAATAGCGTAACAGAATTAGTGAACAGCACTAATATCCTAGGACTGAAACGAGCCAAGAAATGAAGGGAATTCATTTTTGTTGCTTTAGGGTAGAACCACCAATTTAACTTATAATGATATGGACGTGGAGCAAAAATGTAGCTTCTTTATTTCACCTACAGCTGATGTTTTCCTTCACAAGTTCCCATCTACTACTTACTGAGGAAAAAAATAGCTACATGTTTACTTGGGTTCAAAGCTAAGTCCGATCTGATTGTTTATTCAGCCCTTTAAGAAAACATCAGTTTGTCGGCCTTTCCTTCTTGCTGTTCCTGTAAGAGAGCACCTGGGTGTCTGGAGAAGGTGGTGTTGTACGCATACTAGTGAACTGGAGAGAGAGGGACCCCTTGCGTGTGTGCTGGCTGCTACTTCTGGGTTTGCAGGACAATGTCCACCTATTGGGTGTCCTGACAGCCTCCGTGTTGGAATTTGCAGCGAGTGAATCTGTGGTCCATTCTCTTGGGTTGGCCAGTACTCACTCTGATGGCCCCAGCCTGGCTGTCTGCTAGCCTTGGAGACAAAGGTACCCTGCCCTTCTAGGGTGAGCTTCTCAGCAAACCCCTAGACACTTCTTGCCACGTTATATGCCCAAGTTTATTTGATGGGGCCGCAACCCAGGTTGGTGTGGGAAGCTGTGAGATTACATCATCCCAGCCCTCACGGGGAGTTAGGTGGGACGGGGGAAGTTGGAGGAGTCTTTGGGCTTCAATGTTACACTCACACAGCACGGGGTGTGTGGCAGACTTGGAAATACACTTAAGGACAAATGGATAAAAAGTAGAACCTCAGTGGTTTGTAATTAGCCAAGACTTTACTACAGAATATTTTAAAGGAACCTCCACATTTATCATTTTTTTGCATAATACAAATAATAACTAACAGAAAGCTAATTATATCATCCAATAAGCCTTAGGAGACAGTGTAAAAAACAGAAAAGAATTATTTATAAGTAATATATCATTCTTTTATAAGTGAAAAGTTATGTAATGTGCTCGCAAATTTTTATATTTGTTATCAGGGAAGGCAAGTTTGTTTACTTCTAAAGAAACTAGACATAGACCATCACTTGTCTAGCTTTAATCACATCGCAGTAACTAAAACTAAATTAATGAGGTCCTCCACATTGCAGATCAAGTGCACATTTCCTAAACTGAAGTCAAAGTGGAAATTTATGCAGTATATTGTTTGATAAAGAATGCTGAAAATATAACAAAAGGCTTGAGTTTCTAAAATCACATAATTTTGTAAAACTGGAGAGAAAGGTACTGATTCAGAATGCTTGGGCCAGGCTAGTAGTTTTTACTCTGCCAAATTCCTGCCTAGCTTCCCAAATGTGATGTTTCTTTATCCCACAATGAGAAAAGAAAGATCCTTTGCCTAGATCACCCTCACCACAGTTAGTTTTTAACATGTGCTGCTGTAAAAGCTCAAAGCATCTTAGAAACAGCCTAAGCTAAACAAGCATCAACCAGCAAAACCACTGTTCCAAGTGGCTTTGGGAGCTACCTCCAATGGTGACGGTTCTTACCGCTCCACAGGAAAATGAAGTAGGCACATTTAAAGTCTGGGCTGTGGCCTGGACCTTCTACAGGGCAAGACCAAGGACCACATCCTTCTCAGGCAGCCAGTGTGAGAATTCTACAGGACACTTAAAAAAAAAAGCAAACTAAATCCATCATAAGCAAAATATAGGAAATTTTTAATTAAACAAAGTGCTTTGGAATATGTTGTCCTTAGATGTCTATGACTACAAAATTAGTTATGTAAATTATGGCGCATCCACACCATGCAGTACACAGGAGTCAGGAAAGACCGTGTTCAGACTGTTAACTGACCCGGGAAATGCTGTGATGTAAAATCTTATTATTTGAAGAGCAAGTCATAAAAAAGTAGGGTCATTTTTTGCTTTTTAAAAAATATATTCACAGACTAGAAACAGACATCAAAAGTCTAGCAAAGATTATTTTACATAATTGAAAAAAATTTTCACCTTTTTCTTTATCTAAATTTTGTATAATAAACATGCTTTTGATGGGAGAAAATATTATACTGCTAGGAAATTGATCAACCTGTTTAATCATATTTCCTAGTTAACTAAAACACAAACAAAGCACTTTGCATGGTTTGAAAGCTTTAATCCTTATCCTGATTACTGGTCCACACAAACCCAATGGTCTGATTGTATTCAGGGACAGCACTCAGCTAGTAAATCTCGCAAAACACCCTCACTGTATTTTTGACATACGCGATATCCAAAGCACTTAAGACTTACATTTAACTTTCATTCAGTTATTACATTGCTAAGCTCATGGGGAACTTGACATATTTGAGACAATTTAAACAGTTACATCTATTCTTCTTATGTAAGCATCACTCATCATCACCCCAGAACCACGAATGCGGGTGTATGAGCTTTAACTTCCACAGATTCGGGTATCGTGGTTTGGAATAGTGTTTAGTGACTAAATTCCTGGTTTACATTTCTTGTTTATATGGTATTTGCCTCAAAGATTAAATGCAACACAAATTGCAAAGGGCTTAGCTCTTTAGGATTCCTGTTGCAACTCTGTTACAATGTAATGACTTTTTTTTGCCATTTCAAATATGCAACTTCTATTTAAGTTCTTACACCCACTTCTTATGTGGAAAAAAAACCCTATTCACTTATTATTTTCATTAGATAAAGTATTCAGGTGGTTCAAATACCAAATGTACAAAATACCACACTCTGACAAGCCTCCCTCCCATCTATGTACCTACTACATACTTCCCACCTTCTTCTAACAGACAATCATTATTAAGTTTCTAATTTGTGCTTCCAGATTTTAATTGAAATGTATATACAATCACAGTACATATTTTTCTACCTCTTATTTTAGCCACATATTATACTGTTACTCACCTTCCTCTTCTTACTTCTGGGGGCTGGTGCTTAGACAACTTCCTGTATTTCAGTGACGTATCTGTTTAGATCCATGTCTTTTGAAGTCTATCTTGATAAAGTATTAACTTGAATTAAATTGAGTGAAGTAGTTTCTTATAATTATCTCTTTTTCTATAATTCTCTTGTTTCCAATTTGTTACATTTGCACTCTCTAACTTTTTTACTGAATAAACAAGCAAATATTTTATATTTCCAAAGCTTTTGGACTTATTAGTTCTACTAAACTTATTTTCTGTTTATATTCTTTCCTTCTTTTTTAAAAAATTATATTGTATTCATATATTATAGTTGTCCCACCATTTCCCCCTTTGCACCCTTCACACAGCACCCCCCCACTCCCTAAGGCAATCCCCACACCATTGTTCAGTCCAAGGGTCATTGGTGTAAGTTCTTTGGCTACTCTACTTCCTATACTGTACTTTACATCCCCCTGGCTATTCTGTAACTACCCATTTGTCTTCTTAATCCCCTCACCTCTTCACCCATACCTCCACACCTGTTTCCAACAGACAAACATCAAAATGCTCTCCATATGCATGATTCTATCTCTGTTCTTCTTATTTGCTTTGTTTGTTTTTTAGATTCAATTGTGGATAAATTTGTATTTTTTTGCCATTTTCTTGTTCATAGTTTTGATCTTCTTTTTCATAAATAAGTCCCTTTAAAATTTCATATAATAATAGTTTGGTGATGAAGAACTCCTTTAGTTTTTCTTGTCTGGGAAGCTCTTTATCCTCCCTTCATTTCTAAATGATATCTTTGCTGGGTAGAGCAATCTTAGCTGTAGGTCCCTGCTTTTTATGACTTTGAATATTTCTTGCCAATCCCTTCTGGACTGCAAAGTGTCTTTTGAGAAATCAGCTGACAGTTTTATGGGAACTCCCTTGTAGGTAACTAAGTGCTTTTCTCTTGCTGCTTTTAAGATACTCTTTTTATTTAACCTTTAGCGTTTTGATTATGATGAGGCTTGGAGTGGACCTCTTTGCATCTGTCTTGCTCAGGATTCTCTGTGGTTCCTGAACTTGAATGTCTATTTTCTTCACCAAATTAGGGAAGTTTTCTTTCATTATTTTTTCCAATAGATTTCCAATTTCTTTCTCTTTCTCTTCTCCTTCTGGGACACCTAAGATGCAAATGTTGGAGCACTTGAAGTTGTCCCAGAGGCTGCTTATACTAACCTCATTTTGGAGGGATTCTTTTTTCTTCATGATTTTCTGACTGGTTGTTTTTGCTTCCTTATTTTCCATATCATCTATTTGATTCTTAGCTTAATCTCCTCTGCTGTTGTTTCCCTGTAAGTTGTTCTTTATTTTAATTAGTGTATCCTTCATTTCTGACTGGATCTTTTTCATGCTGCTGAGGTCCTCATTAAGTTCCTTGAGCATCCTTATAACTAGTATTTTGACACTGCATTTGATGCATTGCTTATCTCCACTTTGTTTAGTTCTTTTTCTGGAGTTTTGATCTGTTCTTTCATTTAGACCATGTATCTCTGTCTCCTCATTGTGTCAGTCTCCCTGTGTTTGTTTCTATGTATTAGGTAGAGCTGCTATGATTCCCTGTATTGGTAGTGTGGTCTAATGTAGTAGGTGTCCTGTAGGGTCCAGTGGCACAGCCTCCCTTATCACTCAAGCTGGGTACTCAAGGTGTGTCCTTCGTGTGGGCTGAGTACACCCTCCTCTTATAGTTGGGTCTTGATTGTTGTTGGCAGGTCAATGGGAGGGATTTACCCAGGCTAGTCAGCTGCAAGGACTGGCTATGACCACTGACCACCAACCTCTATCTTCTGTGGAGGATCAGCTGTGCAGGGGCATGGTGGTGGTGCTCTGACATGGTCTGTAGCTGTCCCCTGGGTGAGCAGGCCCTGCGTTTCCCAGGTGGTGCAGACCTAGGTCAGGCCCTACCTGTGTTTTGCCCTGGGCCATCCTGCCTGAGCTATAGAGCAATCTGAGATGGCTGCTACTTGTGCTGGCCTTGCGGATTCCTAGGCGAGGCCAAGCTGTGCATCTAGGATGACTGCTACTAGTGCCGGGCCTGGGGCCACTTAGCAAGAGTTATGGGGGTGGGAGCTCAATGAGGCTGGCTGTTGCTTGTTTGAAAGGATTTAGGAAGTTGTGAAGCATAAGCCAAGACCAGTCATTCATAGGGAAAAGCCACTATTAGCAGCTGTAAGTTGGATGTGACGGATCCTCAAGGCCTCTCCTGGGTGGGGCAAACAGTATTAGCCAGGTTGATGGAGTCTCAGATATGGCATCTGTCTACTAGCTCTATGGTTCTATGGGGAGGAGGGTTCATAAAAGGGACAATGGCCTCTGCCCATCTTTCTGTCTGGGAGAAAGCTGACCCCCAGCTCCCACTTTGATGCTGGACACTTCAGTTTCTCCTTGTATGCCACTAGTACCTTTCAAACTGCTACCCTGCTGCTGGAGCTCAAAGGGAATGAGTCTGAGTAAGTCCATGTGTGGATTCTTTCAGAGGAACTTCTTGGGACTCCAGAAGTTTCTTCCACCAACTCAACCCCTGCTAGGTTTTGTAGCCAGAAATTATGGCGACTTATCTTCCTGGCACTGGAATCCTGGGCTGTGTGTCCTGGTGTGGGCCTGGGATCCCTTGCTCCCGAGATACCTCTCCTGAATTTTTATCCACCACACGTTGATAGGGGACCTGCCTGCCCCTCCTATTAGTCTGGATGGATGTGGTTTCTTTAATTCCGTAGTTATCAGACTTCCATTCAGCTGGATTTCTCACAATTCTGAGTGATGGTTTTTCTATAATTTAGTTGTAATTTTGATGCAGTTGTGCAAGGAGGACAAGCCGTGTTTACTTATACCGCCATCTTGACTGGAAGTGCCCTTTATTTCAATTTATTTCTTTCCTTTTGTTGACTTTTAAATTGGATACTTATAACATGTATTTCTATTTTATTGTATACATATACACATATATGTACATATGTATACCTAAATTTTTCTGCAAGAATTCCTTTTGTTATATCATATAGTTTCTGATATGTAGTATTTACATAATCATTATTTTCCAGCTATCCCAACATTTCAGCTTATACTTCCTCTTTGACTCAATTGTTGATTAATAGATGTTTTATTTAATTATAAGATACATAATATGAATATATTTTCTGTTATTCTAATCCCCACATTAGTCTCAGTCTTGATTAACTGTTAAATATATTCCACGCTTCCCTCCAATCCTTTTGTAACTATCAGCCTAGTCATATCCTGGTTAGCTGAAATTTGCTTCCTAGTAGTCTCCTCAGTAAGATCTCATGGCAGTGCTTTGTGCCAAGCCATACTGGGGACTGGGCAAAAATAAAATCAGCAATAGTGGTCCGGTTTGTACTTAAAATTACAATATTTTATTTATCATAGATTGTCCATTAATTTTATTTATTTTAATATTTCATTATTATTCTTAATTACAGAGATTTTTTTGCATCCTCTTAAACTTTGGCTCAAAGTGCCTATTATTCTTTGGATTCCTGTATGTTCTGCCTTTATATTGGAAGAACAGTGTGGCTGGCTCACTCTCTCCTTGAGGAAATTCCAAGTAGTGCTGTATAACCTGCTGGTGTTGAAAGATGCTGTGGAAAAGTTTGATTCCAGGCAAATTGTTTTCATCTAAGTGAAACCTCCCCCCCACCCTGCAACCCAGTCTTCCCAATGACTCTATCTTTAAAGTTCAGTACCTATCCTAGGATCTCTCTTGGTGTTGACCATCTGGGTCAGTTTTCCTTGCATAAAGTATGACTTTTTAATGCATAGATTCAAGTATTTTTCTTTCTTGAATTACATTTTAAAATATTTGTTCTGTACCATTTTTTTTTTGTGGTTTTTTCTTTGGATACTTTACTTATGTGTTTGCTGGATCCCCCTTGTATATCTTCTGTGTCTTTCATTTTCTTGTAATTAAAAAAAATGTATTTCTATTTCATTGCATTTACTTTTCTTCTTTTGACCTTTTATATCCTTAGCAGTATTTTCTACATTGTTTGTTACTTCTTCCAATTTGTCTCAATTTCTGCATTTATTTTTTCCTTCTACTTCTTCCCTGTGTCCTACTAGTTTATATTTCTTCTCCTCCTACTGTCTCGCTATCTCTTCTTTCAAATACAGCATTACCACTACTTACTATTCAAAGGCTGTCTTCTCAGCTCTTTCTAATTTTTTGCATTATTATTTATGCAGCCCCATATCCCCTCTGTGTTTGACCTGAACTGGATCCCAAGGGACTTCTGCAATGCTCAGCTTACCCCCATCTCCACCATTGCTGTCCCAGGTATAGGCTATAAGCTCTGATACCTCAAGAGTATCACACCCTCAGGAATCAGAAATTTCAAAAGACTCATGAAGTGAAAGCATCTGGAAGTGAGAATAAAGAGGGAAATTAGCTATGGAATTTTTTTAAGGCAATTTAAGAAATAGTTAGGCTCCAAGATCCAGACCATAGAACAAGACCACACCCCAAGAGAGGATTGAAATTTTTTTTTTTCTAATGAAGGTGGGGTATTTGAACTAAAAACTACTAGGTACAGTTGGTGGCAGATGTACCATTAACAAAATAGGGAGAACACGTGAAACTGAGATCCACCCCCTTACCATGTCTCACTCAGCTTAGAGGACCCTGGTGTCAGACAGTCAGTCACCCCCCAGGAAGAGCCTGGAAAAATCATATGGTCTTACCAGCTCAAGAGTAAAGACTTACACATATTGGCATCACGGTTCCTCACTGAAGGCTGAGTCTAATCATTCTGAAACAAAGCTCATGTCAACAAAGTCCACTTATGTACTCCAATATCCCAGTCAGAGTTGTAGTCTCTGTCTTAGCCTACTCAGACTGCCGTAACAATGCCACAGACCTGCTTAAACAACAGACACTTGTAAAGCTGTTTTATTACACTTGTGGAGGCTGGAATTCCATGATCAAGGCACCAAAACACTCAGTTTCTGATAAAGGCTCTCTTGCTGGCTTTTAGACAGCCACCCTGTCACTGCGTGCCCACATGGCCTTTCCATGCATGTGCGTGGAGAGAGAGTGAGTGCGCCCCCTGGTGTCTCTTTTCATGAGGACACTAATGCTTTTGGGTCAGGGCCCCACCTGTATGACCTTAGTTAACCTTAACTACTTTCTCACAGACACCATCTCCAAATACAGTCATATTGGGGGTTAAGGCTTTCACATATGAATTGACAGTAGAGAACACACTTAGTCTATGATAGTCACCCAAACTCTGTCACACCAAACTGTATCTATGGGATTTCAGTATACAGATAGTAATTACCAACTATCAGCTCTTCCCTTATTCAGCTATTTCACCTCTGGGTGCTCAGTGAGCTTCCACAGCGGGGTGTCACTAAGCGGGAGAACACTTCCTGTTTCAGGACGCTTACATACATTCGGTAGGATTTGGTTTGCCTTCTGTAGACACCAGTGCACCTTCTTTCTGAGTTGTGAGTCTGCTAAAGTCTTTTAAAACTGGTACAGATGGAGAACTGAGGAATGTCAGTTAACCTTTTCTTTTCATTGAGTATAAATATGTTCAATTATAAGGAATTGTTAAAAAATACTGACTGATGGGTATATGGACATATGTAGCTATCTACACCCTTTGTAAAAAACCCTGTCTGTTTCATTGGTATTCACATCCTTTACCCTGTAGTGATCCTTAAGTGCAGGTGGATCCCCCATCATCAACAGAGGCTACTGATGGCTTCCTACTGGAATGGGTGAGCTTTGCTAACAAGCCAGGTGTGGACTTTACATGCCCCTCCAACCAAATCATCCCTTCAAGCACCTTCACCTCTACTTATGTGGGTTCTTTGCCTCCCTCCCGTCTGTCTGTAGGTTCTGGAAGGAAACTCTGATCCTTCAGCAAACCCACCTCTGAACAGTGAGCTTCTGTGAGATATGTTGTCCCTTTGTTTGCTGCTGACAAGCGTAAAGAACCACTTTCATTGCTCGTAATAATGGTTAATTTATCACATCCAGCCGAGGCTGACCTCTGGGTGTCCCAGCCCCTCCATCACCTTCACACCTGCTCAAGCTAATTGTTAGAGCCAAGTGTAAATGAAAATCAACTGGGCTAATAATGAATGGAGCCCATTACTCGCAACAGCACATTGCTTTACAAAGGTTTATCAAGAAACATTATAACCAGTCCCCTTGTCACAGTCCCCTGTTTCAGAGATGAGAAAAAGCAAGCAAACAAGGGGGAATGAGCACCTGAAAACAGGCACCAGGACCAGAAACAGAACATTTGGCTTTAGCTTCCAGAGCAGTGGAATAGCCATTTCTATATTTTATCAAAATTCACTCGTATACCAAAAAAAAAAGGGGGTGTGTGTGAAATATTTCTCCCACTGTTGTTTTCATCTGTTTATATAAGCAAATGCTATCATTACTGGGTATGAAGGCTTAATTAATGTGCTAATCTCATCTGTCCATCAAAACCATCCTTTAAGGCAGTCATCTCCCTGGCTCCTCCAGTCACTGCCACACGTGCTAGAACAGCCTTGCCACTCCTATCTAGAGGCACAGACCCAGCTCCAAACGCTTGAAATGAAATAACCAGAACCCCCATTAAGGGCAACTGTCAAAAGAAAATTCAGAGAGCTTTACTTGATGTGCATATTTTACTGAGTGAGAAACAAAACTGTTCAGAAACAGAGAGACTTCCAAACAGAAAGTGATGAAGAAGTTCTTGGCTCTCAATAATTGCGGCTTAGTTTATACAACATGAATGAGTACATTGTTTTCTATTGGGATTTGTTACTAGACACTTACATTCCTTTTCATCCATAAGCTTACTTGTTTGTGGCTGATGGGCTAGGAAGCTGCGAAGTCCTGCTGGCATGAAGAAAACTAAAGTTTTGTTTAAAGTCCAAGTCAACGTTTTGGGGAAATCAGGGCAGTTTTGTGTTTTGGTTGTGCCACTGTGAGTGTTCAGTCTAGAAATATATTCAAAATGTGGCCCCCATTTTAATTTCTCTTTAATCCTGAATATCATCAAGAGGCAAATATCAGACTAACAGAAATTGGTGACTGAAGTCTGAAGATACAGCCCCGAGGGCGTACAAAATATCACTTCCCTTGGCCAAATTGGGGGTTGGATGTATTTGGGGAATGTTTTAAAAGTTTTTTCATGTAGTAATGCATTTGTTCATTTTAAATGTGCTTATTAGCAGTCGAGATCCCCACTTCAAGCCATAAATCAAAAGAATCATTCGTCCCCAAGCAAATTCAGTGCCAGCAGGAGATGCTCTTAAGCCCATGTGTCTGAACACACACTTCTTATCGACTTCTACCCAGCGATCCTCTGGACTTACAAACACATCAGACCTCCAAATCACCAGTTTCAGACCACTTTGAACCAAATATCAAGTCATTCTGCATTAGGCTTGAATCAGTCAATCACCCAGGATGCAAGTAAGACGGTTACAACTTGAACAAGTGGGACTGAGTCCCCATGATCTTGACTTCTTGCCTGACCTCTGAAACTTGGCTAAAGATCCAGGACTTGTGAGGGAACCAAGATGGCGACGTAAGTAGACACACTGCGCCTCCTCGCACAACCAGAACTGACAGAGAATCGAACAGCAAGGGGGACCGACACCAAGGAAATAGAAAATAAACATTCATCCAGACTGGTAGGAGGGGCGGAGACGGGCACCGGGGTGGAGAGGACTCGCGTGGCCGTGGCGGGACTGAGACTGGCGGAGTGTGGGACAAATGGCACAGGCAGTCCAAGCACTAGCAGACCCTGCGGCCCCACATTTGCACAGATAAACCCAGAGGGCCGGACTCAGAGTGGTGGAGAGTGGGGCAGGCAGAGTGGCGGGTAGCACCCTGCGGCACCACATTCGCCCACAGATAAACCGGACGAAAGGCGGGCAGCGAAGCAGACCGTGCAACCCAGGGCTCCAGCTCGGGGAAATAAAGTCTCAAACCTCTGATTGAAAGTGCCCCTGGGGGTTGGGGCGGCAGCAGGAGAGACTCCCAGCCTCACAGGAGAGGTTGTTGCAGAGACCCACAGGGGCCTAGAATGTGCACAGGCCCACTTACTTGGGAACCAGCACCAGAGTGGCCCAGTTTGATTGTGGGTATCGGAGTGAAAGATTGAAATCCGGAGGAGAGTGAGGCTAGCGCCATTGCTCCCACTCGGCCCCTCCCACTCGGCCCCTCCCCCACGTACAGCGTCACAGTGCAGCAACCAGCATTACCCCGCCCCGGTGAACACCTAAGGCTCCGCCCCTTAAAGTAACAGACGCGACAAGACAAACAAACAAACAAACAAGCAAAAAAAATGGCCCAAATGACAGAACACTTCAAAGCTCCAGAAAAAATACAACTAAGCGAGGAAGAGATAGCCAACCTATCGGATGCACAGTTCAAATCATTGGTTATCAATATGCTCACAGACTTGGTTGAATCTGTTCGAAAAACAGATGAAAAAATGAAGCCTATGCTAAGAGAAACAAAGGAAAATGTTCAGGGAACCAATAGTGATGAGAAGGAAACTGGGACTCAAATCAATGGTGTGGACCAGAAGGAAGAAACAAACATCCAACCAGAAAAGAAGGAAGAAACAAGAACTTGGAAAAATGAGGAGAGGCTTAGGAACCTCCAGGACATCTTGAAACGTTCCAACATCCGAATTATAGGGGTGCCAGGAGGAGAAGAGGAAGAACAAAAAATTGAAAACTTATTTGAACAAATAATGGAGAACTTCCCCGATCTGGCAAAGGAAATAGACTTCCGGGAAGTCCAGGAAGCTCAGAGAGTCCCAAAGAAGCTGGACCCAAGGAGGAACACACCAAGGCACATCATAATTACATCACCCAAGATTAAACGCAAGGACCTACATCCAAGATTACTGTATCCAGCAAAGCTATCATTTAGAATGGAAGGGCAGATAAAGTGCTTCTCAGATAAGGTCAAGTTAAAGAAGCTCATCATCACCAAGCCCTTATTATATGAAATGTTAAAGGGAGTTACCTAAGAAAAAGAAGATCAAAAATAGGAACAGTAAAAATGACAGCAAACTCACAGTTATTAACGACCACACCTAAAACAAAAACGAGAGCAAACTAGGCAAACAACTAGAACATGAGGGTTGTCAATAAGGGAGTGGGAGGGGGAGAGGGGGGTAAAGGTACAGAGAATAAGTAGCATAGATGATAGGTGGAAAATAGACAGGGGGAGGGTAAAAATAGTGTAGGAAATGTAGAAGCCAAAGAACTTATAAGTATGACCCATGGACATGAACTATGGGGGGGGAATGTGGGAGGGAGGGGGGTGGGCAGGATGGAGTGGAGTGGGGGGGGGAATGGGACAACTGTAATAGCATAATCAATAAATATATTAAAAAAAAAAAAGATCCAGGACTTGTAATGACAAGGCTTTTCATTACCATCTGCCTTAACCTGGGCATCTTCCTTACCCAGGTTTTGTGATGTCTCTTGGAGAGATATACTAGTCAATGATTTTGGTGGTATCTTAAGTTTTTTCTTAAGTTTTGAGCACCTTTCCAAACTTACATTGCACACCATCTGCTTCCAATGTGGCAGGGCAGGTAGGTGAGCACGTGCTACCTGAATAGCAGTATCCACTGGGTCCAGAGGAATATGGTATGAACTGTTGTTCAGGGGGTGGGGTGAATATTCCATGGTCAAATAGGATTGGAAAATATTGGGTTACATCATATTTAGTAGGAGTCCTTTTCTTCAATGTAGAATTTCTTAGAGCTAATAAACATTATTTGTCTTCTTTTAACTTCCATGAATATAGAATCCTTGTTTCACAGAACACCAGTAAACATCTCAAATAATTACTAGGATTAAACAGAACATGAGCTGGAAACACTACTCTAAAAGATCTTGTCCAAATAAAAACCAAATAGACTGCTGCAGGAGGGAAAAACAATCAACAGGTTTGTCTATTACTTATACTTCTGTGGTTTGGGATAAAAACTGCTAGCTTCATTTAAAATCTGATATGATAGGGTTTTCAGACTTTGGATTATTCAGCTATTATTGCAATAAGCATGTACAGCAAACAATCGCCAAATCTCAGACGCTTATAACAAACAACATTTACTTCTCACTGAAATCTCTGGGCTGGCTGGGACAGTTCAGCGTCAAGCAGTAAGTCAAATTCATACGTGTTTGGTGTTTCTCATTCAGGAATCCAAGCTGAAAAGCAAAGACTACATTGGGTGTGCTTTTCTCAAGGTGTAGGGCAGGAGCACAAAATTACTAGCAGACATTTGACAGACTTTAAAGTGTTGGTTCAGAATCGGTACACTATCGCTTTTAGCAAATTCCATTGGGCAAAACAAGTTATATGGCTAAGCCCGACTTTAGTGGGGCAGGGAAGTATATTCCACCCACAGAGAAACCAGGAAAGGGCAAAGAAGGAGAAACAGTGGTGACCGAATAAATTCCAATCTGACCAAAAATTCCAATCCAAGGTTTAACTGCATGTGTAGGAAGTCCATCATATTTCTATTTTCTTTAAATACAAATGTCCAGTAATAATTCAAACATACAAATGATTTGACAATAGGAATATAGAATTCATAACCATTCTTTATTCTTTTTCTTCCTGCTTTAGACAGGTCAGTATTCACTACTTATGCAGCTTAATCCAGGGGAGTTAGCATATTATGACTCTTCCAGTTGACTCCTGGGTGTATATCCAGGACACCAACACCACAGTCAACACTGAGGAAGGACAATGACTAGTGTGTGTATTTTCTATGTGATATAACAACTTACCACCCCAAACTTAACAGCTTAAACCCACGAGTGTTTATCACCTCACAGTTCCGGTGGGCCCGAAGTCCAGCACAGCTTAGCTGGGGTCCCTGCAATGCTGCAATCAGGCGTGGTCTCACCGGGGAGCTCAGCTGGGAAAGTATCTGACAGCCTCCCTCAGGTTGTTGGGAGAATTCCTGTGCTTGCTGTTGTAGGACTCTTGGTATCTTGGCTTCTTCAAAGCCAGCAAGGAGAGGAAGACTAGAGAAATTCCACTGGCAATTCTGCTAGCAGGGCAGAGCCTTGCATGACGTGATGTCATCACAGGAGAGCTGTCCCACTGCCTTAGCCACATTCTACTGCTCAGACATGTGTCACAGATCCTGTCCACGCACAAGGGGAGAAGGTTATACAAAGGTGCAAATGCCAGGACGTAGAGATCATGGGGACCACCTTAAAGTCTGTCTCCCATAACTAGAGACCTAATAACACGGTATTGTATTTGTGTCCTACTTTATTCCAACTTCGCCCAGCTTCTCTCGGTGGTGAGTCACGCTCCCCCACGCACATGCATGCACCCTTAGCATGCACACGTAGCATGAACCCACATGCACTGGCCGATTCTATTTCACACTATATTTCAAGACCTTTTCAGGGTAGGAAACCTCTTTAGTCAGCTGGGGAATGCTGTTCTCTCATTGACTACTCAGTACTATTAACACCAGAAAGGCTGAGAAATCATTCCAGCCAGAAAAGGCCCACCTACTGCCATGATTTATGTTTGTACTTGATGTGACCAACCTAAGTCAACTGGTTATTCATGGAAAGGCAAGCACCGACTGACAAGGACTGCTGCGTATGACGCATGCCGTGTCTCCCCCGAGCCAAGTCTCCACTCAGTCAATTCTAAAGGCAGAAATATCAATCAAATAAATGATTTGGCAGCCTAAATATTTAACAACCGGATGATGACTGGAATTTTTGCTTTTCAATCAGTCATGCAGATATAGTCTCCATAACAGAAAGAACTGAAATTTAGAGTTTTCCTTTTCCTAAAAGTCGTTCATCCCGAAACATTTGTTGCATGCTTACTGTGCTCCAGGTACTCTGCTCACTGTTGCAAATACAAAGATGGGAGACAGTGTTGGGAATGAAAATTATTCTTCAAGCTCTTTCTCGGCTAGCATTATGTTACGTATCCTGCTACGCAATTTTCTCAGTGGTCACTGACCTTCCCCATTGCTCCTTTTCCAAATATTTCTCATAAGGAAGAAAACCCAAATATTTAACCAAAATTTGCTTTGTTTTGGCACAACCTCAATACATATACATCTCATGAACATCTCATTGGAACAAGATTACTGCTTCCTACTAGACTGATAGAAAAATCCATATGATAAAAATGTATTACTATGATGTCCATTATAAGATCCGAAGTTAGGAATACTCTTTGTGGCCCTGGCCAGGTGGCTCAGTTGGTTGGAGTGTTGTCCGTACACCAGAAAGGTTGCAGGTTCAATCCCCAGTTGGGGCACATACAGGCGGCAACCAATTGATATTCCTTTTCTGTCTCTCTCTCTCTCTCTCTCTCTCTCTCTCTCTCCCTTCCTCTCTCTAAAATCAATACACATATCCTCCAGTGAGGGTTAAAAAAAATACTCTGTGTTCTACAAACACCTGAAAGCCAAACGTAACTTAATACAAACAAAGCAAGTCTGATACAAATGCTCCAAGTTAAACACAAACAGGAAATGCCACACAGAGAAAGATAACCTCAGAGACCTTGGCCCTTTCTTTTCCTGTACTCTTTCTAGATATGAATTCATACAATCCCATGGCATTTATGTCCTAAATCCTTAGACAGCAAATAGATGAATAACGTACTTCAATAATCATTTATCATGCACTTGGTATGGGGGGCAGTGGATAAACTCTCGACAAATACCAAGGACTCCTGTATTCTTAAGTCCCCTGTACTCTCAAGGACTCCTTTATTCTATGCAATGGCTCCTGAGAAACTTTCCTTTTCAAGGATCCTCTTTTCAAACACAATCAATAATCTACAACCCACTTTGTAAGCTCTTTAGAAGGAAGATATTTTCAGCTTCAGAGTTTTGAAGATAAAATAAATAGCTGGATTCCTACAGGCCAACAATTTTAAATGTTTGATTTGGTGGTTTTATTAATCAGGTTATTAACACTCTGTCTTGTGCCCAGGGTGGCTCAGTTGGTTGGGCACGGTCCGAGTCAGGACACACGCCGGGGTTGTGGCCCAGTCCCCAGTTGGGGTAAATGTGAGAGGCAGCCCATCGATGTTTCCCTCTCTCTCCTTCCTTCCCTTCCCCTCTCTCTAAAAATAAATAAATAAAATATGTTTTTAAAAAGCCCTGTTTTGTTGCCCTGGCTGGTGTGGCTCAGTGGATTGAGCACTGGACTGTGAGGCAAGGGGTTGCTGGTTTGATTCCCAGTCAGGGCACACACCTGGGTTGCAGGCTACCCTGGTAGGAGGGGTGCACAGGAGGCAACCATACACTGATGTTTCTCTCCCTCTCTTTCTCCCTTCCTTCCCCTCTGTCTAAAAATAAGTAAATAAAATCTTTTTAAAATACTCTATCTTAGGCTTGATACATAATGGAAAGTCAATAAATAGTTTTAGAAATCACTAGTTTTAAAATTTGAAATGTGTTTTAAAGCACATTTGCTCCAGCCCCTACCTACAGTGAGAGTCTCCAGCGGCAATCCGTAACCAGTGTTGTCCAGCCCGGGCCCCAGCAGCCCAGCAATGAGGAGCTCTCTACCTAATGAGGGAGATCATTCCAACCTCTCACATCACCATCGAAATGTTTTCCTTATTCTGAGTTATTTTTTTTTTTGTCCTGTCGCTTTAATCCATGAAGCTAGTTATACCCCATAGTGTCTCATAAACTGGGTCTAACCCCTTTATATGACAGCCCTCTAAATATTTGAAATCCCCTACAATGTCCTGAACACCGTTCTCTAAAGGTGCCCAGTTCCTCAAATCATTCCTCATAGAACATGATTTTGGTTCCATTACCACCCTGGTTTCTGATCTCTAAATTAGTGGATTTCAACCATGATTTTGTAACACAATCGTTCTTGTGATCGATAAGAAAAGTTAATTACACATAGCATCTGCACTGAGAACTAAGGATAACTTCCCCTCTATATCACTTCGTGCTACAGCCTGGGAACAAACGAAAAATACCCAGGTGAACATTCTGCTCCTGTGAATGTGATCACCCGCATTATCAATGGTGGGTTAAAGGCTGGACCCCTTGCTTTAAATATTCCCCAGTTTGTCTACTTTCTTTGAAAATGTTGCAGCCAGAACGGAATACAAAAACCAAGACGTGGGTTAGCCAGGGCAATGCAGACTTGTTCATTAAATGAAATTTTTCTCCTCTTTCTACTCCTACCTGCTCTTCAGGACTCGGCTTGTCCCACCTCCCATATGAAACCCTTGAACTGGAAAGATAAATTTTGAATTCCCAAAGTGCTTCCTTTGGATGCAAGCCTAAACTGGATTCCAAGGTCCCCCCACTTCTGCCCCTGTGTCCTTAGCCAGTCCCTGACCCTTCCTCAGATCAACTTCCTAAGGTGCAAAGTGGAGGTTCTTCTACCCCACTGGGCAACTCAGAATTTCCAGTACAGTACTCAGCAACATTAACTCATTGCCGGTCTTTTACTCTGCCCTAAACTGTGCTCAGAATATCGAACTGCTAAGCTTCAAAGACAGGGTACACCAGAATTATGATACCAGGAGAAAAGATATTGCTCTAAGAAACTGAAATTAATAAAAGTCAATGTAAAGTTATGCATTGGCCATTTGTGGAAATCATGCTAGAATGTTACCCACGGTTAGAGATGACTTATAAGACTAAAGTGCCCCTCCAAAATGCTCTCTGCAGTGCTCACTCCAAATCAGAACGAGTGTCAGACGGTCTACAAATGAACCACCACTCATATAACGTAAGAGAGGAGATCTTAACAGTCCCCATCACAAGAAAAAAGTATTTGTAACTATGTGTGGTGATGGATGTCAACTAGACTCATGTGGTAATCATTTGCTAATATATATGACTATAAAATCATTGTTGTACACCTGAAACTAATATTGTGTTATATGTCAATTCTATCTCAACAAAAAGGGATATAATAAGAGAAGCTTCTAACTTACAGTAAAATTACTGTCCATGGGACTGCTGCTCTCAGGCTAATCAGACACATCCTTAGATTGGAAAGAGCAATTCACAGAGTTACTGCTCAAGAATAGTCAGTTCCTCTACTTAAACTTGGGACTCACCTAGCAACCTTCTAACCTGCCGTACAATCTCCTGAGTGTGCAAACATAATGGAGTGTCTGGTGTGGGGGCTGATGTCAGTCACACGCTCCCCCTGCCAATTAACACATCATCACTGCAGCCTGAGCATCGGTCTCCTGCGGGACTTGTGCATGGGAATTGATTTCCCAGCCTAATCCCCTCTGGGAAAATGAGTTCTGTTTTTAAAAAGCTGAGCGGTACATACACCTGCACTGTGGAGACGCCCACACTGGTGCCGACTCCAACGTGCCCTGGATCCTCTAACGACAGCACATCCTTGTCGGTGCCCCATCAGGCCTGTGGGAGATGGGGCTCTGCGGTCCCTTTCTCCCCACTAGACCCTCCCCTGCCCATCTCCAAGTGAGGACAAGCTGCTGCTCTGGTCAGACTGAGGGACATTCATCAGGCCACTAACAGGACAGGACAGGACTGGGTGGCTGTCCTCGATGTTCCACGTGGCGCTCTCCTTACTCTCTTTTCCATTACCTGGGTCCCAGCTACGGCCCTCTTCTCCCGCCTCCTCTGAGATGGGAACATAGGTGGGACTACAGGCCCGGTCACCTTGCACTCTACTCCCACGGGCTCAACTGAACACATGGTTTCCTTCATTTTTATTTAAAAATTGTTTTCAATTACAGTTAACATTCGATATTATGTTAGTTTCAGACGTGCGGCATAGTGGTTAGACGTTCATACACCTTAGTGGGCGACCCCCCGACAAATCTACACTCTTCTGGCACCTGCACGGCTACTACAGTGTCACTGGCTTTGTTTCTTGTGCTGTACTTTACATCCCCATGACTATGAACACATGGGTTCCAATACGCAATTCGGTGATAAGGGAAGTAGGGGGGGTTGAACGGAGTAGGATGTATCATTTGTCCCCAAGCCTAAGCCATATATTTTTCTTTCTAAATAAAATCCTTTCTTTCTAAAACCTCTCTTGGTAGTAAAAGGTGTCTTTCTTTCTGCCCTCTCCACGCCCTTAAACAATTCTGCTCATTGCCGTTTTGTTTCCTCGTGAACTCCAGCACTGGTTACGACCATGGGAAAGAAAGGGAGGTGTCCGTGAGGCACACTTTACAAGAAAGCATATGAACGCTTCTGGCTTTTGCCTTCAGAGCGGCTAGAGCTTTCATGGACATTTAGTGATCACTGCTCGGCTGAAGACAGTTTTCCATCTTTTTCCACGGGGTTCAAAGCTGGCAGCCTTTGCCACCCACTGGATCCTGAGGGACAGGGGTCACAGGGAAGGAAAGGGTGTAGTGTCTTGACTCTCCAGGCCCTCAAATAAAGAAGGGCTCAAATGCTGTTGTGGGGTGACAATGTGCTGGGCAGGCTTGTCAGCAACAGGCCTAGATCTAAGACAGAAAAGAAATTTTCTTTTTCTTCACATTTTTGCCCAAGAGCCCTAAAAAAACCTTAGCCATTTAAGCCCTGCAAACATGCCAAGTGGTTTTATTTATGTTCGTCTCATTTTCTCAAATAAACTATAATCTCTCCGAAAGCAGAACTGATATTCTAGATTTTTCCTACATCCTTGCTTTCTCCCATAGCACCCAGTACTATATATTTGCTGAGTTCATTTGCCCCTCACTTGGTATGGACATATTATTTATATCTGAAGCCTCTGGTCTTTTCTCACTAGCCCAAATCAATAAGCGTAGTTGGGTTCTTGGTGCCAACACAATTACAAATACAAGTGCAACATGGGGCCTGAAATTGTGGGACAAGGGCTAATTACAAGGTGATCATCTCAGTGACCCAAAGTATAGTCACATTATGATTTCCTGATGCTTCCTTAAAATATAAACAAATAAAAATGTAAATTCTTATAGAAAAAACATACATACCCTAAAATTTATTTGAAAACTCCAGGCTGACAGAGACAGACTCATAGATGGAGAACAGATGACAGCTAGTAGTAGGGGTGGGGATTGGGGGGTGGAAGGATTGAGCAAAAAGGAAAAAAGACTCATGGACACAGGCAACAGTGTGGCGACTGCTAGCGGGAAGGGGCATAAGGGGACTAAATGGTAATGGAATAAATATAATACAGACCATATATTAAAACAAAAAGAGAACTCTGGTCTGAAACACACTGACTGCCACACCAAACTCCGAGATGATGAGTACGATGGTGGAGGAAGAGGCCCAGTGTCCACACCCTCCACAGACATGTATTATTTGACTTCCAAGGATCCAAGTGGATTGATTTTTATACAGTAGAAAGAAACAGCCAGCTTGGGGAGGGGCAGACCAGGGCGACAAAGAGGCCTGAGTGAGACCTCTTGCCACCACTCTCTGAAGCTCCCTGACTCTTGCCTGGGCCACTCGCCTCGCCTCCTCCTCCAGGAGAGCATGTGGTCAGAGAGCAGGCCCTGCACCCCGACTGCCTGTGTTCCAGTCCCAGCTCTGCACACCGGCTGTGGCCTCGGAAAACTTACTGGGCTTCTTGAGCCTGCCTCTCCCACCTACAGAATTGGGATTAAAATAATTGTTTGTGTGTGTAAACGGCACAGTACTTGACACATAACATGTCACAAATTATCCTCGAGTCGTGATTCCTACCACCCATCCTAGTCATGAGCCATTTTGCAATCTCCCTGTCTACAGGGAAGAGGAGCCCTCCCACCTCTGCCCTGGACTCTACCACCCTTCGCCCACCTTGGAGGCCTGCTCAGCTGACCGCCCCCTCCCTGTCTGCTGGACACGCCCATCAGCATGCTAGTGCCCTCTTCCATCTTGACATCACCCTGAACGCTGCACTTCCCTACATCTCTTCTCTTCTTCAGAGAAACTGATAGACGAAGTGGTCCCTCGTTGTTCAAAGGCCAATGTCTAAAAGGCTACCTCCAACTTCCACCCCTTCGTACTGTTGGGAGCCTGACCCATACCCCCCAGAAAGTGCTCTCAGAAAGGCAGATAATGCTTCCCTGATGCCAGATTCAATGGGCCTGTGTCATCAAATAGCATATGCTTCACAGCAACACTACACTTCTCAGCTCTCTCTTCTTGAAATGTTCCCTTGGGTTTCACAATACCACGCTCCCTTATTTTCCTCCTCCCTTTTCAGTGAGTGCTTCCGGGTCTCCTTTGAGGGCACCTTTCTGCTTGTCCCCTAAACATTGACAGTTTTCAGGGCTCGAGCTTTGGCCTTCTCATCTGTCAGTTTGCACACTGACTTCACACTGTTTTCCCAGATGATGACGATTCCTAAATTAACATCCCCAGCCCTGGTTTCTCTCTTGAACTTCAGACCACAACTCTTTAGCCAAATGTCAGTATATCTTCACTTGAACTTCCTACAAACATCTCGAAGTCAACACACCCAAATATAAACTCAGAAATTTTCTCTCCAAACCTGCTAACCTCTCGTCTTCCCTATGCCCACATCTGGCAAAACAGAAATGCAATTTTGTATTTTGCAATGTAGTTTTTGAACCCCAAGCCCACATTTGTATGTACACATGTCAAAATCTTTGGGAGGCTTACTCAAGTGTCTGAAGTGTTTCAAGAAGGCCTAGAAAAGGAAGGAATCCTTTTCCCCTTTCCTCTTCTTAAAAGCAGGCTTCCAGCTCCTTTTAAATGAGATCTACGTTTTATCTTAGGACTCATCCCCACATATCACTTCTTCCAAGGAGGCTTCCCTGAGCCCCTGAGAGCAAGTTAAATGGCTCTCCTCCATGCGCCCAAAGCTCCCTTTCAACCACTGCATCACTGAGGATCTGAGTAACTTAGTGTCATAGGGCTTTCTCCCTCACTGCGAGTTGAGCGCTTGAGAACTCTGCTTTAGTTATCTTTGTACTTCCAGGGCCTAACATAAACAAATGCTCGATGATGTTGGCAAAATGAATGAATGGCAAATATTGCTCACAAACCTAGACTAGGCAGGAGAGTAGAGGGTTTGAATTAGAGGCCCAGCATTTTGTCCCCGATTCTAATCATGGCCCATCCTGAGGCCTTGTTCAAGTCCCTTCACTCCCTAAGCCTAGGTCTCTGTATCTTTCAAGGAAATCAGACCAGCAACACCACTTTCTTCACAGGGTTATTGGGACAACTAAATGAAGTTAAGTCCATAATACATGGACTTAATGTTCTTAGTACATAACAGGTTCTGTAACACTCTTTGATGAATTTATTACAGATAAATAGAAGGCAATGACCGTGGAGAAGGGGGAGCCAGAGAAAATTTATAGTTTTACTCATAAACTTTAAATTCACATGTCCCCTCCATTTTTAAAATAGAAATAGTATCAAGAAAATACAAATAATCTAAAGAATGGTTTGCCAACGACATGACCAGGGAATGGGGGGTACAGGTGGAAGGGGACACCTTAGTAGACAAGTGGTCTTTTCAGACATTTTTGGAACCCAAGCTTCCTCAAGAGGTGGGGAAAAGGGTCAATGACCTTGAGCGCAAATTTTTGTTTTCCCCCTGAAAAAAGATCACGATGCTATAACTAATACAAATGGAACAAAAATAGTTACAGTCACAGAGCAGCTCAGCATTCATTAGGGATTCCGGCTAAGGCGAGGCATAGCACTAATATTAACTGTTGTTCTAGCCTTCAGAGTTAGTGAGATGAACCCAGCTTCCTGCAGACCAAACATTTATGCTAATTGAAGAGAAACTTTCTGAAAAAAAAAAGAAGGCAGCCAAATCGAAGAGACCTGTCAACTCCAGGGTCACCAGTGAAGTGCTAACCAGGAAAGAGCTGAAATCAAAGGCTGTCTCTGCCTCCCCCTGCACACTCTGTTCGGTGGCAGCCCATGGTGGTCACAGCTCCTTTAACAATATTTATAATGAAGGAACAACGTTGGAGATGTCAACCTTGATTATTCATAAAGCTTCCTCCTGCTCAGATCCACCCTGGGGCTAACAGTAAAAGTACCTGATTCCCAATTCTCAAACACAAAAGCATACAGAGCTTGAAAGAGGAGCTGACTAATAAAGTTTGCATATCCCTAAGAACAAGAGCATACAAGGAAGAAGAAAAGGAATGGCAAGATTAAACAAAAACAGTAAGCTTGGATGGGATATGATAAAAATTTTAAAAGGCAAGAACTTAAATCTATTTTCCTTTCTTTTTTTTTTTTTTCCAACGTCCTTGTTCATTTACATTTCAGTATAAGCATTTGGAGGAAACAGCTGTTTTATCTCCTGACTAGAATGCTGAGGTACTTTGAACATTCACTGTGGAAGCGTGGTGTTGCTAAACTCTGTTTTGGAGAGTAGTCTAGTGGCTTTAAACTGTGAGGAGAGGCAAAGGGACGCCTTCATCACTGGTTCTATTAACAGAGGCCATCTGTGCAGGGGGAAGAGTCCCAGGCAAGCTCTGGAGTATACACCCTGGCCCCGTGGCCCCTTAGCTCTATGATCTAGTTATTTATTTGGGCATCTTCCTCAGTCCTCTCATTTGTAAAAGGGGAATAATACTACCTTCCTCCCAGAGTCACTGAGAACATTTAATTAAATAAGGAAAATAGAGCTCAGAGCCAAGATGGCAGTGAGCACTTAATAAATGTCACTTATTTGCTGTAAGTATCAATCCTGAAAATATTTGTCAAATCGATATTGAAACTGTTTGTTTTTATTTTTTCTTTTTAAAGTATTTTGTATTGACTATGCTATTACAATTTTCCCAATTTTTTCTCCCTTTATCCCCCCTCCGCCCTGCCCCCCAGCCCTCCAGCATTCCCCCCACCTTAGTTCATGTCCATGGGTTGTACATATAAGTTCTTTGAGTTCTCTGTTTCCTATACCATTTTTTCTCTCCCCGTTTATTTTACGCTTACTAATTATGCTTCTTCTTCCCTATACCTATCCTCCCTTCCCACATCCCAACTGAAGTCCCTTCATGTGATGTCCATTTCTCGCATTCTGTACCTAGTCTAGTTGTCTGCTTAGTTTTTGTTTTCATTGTTTTTCTTTTCTTTTAGGTTCATTTGTTCATAGTTGTAAGTTTGTTGTCATTTTACTTTTCATATTTTTTATCTTGTTTTTCTTAGATAAGTCCCTTTAACATTTCATATAATAATGACTTGGTAATAATGAACTCCTTTAACTTGATCTTATCTGGGAAGCACTTCATCTGCCCTCCCATTGTAAATGAAAGCTTTTCTGGATAGAGTAATCTTGGATGCAGGTCCTTGCCTTTCATGATTTCAAGTACTTCTTTCCAGCCTCTTCTTGCCTGCAAGAGAAATCAGCTGGTACTCTAATGGAAACTCCTTTATAAGTAACTCTCCTTTCCTCTGGCCTCTTTTAGGATTTTCTCTTTATCTTTAATCTGGGGTAACTTAATGATGATGTGCCTTGGTGTGTTCCTCTTTGGGTTCAACTTCTCTGAGACTCTCGGGGCTTCCTGGACTTCCTGGAAGTCTATTTCCTTCACCAGATTGGGGAAGTTTTCCTTCATTATTTGTTCAAATAAGTTTTCAATTTCTTGCTGTTGTTCTTCTCCTCTGGCACCCTTATAATTTGGATATTGGATCATTTCAGGTTGTCCCAAAGGTTCCTAAGTCTCTCTTTACTTTTTTGAATTCTTGCTTCTTCGTTCTGTTCAGGTTGGATGTTTATTTTTCCCTTTTGTTCCAAATTGTTGTTTTGAGTCCTGGTTTCCTTCCTGTCACTGTTGGTTTCCTAAATATTTTGCTTTATTTCATTTTGGGTATCTTTCATTTGTTCTTTCATTTTTCGACCAAGCTCAATCAGTTCTGTGAGCATTTTGATTACCAGGGCTTTAAATTCTCCATCAGATAGGTTGGCTATCTCCTCATCACTTAGCACTCTTTCTGAGGTTTTGCTCTGTTCTTTCATTTGGGCCATTATTTCTTTGTCTTGGTGTACCTGATAGGTTGTGAGGGGGCGGGGCCTTAGGTAATCACCCGGGAAGGGCGACCCTCTGCTGTGCTGTGGTGCTACCTGTGGGGCAGGGGCCAGAGAGGGAACAGTGCAGCTCGCCTGCTCTCCCTAGCCCACTTTTCAACAAACTCTCGTGTGTGAGTGGGAGCTTCTCCCACCATGGCAACCACTGTAGTACATAACGACCTCTGAGTCTGTTTCCCCTTAAATCAGCCCCACCTGTGCAGCCTGCCACCTGGCCGCAGCCAGCCCCGCCCACCCGGTCTGCTGCCTCACCTCGGTCTTTCTGACCCTGCCCACCTGGTCTGCCACCTTACGTGTCTAGTTGTTCTGGTTGATTTTTCTTTAATTCCTTGGTTGTCAGGGTTCCAAGCAGTTTGATTTTCGGGTGTTTCTGGTTGTTTACTGATTTTAGATTGGTTATTATCCTCCTTTTGGTTGTCTGAGGAAGCGAAGGGTTTCTACCTATGTCTCCATCTTGGCCAGAACCTGTTTGCTTTTAATGGTGGTTTCAGTAGAGGTATGTATGGTTTGAGTTTATGGTAATGACTAATGTTGACTGCCAAATATCCTAACTCTTTTCTTCTTCTGGGCACATGCTAGACTTTCTGACCCTTTGTGGTTGGGGGTGGGTGGTGGGCATGTGACTAATTCTGCCCAATAGTTGTGAGAGGAAATGCCACGTGTCACTTTTTGGCCAGAGCACTCAGGCCAGTCCAAAACCTTCCAGAACTCTCTTTCCATCGCCATGACACCTGCAAATGTGCCAAATGATGACTGTTCCATCAATCTGGGCTCTAGGGTTCATAAACCTCTTCCATTTTAGCTGATTTAGTATCTTTTCTCATTTTTGGAAACCCTAGGTGAGCAGCTCTTCAAATATTGGTACTGCCCCATCATCTCTCATGCATGTGACCACACAAGACAGTAACAAGGGTGTTCTTACAACAGTTGTTCACAACACTTATAAATTAGAAACAACCTCAAGATTCATCACTAAAAGGATCACTAAATTGAATTATATTCATTTATTGAAATATTACACAATAGTTAAAATGTTGAAACAACCATATGTAAATTAACAGACAAATCACAAAAACTTAATGTTGACTAGGAAAAGTATATGTTTTTAATAAATGTTTAAAATACACAAAAATGCTACATACATTTAAAGGCACATAAAGATATACTTAAAAGTATACAAATATGCATGAAATTGATAAATATAAAATCAACAGAGGTAGTTTCTGAGAGAAAAAGTATTGGGATTGGAGATGAGAATTAAGCCTAAATATTATGTTAAGAAATATAGCGTCTGCCCCAGCTGGTGTGGCTCAGTTGATTGAGTGTGGCCTGCAAACCAAATGGTCACTGGTTCAATTCCCAGTCAGGGCACATGCCTAGGATGGGGGCCAGGTCCCAGGTGTGGGGTGCTCAAGAAGCAAACACACATTGATATTTCATTCCCTTTCTTTCTCCCCCCTCCCACTCTCTCTAAAAATGAAATAAAAAAATTAAATATATACATATAAATATATATTAAATTATTATATATTAAATTAATATTGTGTATATATATATAACATTTTATTACTTAAAAAGCAGAAAAGAGCCCTAGCTGGTGTAGCTCAGTGAATTCAGCACGGGCCTGCGAACCGAAGGGTTGCAGGTTCAATTCCCAGTCAGGGCACGTGCCTCGGTTGCAGGCCAGGTCCCCCCACCCCTGGTAGGGGGTGCGTGAGAAGCAACCACACTTGATGTTTTTCTCCCTCTCTTTCTCCTTCCCTTTCCCTCTCTCTAAAAATAAATAAACAAAATCTTAAAAAAAAAAAGAAAAAACATAAAGCACATATACAAAAAGATTATTATAATTGAGTATGTTACAAATATCTCATAACATTTTAACAAATGTAATAAAATGAGCATATAAAGGTACCTGCCAAGGCACATTTCTGCTAAATAACAAGAGCAGTTCATGAACGCTTTTTTTAAAAGGTATTTATTTATGTCCAATCTCTACATAAATAATATCTTTCTAGAAATGCTATCTCATAGTACCTGCTGATCTATATATTTTTATAAGTACTCACCAAGATGAAACGAAGCTTGCAGACTATAACCCGGTCGCCCTTATCTGTAACAGGCCACCAGTGAGCGGGGTTCACACAGCACACCACGCTGCTCCTTCAAACTTTCACCCCCACTGTACTCCTCCATTTCAACCATTTTCACTGTTTGCAAGCTCCGTGTCTGACTGATTCATTACTCTACCTCCAGTGCCTGGTACAGAACTGGCCCTTAGTGGGGGCAGAATAAATATTTATAGAAGGAGCGAAAAAAATGAATGAAAAAAATAAAGCCTAGACACCCAGCAAGGAAAACTGTTTTCACATAAAATAATGTCAAAGATTTTCCTTGCCCAACTATGTCATGGTGGGAAAATAAATTCTTTTCCCCACTTTTCCACTAATGGTCATCATAATTGCGTATACCCATGTCGTCAGCTGTTTACATCAAATAACCTGTATACCTCTAGTCACCTGCAGAAAGGGGTCACCTGGCAGCGAAAAGTGGCGAAAGATATATAGTAGTGTTGCATTCTCTCCTACGCCGTAAACCCTCCTTATATAAAATAGACATTCCAGAGGAGAAAGATAGTCTCCACCCGATTTCTCCTTTCCTCACATCCATATTCCTTTTTAGCTAGAAAAAAATAGATTGTTAAACTTCCAAGCCAAACTTCTTAGGCATCAGACATGAATAAATAAATATTTGTTGTACAAGGTTGATTTGGCAATGAACAGGAGAAAGTTGGAGAGAGAAGGGGTCGGAGGTAATTCAAAGGATGGCAACGGAACACAGGTGAAGCTAATACAGTGATTCTCTACGAAGCAGCTCCTGCTGGTTCCATTACAGGTGCCACAGGCAGATGGGGATTTGACTCTGCTGTTAAGCTCCACTACAGCAATCAAATAATCTCTCTTCTGAACTTTCCTCGAGGATTCCGCCTCCTCTAAGTGCGAGCCATTCCATTCTCAATGTGGCCTAATTAAGGTGTTTCCATTCGCATTTGTTCTGTAAATTGTACCACAAAAAGCTACCATTTAAGAATTTTGCAAGCAATCAATTCCACTGCTCTAATAGGAGCAAAATGTCATTTAGAAATTACTGGCATGCAGGGTTACTGAACAAGATGTCAGCCACTCATTGGAAAATTCATTTTGTGGAGACCAACTGAAGTACTTGCCCACCTCGAAGATATTGGAAAGGAGAACTTCTCCACCAATTAGCTAAATTTCTTAATTTGTTAAAGGCCAAAGTTTTAGCTATCCCCCACCTCTATTCAATAGATCAAATAAATGGTTTCAGAAGATAACCAATCCCTCCCTCGCTAGCAGCCACAGGCAGCGAGAGGAACTATTCTACCCTCAGGAGAATTAACCCACAACCGAGCACCCAAAGCTTCCTGGAACATCAACCTCAAGAGAGTAATCCCAGCTGCTGCTGACCCGGACAACGTAAGTGAGGTGGGGGCTAACTTACTGTCACTGTAGTTAGGGGACTGTACCTCCAAGTTTTGTTCCTTTGCACATCTGGAAGTTAAGATCGCTCTGCAACACAGTTTTGTTTTGTTTTTTTTTTTTTTAATTTATTTCACACTTGGGTTATTTTAATTCTTAACTTCTAAAAAACCAAAATTTTCAATACAGTTGCCATAAACAATTGATTTTTTATTTCAAAAACTCTCCCTCCCCTCCTTTTTTCTTTTAATTTCTTTGTCCAAATAAAGGATTAAGAAAAAACTTTTCTGATGTCATCCAGTTGAAATAGTGTTCCTGAGCAGACAGGCCACAGGTACCCGATATGTGAGGGCCAGAGAGCCCAGTTATCCATGGCTTCACTGCCGGGGCCGATTGGAATACCCATAGCCCTCAAGACAGAAAAGCAACTTGGGTCTGATCGTTCTATAAGAACATGTCAGGGAGTAATCCTAAATTCGCAAACTGTGCGAAGGTCCCCATGACCCCTCAAAAGCAAAGCACCACTCACAACCCAGAATGGCAGACACCTTTTTTCTTAAAGAAACATAATATTATGTAAACATTTTAAATATCCAAACAAATATTCCAAGTGGGTTTGCCAGAATTTTGACCTGCTTGTTAAAAGATATAAACAGTCACATTTAAGTTTTCATGCCCAGTCTTTCAGAAACGACCATTTAGAAGGAAAAATAACTGAGGAAACACTAGCCAAATTATTTGGTTGCCAGCTTTAAATATTTCCTTTTCCTTCTTGAGAAAAGCATACACACATTTAAGGGACTCTCTCCACTGTCCCCACCTCTTCCCTTTCTTCAACAGGGACAACCCCAGAAGTAAAATGTCTAAGGCTTCACATATGAGGGTCTTCCTAATTCATTTTTCAACCATTTGTTGATCATACAGTGCTTATTACTACTGAAGATTTCATACTCTTCATAATTATGGTTTCCAACCTGTAACTCTATCTAAACTGAAGGTAAAGCATATTGGGATTGAAGAGGAAAATGAAAATTTAGATTCTGTCTCACACAGGCAATGGCCAACACCCCTGAAGGACATCCTTTCGCATTTTTAAGCCCAGGTCCTAGAAGCAAAATGGGAGATGATTCATAGCAGAAAACAAAAGGAAATAAAAAGAATAATTTTATGCCACAATTATTATCATAAGCTACAAAATGGTTAGTCAGAAGGCAATCCACACTTTAACCACTTTTGGAAACAGATGGCTCTAAATGTGACTAATTTTCCTCAACATTTAACAGCAACATCAGAAATTAAACATGTTACAGAAACCATTAGGTTCAGTCCCACCCCTGTTACTATTAGTGTTGTCTATTAGGGAAATCATATCCCATTAATGTATTTACACTGAAGGAGGAAACTTGAAGGGAAGAATTCGCTATCACTAAACACTCCAAAGCAAAGGCTGAGCTCTTCCTTTCCCAGTTCAAACCTCTGTCTGCTTGCTGGTTACAGCAACTTGCTCTCTTCACCAAGAAAGTTGGTGGATCAAGTTGAGGTTTTAAAATAAATTTTCTTAGCCAGAATCTTGACCCATTCCCAGAAGCTATAGTTTATTTCCACCTCGGATGAATAAAATATCTTACTTGTGAGTATGCTTTCTATCCAATAAAAAGAAGGCTTGGGGCAGCAATCCTTAGTTCAATCCTGGGTTTTGTCTGAACCTACAGCAAATAGTCAAGGAAGAATACAGATTTACACACACAAAGAATTCCTCTTGGTGGCCTACTCAGCCACAGTTCAAAGTACAATCCTAAACAAGTACTGACTGTATCAACCTTCCTCAACTTGACAGCTTGGGTGAAAATCATTTGCCCAAAGCCCTTTGTGCTGATGTATGAGTTAGATGCCACAAGAATGTGAAAAAAGGCTTTTTTCTGAAAATCTTTGTTCCAAAGATGTGAGATCATTAATACCTCCTGTTCTTCCTTCTTGAAGGACACATTAAAGATGCTTTATGAATAAATAAAGATATGAATGGCGTGTTTGTACCTCAAAACAAGCAGGGGGACTACGGTGTCACCTACCAATCCCAATAAGAAGTCCTTCAAGAAAGGCAGAAAGCTAGGGAAAGTCCTAGAAGGGTGATTACGCTGAGGGAGAGGAGGGGGAGCCCGCTGAGCTACAGATCTTAAGACCCTTTAGTCTGAGAGGACGGAGAATGAATGGAGAATTACCAAAGGCTTTAAAGTCAGGAAGAACAGAGATACCATGGGTCTGAGCTTGTTCACAAAATGCCAGGGAAGACCCAGGGAGGGTGGGGGTATCTGAGAAGAGGGTAGTTTGGGCGTTGCAAACAGATACATTGAGGATAAAATACTTCTTTCCGTAGTAAATTGATTCAACTAATTAATTTCCTCAAGCTTTTCCCCTTTCCGTAAAGATTATGTAGGCTAACACCTGTAAAGCTCTAACAGAGTGATCATCATCACTAATTCCTGGAACCAAATTAGAAGACCCTTAAAGACCAAGATGTGTCTCTCTCACATTTTAGTGCCCCTGCCGTGCCCTGCACACGGGACGTGTATAAGGTGGCAGACTTTTAACAACCAGCTCCCCAGGTGTGAGGAAAACTCTGATTTGCAGTGATGGCCAGTTTCCATGATATAAATACTCCCATCGGGGCAAAGGTCAAGCAACCGGGATGATGTCACTGAGAGCGGTGTTGGGAGGAGATGCCCGTAATCAGGTCTGGGGGTTGTAAAAGCCACTCCAGCCCATCACTGGATGCACTCAGTAAATAACTATGAGATTGAAAATGGGGCCAAACCCTAAGTAATTTACACCACGGCCAGCGAAGAGCCATGTGCATGAATAAAAACCACAAGTAGCAGCAGCCACTTGACGAAATCATCTGCACGGTTATTAAAACAATCAGGTGTTTCTCCCAAATCACAACTTGGCCCCATCATCTCTCAGATTTCACTGTCACTAAGGAATTCTAAGTACAGTGTCAGCAGAAAGCCTTGTTACTCACTGCAAGACGCATGTGGACTGTATGCAGCAGCAGGAGGGGGCGTGGGGGAATGGAAGAGATTAGCCAAAGAACATATATGCACAGCCCATGGACACAGACAACGATGTGGTGAAGGCCAGGGGGCTGCAGGGTTGGGTGGAGGGGGATAAAGGAGGGGAAATGGGGGGCATCTGTAATAGTGTCAACCAGGAAAAATTAAAATTAAAAAAAGAGTCATGGTATTTACTGTTGTCAGTGAAAGTTATGCTGTGAGTTAATAAACCAGGAACACTAAGTAACTAGTAAATGAAATGAATATGAAATCATTCATAAGAAGAAACCACAAAGCATTAAAACACCTCGAATTCTCAATTAATGGAATCAGTTATCTTGACGATATCTCCCTTTTACACAAGTTCATGGCCTTGTTGGCCTCAACTGGCCCAGCATCGATTCCCTCTCAATCCTAGTCAAGTCCTGGGTAGACCGTCCCCTAAGGCAAGCTGCCTCGGCCTCTTGGGACACCCAAGGGAGCAGGTCGACCTGGGGGTTCTGACTCCCTCCCTCTGTCTCGCAGAGCTCTTCCTATCCCTTTCTGATGGTACTCAGAAGCAGAGCTACACCTCTAATTGCTTTTCAGCTTAGAAAAATTAAGTCTCTAAACCAACTGAAACCTTTGTTTCACTTTTCTTTCAAAATCAGCCCCAGCTTTGGTGGCTTTCATCCCGGAGGACGCACTGTGCCCTGATGGGAGTATTTACATCATGGTAACTGGCAACCACTACAAATCAGTTTTCCTCATGCCTCCACCCACTCAACATCTCTCATTCTGAGTGTGAGTGTGTGTCTCCTTAATCCACATGGCTCCTTTGAACAATACTTACAATAAGAAGCATCTTTCCATTAACGCCTCATGAACGGGACTGTTTCCTCCCTGTCAGAAAAAGTGTAGGTTCTTTGAAACAAACAGTTGTGCTCCGCCTGCATGCCCTACGTTTCTCACAGTTCTACCCATGTCCTCTGGAGACCTCTGTCTGAGTGCCTTTCCTTCTTGAGCCCAGTTAGAATATCCTGTATCTCTTTTTCTTCAAGTAGCCATAGCTTTTCTAGTTCTCGTAAACAAACAACCAAGACAGTAAAAAACAAGCTCACCACTTAAACAAATAGACTAAAATGTTCACATAACTAGGGTTCCGATGACAGGCATTCAAAAAGAACTATATATTTTATTTCAGTGGGCTTATTGTTCACACCAGGTGACATTCATCAATGTATCAGTCTACAAATCATTAAATCTCAGAGGGGAGGGGGAAGTGGATAACAGGGGAAAGAAGGGGAAGGGTCAAGTCAAGGAACCTGTATAAAGGACCCACGGACAAAGACAACAGGGTGGGGGAGGACCGCATGTGGAAGGTGAGGGGTGGGTAGGTCAAGGGAGAGTAATGGGGGGAAAATGGGGCAACTGTAATTGAACAAAAATTTTTTTAAACAAGCTTCTATATTCTTGCTTCCTTAGGCAGAAATAAATCCATCGTTTAATACATGTGGGAGACAAATTAATTCTTCTCACTCTAGACAATTGCTGCCTAAGACAGTTCCATCACAACATATATCATGCAGTTGCTCTAAAAACAGCGTTTCTTGGTTGCCGGTTTGAACCCCAGTCAGGGAGCATAGAGGTCTCTCTCTCTTCCTCTCTCCACCCCTCCTCCATCTCCCCTTCCTCTCTCTCTAAAGTCAATAAAAAGAAATGTATCTTCACATGATGATTAAAAAAATAGCATCTTCTTTTTAGCAGTCATTAGAAGCGTTTTTTTAATTGACAAATTCTAGAGTCTGAACCCAAATAAGAGAGATAATGGAAGAAACTTATGAAGAGGCTTTGACATGAGAGAATTCGGGGTTTAAGAAGCCATGCAATTTGCAAGGCCCTGTTTAAGAAAATACAACAATCATGAATACAAAATCGGGTACCAAAGGAAATATTCTTTCAAAAAGGGTATGTGGAAGTGAGGACTCCTGAAATCTAAGCTTCACAGTCATACACCTCCCACCTAGAACATCTTCCTAACAGGAAGCCCCATGGATGCTTTCTACCTGTAAACCCATTACACAGGGGAGCCTACTTAATCATCTACCAGCCTTCTGAGAAAGGCATTATTTCCAGCTTCAGTGTATAAATGAGAGATCTGAGGGCAATCGAGGTTGAACAACTTGCCCAAGGTCATATCGCCAAGGGCAGAGCCAGGACCCAACTCTGGCTCCGTATGGCTGGCCAATACTCAAGGCAGCCACCTAAGACCATAAGAATATTTATATATCTTACTTCTACCACATTAATTTATTTTTGTTCCAGCCTAAATTTCCTAAGAAAAAGAGGCACAAAAGTAAGAATGTTTAAAGTAAACACAAATTTTGACCTTGACATTGCACAGCAGATACATCATTATTTGGTCTTAAGTTTTCATCCCCAGTAGCTCCAATTCAATCCTCCCAAACAAAATGAGCTCCTTCATCAGCCATGGCCAAATGGATTTTAAGTGGATGAAGGTTATAGCTGCTGGTGCGGGGTTCTCTAAATCACTAAATTCAGATCATTTCGAATGTCAAACCGGCACTTAACAGGCAACAGCTGAGAATCTGACTTGATTTTACTTTGGAGTAAAATCCTCTCCAAGCTAAGGTTTTATTCTATAATTCCTCACATTACCTAGAAGTGTCATCAAATAGAAAATAAAGATATTTTTCACATCCTTAAGTAATTCAGAAACATTAGGGATGACCCTTCTAATGTGGGAGTCTCAGGAATAAAGTTGCTCACTTTCAATGGGGGTATTAACTTCCTTGGGACCCAGAGGCCATTAGGTATAGTGAAATAGGTACTTTAACACATGGATCCTGAGAGGCAGGAGGAGTCAATGTACCTCACACATTCACCACCAAATGTCATTTAAAACTGAATTTAAAGCTATAAAGAATAAACAGGTCAAGACTGGTTTGTCCGTGACCTCCCTATTCTGAAAGCAACCCCAAAGCAGCTTATTTATTGAACAATTAAGATCCATTTGTTAAAAGTCAGTAATTAGGAAAAAAGAAACTGAGGGAGAAAAGCATCATCTTCCTAAGGCTGGCGCTTGCACTTAGAAAAATGGCCCAGATGAACTAAGTGCCCCCTGACCCCAGCTATCTCTTTTCTGTAACACACTTTTCCAGCTTCAGTGTACAGACGCATGTCATGGAACAGTGTGGGACACCAGGGGGGCAGTTTGAAGGGACTAATGAGAAAGGAACCCAAAGTCAGGCTCATGTAAGCTTGTTTGAACTGACTAGGCCCCAAATTCAGTAGAACCCATCACATTCCTCTCCAAGGAGCTGAACTTGGTTTGGAGTGCATGTAATTTAAGCCTCATAAAAAGGGTTGTTGTTTTTTGGGGGTTTTTTTCAAGAATCCAAAAGACCTCATTGGAGGTCACTTAGAATCTCTGGGCATCACTGATTTTTTTCCCCTTCAAATATTTATTAAACACCTATCATGTGCGAGGCACTAGGGTATGAGTTCTAAGTAGACTGTCTCTGATCTATAACAGTCATGTTCATCCTTTTGACCTCAGGCCCTAATACAGTATCTAGCACATAGTTGGTGGCTTAAAAATGGCAGTTAGCGTTATCATCATCATCACTCTTATTAATGGTACAGGGGTTCAGGAACGACACAGTGGTCAGCATTTTCCAGAGCTGTGTCCTACAATGCACGTGGAATCCATAGTCCCGCCCCTGACAGCTGTCAACCACCCAAGTGACGGGTCAGAGGGCAGTAGGACAGTGAATGACTCATTAGGGCTTTCTCTCTCACAGTTCTCCACACAAGTGACAAAAGCATGTTACTAAGTGGCTGAAATGAGTTAACCTGTTAACAGAAAAATTATTCTTGTGTTTCTCATTGTAAATCTACAGTGTGAATTTTTGAGGGAGGCCTGCGTATTTCACACTAATTGCTTCTAGGTTAAATTACAAAAGGAGATTTAATTAGGAACATGATGGTTTTAACCATGGCATCTCTGAATGACTGCTTGATGCCATACTTTGCTTAGGCAATTCATATTCATCAGCTCAAATTTAATCACCTCCTCTCACGGTATTATTGGCTTCATGTCCCACTTGGCAGATGAAGAAACTAAGTCGCAGACTACCAGGAGGCCAGGGAAGAGTAGGGAGACGTCTGCCAAGCCCCACCAGAAGTCCTCTGTCAAGTAAGGCAGAGAGCTAGGGAGAGTCAAGTGGAGTGAGGGAGGGGATGGGGCGTGCGGTGGGCTTAAAGTCTCAGGGCTCTTTGACCTGAGAAGATGGAGGGAAAGGGGGAAAATGATCAAAGACTATAAAATCATGAAGAAATCCAGCACGAACCTGGGTTTGTTCACAAGATGATGGACTAGAGAAAGGAACTGAAGAGAAGTAGAAAGACCTGATGGATTGAGTACAATCACGTAAGAGAAAAATCACAAAAGAGTTGAAAGCCAAAGTCAAGATTAGAAGGACCCAAGGAGGATGCATGTCTACTAGATACATTTTTATTGATTCCCTAGTAGGTTTCTAGCTCTTTTGATATGATGTCATTTGATCCTAATCAAAAGCCCCTGCAGGGGGAGCGTTGAGTTTTTTCAAGTTGCCCTAAATGCTCGGTGTGGAGTCAATACACTGCCCTTCCCCCTCCCACGACTGAGGGCTAGTCAGCCGGCCCCAGGCCAGCAGGAATGTGTATTGTTTGGGGAATGGATTGTAACTACTTCTTTATCTCCTTTTGGGAGCGGCTTCCGGTCCTGTGACTGCTTCTTGACCTTTTCCATCTGCACGCACACACTGATGTAATGTAGCTCCTGGCTACAGGTAGGTTTGCGCAACGGGGCCCCAGGCTGCCTTTGTCTGGGACCTGTTAAAGCAAGCCTCGGACTCAGGGAGGTGGCGTGCCTCTCGCACTGACCCACCGCCAGCAGTGCGCTCCCTTGTAACAGGAGGAATAAACGGCATGTCCCCATCAGCAAGTCCGCCAGGTGGGTTTTTTTCAATATCATGAACACTTAAGCAGCTCCCTGGTTTGGGGCTCCTGTACTACCCTTGGTCATTTTAATTCAGCGTTTGTGACTACATTCCACCAGAATAGCCAAGTTATCAAGTTTCCATGATGTCTCCAAGTTCATGCTCAGGGTCACTCCATCTGTTGTGTTCACCTATTTCTCTGTTCCCATTCCACTCTAATTGAATTTGGAATAACTCTGCCACTTCGAACAACTGTGCTCACCCAGACACCTGGCCTCTTTCTTTTCTCTAGTGAACCCCCTCATCAGTCTCTTCATCTGATATGGACCAAACATTTGTGTCCCCAATTCATATGTTGAAACTGCACCCTCCCACATGATGGTATTAGGAGGTCCGGCCTCTGGGAGGTGATCAGGATTAGATGAGGTCCTCGGGGTGAAGCCCTCATGAGGGACTAGTGCCTTGAGAGAGCTTTGCGCACCCTCTCTGCACTCTGCCACGTGAAGGTACAGTGAGAGGTCAGCATTTTGTAACCGGGCACCGGCCTTACCAGAACTCAGCTATGCTGGCACCGCGATCTGGGACTTCCAATCTCCAGAACCATGAGCAAAACAATTGGTTGTTTATAAGCCACCTAGTCTATGGCATTTTTGTTACTGCAGCCTAAGATATCATCTTGTGGAAATCTAGGATTACCTCCCCAAAACAAACAAACAAAAAACTCAAACCATGAAGCAAAGAAAACAGTTCCTTTGGGTCCAACAGCAAAGTGCAATGTAGATGGAGCCAAAAGAGGTCTCTGGAAGCGAGAATAACAATAAGCTGCAGGTGTTTAATAAGATGGTCTTTTTCTATGATAAACATAAGTGTGTTTCCTTTAAAAATGTCGATGTACAGGTTTATCCTGTTACAAAAGAAAAGCTTAGAGATTTGGTCACAATAAATCCAACATGAATCACCAATGGAATGTAGCTGCCAGATAAGCTCATGAGACTTAGGCCTCGTTAACATAACATCTACTACACTTTGTACGAATGAGAACCTACTGTCTACATGCATATTACTTTCAATTTTAGGGTCTATGCCCAGAAGAACAGGCTGTAATGACCAAGGCAAGTGACTTCAGTAATAAAGAAACTCAAGCCCTGCCACATGAGGAATGATTCCAGTTAATGGGAATATTTAGCTTAAAATATTGGGGGGGGGACTAGGGTTCAAGGAGAGACAACAGTTGTTTTCAATTATGCAGAGGACCTCCCTGTGGAAGAATTAATCTGTTTGCATTACACAGCTCCAAGGAGCAGAACAAGAACCGATGATAACAATAATAAAAGCAGTTACTCTTTATCGTGCTCTTTCTCTGTGCCAGACACTAAGGGCGTTCTATGCACTACCCCATTTAGTTGTCACAATAATCTATATATAAATGAGCCGTAGTTACCAAGAAATAGATGTAAAGCCAACACACACACACACACAATAATTTTCTAACAACTAGAGGCACCCAGAGGCGAAAGAGGCTGCATTGGAAGGTGCGAAGTGTCCTGTCCCAGGAGAGGATCCATTACGCGCTGGAAACCACAGGTGAGAAGATGGGGAGAGAACGGAAGCATCAGATTGGGAGTTGAGTTCGATCCTACTTTAAGTCCCTTCCGGGACTTGCTATAATAAAAAAGATATAAACAAGGGCTAATAGATGCTTTTATATGAACAAAACAGAGGACCATGAAACAGACTATAAGGAGAAATCAAAATTATTTCAAGCAAAATGAGATGGCATCAATAGAAATCTTTAATAACAGAATACATGCTCTTCTGGGGGATGATTTCTTCGAGGTCCCTTATAATGGCCGAGCTGACAGTGCAGCAGGGCCCCCTGTGCCACATGCATTCTCCCAGTTTTGTGGGGAAGCTTCAGGAGAGGTGCAGGCTTCTCTGGACCCTTTCAAGACTTGACAACTCCAGGATTCTGGAATCCAGCAGACGGGAAGCCTCCAAACCTGGGTGATTTCTAATCACTCCAAGCTGCTAGTCCTTTCCTCGCTCTAGTCACTCAAAATGTCTCTCGTCAACAGGGCCTCGGGTAATTTGCTAGGAGACAGCCTTGCATACTCTGAAAGGACCTGGGCTGTCCAAAGCCTGCCGCAGCAAAGGAAACTGTGGGAAAGTTGAAACTCTTAAAAATAATAATGGGAGTAGGTTGGATCTTTCGGACAAGGCATGACAGCATTAAATTTTAGAAAACCATTTCCAATGCCCGTCGTTGGGCTCCTTCCTACTTTTTCTGTGTTTTTCGGCCTAAGGTAACAATTCAGTACAAGAAATGGGAAAAGAAGAAGAGTGAGAAAGTGGAGTGGCAGATGGAGGGGAAGGAGGGAGAAGAGAGACGAGGAAAGGTATACTCACACTCGGATGCTGAGGGGGTGGGGTTGTCCCCCCCTTAAAGATAATAAGGGGCTAGTGGAATGATTATACCTAATAACAGGAATAATAGGAATGATTACACCAGTTCCACATACATGACGGAGCCTGGAACACGCATAGAGGACACACATGTCAACAGCCACCAAATACTGCTTGCTGACTTTGACCTGAGAAACAACAGAAAGAGGAAGAGGAGTTAAGATCAAAAAGCCTCAGAGACCAAATTTTTTTTCAAACTACCCCCAGCACATCAGCTACCACCTCTCCTCCAGGAAATCCACTGTCCGGGCCTTTAGTTTTGTCCTAGGCGGACCAACACCTGTTTACTAGAGGATGATGTTTCTAGAAGAAACCCTTGTTCTTGAGCAGCAACAAGAGGTGCGTGGAAATTCAACCCAAGCAAGAATCCTCTCAAAGCAGTTTTTCCACGTTCCCTTACATAAAGCAGGTTTTCCTCTCCACTTAAACAACAACAATTTGTTTTACTTTGATAGGTCCTCCTAAATAATGGTTTCGTCATTAAACATCTGGCTTCTTCCTAGCAGATTAGGCCTCCAATGAGGAAAGTGTGTTTATAATTCTAATTTGAAACACAGCACATTAATATGCTGATTCTCATAATGTTTGCCTTAACCTGTTTGGAGAAATTATGACTACAAATATCTTGTACACAACACCTCTAACTACCAGCTTGTACAAACAACATAAGAGCCGGAGCGCCACATCCAGACGATTGGAACCACTTCAGAGGCGATCATGATTAGTGCTTTGGCTGGAAGCCACGTTTTACACATAAACTCAGCATCTGTCTCCAAGCGGCTGTCCCAGGCTAACAGACCCACCTCCACTGTTACTAATAAGCACATTCAAGGGAGCCAGATGGTCTGACGGGAAGCACTCTGCCTTTTCCTGAGCTAGGCACACTGGAAGGAGGGAGCCCAAGCAGGCTCCAAGTCATATTTCCTCGGGCTCCAGGTTCCTGCAATGCTGTGTGCAAACAGGCGCCACTAAAAAAGAATGTAAATGAGGGTGCTATTCATTATTTACAGCTGGCACCTTGCCATCACCTCCTCCTCGGCCATGTCTGCCTGGAGGAACAGGGAAAACATCTGATGAGAGCAGGGCAACCCTGGAGGGGGCGAGCCATTGCGAAGCAGTCTCTTTCCTTCTGCTGTGGATCCTGCAGGCTCAGCACTTCTTGGCCCACAGAACAGCTGAGCTTTTCACTTCCTTCCTAACAAAGCGCTGGAGTTCTTCCTCTGTTTATACCAAGGGTGTTTATTTACAACCTAACCTCAAAAAGCGGACTTGCTGCTCTATACTGAGTTGTAGCCAAGGTCCTTTGCCTCGTGCCAGGTTCAAGGAAAGGGGGTGGGGGTGACCAGTTTATTAAGAGAGAGACTTACAAGCAAGTTCTAGACTACACTGGCCAGAAGTTGCATCAAGAGAATGGCTCCTTTCTTTTGGGTGTGTGGGTATAGATCTTATGCCGTAATACTGAAATATTTCACACATCTGCATCATCTTTTGCTAACTGATTTTAAGCAACAGGAGAGCATGGACCATACATTATATTTATTCTGAATTTCTCCAATGCCAACATAACACAGTGTCCAGAAGATCATTATTAAACAATTAAACTTGTTGTTTAACTCTTTAAGTAAACTTTCTGATTTCATATAAAATGTATAACTTGGCATTGAACTGAATCAACTTTATCCCAGCAAAAATAGCAAAAACTAAGCATTCTTGTTGCTGGGGTTGGCACAGAGCTAATTCCTTCACCTTTTTTTACCCAGCCCCCCACCTCCACCCCTGATTTGTGTTCACTGTCAAAACATCAGATTCCTTTTCAAACTCATCTGAGAGTCTTTTTTGGTCAATGATACAATCCCAGTTGTTAAAAAAAATAGGGAAAAAAAGGTGAACAGAGACTAATGGACGCGTCTGTGTGCTCTCCATGAATCTGAAAAACTTGTTCTTGTCTAATGGTAAAAACATGCTGGCTCCTAGTATTAGTCTGGACCCTTTGGCTCTAAGTGACTAAACTCCAGCTCTAAATAGTTTTATCAAAAAGGCGGGTAGGCCTGGCCAGGTAGCTCAGTTGGTTGAGTATCGTCCCTACTCCAAAAGTTTGCAGATTCCATTCCCCGTCAGGGCACATACCTACGTTCCAGGTTCAATCCTCAGACCCGGTGCATGCAGGGTGGGGTATGGGGATCAACCAATCAATGTCTCTCACTCACGTGCACGCTCTCTCTCAAATCAATGGTCCTGTCCTCCAGTGAGAATGTAAAAGGTGGAGGGTAGGGATTTGTTGAATTCAAATTCAAACTATGCAAAGGGCAGGGATGTAGCTAGACTCGGGGGCTCAGAGACCTTCCTTCCCTCCTTGCTGATCAATTGTCTCTCTTCTCTCTCCTCTCCCTCTTTCTCTCTGTTGTTTCTTTTCCATTCTGTATTTGCCTGCATGTTTGCTGCAATTTCTATGGTCAACCGACCCCACACACTAGTTATAGAGCTACAAGCAATCCAGGCTTATATCCCTATAGCTGCATAGACAAACTTTAAAAAAAAATGCTCTTCTTCAGTTCCACTTATAAAGGGAAGGATGATGACTGGCCTAATGGGAGTCATGTTCCCACTCTGGGCTGTGTACGATGGGAGAGTAACAATGGTGGGCTCATTCTCAGTCTTGTCCCCATCTCTGCGGCTCAGGAGAGAAAACCAGGAGGCACTCACCAGTAAAGACTCAAGTGAAAACAAGGCCATTTCCCCCAAACAAGAAGTGCTGTTAACAGGTAGGACGAAGGCAGGACGAAGGCCAGACCAAGTAAACACACACACATCCTCTATGTTACTTGTCGGCGGCGGGGGTGGGGAGGGGTAGTTATGCAAGACCCTATTACTTGTTATTATTTCAGATATTTGCAGCAACCAACAAGTATCCTTCTACAACCTTTGAAAAGTGAAGATAAGAATTTGACTCCTAGAAGTAATTTTTTAGCTTTATTTTTTTAATTTAATTTATTGGGGTGACACTGGTTCACAAAACCATACAGGTTTCAAGTGTACAACTCAACAACATCGTCTGCACACTGCATTGTGCACTCATCGCCCCAAACAAAGTCTCCTTCCAACACCATTTATCCCCCCTTCCCCTCTAGCCATCGCCACACTGGTGTGTCTCCGTGTTACAGGCACAGCCCTCCAACCCCCTCCCCTCTGACAGCTGTCAGCCTGTTCCATGTATCCATGCCTCTGTTTCTATTTTGTCCGTTTATTTCATTTATTACTATTTTAATCTTTCCCCAAAAAACTTTTCAGAAGTTGAGAATGTTTGCCATTCCAGCTAATGACACCTCGTTTCCAATGGGGTTTTTTTATCGTTGTCTTTACCTTAGTTGAAGTTTTAGGTGCAAAGAGTTTTAAAAGGCAAGAAGTTCTACAAGGGCCAGTTATCACAGAAAACAGGTGTTCTTCCACAAGCTCCCCTCCACTCCAGTAAAGCACATTTACTATTTTTTTTGATATTTACCCCTATCTCTCTCATACAAAGTATAGACATTGTCCTTTTGAGGTGTTAGCTACTGATCTCCCCTATTTAAAATAGGTATTTTGCTTCCTCTGTCCCAACTCCCCAACACTCACACATGCCCCATATATGGGCGTACCTCTATACCCCTATATACTCAATCCTCTACACCCCTAACAATCCTCTACACCCCTAAATTAACCAAGTTAATTTTGGTTTGATCATTATTCAATTTTATATTATACTGATTATGTGAATGCTATTCCACTGCTGAGCCATGAAGTAGGACTACTACTTTTTCTTTCTTGTACAATTTATTTTGCATAGCTTTTAGCTATTTTTTTGTCTGCTTGAATATTTTATGAACTGTCACTACTTTATCTTCAGACCCAGCCCCACCACTGATTAGCTAGCTTTCCTTTCAATACCTGCAAACACTACCCATTTTATGTTTTGAAATTACCTGTTCCTGAACCTTCTAACCTGCTCAAATCTTCTGGTTGCTCTCTGGGTCTGTTCCACCTGGATTCATCTGGGAGTCTCCCTCCACCATCATTCTGAAAATTCTCTTCACCTCTGTCTAATGTTAAATTCCTTTTTTCCCAGAATCTATACCTTCATCATCATTTGCTTACTTCTTTGTTTTGATAGAAACTTCTTCCTCTAGCTGCTGTATTAGAAAAAGCTCCATGGGAAATAAAAATGTTTGAAGCCTTACATGTCTGAGAAACATACTGTCAACCTTTATGCTTCACTGATATTTTGGCTGGGTATAGAATTCTAGGTTGTGGAGCATATGCAAAGTCCAAAATGATTTTAATTCCTGATTCTTTGTATATAACCTTCCCCTGCTCTCTGAACGCTTTTAGGCTCTTCTTTTTTGTCCTAACTACTCAGGAATTTCATCACGATGTACCTAGGTATAGATTTATTTCACCTATTTTGTTGGGCACTTGATGATTCTTTTCATTCTGAAACCTCTGGTCCTTCAGGTCTAAGAAATGTTCTTAAATTAGTTATCTGATTAATTTCCTCACTTTCATTTATTCAATTCTCAATCTTAGGAATTTCTATTATCCAGATGTTAGACCTTCTGGTCTGATCTAATTATCTTATCTCTTTTTCTCCTATTTTACATTTCCTTGCTTTCTTATTCTAGTTTCTAGAAGATCTTCACATCCTTGTTTTCCAAACTTATATTGAGCTTGTGGTTTATGGTTCATTTTTTCCCAAGAACTTTCTAGTTTTTATTTTTCTGATCATTTTTTATAGTAGTATATCCTTATTTTATGAATGAAAAATTATCTCTTATCTCAATTTTTTTCATTTTCCTTTTCTCTGAATTGTCTCCAATTCCTCAAGTTTGTTTTTTTGGTTTCTTTAAGTGTCTGTCTTTCATTTTAGATGGAAGCCATCCTTAGATGTCTGGTGAGTCTTAACTGTCTGCTCATGTTTAAGGTTACAGCACTAAAAAGCTGATGGGTGGAGCTGTCAGCTCTGGGTCTTAATCTTGATGCCTGGGCTGGGTTGTTTCATTTGGGAAATCCCCAATGTGAACATAGTTAGGTCTTTTCTCTTGGACTATGCATATTAGACAGATACTAAATACCTAATCTTGTGCCTAGAAATAGAAGCTGGCTACCAGCATTTGGGGAATCAAGTGGGAGATGAAAATCAAGTTTGCAAATTCAGGTGATCCCTCTTTTCAGGGTGGTATTCCTTCTCTTTTATGTGCACAATGTCCCTGAGTCCACAGGATAAACTCAAAATTTTCTGTTGCACTGGGAGAGGGGCATCATCCAGCTGTCCCAGGATGGGGAGGAAACAGAATTTAACTCTGTGCTGTCCAGAACAGTAGCCACTAGCCACTGAAGCTATGTAAATTTAAACTAATTTAAGTAAAATTTAAAATTCAGTTCCTCAGTTGCACTAGCCATATTTCAAGTGCACAGTAACTACATACAGGTGAGGTAAAAGTAGGTTTACAGCTGTAAATATGTGAAATGCAGAGTTTATTCTTATATTATTACATATTATTATATTATTTTCCATACAAACAACTGTAAACCTATTTTTCCCCACCCTGTATGACTAATGGCTATGGTATTGGACAGCACAGATAAAGAATATCTCCGTCAATGCAGAAAGTCCTATTAGACAACGCTGGAATAATTTCTTCTCCAATAAACTTTGGACCAATCCTCATGGTTCTACCCACATCCCCTGCCACTTCCAGAGATATCTGGCATCCCCAATTCCTGAGCTTGCTGGAGATTTTTCAGGTGAAAATCTGGTTGCTTTTGTTGTCTTTCCTGCCAGAATGGTAATCTCACAAGAACAGTGATCTTTAACTTTGTCCGCAATGAATCCAAAGGACCAAGAGAAGTATCTAGCTCAGGGCTGGTACTTCATAAATGTGTGTGGAATGTTGAATAAATATTTTCCCCACTCTTGACTTAGGGTTCAGAGTTCTCAGATCTAACAAGTCAATTATCTACTCATCTTCCTGCTTTCCAGTTTCCAAAATGGTATTATTAGTGTCTCCATTTCTACTCTCCTATTTATTTTGAGTCTATGTATTACTGACATTTCAGAGATGAGTGTTTTATATTCAATCACCATTTTTTAACCCAGAAATACATTTCTAAATAAAAAGGAACAAAAACTAAACTTAGGATACCAAATATGTAAAGGAAAAGGGGATCTATATTTTGGGGGGGGGGGGGAATCTGAAATAAACACCAATCAAGACAAAAAGATATCCAGACTCTACTCAAAAGAAGAAAACTGGAACAGCAATAACAGTAATCATGTGAAGAAAGTCAACATGTAGGTTAAGAAAATAAGTTTGTTTGTGCCCTGGCTGGTGTGACTCAGTGGGTTGAGCACTGGCCTGCAAACCAAAAGGTCATGGGTTCAATTCCCAGTGAGGGCATGTGCCTGGGTCGCGGGCCAGGTCAGGTCCCCAGTAGGGGGCTTGCAAGAAGCAACCACACACTGATGTGTCTCTCCCTCTTTCTCCCTCCCTTCCCCTCTGTCTAAAATAAATAAATACAATCTTTAAAAAAAAGAAAAAGAAAATAAGTTCGTAATGATTTTCTTATATTATTACAAAATACATGTTTACTATAGAGCATTTAAAGCAGTGGTTCTCCTAAAAATTTTAACAGACTTACTGGAGAATCAGATGAAATTTGCAGCTTAAGGGACTCCATTCCTGAGAACCTGTAGTGAATATTTGTTATTCATTTTGGCAGCCAGTATGCTCGGGGAAGCTCCACACCTGGTGAGTAAGACCGTACTCCACCACAGGAGGAGATATGTACTCTCCCAGCTTCTTGCAGTGGGGTGCAGGAATAGGTCAAACCTTGCTCATGAGATACTCCTGACACAGGCCCAGAATTGGAAGCTAAAGACCCAAAGAACTAGGATGGCCCAAGATCCACCTGACTGGAGTGTCAGCAGAACTGTGTTCTCGCCGATCAGTTCTGCAGCCAAACTGGAAGATGTTTCTGGCTGCATACCCAGCTCCAAGCCTATTCTCAGATCCTCTCCAATATCCTTTTAATAGATTTTTTTGTTGTTTAAAAAAAGCCGAGTTAGTTTTTGTAACAAGCAAATAAAAACCCAGACTGATAAAACATTCAGACACCCCCACCCTGGGAACCTCTGGTTTAGACACAGAATAATATAAAAATATACAACCCAACTTTTTAAATTTCACCTATTCTCTTACTGATCTTCTCAGCCAAGGAATCAGGGACTATGTAATCTTTTGTGCCCAGCTCCCTTCATGCATCCCGTGCCTCTGAGATAAACTCGTGTCATGGAACACAGCTCTGGATTGCTCAATGTAATTAGTATTCATTCCATCGTATGAATAAACCAAAATGAATTTATCCATTCCCTGGCTAATGGACATTTGGATTTTTTTTCTCAATTTAAGTCTATTGGTAACATTCTTATAATTGTCCTTCAGTGGGCAAATGCTTTTATTGTTTTTAATTTTTTACTTTTCAATTATAATTTATATTCAATATGATTTTCTCTTAGTTTCAGGTGAACTCAACATTTTTTAAAATAAGAGTAATTTTCTAACATTTACAAAATGATTTTCTAGGAAACTTAGGCGAGAATCCTAAGAGATTATTTTGTGGAACTTTCACTCAGCATTAAAGCTGTGCCTTGGTGTAGAGTCACAAGCTAATAATATGAAGTTTCTCTTTGTGCCAGGAAACCCTCAGAAAAGCTGGCATTGCATGCTGAGGATATTCTTGGCCGTTATATTCATGTGGAAAGAAACAGAGGCTGAATGAATTGTCATCTGTGCTCCTAAGAGCTGTAGACTCTTATCTCTAATAATAATAATAATTTATACAAATTCCAAGAGAAAAATACAGAAAAATGGAATATTTAATTCTTGCTCTCTGCCTAGAAAAATTATGTATGCTTGCTATTTAATAATATTTCTATTTTTTAAAAAACCAACTTTTGAAATTCCATAGTAGAAAAATAAAGTTGTGAAAGGATGTCATCTTGCCGATGCAGGAAGAGAAGGAGACAGTCACCAGGGGCTGTCCGCAGAGCTCGCTCATGGATGAGCCTTTCTCTGGCTCACTAGCCCTATAATGCTGGCATCAGCTGCTCAACTTTTAGGCCAAGAGAAACCTCTTCAGCAGAGGCCTGAACAGTAAGTGAGTTGATTATCACTTATTAAGTAACAACTAAGAACTTTTGTTATCGAAATTTTCTTTTAATTATTTCTGTTCCTGGGGTTCTGAATGTTCCCTTTTCTGCTTAAGATGAAAGATCTAGTGGGGAGAAAAGGAATGCTTGCATAGCCTCGAAGTCTCTACCAAAATATGTATTAATGACTGTGTGGTTTTAATATATGTCCACACATTCTGATACTCCTCACTTCTCTCCTTCACGTGAGCTGAATATAATGACTCACATCTAGTGAACAGAATACGGAAAGGAAAAAATGGTAATTTTACAGCAGAGACACCTGGCAGACGCCACTCTAACCAAGCGATCAAGGCCAGCATGGCCAGTGGTAAGTCATGAGAGCAAGGGCCCCTCACACGGTGTGATAAGCACACTATCACCTCTGCCATTCTTCCCCAGAACAGTCTAATCACGAGAAAACATCAGACAAGTGCAAATTGAGGAACATTCTACAAAATACCTAAACAGTACTTTTCAAAAGGGCCAAGATCACGAAAAACAAGGAAAGCCTGAGAAACTGTCACAGATTGGAAGAGATATGAAGCCATATGCATGTGGCATCCTGGGTTGAATCCTAGAAATAAGAAGAACACTAGTTGAAAAATTGGTGACATCAGAAAAAAAAGTCTGTAATCTAGTCAATGGTATTGTACCAGTATTATTCTCTCCGTTTTGGTAAGGATGCCGTGGTTATGCGAGATGCTGCTGACATCGGCGGACATTGAGTGAATGGTGTACAGAACTCCCTGAACTATCCTTGCAACTCTTCCATAAATCTCAAATTATTTTCAAATCAATTATCCAAATTGATGACCTGCATTTTAACAGGGCTTAGCAGTGTCTTCCTGCACAGAAAGTCATCTACATCCTTCTCTGCGTAGCACTGTAATGCTGTGGTCTTTCACACCCATTCCAGAAGCACCAATCTCTCCTCTATCAAAGACCTATATACTGCAAGCTCCAGAAGATGCACTGACGAAAGACCCACATTCCAAAGCATATTAGCTCCCAAGACCTAGCCCCTCGGCAATCTGTGACAAGATCATTAATTTTAAAAGTGCGGTTGGGACTCATTTTCTTCTGAAATTATGTCAACTGGGTCTTCTAAGAATCCTCTCTAATGTGGTATAAGACACAAACTGGTAGTTACAAGATAGGCACAGGGAAGTAAATCAATTAATATTGTAATCAATAGGTATGGAGCAGGTGGACCTAGACTTTATCAGAGGGGTCACCTCATAAGTTAATAAATGTCTAACCACTAGGCTTTACTCCTGAAACTAATATAATATTGAACTATAATTGAAAAAAATATAATTTTTAAAAAATAATAAAGTGACATAAAATATTACAACTGCATCATTTCTATCTTTATTATTAACAAAATACATCAATCTATCCTAAGCCAGCAGGCCCCCTCTGTTGGCTGATTTTGGGGGTGGAAAAGGTACTTGCTTTGGCTTTATTTCCAGAGTTATTCATAGACTTATCACCTACTTGATTATTCTACTTTCACTCAGTCGGTATGTATTATTAAGCAACTACGTTTGGCCGTTCGCTGCCCTAGGCACTAGAGATAGCAAGGTTAAAAAGATATGCTCCCTGATACAACCACTTTGGCAAATGTTTGGTAATGCCTGGTAAAGGTGAACTTGCATATATATTGTGCCCAGATGCCCCGCTTCCAGCTATACCTCTCCTATGCCAGCCTGGCACATGCGCCAGGAGACATGGGTAAGGATGTGCCTAGGAGCCTCGTTCACAATTGCAAAACCTAGAAACAAGTCATCATCAGTAGCTTCAGTAAATAAAACATGGCGTATTCGTGAAATGGAATTTATACAACCATGAAAAAAATGAATGAACCATGACAACGCATATCAACAGAATAAACCTCATAAATATAATAAAGGGAGAAAGCAGCAAGTCACAAATGTATACCAACAGAACAATTCCAATTATATGGTGTTCAAAACAGATCCAATTAGACAATATATTGCCCAGGGATACACACTTAGGCAGTGGTATTAAAAACTATAAATGAATGCAAGTTAATAATTGACATAAAATTCAGAATAACAGCTACTTACAGGGGGCAGGAGAGGCGATGAGACCAGGAAGAGGCACACGGGGGATTTCTGAAGATTGGCAGATCCTATGTCTAAGGCCTGGTTATAGGCACACGAGTGTTTAATTTGGTTGTGACTGTTGTTTAAATCGCATAGATACATTTTAAACCCTCTTTTTGTATGTTTTCTATAGTTCATAAAAATGTTTAAAATGTTCTATGAGAAAAAATTTTAAATATTATAATAATAATTGTGTGATCAGCTCCTTATCTCCAAGGACTTGTTCAAAACTAGATGTAATACAGTGCCACCAGTGCTGTGACACTTTTATATGAAGTCAAAAGGAGAGAGGAGTCAATTCTGCCTGAGCAATCAAGGAAGACTTCCAAGAGGAAGTGACTCTTGAGCTGAGAATAGTTATTCAGAGAGCACAGTAAAAGAAGCGTGGGTAAAGAGCTCACAAAAAGGCCCAGAAAGTTAAAGGGATAGGCCACATTTGCGGAAATTAAGTGATGTGTTCCAGCTGCTTTTGACAGGCTGGCAAATGTAGTTAGAGAGGTAGGGAAGGCTAAAAGCAGGAGTTTGGAGCAGCACTGCCAGTCCAAGGCAAGACTAGGGAAGAGGGCAGACAGGAGACCACAGCCACCACTTGAGAGATATAATGGCTTAAAGGAGGGCAGGGAAAGTGGGGATGAGGAAGAGAGGGAGTCTAGAGAAACTGGAGGTACAATTAATATTTAGTGAGTCGTTGGGCGTTGAGGTGAGGAAGAGGGAGCGTCCTGGATGATCCTCAAAACTCCGGTTTGGATCAGGAATTCAGAAGGAAGAGGAGGAATTTGGAGGGAGGAGCAGAGTTGTTGGTGCAGAGTGGGGAAGGAAAAGGAGATTCGTCCAAGTTAGCATCCAATGACTCAGCTTTGAGGTTGCTTTGAAGCAGCCATCTGATGCTTATCAGCCTAACCCAGAGTGGTGAAAAGGAAATTAAAGGAGAAAGCAGCAGCTGGTTTATCTCTTTATGTATAATTAGGAAAGAGACAGAACCCCACAGCAATAAAGAAATTCCCAGACTGTCTCTGGTGTTAGGGATCCATGTTACCCTTGCTCACTGGGCTCAACCAGAGTGGGACAGGGAATCCTAGAAGAGATGGCACAGGTGTCATCGGTACCAGAAGAGAAGTGGGGTTCTCATGGGCACCAACAATGAGGGTCTTCCATGCAGTTGTCATATTATAGACCAAATTTTGGTCTTGATTTCATGTGCCTTTAATAAATGTAAAAACCTAGAGAGAACTCCCTCAGCACTTAGAGTGAGTAAAGCCTTCCATTAAGCTTAGTCGTTGCAATCTAGCTATTATCCATTCAGTCAACTTCATCCTCCCCAAAACTACTCTGTAAAAATCTAAAGCATCTCACCCCTACTACAAGGACTTGAATGGTTGCCCAGGCCCATGGGTTGTTTTCTGCAGGGCGGACGAACAGAGCAGAAGGAGGTTGGCTGCCCAGGTGCAGGGCAGCCAAAAGGGATGAAGCAAGCAGGTGCTGAAGGTAAGTAAGTCTCAAAGTACACAGCTTCCATTTCTCCACTCTCAAGACAAAGCCGCTGGAATTAGACATGTCTATATTGATGTCATTATTTGATGTTTATGTTAACATTCTTGCGGTATAAACATACTTGTAGGTATATTAAGATTTGGTAAATAAACGTTTGCATTCATTCTATACACCGATAGAAGAAACAGAGAATGAGAGGCTATAGTGAGCACATCAGAATAAAATGAGCCTCATTCCACCACAGAGTCAACTCACCCAAAACGCATTGCACAGTTGGGGTGCAGAAAGCTTGGGAGACTTGGGGGAAGAGAGAGTCTAATGGTCAAGTTCATGAGTGCCTCACACTCTTGCTCACACATGCACTCATACACACATTCATTTCCTCACATCGTCGGAACACATGGCCACCTACAAGGTGTAATTTTTTTAAATGGTATTCTCTACCCAACACTGAAAAAAAAAGTCTGCTTCCAAACATCTACCGCTTCTACCAGTTGTTGCAGCACCATTCCCTCCGTTGTTTTGGGGTGTTTTGGGGGGCGGGGGGTTGAAATCTTGAATGTACTGTAGTGCAGATGCATCACGGTAAAAGGCAACGTGCCGGCAGGCCCCTCCCAGGGGGCGGGAAAGCATGAAACAAGCACTGGAGAATAAACCGGGTAAGTCTGACCCACTGCCTAGTTGTGTCGAGGGCCAGACCTCCTCCACACACTAACGTTATCAGCAAAGTACTCTGCTGAAATCGTGCCCTTAACTCATCGCAGCAAATGTCTGTTACTGCATTATTCCTACGTCACAAATCAGGAAACAAGCTTAAGTGTGGTTACCCCAAAAATTTGGCTAAACGCCTCTGGGTATTTATCTGAAGAAAACAAAAAACACTAATTTGAAAAGGTACACGCACGCCATGTTCATTGCAGCGTTATTTTCAATAGCTGAGACACAGAAACAACCTTAGGAGTCCATCAGTAGCTGAATGGATAGAAAAAAATGTGAGACACACACAATGGAATATTATGCAGCCATAAAAAAGAACGCCACCTTGCCACTTGTGACAACATGGATGGAACTTGAGGGCATTGTGCTCAGTGAAATAAGCCAGGCAGAGAAAGGCAATGCTGTATAGTCTCACTTACATGTGGAGTCGAAAACGATGAGCTCACAGGTACAAGACCAGATGGGCGGTTGCCTAAGTGGGCATGAGGGGTGTGACATGGGTGAAGTCATGGGGATATAATGTATGGTATGGTGACACTGTAGATGTAAAAGTTGGTAAGAGAGTAAACCTGAAATGTTCTCATCCCAAGAAAAAAGAGTTGTGTTAACTATGCATGGTGACTGATGTTAACTAGCCTTTTTGCGGTGGTCATCTTGCAATATATGCAAACGTTGAGTCATTACATTATAAAATGTTATACAATGTTATATGTCCATTATACCTCAAATCGAAAAAAACTTAGCCAAGATCACACAGCCAATAGGAGGTAGAAGCAGGACTCTAACCCAGAGAGCCCGTCCATGGGCATCCGGCCATCATCGCCACACCCACTACCTGGCTTCACACGCTGGGAGGGGGCCCTTCACACCCACAGAGAACAGGAGAGAGAACATCGGGTGCACACAGATTAGTCAAGAGAGTTGGGGGCAGAGGAGCCGTCCTGTGTACTGGGAGATGCATATTTAATCTAAACACTGGGAGCTGCGGATGAACTCCGAGGAAGTACTCCCAGCCAGCACTAGCAAACCGAAGGAGACAGACTCTCCTGGGAACAGGGTGCATGTCAGGGGCCACTTGCTCTCACAACCAAACAAACAGCACACAGGGGCAAAAACAGACCAGGAGTCACTAGATTTCTTGGATCAATTCTAAAGCTTCAGAGCTCAAAAATATTGATCAATAGAATCTAATAAACTTGCCCAAACTTGCTTTCTTCAGTAGTGGGTAGTTGAAAGAACTTCCAACCACGATTTAGAAGACTGGGTTCAAATTCCTGTTCAATGTCACTGGCTGTGTGCCTCCACGCAACCAGCTAAAACTTTCTGAGAGGCAAATGTGCTAAATGAAAAAGGAAAACAGCACTGGACTTCAGGAAACTGGTCGAAATCACTATGGCCAAATCACAGCTGAGCCTTGTGCGGATGGGGTCCTACTGCCCACACAGAGCTGCTGCGAAGGCGTGACAGGCGCGAGGGCATCAGGGTAACTGCAACGGCTGCATAAAATTATAGCACTTGCCTCCACCCAAAATAGAAGAGGGAGTCAAACTAGGAGGTCCTTTAAAATCTTTTCTCAGTCAATTGCTTGCTTCTGCTGAGCACACAGATATTGCAGGTTCAGTACCAAACCACCTCAATATAGTGAGTATGCAATAAAGTGAGTCGTAATCTTTTTGCTGGTGGAAAAGGGAGTTTTGCCTTCAATGTAAAAAATGCAACAGCTGTGAAGCGCAGTAAGACAAGGTATGTCTGTCTGAATAGGGGACAAGCAGGGCCAGCTCCATGGGTGTGCAACCAGAGCAGTCTCAGAGGACCAGACTTAAAGGGGCCCACATTGGGACTAATGCCCTGCAAATTCTAGATTTTTGAACAAGGAGCCCAAACTTTCACTTGGCATTGAGTCCTGCAAACTATGTAGCAGGTCTGGTACATGCCCTGTACTTAGCACCCAGGACACAGCAATAAACAGGACGGCATCCTCCAGAAGCTCCCAGTAAGTGTATTACTTTGGAAGCAAACCCTACAAAACAAACAGGACACTTAAGGAAAGATACTAACTTGCCTGTTTTAGATCTCAGCCCGAACTTAGATTGCAAGCTCTAAAAATTAAAGCGATTATTTATCCTCAGATTCTGGCTTGCTTATATGTGAAACATACACACACCCCTATAGACTCACCCAGCTGCAGGTTTCGGAGGTGAGAAGATGTTTTCCTGGACTCTTACAGCTCCCTGAGGCACACCCACGCAGGTATACCTCGGAGGAATGAGTGCCTGAAGCAGCGGTTCTTCAAGGGGGGCCCCCAGCCCAGCAACATCAGCATCACCTGGGAGCTTGTTAAAGATGCAAATTCTCAAGCCTCACCCCAGACCTACTGAATCAGAAACTCCAGGCCTATTGCCCAGCAATCTGGGTTTTAACAAGCCCTGCAGGGATTCGGAGGCTTGGGCTGAAGTTTGGGAACCACTGGCCTAAATAATCAAATTTAATTATTTTGAAATTTGTTTGGTATCTTCTTCTTCTTCTTCTTCTTTTTTTTTTTTTTGGCTAGGGAGGGTGTGTTGGGGGAGTTGGCTGGGTTAACCTACCCAGCATTCTCCACACACCACAATCACTGAAGATCATCAGATCTTGGTGTGTTTCCTGAGAAATTCAATTTAACTCACACACTTTGTATTTGCCTGTCCCTTCAAGTCACAATGCGGCGCGGGAGTCCCTTGTGAACGAGCACCCCACATGCACATGTCGAGTGTCCGATGCATTTAGACTTATCCCAGTCGCTTCATGTCTGCAGCAGAGGCCTCATGCTGTTCTCGGTCTAACAGCTGAGTTGGTGCCCTGGGACAACGGGGCCTGGTGTCTGGGGGAGCCCCGCGGGTCTGACAGCCACAAAGAGCAGCTTGTTGAATGCATGCATAAAAAGAGAAGAGATAGGAGGCAGGGACTCTGATCTTTATGACCCTCCGATTATTCTATCAGTTAGTGAAAGCATAAATCCATCCTCCGACCTAACAAAATACTGTTTTACTTCCTTTTACTCCATATTTTACCTTTTATAGCCAATAAAACATCAAAACCTTACAAAGGTTATGTTCTCATCAATTTTTGCACTAAAGGACAATAAATTAAGTGGAGCTTAGGGCAGCAGCAACAAGACGTCAGCCTGAAACTTTCTTGAAACACAAGCCTCCCTTCCCAACATCGGAGTGAGCGAGCTGCTGGTCAAAGACTTCTGCATTAAAATCAAAGCCCAATTTTCATGGTATTACCATCCTATTTCTTTCAGTGAGATAGGGTCTAGCCTTTTCTCTTGTTTCTTAAAAATCTGCTAGGGACCAACAAATAACACAGGCTGTAAAAACACAAAAACTTAAATATTTATCAGATACGAACAAGAAAAGCTATACTTTTTTGAATCACTCTAAGTCCAGTATCTTCCCATTCTTGTTGTAATAAACAGTCTCCCAAACCTCCACAACACGAAATAGTTACCAGATGATTTCTCATTTATGTAAAAGTCAGTCGACCAAATTTGTCAAAGTTCTATTACGTGGACTGGCACCACGCACTCAGAACAATGCCGGGCACGCGGCAAACCGCATCCCCCCCCCCCCCCCCCCGCCCCCCCGCCCCGTGTGTGTCTGTGTGTCTCTCTCATCCGTCACCGTCGCTGCTGTCACTGCTCCTGCGGTGTCTCGTGCTCTCCTGAGCTGTTTTGTGCTCTGTACGGACAATGACCAGCAAAGCAGATGAGCCTCCCCCGCACACGAAGCCCACCGGCTAGAAGAGACAGCTATCAATCAAAAAGCCACACAAGTAAATGTGCGCTACCAACGGTTACAAACGAGCTCACCCATGGGAGCAGGGGGACCACGAAAGCTCAGAGTAGTTACTTATCTACCACTTGATGACTTTGAAATATTTCGGGTATATAATTTGGTCCAAATCATAACCCTTCCCCGGATGTTTTTCAAAATCCTTCTGTATTACTATGCAAATTCCAAATGTAAAACAGCCAAAAAGATTTATAAACAAATATTCATATTTCATTACCATATGACTCAACATCAGAAACATCTTCCCAATTTTGTACATGAGAACTTAATATTTTTTATACTATTAACATTAACGTTTCTAAATATACAAACAAGCCTATATTCAGATACATTCAATGAATCTTCCATGGATTTTTCTCAGAACATTATGAATTAAAATTAATTCATAATTAAATTATAAGCCAAATTAAAGCTAGGGTTTACACATCGCTTCTCAGCCTTTTGGCTAAGATCAAGTGTAAAGCTAGGGTTTACCTTTAAGTAAAATACACAAACCACTTTCTTGAACCTTATGACTATTTCTAAATCATATGAATTACTTTATGAAAATCAGTTTTTAAGTCAGGGCAAATGCCTGGGTTGCGGGCCGAGTCCCTGGTGAGGGGCCCCAAGAGGCAACCACACATTGATGTTCCTCTCCCCCTCTTTCTCCCTCCCTTCCCCTCTCTGTAAAAGTAAATAAACTCTTTAAAAAAAAAAAAACAGTTTTTATTCCCTTAACTTCTCTCTTTTTTTAAGCTACAAAATAGTTTTTCTGGTGACTTCACTTAGAACCAAAAGAAAGAAGAAAAAAAAAAATAGTGACCACAGAATGTGGAGGCTCGTTCTTAAGTAGAATCTAGTACGATTTGACAAGGAGAACTGGAGAAATCAGAAAGGGCCAGGGATGTCTCCTCAGGCAGTCACGGTGAAGCATGCTAGAGCTGAGGGGAGCCCCTCACAGCATCCCCCAACTTCTTCATAGCATGGCAGGAGGGCCTGGGCTCTGGTCCCCCAAGTGAGCCCCCCAAGTGGATTCCAGCTCCACCTCTTTGTGTCTGAGCTTGGGGCAAGCAGCTACCCTTGTTCAGCTCCAGTTTCCTGCTGTGTGAAATGGGGCCTGTCTCCTAGGGAAGCAGTAAGCCCTAGGTGAAAGAACGCTCGCAAATGCTTCCTACAGTGATGCCAAAACAGAATGAGCACTAGTTAGCGATAGGCAAGCCGCTCATAACTCCATCTCCTAATGGGAAAGGCCCAAAGGCACTACTTCAATAAACAAGCAAACTGGGACCCACAAACCCAGTTTCCACTGCCCATGAACTTCCACCTAGGTCCTCACCTAGGATTCCCTAGGGGGCCCCACAGGAGCAGACAGTGGTTAGCTCTATGGCCTGACTTCCTGACAGGTTCAGTCCTGGCCACCACCTCACAGAACAATTTATTACCAGAGTAGATATTGCAGCTAAACCAATAGGTCAGGTAGAACTTGGCCCTCCATAGTGATCTTACCACGCGCGTTACCTATATACAAGAGCAATCAACTTCAGTGTGCTGAGAACCTTAATCCCATAGGCCACTCATGAAAAAATAAAATAAAATTCCTAGGCAGTCATCCAGAACCTTTTCTCCATCCGTTTAATGCACTGTCAACTACATGCTGTGCGCCACGTCGGTGCTAGGTGTGGACAGAAAGATTCACAAGACCCGGTCGTTGTCATCAAGGTGTTCACGGCCCTGGAGGAGGAAGATATTAAATAGGTAAGTTCAATGTAATGTGGTCAGTACCGTGAAAGAGTCACACACAAGACATTTGAAGTGCTTTTCCTTTTAGGAATTTGGCCTAGGAAGTAAAATATTCAAGACTTTAAAGAAAAACATGTTCTCCCAAAATAATAACTATGTTACCATATTTTAATTAGGTTATTGATACATATCACTTTAAAAAAGAATCATAAAATAAAGATAAGTAAAGAGAAAAATATAATTTTACTCTCTGAAATTACTGTTAACACTAGTTGCATGGACTTCTGGATTTTAAATATGTTTCTACTTCTAAACAAGATAGAAGATTGTTTTATACAGAGTATAGTAACTTAAATTTTTTACTCATCAACAAACATATTAACATATTTCTGGAGTATTAAGTATTCCTCTCATTTATCATTTTAAGCGATCACATAGTGTCCCCATAGAGCACAGGCGGCAAACGCAAGGCCCAGGGGCCGAATCTGACTCTCCACCTTGTTTTATCTGGCCCAGCACCTTGTTTCTACCCGGCGGCAGCGCGGAGCTCCTTGCCCCTAGTTAAGGAGTCGTTAGGCTTATGCAGTCCTGAAGTTACATTCGGCCCTTTGAAGGCAACCAAGAGGCTGGCGTGGCCCCAGTGAAAATGAGTTTGACACCCCTGCACTACAGGTTCCATAACTTCTTTACCTTCTCCTGCGGGATACACAGACTGCCCCCACTTTTTTGGCTATCAGGAATATGATGACATTTGTATGCACACATCTTTCAAACTAGTTCAATTATTTCTTGGGAATAACTTCCTAGAAAGTGGAATTGTTGGATCAAGGGCTATGTACTTGTTAAGACGAATGCTTATTACCAAATTGCCCTCTAGAAAGGCTGTATCGTTAAATACCACCGTTTGCCCCTATATTCACCCTCGCCGTCTAGTATCACTCTTTTTACTCTTTGCGTTCGGTTTTTTTTTTTTAATTTTAATGCACGCGCCTATAAATTTTTTTTTAATTTTAATCACTTTTTACTCTTTGCATTCAGTTTTTTAAATTTTAATGCACGCACCTTAGCTACAAGTGTTGCCTGCAAGAACTTCTTTTTCAGAAGTGGTTATGACCCCTGCTGAAACTAGGCAGCTTTCGGCTGCGGGTAGTTCCGGTTTGGGCCCGGGGCGCTAGCGCGTCTCGAATTCTCTCCTTCACAGAACTCATCCAAGAAGCTAGTTGCACTGCAGGTTCTGACTCAGTAGGTGTGGAGGAGAGACTGAGACGGTGCGTCTCTGACAAGCTCCCGGTGCTGCTGGCCCACAACTCCACTTGGAGGAGCAAGGAGCACAATTCTCTTATCTCAGGGCCCCTCCGAGCCCCTAAAACCCGTCCCAATTCCCCAGCAGCTTCCTCCTCACAGGCGTGCTGCAGCACAGAAATCAACCTACCACTATGCTTTTTGCATTATTCACTGAGCTCCAAAGGGCCTCGGTTTACCCATCCGGGAAATGAAAAGCTTGGCGTATCTGACCTTCAAGTTCCTTCCCATCTCCAATAGCGAAGGAAGGACTTCCTGCCCAGGCACAGCGGATCCGTGAACAACATGGGCTTGAACTGTGTGAGTCCACTTAGATGTGAGTATTTTTTTCAACAAATACCTGTACTGCTTTCCACCCGAGGTGGGGAGTCTGAAAATGCAGAGGGAAGACTTTCTGCATTGATCTAAGCCATTCTATTCGGAGCACTTGAGATCCCTGCAGTTTGGTACCCACGGGGGGGGGGGGGGTCCTGGAACCAATCCCGGGTGGATGCCAAGGGTCAAGTTTGGGAGGAGCCAAAATTTATATGCAGATTTTCGACTGTGTGGGAATCAGGATCGGCACCCCTAACCCCTTATGCTGTTCAAGGGTAAACTGTACAACTAGGCACATTCTAAATTCCTTCTCACTAGCACAGTTTTGCATATTCTCTTCCCTTCACCCCACAGGACTGCACTCAGAAGTGAGGCTCACCAAGAAGCTGACAGTCAAGCTGTGGGGGACAGCCGTGTCCCCACAGAAAAGCTCCCCCAAAGGAGATACTGCTCCAAATGACATTTCACCTGGGAGTGCCGGGTCCTAACAATGCACAGCATTTTCTCTTCCCACCAGGAACAGATTTAACAAGAACTGAAGGCTAATTCGCCCATTAAAGGAACAAAGAGTGGAGTAAGGGAGGGGATTGACAGAAATACTACATCTGTAAATACCTTGCCCAACAGCCTCCACATGTCGGCTCTCGGCCCAGGGAGTCCCAGCGTCCTCGACAATATTTCACGTGTAAAGGCTACTCCCTTCTGTTCTGCTTTTCCTCGTGCTTTTCTGCAACAGGAAAGGGTGGGCAGAAGCAGAACATGGTCCTCACTGCCTGAGCGGACCGAAGTGGCTGTCGGAAATGAAGTCGAACCTGTGGACACACTTTCTCGCTGATGGGAATAACACGACGGCCCTGCAGTCCCTGCTCTGAAGGAACACGGCACACGTGTTGTCTGCCCTAACAGGAGACAGACTTTAATGCTCCCTAGTCCAGGCTGTCCGGCGAGATCCCGATGGCTGTTTAATTCCACCCCCTGTTTACGAAAGACTGGGCCATGTGAGGCAGAGGATGAGAGCAAGATAAATTCTGTTGAATAGACAATAAATAAACTCCTCCCTAAAGCTTTAAAAAGAAAGACTGGACCAGAACGATTCGGTTTTAGTTACTGCAGTTTTCTCCCCAAATCTTTTTCTCCTGCTCCTTTCCTTTTACTGGCAGAGAGTTTAACCTGTTCAAAAATTCTTGTTCTCAGTCTAATTTTCTGTAGCTTTCTTTAAACAACACAAAAGTACTTTTTGACTCCTAAATGAACATTTTTTAAAAGTCCCAAACTCCTTTGCTTTTCTCTTTGTCTCCCACAAAACTGGGAAACTTTGGTTTCTTAAATTAGGCCTGAATTAGGTACAGCAAGCAACTCTAATCAAGAACATCAGCCAACCTGCCAAACCTAAAATACAATAAACAAAAAGAAATCAGTGTCCTGGCTGGGTAGCTCAGTTGGTTAGAACATTATCCCAATACACCAAGGTTGTGGGTTGGATCCCTGGTCAGGGCACATACAAGAAATCAATCTTTCTCTCTTCCTTAACCCACCCCCTCTCTCCAAAATTAATGAATTTTAAAAAATTTTTTAAAAGAAACAGGCAGCATCTTTCACATTTAACGTTTATGCTGCTGGGAGGTCCCTTGAACCCACTTCTGCCCGGCCAGGCCGCAAGCCCCTGGTTTTTCTCTGTTTGCCCTTTCTTGCTCTCCCATTTCGAGGTGGAGACCTGGCTAGGATGCACTTCTCTGAAGAGCTGCAGCCCTAATTCCTCCCCATCACTTGGCAGCTTGTCAGTCCAACCCCAAACAATAAGATCGATAAGAAAACAAATCCCACCGTATTAGCTCCTGTTTGATCTTAAACCCACACCATCCAAGATCACAGCTACATAATGCTGGCTCCGCACGAGAGGCAGAGTTTCCTTAGGAAAATACAGCAGACAAGCACACAGATGAAAGAGAAAATGGATGTGCCCATGCTTAAATGTTCAAAGAGCCTTCAGTGTGGTCAGCAAGCTAAGCAAAGGCCGATGGTTTTTTTCTCTTTCTTCTTCAGTCTTTTATTCTCTGCTCTGCATTCACCCTGCAACAAGACAAATCTTTTTCTTCCAATGAATATTTTTAAGGTATTACTTTTCAATTAGGGATAGCTTAATTTCATTGGTACGTTGGGGTTTTGTTTTCCGCACAGAAATTATAACGCACACTGAAGATGGCAAATGCAAGTCCTAGGATTCGCCTTGCTACAATCCATCAGCTATGATAATAAATATCAAGATGAATATCCATATTGTCAGACCTGTATGTAGCTTTTCGTTCTTTCTACTCCCCCACTAAGAGAGGCTCCACCAGGGACTGCATTATTATTCAAGCTTCCTGGACCCACTCCAAATGCAGATTGCCACTACAATTCAAAGGGAAACTTACACAAGGTGATAGAATACAGACCTTCCACAGAATATTTTTTAATAAAAATTAACCTTTTCAGAGTTTAATTCCATTCTATGTACCCATAAATAGACTGGCTTTCAGGAACTAAAAACTAATCCTATAGTAATAACACAAAGCTCACTTTCTCATTCCATACAGCCATTAATATTGCTTTAAAAATCACGAGAAATCTCTTCGACTTCTTAAGCTGTGTAATTCATTTCTGTACACCGATTCAAGAAACCTCATTAATTTAGGTGGCCTTTTTGCAGTACATCTGAGGCATGCAAATATTTGGAATTTTTACCTTAGGTCAGCGGTTAAGAAAAAATTAACTTCTCATTTTCAGAAAGGATTGATATGTGAAAAATGCTTTTGACAGTAACATGTTTATGCCATCTAAATTGCAACTAATATAGGCTAACAGAATATAAGAAGTAAAAATTAAAAGGAAAGGAGAGGTTTGTATAAATGGTGCAGGTATTTTTTAAGGAAAAAAAATCTCGTTACTTTCTTAACATATTTTTCCTATAACCCAGTTTCTTTTTTTATTTTTTGACAGAGGAGACGGGAGAAAGAGAAAACATCAATGTGTGGTTGCCTCTCGCGCGCCCCCTACTGGGGACCTGGCCTGCAACCGAGGCAAGTGCCCTGACTGGGAATGGAACCCCGCAGCCCTTTGGTTCACAGGCCAGCACTCAATCCACTGAGCCACACCAGCCAGGACCCTATAACCCAGTTTCAATACTCCAATCAAATGTACGACGGAAGAGCTTTGATTTGGGAGAAAAATAATCCTCTGAACACTGATCGCCACGTGATTTGTGCAGTTATTTTACCTGGACTTAAACTCCCTGTGCTCTACTCTGCACTCACTTGATGGACTGAGATGCCTTTTCCATGGAGCTGGATTCACAATTATCCTTAAACAAGCGAAACTTCAAAGGCTGCTCAATAGGTATTTTCCGTTCTTCATTAGAACTCGTAAATGTATAACCTGCACATAAACAAGTCACTCTACCTAATTAAATGGAATCTCTTCGTCTCTATTAAAAATTTAGAAGCGCTGCCTGAGTATAAACATGTCATCTGAGGTGGGGGAGGGAGACTCCCGTAATATCCATGAACAACCAGCTGATCTCCTTTAAGCAAAGCCATGTTAGTAGTAAGGCTGATGCACATAAATTTTTCTAATTATTTGATTATCAGTGAAGATTGTCTAAATGTAAAGCATATTCATTGTTGGCAATAATGCCCCTCAAGGTATTACTACCTGGGTATTAGGGAAATGCAGCCTGGGCCCTTTAATTTACTTCTGAGACGATCACACAGCCTTTCCCCGCCGTCTTTCTCCAACACCTGCCTCCCAGAAGAGGTAACAGAGCATTTTCTCCGAGAGGTGTATCTAGATTGGAGAATGGGTTTGTTTGCTTGTTGGCTTGTTTTATCACATATCTAGCCTTAAAATTCTTAGAAGCATAATCCACAACAGCTCAAGTTTGGAAATGAAAACATTCCTAAAATGTTTTAATTTTGTCTTGTTGGGTCTTTTGTTAAAGAAAGTAAAGATTTTTGAACACTGCCCCTGTTTTGGAAGTGATGTAGGAATTATAGACCAAATCTAGCTAATCAAAGTAGTTTAACTTGTGCACAGGATTCACTTCGAAGGCTACCAACATTCATTTTCTAAAAATATCATTTTTTAATGTTTAAAACAATATTCGTGACACCAAGCTTTGTGTCATAAGACCAGCCAGAGATTGTAGCGTTTAAATGTTTGAGGATGTAGTTTTTTGAACTGTGAGGCGTTTTGTTAGAGCGCCCTCTTGTGGTCAAATGTCATCAACACAATATCTGTTCCACACTTTTCTAGAAGGCACATTTGACAATCCACAGTAGCATAATTTGACAAAGATACACTGCAATTCGTGGTTCAACTTTCTAGTACCTTTTTGGATTTTGGATATTCTCTTATCTAGGAAAGCCTTTAATTGCATTCACTCAAGCAAACAGGGATGCATGAGAATTCTTAAATGTATGATAACAAATCCCTACACATGACTTAAACACAAATGCAAAGTAATGTTCCTTGGTGATTTGGGAACATAGAAAATCTTCCTCATGAGGTATTGAGCAACAAAAAAAAGAAAGAACTCATGAAAACAAAGAAAGTCTTCTTCGTGACATGACACCCATCCTCGAAGCTCCTTCAGCTGGCCTTGGAAGGAATGGTTCTTCTCCAGCATCAGCACCCCTGTCAGATACTGATGCATGAGGTCGATGTGGCAGCTGCAGGCTGGGTGGATCAGGCTGCCTACCACTGCCTGAGAGGTCTTAAAATGCGGTGCTATTGGCTGCACCTGTCTGCAAGGAGAACACACGCGTGCGTTTATCCCCAGTGGAGCAAGGGCCCAGCTGCCTCTGTCCGTGAGTGGAAGTGAGTGAGTCTCTTCTCCCGCAGTAGGGCTGCAGGAATTCAAAGTGAGGATGAAAAGATTGAAGGGAGTAAGTATATACAAGTGTTTCCATAATTTATTAACTATGTTAAATATAAACCATTTCTATGGCTTCAGAATGATTGACCTAGAAGCTTCACTAAAAATAAGCATCTATCATAAATCCTGCCTTTGGCCAGAAAACCTGGGTTAAGAAGTATTGAGAAATGAGGCCTTCTGCTTGATAATCAAATCTCAAGTCTTAAAGGGACCCTGGAAATTATACATTTCAAACTTGTCATTTTACAGATTGAAAAAAAATAACAGTGAGGCGTAGGGATTTGCAAGCCTGGGATTGGAGGGAGTCTCTCAGCTGTAACTAGCACGACCTCCTCTGCCCATCTTTCCAAATTGCTTTCTGGCATGCAATCCGTCTCCTGACCTCTAGTCTGCAGTCTGGCTACCAGAACTTTTCTGCTACTGACGGGTCTGCCCTGGTTCTTTCCCCACAGGATAAATAAATGACACCTATATTCTTTAAGACGAGACTAGCAACAATTGAAAAGCACAACCAAACTCAGTATAACGCTGAACATAAAACATCCTCCCTGGAAATCTCTGGAATTCCCATCACACATAGCTTCATGTACTGTAGAGCTTGTAAGCCAAACTTTTTATATAAAATGGAATTAGAGTAGGTAAGGGGATCGACAATGTGCCATTTTTTATTATAAATGCCAATATCAGCACCCCTCCGTGACTGACTTTAAATGTTATTAGGAAGGACCTTTCAGTCTTTTATAAAAATAAAAGCCCATAGGTAAAAGAACTGAAGAAAGGTCGGTGATTAGTGGCCTGCAGCTGATACACACGGTGTGTGCAAAAGCAACGGATTCTCTGGGGCTGACTGACGACTTCCACCAAGATCGGATGTGGTTATGGTAGTAATAGAGATGCCCACAAGATGGCACCATTCTTTATTTTTAATTCATCATAGGCAAACAAAAACAGTAGATCTTCACACAGTCCAGAATAAATGAGGTTAGGAAATATGCCGCTGATTTAATGTACTGTCATGTTTAATGTTGTGACATGCATCCCAGTTATGAAAATCTGCCCCCTACTTCCCTGAGGACTAGGCGCGAAACGTACAGAGCTCCTACCTGACTCCCTCAGGCTGACTCCCCCAGGACACGGGAGGAAGGCCGTGTGCGTGTAAGTGGTGTCTATGCATGATCCTGTGTGTTTCCTAAAAAGTGAATTCTGTCTTAGAAGCCTGCTCCTTAGATCCGCCCCCATCTTAAGTGTTTTTTATCTTCAAGGCTAAAACAGAAGCTCTCCGACCAATGCCCCTTCCTGTACAAATACCCCTCCTGAAGGGACTTGACCGTCTTTGTCTGCTGCACACGGGCACACATGGGCACACACGTGCACACAGCAGTTCCTCTCCCGTGCTACTGACATACCAAGCCTTTGTCTTCCTCTTCCGCAGGCAGCCGGCGACATCTGGTTTGGAAGAAAGGTGGGTGAATGAAAACAAGAAACACATGGAGGTTCTCAGAAGACCTTGGCGACCAGGGCCGGCGGGCTCCGCGCTCACTTCCAGAGCACTCTTGTTCCACACACTGAACAGAAACACTTTGCTAATAAAAAGTAAATGGTGACTTTTCAACACACGGTGCTGCAGCGGCTGAAGGTCCGCATGCAAAAACAATGAACCTGGACGCAGACATTACACCTCACACAAAGTTAACTCCGAATGGATGGCAGTCCTAAATGGAGAACGGAACACTGCAGACATGTCTTGAAGAGAACAGGGAATCTCTATGACCTTGGGTCTGCGGATGAGTTGTAAAATACAACCCCAATAGCAGTCTGTGAAAGAAAAATGGACCAGCTGGACTTCATTAAGCTGACAGCTCTTGCTCTGTGAAAGACATTGTCAAGAGAATGAAAAGCCGGGGGGGGGGGGGGGGGGGGGGAGGGCAAAGTAGGTTTACAGTTGTTTGTGTGGGAAGTAACACGACAATTAACAGGTAATGATACATGAATGAACTCTGTGCTTCTCGCACCCACAACTGTACACCTACTTTTCCCCACCCTGTGTTTGCAGAACACAAATCTGATAAAGGGCTTACACATACAGCATGAAAGAGCCCTTCAACGGGGGACCACTGCATAAGGCATACAAATATCTAATCCCTATGCAGTACTACACCTGAAACCAATATAATACTTTGTCAACTGTAATCGAAAAATACATTTATAAAAAAATACACACACATAAAAAGAACTCTTAGAAGTCAACAACTAAAATAACAGAGTAAAAGTGGGGTAAAAGAGCCGGACAGACACCCTACCAAAGAAGATATATAGACGGCAACTAAGTATTCGAAGAGGGGCTCGCCATTAAGGAAGTGCAAATGAAAACAACCGTGAGGTACCACACACAGCTATGGGAATGACTACAGCCAAAAAAATGCTGATGCCACCAAATGCCAGCAGGACGCAGAGCAAGGGGAACACTCGTTCATTGCTAATGAGAACGCAAACTGGTGCAGCCACTTTGAGAGAGTTTGGCAGTTTCTTACAAAACTGAACACAGGCCTACCATATGACTCAGCGATTGTACTTTTGCGTATTTATCCTAATGAGCCGCACTTATGTCTTCACAAAAACCTGCAGAGATGTTTATAACAGCTTTATTCACAATTGCCAAAAACTGGAGGCAGCCGGCACGTCCTTTGCCGGGGCCTGAATAACGAACTGTGGGGTGTTGCCCCATGATAAAAAGAGACAAGCTATCAGGCCACTAAAAGACATGGATGAATCTTAAACGCGTGTTGCTAAATGGACAATGCCAGTCTGGAAAAACTACCTGTGGTTATGTTTCTGATTATATAACATTCTGAAAAGGCGAGACAATGAAGCTGATGAACACATCGGTGATGGCCAGGAGTTAGGGGTATGAGCAGATGGAGAGCAATGGACTTGGGGCACAGTGAAACTATTCTGTGTGACACTGTAAGTGTTTCTAAACAATTATTTAGGAGGAAAGGGGATCCCAGAATGGAATACACAATGTGGCAAACAACCCAACTGTATTACAAATGTGTGAAAGACAGTGGGTGAACTTGGTGTTGATCTACGCGATGTTGCGACCGAGTAGAACCTGTCACCCCAAAGGGAAAGGAGCTGCACGGAGCACTGACTCTAGCTGAGGCAGTGTTTCCCTGGGGATGTGGGTTAGCATCCGGCGTTGCTACACGTGCACACTGGAATCCAACAGTGAGGTCGCGGAGGGCAAGCGGCAGGAACCAGGCCTCTCGCTGTTGGAGTGGGAATTACAGGTGAACCAGGGACGGGGCCGGAAAGATAACATGATGGATTAGAGTGGGAGATGGCGGCACGAACCCATCTTTAGCTTAATACAGATATATATGGTCACATGGAAAATTTTATAGATACGTGCAAATACACCGGGTAGTACTAACACACATAGACATTTCCTTGCTCTTCCAGCTCACAGGGCGCAGAAGCAGTGACATCCCAGTGGCGATGAGCACATCTAATGCCCTCCAATGAAAGGAACCAGGGCTTCTTGGAGAAGTGGCAGATTCAAAGATGGGGGCAGGAGAGATACAAGATAAACTTGGAGTATCTTGTAGTGCTAGAAAGTAGGGGAGTGCTCAAAAAAAAAAATTAAGTTGACGTTTGGCAACTTAAAAGCGCTCCCAGGGGCCAAAGCTGAAACAATGTGAGCAGCAAAATAAAGCGGTGCAGGCAGACCTCTGAGATACTGCAAGTTCAGCTCCAGACTATCACAATAAAGCAAGTATCAGGATAAGGCAATTCATAATCTTTTGGGTCTTGCATTCAATTGGTAAAACAAAAACGCAACATCTGTGATGTGCAATAAGGCAAGTACAATGAAACGAGGTATGCCTGCATTGAACTAAAATCCAAAGTATGAGATACATATCCATGAGTCCATAGTGACATGAATGAATGAATGAATGAATGAATGAACGAGGAAAAGAGGCTAATCCACTGTACCAAATTCCAAACGACCTATGTAGCTACTCCCTCCTGAAGCAGGTGGTGCGTTACTCCCCACTCCTGAAGGTGGGCTCTGTGCAGTGACTTCCTTCCACAGAGGGCAGCATGGAAACCGGAAGGAGCAGGTTCAGCAGGGGAGGAGCCTGGCAAACACGACCTCAGCGAGGCGATCGATGTCACCACGACAGTGAGAAGTCACACGGATAGGGTGACCCTGAAGACAAGACGATGACAATGGCATTTTACCTCTAGTCTCCCTCCAAAAACATGTTGCCCCAGTCTAATCATGAGAGAAACATCGGACGATTTCCAATGAGGGACATTCTATCTGCCCAGTAGTCCTCACAACCACCAAGGCCGCCCGGAACAAGGACAGTCTGAGGAACTGCCACCGCGAAGAACCTGAGGAGGGAGACCCGACTACGAAAGTAGTGTCAGAGCCAGGCGGGGTGCGGGGCCGAAACGGGGCACAGAGGAAAACCGGATAGCCATGGGATTTACGCTGTTGGTTTACTCACTGTGAGAAACATACCATACTAATGTAAGATGTTTAAAAAGGGACGACTGGGTGTGGGGCACACAGGTCCTCTCTGTACTGTCTTTGCAATAATTTTGTTAATCTAAACCTATCCTAAAATTAAAAGTTTTGTTTAAGAAATGTTGATAGCCTTTTCCCAATTCACACACACATACAATTGATGGATAAAATGTTCTTCCATTTTTATTAAAATCCTGGTGCTGAGCCAGGAGAGTGAGTCGGTTACCAACAAAGGTGGAGGAGTAAGAGATGGGGGTTCTGCCCCTCGCTAGCTGCCTGACTTCGGGAAAGCCGCTTCACCTGGCCGAGCCTCAGTCCTCTCATCAGCCAAACGGGCTCCCGATACCTGCTCCCTAGGCACGCCCTGGGAGTTCCACATCCAAGTCTGTGCTGAGTGCCGGCGCAAAGTGAGCTCAAGAAATTATTGTTCTTGCTAGCTAGCTAGCGTGGACTGACTGACAAAACCAATGTCCTGGTAGCAAACAGATTTAAATAGAAAAACTCAGCATCTATAAAATCTCTACGCTGAGTCCTTTACTGTGGATGAGAGAATGTCTTACACTTAACCCATCAAACACCAACATCAGTTCCAGAAAATATTCAAACAGGTATTTTGCTCCAGGTTCAAGCGATATGTTGTAACTAATAGAAATCCTTTCTAGTGGGAGAAATTTGGGGTTTTCTTCTGTAAGCTGCTCAGTCAGCCCATACAAATGAGGCTTTAGTCCCTGGCTCTGTGGGTGCACCCTGAAAAAGGTGCCCTCTCTCCCTTCTCTCCACCCTGCCCATGGGCCTTCTTTCTCTCTGCCTTTTCTTGTGTTCCTTCCCTCCCCCTTTCTCCCCCACCCCCAAACCCTGCAGGCCTCTCCTTCATAGGCACAGAGTGGGCATTCTCTGCTCCATCTCTGCTCCATGTTCAAGTCCTGAGAATAGAGGAGAAGATGGAGAGGACTAAAAGTCAACCAAACCTTAAGCCCAAAAAGGTTAACTCCCACTAGCCAACCTCCTTATAAGTTATTGGGCTAACAGGGGCATCTCGTTGTAAAAGGCCCCTTTCTACTACCTGGAATCAGCAAGGGCCTGCTTCCAGGAAAGGAGGTGAGGAGAGGTACAAGAAGGACCAGCACGTACATGTCATTCCCCAGAAATGTTTCATGTGTAAGTTTTTGAGGCATGGAGGCTGTGCACATAGGATTATAAAATTTTCCATCAATAAAACTGCTCCTGGTTTATGTAATAAATGTCAAATGGATCTTTATTCTGAGATGTCTCCAGAAGCAAGTTGCGGGGACTTGGTTGCAGGAACAAGTGCGAGAAGCACTGCCTGCCAGTAAGACTCACGGTGCTGGGTGAATGTGGCCAACAGGAGTAGAAACCATGCACCGTGGGCTCCTCGCCCTTCCCACGGTTTCTGACCTAGTGGGATCGAAACTCTCCTGAGTCTCGGCCGCTGGACATATTCTACAGTTTTCCTACCACCATTTAATTGCAGTAATCATCACAGGTTCCGGGAAGTGAGCCCTCAAGTCCTCTTCCTCAAGTAACTGGTCTGCGTTAGATTAAATGATTTTCAAGAACAGGAAGGAATGGCCACCCTGAAACATTATTTCCTACCCACAATCAGCCTGCATGTATTTGCCAACTTCAGAGGGTCCACAGTTGATGGAAATTAAAAAAAAAAAAAAAAAAAAAAAAAAGGAAAAAAGTACCCTGTCTCGCTGACAAGAAGATGAATGATGTTAGCTGTAAAATAAATTCAAGGGCACTCCGCACTAAGATCAAACACCGCATGTTTCCCTAAAGGACCTACAAAGTCAGGTCTTGTGAGCCATTGACAGACGGAAAGGAGGGAAGTGGGGGGCACCCCCAGGTTATTTGACGAGGCAGAAAGCTAAGAGAACCACGGAGGCCAAATTGCCAAGTGGAAACAGGCCACAGAAGGACAGCCCCATGACCCCCTGAAACTGCTGTCCACTACCCTGTGTGAACACCATGCAGCGGGAAGTGTCTCCCGGGTCCATGAGGTCAGCTCTCTAGTACCACTGTTCAATATCCCTTAATTATGTGTTACCCGTCTGATTATATATGAAACGTATTCATCTGATTTATTAAATGTTTCCGATATACTAAGGACTATGCTAGGGACATTACAGGAATTGTCTCATTTAATCCTCCCAACAGCATTATAAGGTCCACGCTATTGTCCCCAGCGGAGCAGACCTAGGGGCACACTGACTGCAGAGACTCCAGGGGGAAATTCTGCTTAAGTGGAACGCACAAGCCCACAGTGGGGTTCAAGGGGAACACGCCTGTGTTGGGGTGAGCCCACCGCCCTCGCCGTCCCACCGCCCTCTCACCGAGCAGCAGCATAGCTAGATCCTGACCGGCTAACCCCTGGGCACCCTCCAATCTGCATTCTTTGTTTGGGGGAGAAGGAGAAATGGTCGATTGACGTAACTCATCTCTAAGCGGGAGCCCTCAAACACTTCCCATATCGGAGCCTGAGCTCCATTATAAAAGACACCGAAAGTTTACTAATGACCCATCTGATCTGGCTCTTCCAGTTCCGTGTGTTGTTTGTGCTCAGTTTCCAACTGCGCAGCAGGTTTTGTTAGCCTCACGCCCCCTTCAAAACTTCCCAGCCCTGCTGCAGGGGGCGCCGAGAGCGCACAGCAAGAAAGGCCGCTGAGCCGCCCCGCGGACCTGGCGCTGCCTGGGCTCCACGGCCACCCTACCTGGCCTTCAGCTCCTGCAGCGCGCGCAGGTCCTCAGCGTCACCGTCCCCTGGAGCGCGGTGGCGGTGGCGGTGGCAGTGGTGATGCAGGGAGGTGCTGCCCCACGAGGCACGTGGCTGCAGGGCCAGCATGGCCACTGGGCTCCCCGCGTGGGTCGCAATGCGCTGTGCTCACTCCAGGGCCTGCCTGCCCTCGACTGGCTTCCTCACACCAGAATGTGAGACTCTACTGGGAGTCTCCTGAGCGTTGCCTGACTCTAAAACCCACTCCCTACAGAACAGTGAAACCCGGACAACTCTCCTGCTCCTGGACGGGAGACCAGGGCTCAACACCAGCTAAGGCCGGCCTAGCACCAGGATGGCCCTGCCGAAACCCCCCTTCCCGTCCTCTACCCTGGAAGTGCCGACGTTGCATCCAGGTGGCGTCCAGGTGGGAGATCCCTGCCCACCTGCAGGGCTCCGCCCTGCTGAGTGTCTCCTGGTGGCCCTCCGAGCCTCCCCTGCCCAGCCACACCACGCACGGGTGGTGTGAGCTTTCTTGATGAGCTTCCTGCCAAGGAGACAAGAGCTAATTCTCAAACAGGTCAGCCTTCCAGATGTTAGCAGTGATTGGTTCAGGTTGGAGTTCTGGGTGATTCTGTTCTCCTTCTTTATAGTTTACTGTGTTTTTCAACTTCCTACAATAATTACTCATTCCTCTTGTGTGTCAGAAAAAGAAATACAAGAAAACCCTGCTTTAAGTATTGCCTGTCCCAGAAACCTTCCAGATGTCTCACCCTGGGAGAGACTCAGACACGTGGGACCCTGAAGCACCTCCCCTGTGCCTTCCTTGATCGCAGCCCCTATCTTTCTATGTGCTCCGTGTTGCCCGGCTCTTCTTCAAGTCCCCAGTGCTGCGTTTAGGGACCAGCGCATAGTAGGATTGTCTATTGAATAAATTAATACATCAGTGAACGAGCAAGCGAAAGATTGATGTCCTCCATCACCTGCTCAACTCGACTTTAAACATCTTCCTAGTCATGTGAGTTCATGTCTATCAGGACAAAGGTCATCCATTAAGACCAAGATGGTTCTTCAAGGCTCAAGAACACATGGTAAACTCTGAAATCCAGCAACCTCTCTGATACAGAAACCTAATGCTTGTTTGAAACGTTTCTCTAGTCCTGATGCAAATTCCTTGTTAATCCTTGAATTAATGCATCTTTAGAAGTGATAGCCATGGGCTGCAGGGATTATAGCTGGGAAGGTCCTAATTTGTCCTCACCTAGTTGTAAATATAACAGCCGCAGCCGCAGCCGCAGCCGCAGCCAGGTTTCATTGGCATGATGTGCCTCTTCTGGTTTGTTGCTTAATAGAAAGCTAATGAATGGTTCAACTACACAGAACAGCACAGGGGAGGAGATGGGTGGGCTGGTGATCATCCTAAAAACTTAGCTCATTTCTTTACTGTGATTTCAGGGGTCCAAGAAGGCCCTCTCGTACCCCGACCACTTTCCATTTCCTCAGTCCCAATTTTTCCCAGAGCTCACCTAGTTTTTAGGCCAAATGCAGGCTATTTAAAGTTGAAACTGCTGGGTTTGGATTTCCATAAGGCCTAAATAAAGTGGCTTCTGGTTCACTCTCCCCTTACCCGCGACTGTGGAGAACAAGCCCGAGCAGTCTGATTAGGGACGCATAGCTGGGTACAGCACAAATGCAAAAGAGGGCTTGCAAAGGGGGAAAGTGTGCTTTTCTGTTTTAGGAAAGCTGCTGACATAGGGAATGCTTCTGTTTCTCCGCAGAAATGCTGCCTTCCATGGACAGAATTCAGCCACAATCAAGCTAATTGAATGCACAAATGTAATATTTTTTCCAGGGCACCTCCAATTTAATGCTTGATGAAATTGTGTCTTTCGCATATATTTACAAAAGCTTTTCTTCATCCAGAAATGTCTGTTAAAATTGCTTATAGATGCTGAGATAGCAAATCACTCTTCTAATGTAATGAGATAAGTCATCTCTATAAACTTTGCTTGCTCAAATGTACTCGCATAAAAGAAATCAGGCTACAGGCTTTTTTCAATAAATAGAACGAACAACTAGAACTTGATGGCTATAGCGTGTTCTGCCTCATTGCTATGAGATGTTTAAAATTGCTCCCTCTCGCGCGTGCAGCCGAGTTTTCATTTTGGTAGTTGATGGGAAAGGAGGTCAAATAAACTGATGTGGATAAGAGACCAAAGCCGTTTGTCAGGACGTGGGGAGAGGCCTGGAGATGGGAGTCATTTAAAGACTAAAAATTGATTTAAAAGATTTCTGTCCTCAAATCATTTTTCCTGCTAAATGTAGCCACTTCGTGAACCTGGTTTTCCCTGCCTTAGCAATCTTTACTAATAATTTACACCGCGGGAGCTTCACATACTGGTTAGATTCATGGTCATTTGTGCATGGTCCCTAAACCAGGTCCCAAGATCAAGAGTCCACGGAAAAGATGAGGTCTTGGGAGGTTTATCCATCTGTTTTCAAGCGAGATTTGTCTTCCAAGTTTAATCTGGATGCCAACACTGTGACAAAAGGTCTAACAGGCCATCTCACACACGCACAGGGTCACCAGAAAGGGCCGTGGCGTATGGCTACTCCTGCTGTGCGCTGCGCAGCTCCCGGGAGGCGCCTCTCACGTAAACTAGTGTGGAGGGGGCCACCTGCAGGTGTACGATGGCGCAGCCCCGCCCCACCCCACCCCGCCCTGCAGATGGGGCTGGGGGACAGTCATCTTCTGGTGGAGTCACAGTTCAGTAGGCTTCCAGGGCTATACTGCACGCGTTGCCTACCTCCTCATGGAATGAAATCAAAATTCCTTATTACCAGCTGACAAAATGTTAAGGCCTGTCGGCTGTCCCGTTTCTTTTCTTTACCAAGTAAACTGGGAGAATACTCAAATCTCCACATGGTTCTTCAAGAAATGCTTTGGACAGCTTGACTGAGGAAGACAGGCTGAAACCAGGAAGACTGAGACTGAGGTCCGAGTGCCCTGTCAGAGTCGGAAAACCAAGACAACCATCACTCCACATGGGGGAGAGACAGTAGGAGCGTCGGGGATGCTCCCCCAGGAGCGTGTCTTGTCCCAGCCTGCCTTTTGGGTTTTCCCTCACGCCTGCTGGAGGGTCCCGACCAGCCAAACTAGTGGCCAGGAGCACGGCCCGCCTTCTTTGCCTCCCCAAACACACTGTGGTGGCAGGAAACAAAAACCAAGCTCTCGCTGCTCTGAGACGTGGGTCTCGACGGCCTCTGCCCAGCCCTATCAGCTCTGGGAGTTCAGCGCAATTCGGGGTTGAACAGAAAGGTCCTGCCTTTTGTGCCGTGGCTTGAACCTCTGCCCAAAGCGTATTTTGGGATTTGGGGCATCAGCGCTAATATGCCTAGAGGGGTACATTTGAGAAGACATCCTACTTTTGCATAACCTGGTTTGTAAAGTCTAGTTCAGTGACCTTAGTCACTCTACGGGCCACTAGGGACTCAAGAGCCATGCTCCATCTGAGTTTCTGTCTCAGGTTTGCCAAAGGGTCAAAACAGCAAGTCAGTCAGCCCACAGGTGTATTGTGTTGGTTGACACGGCCTCATTATACTTGAATTTGAACCTTTGCAGTGGGGCAGCTATTCTCCGATTCTCCAGACTTCCTAATTCTGTCCAACCGGCCTATTTCACACATTTATTTTCATTACCTGCCCAGTCCCTGCAGACTACAGAATTTGCCGTAGTTTACAAGGACTTGCCGAGGAAGGTACAGGCAAACCACTTAGCGGTCTCCAGACACCCAGGATGCTCACCCAGGACGGACCAGGCGTCAAGAATGAGTGGTTGACACAGTATCCTCTGAGAGAAGGAAATGTAGTGGGGACAGTCAGCTGAAGCCCCACTCCCTCCACCCCCTTGCCCCTACCTTTGCCCAGCCCTACATGCTGCTTCAGGAAGTACCTGTATAAGCCAGCTGTCTGCAGTATCCCGGGCTAGCAGCCTATGGACCACTTTGTTATGAACATAAACACATAAATAACACATATATTGTGCTGTCAATCTGTGAAAGGACAACAAACCATATCTCTCTGTGATGGGTCCCTGGCTGGCTGGGGACAGGGGGAGACATAATCATCACCGTATCTTCTGTCCTTGTGTCTTCTGAAATGCGTACCAGTCGTATCAATGACCTCTTATCCACTATCGGAACCCTAAGGCCCTGTGTGGAGAGCTTCCTCCCAGCTGTAACACCTCACCTTAGACTTTAGGGCACCGTTCAAATGCTACCTTCTCCTGAGCCACCTTTCTCAACAGTCAGAAGCCTTCGCTGTCCTCTGTGGGCCGAATTCACTCTCACCAGAGGTCCTTTACAAGAACACCATAGCCTGACTCACTGAGGGTGGTCCTTGAGACTGGGGTAGAATGTTATTTGTAAGTCTAACGGCCTAAAGGAACATTTGAAGAATCCATCACCCCACACCTCTTCCTAATTTGAGGTCACCCGTGATGCCTGTTTTCAGCTTATTTAGCTGTAGAAGGCTGAGCAGATGAGGAGTAGCTCCGGGGTGTTTCCCCCACAGGCAGCACAGATTCCTGGGTGTGTACGAGGCCCAGGAGAACTTCCTGTTAGAACGGAGATGTTCGTCTTCCACCTGCGCTGTCTGCACATTAGCCGCTCACCACACGTGGGTACTGAGCATTGAAATGTGGATGGCATGAGGAGGAAGTGAAATTCTTACTCATTTAGGTTAATTTAAACGTAAATGGTCACATCTGGGTACTGGCCACCCTACGGAACGGCTCAGTTTTAGAGTGTTCCTCCTGGAGGGGCAGCATTACCAGCTGAGTCCTACAGCCCTCGGGTATGTTTGCTGTTTAAACAATTAAATTTAAAGTGAGGTCAACAAAGTCATTGGTTCTAAAGTAAAAATTCAGTTTATTCATCTGTTTACAACACAGTACACAAGAGGCAAAGTGTTTCACATCATAGATTTAACTTCCAACTCCTTGGAATGTTCATTTCTTTGGCTAAAAGGAGAGACTAGCTGGGAAAGCTGGGCAACGCGTGGGCAACTGGAATAAGGTGGGGCAGGGGCAATGCTAACATCACCCTCACGGGGATGAGCACGGGGGGCTATTAGTCGCAAGCAGATTTTCTAGAATTGTTAGCTGGAAGCATAGGAGCACCACTCCTGGACACTCGAGCTGTCTCGGGCCTCAGTCGTCCCCACCACACAGGTAAAGCAGTGCTTTCTGGTAGTCACCCTTGGTGTCTTGCTACAAAGGGCCAAAGAGAAAAAGGAAATGCGATGTCAAAAAAAAGACCCAAACTTCGCAATAACATACAGGCAGAGCCAGTGCACGCAGAGCCTCTCCTGTATTAACAGGGACAACTCTGCAGGACCTGCCCAGGCACGAAGGCCTGGAAGGCCACTCCCCAGCCACCACCACCACCACCATCATCATCACCATCAGAGAGGGCTCTCAGGGAGTGTGGCGCAGGGAGACTTTCAGTCACGTTACTACTACAAGGGTGGAGCAAATGCGAGGTGCTGGGGATTACCCTGGTAAGTGACTGCTCTGATTACTGTGATTTCCCACACACTCCACCCCTTCCGCTCTGGTCCTCCCCATTTCAGAGAAGAGGGGAACTTTCCTGTCTAGCTCTGCTGTTTTCTAGATGCTTGAGATCAGATGGAGATAAGCTGGTGAGATGAAGACGCAATAACTGGGAGCCTATATGGGACCTAAACTTTAAACCTGGGCCTGATAAACCCAGGCATAGCTAACCCACTGTCAAAGTCACCCTGGGTAACCAGCGACCTGCCTTTGGAAACGCCAGGATCTTTAGAAGGGGGGCTGCAACGCCTGCCTGAACCACACACAGCGGGACCACTGCGAGGGAAGTCACCCCCCCCCCGTAGGGATGCTCTGTCTGCAACACAGAGACTGCACTGCGGGGGTCGGGCGTTCCGAGTCAGTGCTGCCAGGCCTATCACAGGCTTTTCAAGAAAAGGAAATATAATGAAATGTAAAATTTAATTGATCTAAGTCTCTTGAGCTTGTCAGCAGCTCTTACAGGATCATCCTCAGAACACCAATGATCACTGTAGAATAACGGATGTGGGAAATAGAAAAACATTTGCCTGATTCCACAGGATTCCAGGACAATCACAAATGGCACTTTCAAAGTAAATCCCTGGTATCTGATGACTAGCCTCTCCTCCCCAGTGGAGAGGGAAACACCCGCCACCTCTGCGGGGACGCAGGGTGCCGCCGCACAGGGCTCACCTGGATGTAATAGTACAGGGACTTGCCGTACTTCTTCTTGAACTCAGACCTGATCTTCAGCATGTCCACTTCACTGCGGGAGATCATGATTCTCATCAAGACCTTGTCGCGTGTCCCCTTGCCCTGAAAGTCAAGTCGACGTGCCAAGTTACGATCCCCTGACGACGTTAATCACCGTTCCGTGTAAACTAAAAACCGATCTAGTAAGTTTTCGTGCGCAGGGAACTGATCTGGATTCCCGATGCTGCCCACTGAGAGATCACCGCCATAGCAGTGAAACTATACCTGAAGAGCAAACGAGCAGGAAACGCACGAGGATGGCAGCAGCCCACGTGCGCATTCAATGGACGTGTGCTGAGCACCTGGCACAGCAAGGCTCAGTTTAACAGGCGTGCGAGGGTCCACACGTAGCAAACAGTTCCTGGCTCTCGGGGGCTTGCAGAGGCCGCACCCTCATGCCCCCATGTGGCTCTGCGCCGTCGTGCCGAGTATGAGCACTAGGGGCCACTGAGTCTCCTCCCAGAGCCTCAGACCAGAGGCAGCTAGGAAGGGGTCATGTTTTACACAGACCCTGAGGAGAGAAGGGGAGAGGCAGTGTGGGCAAGGGGGTGACCCGGGGGGCAGTGAAAGGGCCTGGAAGCCGGAAAGCACACTTGAGACATGAAGCATGGGACGGGACTGTGGGAAGAGATGCTTCATTTGAGCGAAAGTTGCTGGGCTGGTTTTTGGAGTCAACAGAACCAAGTTCAAATTTGGTTATGTAGCCTCAAGGAAGCTGAAGCTTTCTGAGCTCCAGTCTCCTCGCCTATAAAGAAAACAGTAACACAATAATAAGCCCCAGGTTCTTTGGTAATTACTTAAGGTAAATAAAGTAATTTGCACAATGTCTATTATGTCATGGTTGCTCAATAATAATCTCTCCCTTTCCCGCCTGTCTTCACTGAGGTGAAAGGAAGGAGTCCCTGAGGGGTCTGAGTGGGGGTCGGCACGACTCTCAGCTGGCGTTTCCTCCCCGGGCACACGATTTTCCACCTGTGCACAAACACACGTTCAAGTAGCTGGCAGAGAGAGGATGGACTTGTGGTCTTCTCAGCAGTCAAATGCAACCACAGCTGACCGGTGCACTCTGCACCTGGACTGGGGGCTCCTTCCTCCATCCGCTAGGCAAGGAGACTTAGTTTGGGGACAGAAGAGAAGAAAGGACTAGCACGGAAACATGGACCTCACAGCCAGCTGCCCTTACCTTCATGGAGTCATACAGTCGGTCAGCAAAATACAGGGGCTTGTTCTGGATGCACTGGACTGTGGGGAGAAGAAAAGGGGTCAGTCACCCCTCTGTCCACCAGTGGAGGAGAGGCGCTGCCCTAGGCACAGACCAGACAACCTGATGCAACAGGAATGGGCTGCAGAATGGGCAAGTCTAGGGAAAACCAGGGGGACAGGGGAGCTTCTCCAACAAAGCCCCTTCTCTTGTCTCACTCTTCCACAGCAAATCTCCATTCTACCAATTTAAACCCTTCCTAAATTTATACGGGGAAGGTTATAAAGCCACCCAGATCGTGTGAAGAAGCCACACAACTCCCCACACACTTGAATTAATAGAATGGTCATTTGTTTCTTCTACTCCAGCACAGAAAGCTGAGGTCCACCATGGATGGGGACCTCACGTACGTACCCAGGTTCAGGAAAGCATTTTCCAGGTCTCCCTTGACTTCCTTCTTGATGCTCTCCAACATGTCATAAGGGCTGTAGCTCTTGTACCTTTCAAATACTGAGGAAAAGCAACAAATAATTACCATAACAGGGCCACTAGTCAAAGATGTCCATGACCACTCACACGGTTATGTAACACGATTTAAAAAAAAAAAAAAAAAAGAAGAGAGGACAATTGCAGCATCTGAGGGGCTTAGGGGTTACCATGGTAAACCAGAGCTGACACTGCACCGTTGCCCTGGGACAGCTGTCCCCTGCACTTGTCCTGAATGGCACTGCCCAGGCCATGTTTGAACATCTCCCTCCCTCCCGAGTGGACACATCGCACCCAGCAAAGTCTATCACTTCAACAAATAGAACAAAATTAAATGGTCCTCAGACAAGAAGGGGCAGCAAGCTAAAGCACCAAATCACAGGAACTAGTTAGAGGAAAGAAGGATCCAAACTGAGAGAGGAAGGCAGATGGACCTGCTGACGGAAAAGGGGGTGCGATGTGAAGAGTAAACTTCGCTCTGGCAGACACGACCCCTCCCACATGGACACCCCAGGCTCTGGGATCGCACGGCACCCACCTTTCTGGAGGTGACACACGCTCCGCTCGGTCATGATGCTGATCCACTTGGGAACGTCGGTTCCTTTCCTCTTCACTCCAGCGTCATAGAGATCCTATGAGCACAGCCCGCCAGGAAAGGTCACACAGCAAGGTCATAAAAAACGTCACGTCAAAAAACTAACAACCTACACATTCAAAATGCCACACGAGAAAGGATGATGCACCGCAGCTGTGGGCGAAATGCACTGACTGGGTCACAGGTCTTCACCAAGGGCAGCCCTCCTCAGACACGGACAGGGCGGCCCGAGGCTGGGCTGTTGGTGAGGCCAGTGCTCACACATCTCCTTCTTCCAACACCCACGACAGGACCGAGAGCTTCCGCTCACGTACGGCAGGACGGGCGGACGTTCATTAGCACACCCAGCCCTCCTTCCCTGTTGGCCCTTTAACAGCAAGTAGGCTAGAGGTCGTCTACTGAAGGCAGCTGCAGGGCGGGCACCCACACCCGAGCTTCCGAGGGACTCGGGAAACACGATGGAGCTGAAAAAGGAGCCAGTCCAACCGTATTTCCAGTTTCCAGGAAATCTACAGGCTGTAAGTAATGCTAACCATGGTGGGGAGAAAGCGGGAGAGGCTAATGCTAGGGTGGACACCCATCCGTGACCGTCTGTGATCTGGAAGTTGCAAAGCCCAACTTCTTTATTTTATTTAAAACCCTGTACTACCTGCTAAAAGTGCTGTGGAAATATGTTGAAATTTAAAATGAAAATGAATTTAAATAAATTTTGTTCTGCAGCTCTTAGGAAATGTCTAGAGACAGCTATTGATCCTCCGGGAAAGGTATGCACTTCAGAGCGACGTGAGTCAGATTAACAAACAGCGCTCGGGAAATATGGCACTAGAACCACGAGGGTCCTAAAGAAGGCAGGACCTCTGCCACCCTCCCCGCCTGCCCCGGCCTGCCCCGCCCTGCCCCTGGCTGGGCCTCCACCGTCTTCTTCCACTTTCTCGTATCGTTTACTTCGCTGGCGTTCTCTTGTACCAAAGGCACACCAGTGAGCACAGCTGTATCACACCCTGCGGAAGCTGGTGCTTCGCACACTCAAAGCCTCGAAGAGCCTCCGTAAGTCAGCTGCGGACCCCGTCACTGACAGCAGCAGTGCGAGGCACACCTGGTAATGGATACGGATCCCAGAAAGTGAACACGAAGCCCACGGGCTCTCTAACGTTGCTCCCTCCCAAATGTGGTGGCTACTTCCCCTGCCAGACGGTGGGCTGGACACAGTGACTCACTTCCAGTGAAGAGAGCAGGACATGGTGACAGTGTATGACTCCTGAGATTAGGTCACAAAGCACTTGGCTTCCTCCTTGTTTTCTCCCAGGGATCGCTCCCCGTGGGGAAAGCCAGCTGCCATGTTGTGAGGACACTCCAGCAGCCCCGTGGGGGCCCGTGTGGAGAGACACCAAGGCCTTCTGCCAACCGTCATCTGCGTGGGCCACCCTGGGGCAGACCCTCCTGACCCTGCCAGCCCCTCAGGAGGCTGCAGGCCTGCTCAGCATTTTGTCTACCGCCGTGTGACCGGCCCTGAGCCACAACCAGCCAGCTAAGCCACCCCCAATTCCTGACTCAGAAACTGAGTGATGGTAAAAGTTCTGCGCCACTATCTCTGGAGGTGATCTGTCACACGGGATAGATCGTTACTATACAAACTATCCAGAAACTTATCACAAACCAGAAACTCGCACCAAAAAACCCTGGTGCTTACCCGGGCATCCTGGTCAATCAGTTCATAATCAATGACAGAGCCATCCTCTGCTCTCCTACCCTACAGAAGGAAAAAAAAATAAGAACATCAAATATATTCCTTTGCACATTTTCAATGTTTTCTCTCAAATTCTTGTAAGCCATTACTTATTTACTCACTTAACAAATACCCACTTAACATTGTTTCTTCCCTTTTCAAGTCTAGACAAGACCAAGGAGGGGTAACAGAGCTGAGGCAGTGAAGGCGGGGCTGTGCCTCACATCCTCCCCTCTGCATGGTACCCAGTCCTGGGCTAAGCCACGGTCAGCACGAGTCAGCACGGTCTGCAGACAGGGGAACCATCAGTCAGATGGGGCTGGCGCCAGGCAGGGGGAGAAAGCCGCTCAGCAGGAGGAGCAGCACAGGGGAGGCCAAGTACCTTCCAGCCCAGGTGAGTGAGTGATACCCAGCTGGAGCAGGTGAGGGAACCCCGGGAAGATCAAGTTAGGGAGAACCAGGGTACAGAGGACTTTTTAAGAAAGCAGAAAGTTGGATTTCATGCAGCAGGAATGGGTTTTGACAGGGGACTAAAAGGGTGCAAATGGACTGCAAAACGATCAGTGGATGGTGGCGCACAGGGCAGGAGGAAGGGAGGACAGCAGGGCGGCAGCGCGGAGCTGCTCTGCTGATGGAGATGTGAGGGGCAGGACGCAGTGTGCCAAGCCGTCGTCTGTCATCAGGGTCCCTGGAGAAAATAACTTCTCTTCCCTCCCCTGACACATAGGCATCAAACTGCACACTGGTCAGAACCCGGATTCAGAAGAGAAAGGCCTTTCCTTCCCATTAATGTGTTCACGTTAGCAAACAAAGCCCTCCCCACCCCCTCTCCAGGCCAAAGGCTGCACAGGCAAATCTCCTAGAAGAGAGAACAGGAGAAAGAAACAAGGGGGTCACTCCCACTGGGTCCCCGGTGACCACAGACAGAGGCAAAGTGACCTTCCTGAAGTCCCATGGGAAGGGCTGGCATGGAAATGCAGGCCAGGACCAGAGAGCCGCTGTCACTCCTCCAGCCCCCAGAGTCCACCCGACCGTGCAGTTCTGCTGGGGAAGAAACCCTATTACACAAAAGTGACAACAATCCACAGTGACAGTGTAGACCCGCCGTCGAAAATGCAGGCACAGAGGACTGAGTGAATTCACTCCCAAGTATAAAAGGCGGGATGTGACTTGCCTTGTAGGAAGTAAGGACCAAGAAAGAAACCGGAAACCAACCTTGGCGAGGGCAACCATCAGCTTGCGGAAGTCACCAGATGTGTCGGAAATAATGTCCTTCTCCAGGTCAGTCTTGTACACTTGGAAAACAGCACATAGGGGTTACTTCCTGCCTGTGCAGCCAGCCACCCACGCACTCCAATTACCCCCTGCCCACGGAGCCTCTGAAAAGCAGAGATGGCTCTGGCAGCACAGATGTACCTGCCCAAATGCAAGGGGATTTCCTAGGATGAACTGTACCTTCATTAAACCAGAGCCAGGGCAGACAGAGACAGACAGAGCTGGGTCCGGTCAGGGGTACTCAAGCTCACCTATAATCAGTGATCTCTTCTGTGGCTAAGATGTTGGTTCCCAACCTCCTGGACTATGAACCCTCATTCTGAACACCAAAACATTTGAAAGGCTGCACACACACACACACAATTGTGCTTTATTAGCCAGCGACTGAGAAAATGCACAATGGCAACGAATTTCCATTGTATTATTCAAAATAGCATCTGTACTGAAACATAGTAACACACACACACACATATGCTGCATTCTGCCCACAGCCTCCTATACTGCTTGGTGCACATAGGTCCACGAGCTTCTTGCCATAATCATCCAGTCCAGAGTCGGGAACCTCTTGAGCAGAGACTGGAGGGCACCCAATAAATGAAACCCATGTATACTTTCTACGTCTCCCATCAGATCTTTTAAATGCATTTTGATTTCTCTCCTGTCTTTCCTTTTGTAGACATTCTAACAGAACGGAATAATCAAAACCCAGGCCATTAGGAGGTGGAGGAGAGGTACCCGGACCATGGCAAACCCCTGCACAGAGGGCAGGCATTTCTGCCTATGTAATCAGGCCTCCTATCCTGGTAGCTATGAAGGGGGCTAGAGAAACTGGGCAGAGAGGATGGATCACAGAACTAGGGTCACTCACTTTCCTTGTAGACTCTGTTAATTTCCTGCAGCTCCTGGTTGGTCCTTGAGCAGATGATCTCAATGAGCGAGTCCTCGTCAGTCCCCAGCCCCTGTGAACCAGGTACCACAAACTTTAGCAGCGCAGTCCTCCTGGCCATTTCCCTACTTCTCTGGTCTCGGTCCGGTAAATGGCTGACACTGACTGGGTCTGTGGGCACGCTCCCTTCTACACTCCTGCTGAGGGATCTGCACTGTATTCCTCAGCACAAGCTAATGTTATTTTCTATTCCTTTAAAAAATGCTTTACCAGAATACAAGGCAGTGTAAGTGACATATTTGAGCTCAAATATGGGTGTGTGTGCATGTGTGCACGTATGGTATATGGGGAGAGACACCAAAAATATTAAAAGTGGTTGCCTTTTAATGATGGGCTTATAAAATGAATAACTTCTTATTCCCATTTTTCTTTATATATATTTCAATTTCTATAATCACTCACTATTTTAACAGGTGGAAAAAAACCTTTTAAAAAAGATTCTATTTACTTATTTTTAGAGAAAGGGGAAGGAAGGGAGAAAGAGGGAGAGAAACATCAATGTGTGGTTGCCTCTCACAAGCCCCCTCCTGGGGACCTGGCCCACAACCCAGGCATGTGCCCTGACTGGGAATTGAACTGGCCACCCTTTGGGTCACAGGCCAGCACTCAATCCACTGAGCCACACCAGCCAGGGTGGAAGTGATGTTTTTTATTCAACAATTCTGCTCAATAATTGAAAATAAAAGAATAGCCATGGCTGGGTAGCTCAGGTGTTAGAGCGCCATCCCGATACACCAAGGCTGGGTTTCAATCCCCAGTCAAGAGCACATACAAGAATCAACCAAGGCATGTGCCCTGACTGGGAATCAAACCCATGACCCTTTGGTTCACAGACCGGGCTGCGGGCCAGGTCCCCAGTGGGGGCCACGTGAGAAGCAACCTCACATTGATGTTTCTCTCCCTCTCTTTCTCCCTCCCTTCCCTTCTGTCTAAAAATAAATAAAATCTTAAAAAAAAAAAAAATCAACCAATGAGTGCATAAGTAAGTGAAACAACAAATTGATGTCTTGTCTGTCTCCCTTTCTCTCTCTCTAAATTCAATAAATAAAAATTTTAAAAATACAAACTGATAAAATAAAGGAATATAGAGATTTTATGTTGTCATTTGCAGCCAACATTATTAGATTAGAATTAAGGTTGTGTGTATTGTTTTTTTGTTTTTTGGGTTTTTTTTTTTAACAAGAATAGGTATAGATAAGATGATATTTTTAGCTTCACCTCTTTGAAATGTAAAATTGGGTTGATGTTAAAAATTTCATTCTTGTATTTCCATTTCTGCTTGATTACTATGCACTCTCCAGGCATTTTAGGGTAGCAAAGGGAAATAACGAAGTGCCAAATAAACCTAGACACCAACACTTTATTAAGGAATAAGAATTTGATGGGTGATGTATTCAAATTTAATATATACACTTTTGAGTGTGCCAGATATCTTGAAAGGACTCCCTGAAACACGTATTTCAAAGCTGGCTTCATGATCAAAGTCAAGATTTAATAATGAGGATTCTCTAATACTTGTTTTTTGAATATGGAAATATCACTTTGAACTAAGTAGAATTACAACTGTTTAAAATGTAGATCAATTATAAGGTGTTAATACAATAAGAAACTTACTGATACACATGAAAAGTATGTCAGCTATTAATTAAACTTATTAGAGTTTATATGCTCCTGAAAAGGGGTTTGTGTAATATAAACTAAGCCTCAGGTTAATGATTAATTTTGAATTTTATTCTTAATATAATCTATGAGCCAATGCTCTTCCTACAGAGCTTTTAATCATAGAGGTTCTGGCAAAGCCAAAACTTCTTTTCTTAGCAAAAGGTCTACAAAGCATTCTCTACAAACGTTATAGAATGATTTCCAAGCATCTTAAATATTTTAGACGGCAGTTTTTTCACCTAAAAATAACTCATGCAATGGAAGAGATGCTACATCCTGACACTGTAGAAATGTAAAGCAGGTGGGCAATATAAGATCTCCCTTCTTCCATCACTGATGTACCACTGCTAAGATCTGAAAATTCTCCTAGCGTTTTTTAATCTCTGTATTCAAAGGTGACCTTGGCGATTTCTACCACTTGGCCCAAGCTCTCCACAGATTATCCACAATTCCTCTCACAAGGGGACCGCTGTGACATATGGCAGATACTGCCACTGGTATTGCCAGAAGTCAAAACAAACAAGAAAAGAGTTTTTAAAGCCTAGGTCAGTTAATGTCACTTCAAGCTGTATAGGTTTCGGAAGGGTACTCAGCTGTGACAGCTAATGGAAGAGCTGGCGCAAGGGCAAAGGTATAGAAGTCAAAGCACCTTTCATGGGACCCAATTACACAGATTCCAGCGGTGACTGACATCTCAAACAGGGCCGTTTCAAGTCTCTCAGCCTGGTAATAGATACTAGCAAAACCACAACTAAATGAATACTTGATGAAAATAAGATAAACTGATCCGAAGTGACGATGGTCAGGAGAAACCTGGGAGAGGCCAGCTCATCTGCGGCTCCAAAGGCCCCACAACTGGGTTCTCAGGAGTGCTCTTTTTATCAAGCAGGATCATAAAGTGTGGCTGACATTTTATCCTCCTTAATAATGCCTTCCTGCAATACTATCGCCCACTTAGGAAACTCAGGGCAAGTCTGCTCAAATAACCTAGAGAAGTGAGGGAAGAAAGAGTTCACAACAAATCTTTCCGCAGCCTTGAGCGATCTATCAAGTCCCGGGCGCTGGAAACGCCCGCTGCATGAAGCTGCCTCACTCTCGGGGTGCTCTCGGGGGAAAGGGATGAGAACTGAACGGCGACATTCGCTCTGGTGACAGGCTCGGTCGCTTCATAATTCAGGAACAGTGGCATCACAGAAAGCGCCTCTCGGACTTGGAATAAAAAATCAGAACTGCAGCCGTCTCCCTAAGGCGGAGGCTTTCCCCAGGTTTACCGGCAGAGGGCAGTATCCGATTGCTCAGTGACGCAGTCACACACTGCAAAGGGTCTGGCGCTGCTGTGCTGTCACACGCACTTACGTTTGTGCATCTGTTGCAATTATATAATACGTGACGTTGTAGGTGCGCACAACATTCAGAGGGTTTCCAAACTGGAATTTTGACGATCTAATTTAAACCAAAAGTGCAGGTTCGAAATAACTTTGAAAAGAAAAACAAAACATAATGCGCTACCATACTTTAAACAAAACAGACACCATTCACAATCTGAAATCACTCTTTATATGCACTGGGCTGTTCTGATTTTGCCCAAATTTGAATGAAACAATGGGACTGACAAGGAGGTCGGGAAAAGAAACACCCAAGAGCATGGGCAGAATTTGCAAGCCTCACTTAACAGAACCTCTGAGTTTTACTTTTGCCTTAATATCAAAACAAATCTTTTTAAGGAGGAAGTGTAATCAAGGAAGTAGTTTCTCCAAATGGTGTTTCAATTGCCCAGGTGCCAAGCAGTAGCAGCTGGTAACCGACTTCTCAGCATCATGAAATTTCTTTACAGTCTTTAAAAAAAAGTAATTGAAATATTTTTGGTACAAATCCTGAGACTTTTAGCTGCAGTTCATTCCAAATAAGATGGTTCCAAATGAGAATTCAACAAAACCGAAAATCACCTAATTACACTCAAAACGCTGTAATTCACAAATATTAACGGCAGATTCGACAGATTCGACGCGTTTACCTTCATGGAGGCCTTCAGCTCGGAAGCATCATACTGAGCAGGTGTTTTCAATAGGCCCAGAATCACCGTCTCCAGGTGGCCGGACAAGGCTGACTTCAGTGCTGACGGAAGTTCCTTCAGAAAAAACAAGAACACAGAAAACTTGGTTGGTAACCAATACTCACTTCAACACTGGTGAGCAAAACAAAAGGAAGAGTGATGTGTTTGTGAAGCAGATTGCGATTCCTTGACTATTCAGGGGTCTTGGATCAAACTGGCCCTCCACTGCAGGCCCTTCAACAGACACAGGTGGCAGGAACCGAAAGATCAGAATTTGCTCTGACAAGAACCCCTTAAAAGAGGAGCTGATGTTGCCTTCTCCCCCAAGTCATTAAAAGGAAATCAGAGCAGTCTGCAATTCCTCAGAAAGCAATGAGTGTGAGGGCATTTTCTGAAACACTTGCATGTGGCAAGAGCCAGTGAGAGATGGGGCACTTTCTGGGGTCAAGGACCCTGCTAAGAGGGAGCCAGTTTGGGGGGGGGCAGGCTCTAGGGAAGCAGAGGTCTTTTCACCTGCTCATATCCTCCTGTAAAAGGTGTGTGTACAGCTGTGCCAAGGGTGGCTCCCCAAAAAGTCTCTGAAAGGAACCAGAGGCCCCAGTATGCCTGGAAGTGGCTCATGAAGCTTTCCCACTCAAAACACTTCATCCAGGACCAAGAAAATATCTCCTTGTCCACATCAAATTGGGACAAGGTTGACGGTGATGCTGGCGGGGCTAAAACACCCCAATTTCCCCATCAACTTCTCCGTGGTATATTATTTCTTAAGGGTTGCACTGTCACATTAACACAGATTTTATATCAGGGAGGTCTGAGCTGGCACCCATGGAGGTAAACAGATACCCCAAAATTCCATGCAGCTTCCTCGGGGATTACACGGCCTACAGATAGTGGATGGGGGTTGATGCCGGCATCGTGCTGCGGTAATTACTCTCTTCTCTTTCCACTTTTCCCCTCCTCTTCTCTCCCTCCTGCTCTCCAGCAGCCCCACAGCATCTGTTGACACAATGTTCAGCCCCTACAGGTACTTGCAGGCGTGGAGAGGTGACGTGCCACCTACTTCAGAAAGAATCTTCTCAAATCATTCGCAGAGGTTGAGAGCTTAGAGGGATCTTAGAAATCACTGGCCCACCCCTTTCACTGCCGACTTTCTCCTGCTTCCCGCTGGCCCAGTTACATGTAGCTCGTAGGAGGGCACTTTAAAAGCAACACCTTCCAAATATAGTACCGATTTTCCCATTTGGAACTTTGAGGTTAGGTAATTCCAAACTCCGCCTACTCTTGACACTCCCCTCTACCCATGCTCCGTTCAACCCTCAAATAGCATTTGTGTACCTACCGACTTCTTCCACTTCTATTATAAATACCTTATGGGCGTTCAACTTCCTGCTTCTCACAACACCTAGCACAAGGCTTCGCACTCAACAGAAACTCCAGAAATGTTTGATAAATAAAACACAGTCTTTCCTTACATGGAGAAACCTGGCATCTGGCATCTGCTTGAACATGAAAGCGATATAAAAATCAACCCTCTCTCCCAGCTCCTATCCACTTCTACTAGCTCTGCCCATGCTGTTCAAGTTCATCACCTTGGCAGCCTTGGGCCATATCCCTAACGTGATCTGCACGATGGGCTTTCTCCTTTCTTATGCAAACAACTCATTCAAAACAGTAAGGTCTGTATCCAGGACTTCTTCAGAAATTATCTCCAATCGTATCTTTCTGTAAAAGACGACGATTTTCCTTAGCCCAAGGCTGAGACCACTCAGGACAGCGAGTTGTCCCCAGCACACAGCACAGCCTGTGAGGTCACTGAGCTCCATTATGATTCTGGTAATACCTTCCCTCCAACAGGGTACACAACAGCTTTGCCTTCCATCCAATTTGAAATCAAGATCCAGGCTTCTATATTCCCTTGTATGCTTCTGTGTACATACCCAAGTGCGTTCCCAGACCCACCCTGTTAGTGCCTGCTGAGGAGCAATTACAGGCACAAGGCCCAAAGAGGTAGGCCTTCTGCGCCAACGGAACGCACTTCTACCAGCTCACAGATCCCATCAGGGAAGTGGAGAAATAATACACTCCCTTTTGTGCCTCACTACAGATCACTGTAAGTCTAGTTGGAAGAAGAATTTTAATGCACACGACATGAAAGAAGCCAGATGCCTTCCTATTTGTGTCCTTTCCAACTGTTTTAGGAGGTGAGGGAGGGAGCCGTAACAGGGCTTGACCTGCAACTCCCAGAACCCCGGTGGTCATGTCAACCCCAAGAGCAGAAATGTTCTCCAGAACGCTTCCAGTTCACCTCCACGGGGGCTACAAGTGAAAGCCGTAAGTCAAACGGGACCTGCAGGAAGCCACATTTACTGCACCATCCAAGAATAAATCTAAAGCTTTTAATAGCAAGTAGTTAAAAATAAAGCAGCCCGTTCTTAAAAATAAAATTTCCTAACACTGCAACAAAATAAAGGATGAATAAGCCTGGGGCTGTCCTTTAACCACTAGTGGACAAGTGAGAGCACAGGCGCACAAAGACCCTTTGAAGAGTGGGGACATGGCATGTCGAAGATAGCCTGGTAGACCAAACAAACTATTCAGTCCGTTCATTGCAAAGCTCTTAGAATTCAAGTGTTGCTGGGTTTTTTTGTTTTTGTTCTTTTTTTAAGAATGAGAGGAGCATGTCAGGATCAATATTGGCTAGAGCCAAGTGTCCTAGGATTAAATTAGAAACATCTTATCAAGAGCCAGCAGAAGTCACAAAGATGAAATGAGCTGCTGCTACTTGCAAACAAACCGCATGCCCGGCGCCAAGTAAGCCTTCAATAAATGGTACCTGCTGTCGTCACAGCCTCCGGCTCTCTGACTCCACTCCCAGGACCGCTCCTCCACGCGCTGGGGGCTGGAGGAGCGCGTGGTGTTTGTGTGAGGGCTCCATGCACTGCAGGGGCCACGTGTGTGGGAGCCGTGGCTCTCACAAGGTTGTAAGAGGAAACCTTGGACCCCCAAGGGTTCCAGAAGGTTCTTGCTGGTACAACCCAGAAGGCGTGAAATGAAAAAGCAACGGCTGAAGAAGTGAAACTCAACAAGGAGTGCCCTCCGTCCCCCAGACTGCCTGTACCTTTTTGGTCCTTCTCTGGTAGGCGAAGGCGATATCCTGTCTCTGCTCATTGCTGCGGTTGGTCAGAATGTTGACGATGGTGACCTCATCCACGCCTGTGGGAATGCAAGTGGCGAAGGGTTAGCCGTGTTCTCTGGTTCTTTGGGCTTATACAGAAGGTTTGAAACAGTTTTACAAATAAAAATGTATATATTGTTTTCCAAATAAAAGCACCAGGACATCAAAATTGGGTCTCTCTCTGTCAGCGCCCTTCACCCCAATGTGTATGGCCGCTTTCCTTTGCTTCCTGACCACTTCACACCTCAAGCCTAACTGGACCTTTTAAATATTTGTATTTAAAGAAACTATTTTATTCATAAATAGGTTTCTGGATTCAACAGTAGGAGGTGCGTTTGTAGGGCTCTGGCAGTCGGATGGAACAACGAAGATTTAGAAGGGTTTTAAAGGAAGGTCCCCAAATTGCTATTTAACTGGAGATTTAATAGACAGTAACTGTGGACTGAGTTCATAGAGACAATTATTTATATTTATCGCAGGAGTATGACTATGTAAGTAGCTAGGTATAATTTCTATAATTATAGAAACTGTCATGACAAATGAGTCATATTTAATATGGCAGTTGTATTTTAATAGCATAATTGATTAATACAATCATACTTATTGAAGACTAAATTGTTTTATAAGGAAAACAAACGTTCCACTGCTTTTAATCTTCAATAGGCAATTTTAATAATCAATTTTATAACTTTATTAAAAAGAGTGTTTTAATCTAAATTAAATCTAAATTGGGAGTTTTGAAGTGCCACCAAAATATTTTAGCACCTATTTTAATTGGAACATGTGTATTTACAAAGATAAGCAATGCCTTCTGGTATCTGAAAGTTTCCAATTTTATGTCAGAAATACTCCTAGCCTGCCATTTACCGTAAGAAAGCACGATTGGGGAATTCAGAAAGCAAAGCATCTGTCTCTTGACTGAATATGAATTTTGTTTAATAACGAGTCTTTGCCATAAGTGGACAGTAATTCTAGGCCCACAAGGTCACATGCAAAGGGCCAACAGCATGGCCTAAAGGTAGCCAGGCGTCCCAGAGCGACAGAAAGGCCGGGACTGCGACGCTCCGAGCCAGAGGCAGTGAGCAGGCGGACAGAGAAGGTGTCCTCAGCTCCCAAGCATGTTAAAAAGATCAAAAAGCTGAAAGTCAGAATTTCTGGGTATAAAAATAAAAGTGTGTTCATGCCAGTATGTGAGTCGGTTACGTGAACTGCAGCGTCTGTTACCTTAGCTCTGATTTTCAGAGGAGCCGGTGTCAACATAGAAGTCCAACTGCTCCATAAGGCATGCTTATTTCAGCATTTTGTATAATACCAGAAATAATGGGAAGAAAAAGCCCTACGTCCGTTAAGAGACTGATTAAATAAATGTTCTCGTTTATATACTGGGATATTACAGTCAACTAAAATGGTGGAATGAAGTATCAACTGACACGGGAAAATGTTCTCACAATATACTGTTAAGTAAAAAAAAATACAATACTGTTAAATAAAAAAATAACACAGGTTGCAAAGCAGTATACCAAGTACAACCCAATTTTATAAAATACATATGCACGTATAAGAAAATATCTAAAAGCCTTTACACCAAAGTTTTAATAATGATCATCTGAGTGATGGAATTATTGGTAATTTCAGGTTTTCTTTCTTTTGATTATATGCTTTCAAAGTTCCATAATGAGCATAAAAGGGTTTTTTAAATGCACTGTGAGTGACACACAATCAATGATCTAGAATCAACTAGGGACTTCACCTCAACAAATTCTTGGCATGGTTCTAAATATTTTAGTAAATAAAATACAATACGCCTAATAATTAGGAGCTAGAGCTATATAATTCTCTTTGGTTTCCAAAACATCCTAACAACAACTATATCATTTAATCACACCGTGGAGATAGTTATTTCTCTTCCCAGTTCACAGATGAAGACACTGAACTCAGAGGCTGAGGCCCCACCTTGCAGATGTCACAGCCATAAGCATCTGCCTTCCTTGGATTTCAGCTTCCAAGTCTACAGAAGGGGCTTGAGCAACAGTCTCCAGTTCTACTTCCACAAAACACTGACAGAACCGAGCTTTACCGCATTTAGTTTCAATAGGTACGGGCAGGATAGATTTATGCAGATTCGTGAAAGTTAGAGGCTACCTTAGCGGACATGTGTCTGGGCACGTGCACCTGCACGCACACCTACCCCCGCACAGGTGTGCTCCCTGGCATGTGCGCTCTCCCGGGCTCTGTTTTACGGCTCTGACTTTATACTAGGAAAACCACTGGGGCCCTGGCCGGGTAGCTCAGTTGGTTCGAGCATGGTCCTGATACACCAAGATTGAGGGTTCAATCTCCAGTCAGGGCACAGACAAGAATCAACCAATGACTGCATAAGTAGAACAAATAAGTGGTTCTCTCTCTCTCTCTCAAATCAGTTAAGTTAAAAAAAAGGAAAGAAAGAAATACCCACTTGTTTATATACACTTGTTTTTGGCTTTATAATTAACTTTTTTACCCAAGTTTGAAAATGCTAGAGAACAACAAAATACAATTATATCCTCTAACCTCAATCCTAATATTTCCTGAAATCACTTTTGGGGCTGCTGACCTGAATGCACACCAAGAACACTGAACCATAAAAACACTATTCTCCCTTGGGGACAAATGCAAAGCTGTATTTGTGTCATATGTGGTTCCGGGCCCCCCTGAATTAGAGCCACATGAAGCACTTACTAAAAAACACAGTCCCCTGGGTCCCATCTGCGGTCTATCAATTAAAGGCCCTCTAGGAGTTTGGACCCAGGAAGCAGCATTTCAGCCACCTCCCTGGTGATTATTTAAGAGCCACCAAGAGTCACCAGCAGAGATGGCTAAGCATGGGCAAGGAATGGAAAGCTCTTTAGAAATCTCCCCACGTACAAGACTCTCAAGTACACTTCTACCACCTGCATGTGTCAGGTGCAGGGTCGCCTACACTTTCAGGGAGAGAAATGTTTACCCTTGTCCCCAGACCCCAGGCAGGAAATAACGCCTGCAAAGAGCTGCCTGCACAAGCTATGGTGCAGTCGTCCTCTTAGTCAACGCAACTGCCTTCTGCTTCTCTGTTCATAGCGCCTACGCGTCCAGCCCACTGAGTCGCAATTCAATCCAATTATTGGAAATCCTCATAAAGAGCCCGGGTAGTTAACCTGAATCTCACCAGGAAGGCAGCAACTGCTCTAGTCGGAAGGCATCTAAATGTGTTTTACCTAAATTATTTACCAACCGAACAGCCTGCTGAGATGCAGCCTCCAACATGCTGGGGTATCTTACGAGTGAACAATCTGATGCTTTACAAAAATGCTAATGCCAGCAACGACAAGGAAATTAAACGGGGGTTATTTCTTCAAGTGGAAGCCCACTCTGCCTTCTGAGAACCTCACCTACATCAGTGGTCTCTCCCACACCATTGTCCGCAAGCTTCAAATTGAACCGGAAAGATGAAAAAATCCTGGAGCCCAGGGTCAACTGCCTCGTCAAAGCCACTTAAGGCATCTCCTAAGTCATAACACCAGAACACACACATCGGCCTGCGGGATGTATCCACCTTATCTTCAGAGCACTGCTGCTTCCTCTTGAGCTGCTACCGTAATTGGTGAGACAGTGTGGAAAACAGCCCAGCACAGGTGGAGCTGCCAGGGTCATCCGGTGACTCATCATTTCTGCCCAGGATGTAGCTGAAGGATGAGGACTGAACACTCAGCTCCCTCCGTCAGCACAACTGTCGCCAACAGTGGGCAGTGAGTGCGGGCCACTAGGGACGCTTTAACAGACATAACAAGGGCACAGATGCCCAGGAGATGAGGCTCTGCCCCTCTGCACTTGTACTTTCCAATGGCTCACGTTGTTCCCGTGTAACAGGGAAGTGTTTGCTGGGTCAAAGGAATAGGGAAAAACAACCAGCCTGAGTGGTGCTTTGCCATCCAGTGCACTTGTGTTTGATGTGGAAGGTCACAAAGTAATCTAAGCAAATGCTCACACTGGGAGGCAGTGATACAGGGAGTGTGTGTGTGTGGGGGGAGGGGTACGGTGTCCCACAGAATGTGGGTGAGAACACAGAAATTCCGTGGTCCACGCAGATTTTTTTTTTTTTAAGATTAAAAAAATTTATTTTTGTCCTGGCTGGGTGCTTAGTTGGTTAGAATATTGTCCCAACATGCCAAGGTTCTGGGTTCGAGCCCCCATCAAGGCACATACAAGCAACCAATGAATGCACAAATGAGTGGAATAATAAATCTCTCTCTCTCTCAAAAACAATAAATAAATTTTTTTTTAATTATTTTCAAACTAGTAGAGGTTAAGATTTTCGAGACTGGTGAGGACCTAAGACAAATTTATTCGGCCCCTCATGGGAAAGAGCACCGTAAGGTTTGTAAGCTTTTACTCCCTACGTGAAAATGGTGGGCTAACCCCACCGGCTAAGTACGAACTGTTTCCCACACTGGGCTGGGACCCCTGAAAGGTCAGGCACTGTTCTAAATGGCAGGGAACCTGCAGCAACAGCTCTGCCCAGTGATGCCACAGGGAGGCGCTGCTGACGGCAGGGCTCGAGCACAGAGGTCTGGGGCCGTGGGTTCCTTAAACCACCCGCTGTATTTGTAAAATGCAAAGAACGCTTGCAGTCTAAAATAATGGTTGGATCCCAAACCACAACATCAGCCTCCTGGAGTTTCCTCCTCCTCCGCTCTGTGGGTGGAAACCCCAAGTCAGCTCCGCATCTGGCACTCCATGGAAAATGTCTTTATTGTCCACGGGCAAGGAACCAGGAGGCCAATCTGAACAGGATGCTGACTCACATCTGCCAAGACACACGGGCTGCACACAGAAAATGGTTTTCATTTTGTTCGATGAAGGACACAGGAGGCTGTCGGGCGGTGCTGACTGATTAGAAACTACAAACTGCCCAGATCCTCTCATTATCTCAATCCTGGGAAAAACCCATGATTCGGCTTAGATTACCAGGCATGTCAGTACTGAACCTCCGAAGAAATCACCTGTACAGCAAGGTCCAAGGCAGGCCCCTGAGGGGAGGTGGCCATATTTGCAGAGGTGTGGACCTGTTTTATTTATTATAATATCAAGCCAGCCAGTCAGTAAGTACCTACTAGGTGCCAGGCATTTTGCCAGGTGCTTTACACCATTCTATCACGTAATTCTACTACGTCCAGGCGAGGTGGGTGTTACTGTCAACCCCGTTTTACCAATGAGGAAAGCAATGCTCACAGAAAGCAGGGACTTGCGGCCCTGGCCACATAGTTTAGTAAGTCAGAGTGTCACTTGGACATGCCAAGGTGGCCGGTTCCATTTCCGGTCAGGACTCAGCACACATACAAGAATCAACCAATGAATTCCTAAATAAGTGGAATGACAAGTTGATCTCTCTCTCTCCAAAATCAATAAATAAAAATAAATAAAGCCCTAGCTGGTATGGCTCAGCGGGCTGGGTGCTGGCCTGTGAACCGAAACATTGCCGGTTTGATTCCCCGTCAGGGCACATGACTGGGTTGTGGGCCAGGTCCCCAGTTGGAGGCCTGTGAGGGGCAACCAATCAATGTTTCTCTCCCTCTCTTTCTCCCTTCCTTCTCTTCTCTCTAAAAAATAAATAAAATCTTTATAAGTAAATAAAAATTGTTTTTATAAAAGGCAGGGACTCATAAGCAGAGCTGAGATTCAAACCAGGATTAAAGGGTCAGGCTCACTGAATTCGGCTATCCTGCCTCCTGCTGCAGGGTATTATCCAAAACTCGAAAATACGGCAAGAGAAAGACTGCATGTCCCCCCAGAGTGCCTAGGAGGCCCGTCCAAGACTCTGTGCAGCTGCGTGCTCCACGCGACTCGCTGCTATGTGCTGTCGACTAGGGTACAGGCTCTCTGAAGGAACATGTTCACTTGGAGGTTGAGGTCCCCTGGCAAGAGAGCTCCATACGGCCTCAGTGCCCTGTAGGAAATTAACAGTCTCGTGTCCAGGCCAGTAAGCTCATCCCAACATTCTTTATTCAACACCTATAAACACCCAGTCTCTCAATCACCCTTTGAGCCAGTCTTATTTAAGCTAGTTAAATGCGTCAATCCTGTATTTATGAGTCATGTTTGTACCTTTTACAAATTATACTTTTTCATACCACACTCCTCCCACAACCAGTCCCTAAAACAGATTTGGGACAGTAATGTGTTTATATGTCTACAGAATGGAACTTGTTTAGTACGTACAAACACATTTAATAATCAATAGATAATCAAGTAGATGTTACTGAATTTACTCCCCAAATAACAATGCGTGGCCAGCAAAGAGAACACCCATCCGGGATTTTCTCAACAGAAAGAGCTAGAAGACTCTCTTCTGGAGACAGCCACTAAGAACTCAGTGGGAAAGGGGCAGTCCCTGCCAGCAAGTCATCTGTCTACCAGGAGTGATTTTAGGGACACAGACACACACACACAGACACTGATGTCCAAGAGTCTCCTCGCCACCACCAGCCATGGTACTGCCTGGCTGGAATTCCTGCTCTCAAAGTCACCTCTGTGGACCACTCAGCGGAAGTGAGTTTGTCTCCAGGGTTTCACCAGGAGCCAGACGTCCAGGTGGGCGACAGATGCAAAAGGGAGGCGTCTGGCTACGTGGCAGCAACAGATGTAGTGCTCTGGGAGGACGTGGGACAAGAACTTACGATCTGGGGCATGTTAGTGACCCCCCCGTGCCTCAGTTTCCCATCCTGTAACACAGAGACCATGAGAACACAATTTACGGAGATGCAACAAAGACTGGCTGGGCTAGTGACCTGGAACGCGTCTACTGCCTTCTCCACTCGGCTTCTCTCTGGCAGGCCTGACTCCTGACTGTGTTCAGTGTTTGGTCTGTGAAAACACAGGGCATAGAGAACATGGGGCCACCAGCACGCACTAGATTCGAATCCAGCTTCAGGATAAACTCTGGCAGCTGCCTGAGACATGGGACAGAAACAAGCACTGCACAGGGTGGGAGGAGACTGGGAAGCTCGGCCGCTCTCCCAAGTCTGGCATAGCTGGGGAACATGGTCCCCACTCAGGAAAAGGGTCATTTTAGCTAAGTACCTAAGGAGAAGGCTTGGTCCAAGAATCAAATTTCTGTCCCCATTCCACTCTGGTCTCTCCTCAGCTGAGACCCTTAGAAAGGATTTAAGTACCATCTATTTGGTAATCCCACTGGGTACTTTCATAATCTAGACCCCTGTCTGCTCTCCATACACAATTACATTTCTGCAAGACTCGACAGGACCAGCAGAAAAACAACGCAGGCCACCACCCAAGATTCAAATCAAACCAAATCGCAAATGAAGGACGATGCGTAACATGCAAGCTCGTTTCACGTACTGCTGCTCTATCAGCCTCTTGAGACTGAAAATTAAAAATCTGGACAGAGGCAAGAGGGCCTAACATACCTACCCTGAACTCAACTGGCAGTGAATTTATTATTTATTGACTTAGCATTGACACCAGGTGGGAATCTGGATCCTTCCCTTGTCCCTGGGTGGCACTGATACTAGGATTTCTCGGGGAAAAGGGGGGACAGTTTTTACAAAAAAAGGAAGAGCTGAGAGGTAGGCAGCAGAAGTTGAGGCCTACAGTTTAGAAAGGGAGCAAAGAATCCTTCACCCACGTTTTACAGGTGTCTTCACTGGGGTTGGGCATCTATACCCCACCACCACCAGGGAGACAAAAGGCATTTTGAAGGAAATCATTAAATCTGCCCTGAGCAAAGGTGGCTGTGACTCAGCACTGGCCCCTCTTTGTCCCCAACAGTGGTGGAAGATGAGAACGCAGACAAAAGTCAGCCTGCACAAGGGAGCGGCCTCAGCAACGGGAACACTCCCTCCTGCTCCTTTCCAGCAGGGTGAGACACTCAGGGCGACCGGAGTCCCCAAAGCCTTCCTCACAAGCACACCCTCACTCAGACTCAGGGCTTCTCGCTGCTTTGGGCCCTTACCTCCCACCCCCTCTAGTAGGAGAGAAGCTGCTTTTCAGAGCCAATCTGCCTCCTGGCATCTTCTAAACCACATATTCCTAATCGCTCCCTCAACTGAATGGATACACCTCCAGGGGTGCAGGTGTGACCGTGAGACCGAAAACACGGGCCCTGGCTTGCTCACCATTGTCAGAGGGATGTTAGACTTTTGGCCAAGCGGAAATAAACCCTAAGTGGTTCCATTTTAAAAGCATAAGAAAAAAGTAAGTGCAGAAACTTGCTGCGGTGATGCTTCTATACTTATGCTTATGAGAAGGGGGGAAAGCATTCCCCGCTTTTGCATCCCTTCCGGAGAACACAAATACTGCTAAAATCAAAACTGGCAATAATAATAGGGCAACTCATTACCCTCCCCTTCCAGAGAGAGAGAGACCCAAGCTGTACCAGTTTATTGGCACTTACACTAACTCCGGGGTTGTGCTGCCTCTAATTACAATCTATTTTATGTAGTCTAGATTCATCCTTTTCTAATTTAGCTGACTTTCCTTTCTAGTTATTTGGACCCATATGGTAAACCATTCACAGCTGTGTTGTACACTCCATAGTATATATTTAACCCAAGGCCAATCTAGACCAAGAGACTCCTACAGATTTAAGTCTCCAAAACCTCTTGTTAATTAAGCAGTATTACTACTTTTGCATAGCTCTATCCAGCTTCTAACCAGACATAAATTAAGGTAAGTAATTGCACAGTCTACCTCAAGCCAGAGCAGAACACGTAACAATCACCCACTGGGTGTAGGTAACACACCCAAGAAATACTGAGATCCCTTCAAACTAAAAACAAAGCAGGCTTAGGAGAATGAGCTAAATTCATTTTGTAAAAACAGATCAAAGCTCACCCGGGGGCTCTTACCCTTTCCGGACACTGTCCAGATTCTGGAACTGCCCTTTGCTACCTCATCTGCCAGCTATGGGTCCCTACTCCCTGCACACACCGTGTGCTCTGGGGTCTGCGTACACTGGACTATTGGGTTAAATGTTTACCTTCCCACGCAGTCCCAAGGGCTGTGTGAATAAGATTAAATCCAGTTAATGAAATAAAATCCTTGCCTTCAAGAAGCTGACATTCTGATGGGAAGTGATCCATACACAAGTGTGAGTGACAAAAGCTATATATAATGAGACGCAGACCAAGAAATAATGGATCCTGTCTCCTTCTCAAAGAAAATTTAAAGAAGAGGCTGTGTATCAGCTTGGGAAGAGAGACGCGAGGGGACTGCCTGGATGTTAGAAATGGGTTAACACCCCCTCTGGAAAGTGGTGGCGCTCTCCTGCCAGAGCGAAGGCTCTGTCTGGAGCATGGAATAGCCTGGAGATGAAGACAGAAAAAGAGCCTGCAATGGAAGAGGCAAGGAGGCCCATTAAAAGGACACACGCCTAGCCATGTAGTTCAGTTGACTGGAGCATTGTCTCGATACGCCAAGGTTGCGGGTTTGAACAGAGCACATACAAGAATCAACCGATGGATTCCTTGGTAAGTGGAACAAGAAATCATTGTTTTTCTCTCTCTCTCCATTGCCCCTCTCTCTCTAATCAATAAATTTAAAAAAATTGTTTTTTAAAAAGGACAGATGTCAGGCCAAGTGAGAGATGCTAAAGGTGAAGGGGAAGGGATGGGTAAGAGCTGCTTTGGGATCTACCTTCTGACCAGTCCAGGGCAGCCTATAGATGTTGCCCAGGTCTGCCGCTCCTGTTAATCCTCCCCGCTCCAGGTCTGCTCCTTTACAGTCCTTGTGATTAACCCGCCACCACAGGTCACTTGCTCCCAGCTCTCGTACTGAGAGACTTACTCGGACAGTAAGGAAGTAGATCTTGCATCAGGTGCAGCAGGCACTACCCAGCATGCTCTGCACTTGCACACCCCCCCCACACACAGGTGTGTGCACACACACTTAGGTTACCCTTTCTAGGAGAGAAGACTAGATAGTCATCTTTACTTTTCCTGGTCTTCTGGCTTTTGTTTGTATCAGCATTTAAGGTTTACGCTTCGTTTCCTTTCATGTCCAGAAGTACCAATTACTCAGCATTGTGTTCTCCCCATAAAGCCTTGGAGGTGGGAGTGGGGTGTGGCAGAGCTTCTTAATTACACTGAAGGTAGAAGGCATTCTAAAAGGGAGGGCTAAGATCTTAATTAGCTCATTGTTAAGTGGTGTTAGTTATCTAAAAATATCAAGGGGAAGGAAAAGGAACAAAAGGGATTTTAGCCTCCCAACAAATGACTTCATTTTTGTTTGTAATTAAATTTACTGCCTTTCATTATGAAGTTAATATGTCATCATAATTGAAAACTTAGAGAATATATTGAAAGCAAAAGAAAGGAAAAGAATCAATTACCCATAATTCTGTGTATCAGTTAACACCCTTTTTCCTTTTTGACATACGGAAGCTGTGGTATAATCATACTGTATATGCTCTTTTATGTCCATTTCTTGATGTAAATGTCGCAGTGAGGGTAAATGTTAAAACAGTGCTCTGGAATTGTGGTGATGGTTGCACAACTCTGTGAATACACTAAAAAACAGTGAATTCTACCTTTTATATAGCGAATTGTATGTTATGTGAATTGTATCAAATAAAAATGTTAAAAAGTGTTCAGAAACTTTGTTTTCACGTCTCTGTGGCAGCCTACAGACATCCTATGTGCTACAGAGTGAGCTTCCACCACTTCCGGAGTCACTCCCCAACTAGAAGGTACCCAGCATTTACACGCCTGGTACACTGAGCTCTGCGTGGATACCGTATTCTTTGTTCTCAACAGTTTCCTAGAGGATGTTAAGGTTTTAAACATACTGACAATCTAGAAATTATTTTAAAGGACTGAGAGACAACACAAGAAAATTTAATTACTCTCTAAAATCATTAGGCACCAAAAAAAAAAAAAAAGTAAATAAAAATGGGTTCCTCAGTGGAACTCACTGGGCTTTAAGTCTGAAAGAGGACAGGTCCCTAAAGTGAGACCACAGATATGACGAGTCTGATAACAGTAGAATCGCATTTCTCACATCTGACACTCATTTAGCAAAGAGAAAAAGTGCGATCCTGGAAGGTTGGCATCAAGATATTGGGGTGCTGAAGCCTACAGCCTGGGGCTGCTCAGAACTGGTTCAAACTCCAGTCTGAAATAAGACCAAGAGACCTAGAGCATGCTAAACCCTCAACTGTGTCACCCATAAACTGGCCTCCTACACCACAGGGTGAATCTGAAGTTCTTCTAAGACGAAATGTTCCAAAAGTGCTTGGTTGCAATACCTGCCCATAATGAGCACTTAATAAATTCAATAAATAGTTTTCACTGGGATCACGGTGATGTCAGCTGCTTTGGACCAAACTAGAAAGCAGGAATCCAAGTCTCAGCTGTGCAGACATTTCTGCTTAGAAACTACAGTATTTTCCTGCTAACTTAGAAAGCGCCTGAAGGTATTTTTATTGCCATGGGAGTTTCAGCGGTTCCCAGAGTTCATTTGCGCAATCTTTACATTCCAGTGTGCTAAAAGCTTTCTCATGCAGGGATGAAAGCAGTCTTTGTCTCAAGCTGGGGAAAGGCACCGTCTTTGTCAGATGAGTTAACTGTTAGCCTTCCAGTGTGTTTCTCCGATGGCACAGTGGGAAGCCCCAGGAATACAGACACACCCAGATAATGAGACAGGGTGAGTTTTAGGAAAGTGGATTGTGAGTGTGTGTTTTCAGGTAAACTATTTTGGGCAATGTCAAAATGCCGAGCTCTGTGCTAAGGTGTTAAGAGTTACTTCACAATAACCCTGGGAGGTGGGAACTTTGATCAGTCCTACTTACTACTAAAAAAACGGAGGCTTAAGGAAGTTAAGTATTTTTCCAGACTCAGATAGCTAGTAAATTAGTGGCAGAGCCAAGATTTACAATGATGATCACACATGTTCTCATCTACTGCGCTTCACTGAGTAGAACTGACTGTAATGAGATAAGCCTTACAGACTTTAGTTTTACATTCTGATTAGTGACTTCCTGACTTCCCAACCTGATCTTTGACAAGCATGTTTAAGAGCACCAGAAAAGAAGACTTTTTAAAGGTCAAATTTAGACACTTCATTATTCTCCCTTCAGATGTCCCCTTGGAACTTAAGGCTGCTCAGAGACAGGTGATGCAAACCTCCATGTCCTGGTAGAACCACAGGACGTAAAGGATCTTTCTCCTTTTCTTTTTTTTAAAGATTTTATTTATTTATCTTTAGAGGGGAAGGGAAAGAGAAAAAGAGAGGGAGAGAAACATCAATATGTGGTTGCCTCTCACACAACCCCTACTGGGGATTTGGCCTGCAACCCAGGCATGTGCCCTGACTGGGAATCAAACCAGCGACCCCTTGCTTTGCAGGCTGGTGCTCAATCCACTGAGCCACACCAGCCAGGGCATCTCTCTCCTTTTCTTCCCACCTCTGGAAAAGTCACCAGTTTTTCCAAGGGTTTTAGGAAAGATGACCGTAAAACTTTATTCTCCAAAATAAAACAATTTTGAGAATGAAAAGGGGCACAATCAGTAAACGTGCGGGCATAACCCAGGACATATGGTCGTTCGGTAGGTTCCTAGGTCATCTGGGCTGAGGTTCCCTGTCCGTCAGAGACCTGGGTATGAGCATGTCAATAAGGTCACTCTGCTAGAAGAGAAAAATGTCTCCTAGCTTTTCAGAAAGAGTAAGATCCAGCAGCTCTGATTGCTGGGTCTTGTCTGCATCCAACATCACAGTGGAAAGGAAGTCCAGAAGGGAAAACAAGTGTGGGGGAATCATAGCATCCCAATAATCGCCATGTTTCCAGGGAGTCAGGGGGTGGGGCAACCCCAAAGACACATGCTTCGTTAACACATGAACCCAGAAAGTCAGAACATTTACTTCTGTAGACACAGAAAACAGTGTGATGACTTGAACAAGCTCTCGCTCAACTCTACACAATTAAATACTTTATTTGGTGGATTTAGATAAGGAGACTTTGTGCCTGCTGGTCCTCTCTTACTCATCCTGGAACTCAAGGAAACATACTCATTCCAACAGCTCTTTTATGTCCAGGCCTTAGGGGTGGTGTTAACTAGTAGGATAAAAAAAAAAAAAAGAGTCTGAATTTTTCTCTCATTAGATCAACCTGAAGAACAAAGCAGTAAAATTTCCCCAGCATTTTTCCAACAAAAGTAATGAAATTCAAGGGGAACCAGGACCAAAAAAATGCCCTTAGGGATTCCAGTGACCAATTTCTACCTTCACAGAAGAGGCACTGAGGCCTCAGAGGGTGCAGCTGGGCCCAGAGCGCATACCCAGCAGGGGGCCAGGCCTCCTGGCTCTCAGCTGAGGCCTATTTCCAGGTTAAGTGCTTTTCGGTTAAAACGCTATCTTGTTTTACATCTACTGCTCTCCAAAGAGAGGAGGGAGGGAGCGGGAGAAGAAGGGAAGGAGGAAAGCAAAAGGTGTGATGTAAGGTAGGGTTGAATCCACTCCATTAAAACAATTGCAGATGACCAAAGTATGGAGATTCAAGGGACAACTGCAAATACCCTAGTCAGAGCCCGAGGAGAGGAAAAGTGTATCACCTACCTTTGGTCTTGATGGCCGTTTCAATGTTCAGAGCGTCCCGGTCGGCATCAAAGTTGGTGTAGGCTTTGACCGACCCGTACGCATTTGTGGGTGTGGAGTGCTGAGGTTGAAAAAGAAACATACCCAAATCATACACATTTAAGACCCTCTTGTTGAAATATCGATTTCTAAAATAGATTTTTTTTCCTATTGTTTCTTTTAACAATTCAAACCCTTCTTAGACTCAGTGGCTATAAGGAGCTTGATTCTTTCTAATGAGAATTCTTCCAAGGCTCAGCGAGTTTGTAATATGCTGTCTCTATTTCCACTTATCTTACTTGAGTGTAAGCTCACAAGCAGACAACACAAAGCCAAGCATTTGAAAGCACCTGTTTATTTGGGAAGGTTTTGAAGAGCATTAAAACTGGGCTGGCAACAGTTCAAAACAAATTGAAAATGTGGGGATGCCTGAATAACAAGTGTGTTTAGCCAAGCTTTTGCAACGGGCACATGAATTTCCTCTTGGGCCTGTTGGCTGAGCTTACCATTCTTTTCAAAGCAAATGTAAACCGCCTGCCTGCTTGTCTCTATCAAGTAAGTGAGGAACCCCCTCCGCTGTGGCCTCTCCTGTGGCACCCAGGTGGTCAGGCCACATGGCCCACATCCTCCTTCGTGTCAGCCAAGTTCCTACTGCTCTCCTCTCTCTTCTGTCCCCTCCCCTTTGCTGCCTTTAACACTGTCCCCTCTGCCTACCACTCTTCCTAGTGTTTTATTATTGCCTTGTAAACCATACCCTCCTCCTTTCCAATGGTTTATAATATTCCCCCTCCTGGTCGGAAGGACCCACCCTCACCCCACCCCAGAATGAGGTGAGGGCAATAGCCTGCTTCTACAATGGTTTTCTCTTCCAAAGTGTCAGCTTGCCTACTTCCTGGAAATGCTCTTGCAGCTTTCCCCACCCCTGCTACCTAGCCCCAAAGCGAAGGCCAGACTAAAAGAGGATGGGCAATGTGGTTTTGGTTAGCTGAAGGCTGGTGGCACCACCTACCACACCCCACCTTCAGTGTCAGTGTTCCCCATCCTGAAATCCTCCCACTGCCTCCCTCGTACATAATACCCATCGTAATGTGATGAGTGCCGTCAGCTCAGTTTCTGGGAAAAGTCAGAGACTAAGGTGCCCTGACCCACAGGCATTACATTACAGGCACCCAGCTCCCGCACCAGTTGCTTTTACTAGCAGGGAGGTTGTACAGATCAGCTACTAAGAGGCCGTCCTCTTCAACATCTCCGAGGACAAGCTAGAACTCTAAGTTCAGAACGGGACAAAACATCTCAAAATGTACTTGTCACCATCTTGGCCAAGCAGTAAATCCAGTTCCTATTTATAACTCTGAAACACAATAAAATACCAAGGTGTTTGCCATCTAACTTCACTTCTTAAACTTTCCAGTAAGATTAACTCAGTGGACATGGAGGACGTGTGCAGGAAAAGGTAAAAACAAAGAGCTATTGTGAAATGGTCTGTGTGGTGGCTACAGACTGTGGATGGAACTCGAAGGGAAAACGTCTTCCTATTTATTAGCAATGCCATCAATGACTTACAAAGGCAGACAGTCTGGTCATTGAGCCATATCAAACATGGCTTCATTCACCAGGTGCTATGTCATCCTATTCCAAAAGAGTGAGTAGGGGAATATTTTGCATAATTTTTTAGCATCTATGGAGACAAAATGAAATGGATAACTGAACCTATTCTCTGTAAAATCCACTCATCTGAAATCAAATTATCGAGGCAAAAGTGATCTTTCAAAATACTGGGTAAAACATGCCATTTTCTACTGCAGGCCCATCTCCCTGGACAGGGAAACGCATCACACAGGAGCAGAGCAGCTTCAGAGCCCTCTCAGGAAGCCTGGTACTAAAACAATCTAATGATCAGATCCATTAAAGAAAGAAAACACTAGCTCCTGGACTTGTCTGGACCCAACGGCAGCTTGTACTGTTGCCCACAACCTTGGGCACAAGTTCCAAAAGGAAAGGTCAGGCTTTCTGCACCACACACGGTGCTCACGTGGACGCCATCCTTCTGAGCGCTTAGAGGCAAGCACCCTCGGCAACAGAGGGGTCCACGTGCACACGGTCCAAGCTGCTGTCAGCCCACCACGAGTTCCTTTGTATTTTAATTTAATTGAGAAATTATTTTAAAATATCTCCAAGATCTGCCTACAAACCAGTACCGGGATTTTGTAAAAGCCATTTCCCCAAGATGACCTAAAAAACGTATGATGTGATTAGATAGCTTAGATATTCATAATTTATATTCTCCTTGATTCTCAAAGTATTTGCAATGACATAATCTCGTATACAGTTTCAAATTTTTAAACTGTAAGACAAAGAAGCAAATGCATCAGAATGTCCATGTTCACGTATTTCCTGGGAAAGACAATTAAAAAGAATTCCAAGCTCCAACAGCCAAAGCAAAAAAGGAAATAATGAATTACAGTACTTCTGTTATTTAAACAAGAAGAACAACAAAAAACATCCCAATTCTTTGGGAGAAAAGCTTTCCCAGGTGCTTAAAAAAAAAAAAAAAAAAAAAAAAAAAAAAAAAAAAAAGGTATACATTCTTGTCTGAAATAACTTCTGGGACACTAAGAAGTCCCAAACGCTCAGGATCATTTTTGAGATGGCCAGCCATTAATAAAATCCCAGGGCATGACATGAGAAGCCATACATCATCATAACAATTACTACCACTGACATGATAAATACATAGCCAAACAAAATTCTAGCCACCTCAGTGTCACTAGTGTCTGTCCTATTTTAATGTGATGCCAAAAAAGTTTCTAGAGCCAAAATATTTCTTTCAAATCGAAGTCCTAAGAACAGCTAAAGTAACGGGGGAAAAGGAGAACCAAGAGGGGAATGACTGCCTGAGTTCTGCCCCATTTTCTTAGATGCCCAAGGAAAGGTAGTAGGAGTAGTATCCAGAGATGTCCAATTTGCAAAAATGACACAAAATGAAAATGATATACTTACATCACCCTCCAAGCTGAGCTTGCACAGAATTTCGTGAACAGTAGACATTTTGAAAGCAGCTGGAAAAAAATTAAGCAAAACATTTTTAGGAAGAGGCTTTCCTTTCCCCGGACGCACAGTGATTCATTACACTAATCTCTACTTCTTGGACCATTTCATCTGACAATATTAAAGTAATTTTTACAAATACATGCAATCCCCGTCTCATGATTGGGAAAATTAAAGTTTGGTGATAGCTTGCCTTAGGTCTGGGATGGGCTGCTGAACAAGCCAGTCTTTCTCCTGCTTTGTTTGAACAGGAGCTGGGCTGGGATGACGGATTTGTGATACAAAAACAAAATGCTCTCCAAGGCTAAAGCAACTTGTTGTTCCAACAGGACAGAACTGAGCCTTCCACTTCTCGTACAAAGTGATAGGCTTGCCAAACCTGTCACAACTTCTGTTATTTCTTACCAGTAATCTGACATATTGAAAGGGGCCTGAAACTATGAGTATGAACCGAAATCAGTATCATTCTCATACTGGCCCATTCCTAAACGGAACCTTTAATTACTATCCGTAATTATTTTCTTAACTCACAGATGCTTAGAAGATATTAAGCTGTTAATGAGAGACAGGGGATAGATTTTCTGACATTAACTCATTCCATTAAAGACTGATCCTTGCATTTAAGATTCAAAATGGCTGAAATGAAGTCATCTTCTGGCTAATACACTTCATCGGGCCGTGGCACTGCGGCTTGATGAACTGGCTTCCCAGCTTTGCCATCACACAATTCTCGGAATCGATACACCAGGCCCTGCCGATGAAAAGTGCTCAACTGGCATTAGATTTGTCTCACCGGAGCCAAGGCAGGTTATTCAGCAGCAGCATCCCCCAAATAAACAAAACAGCAGAGCTGCATCCTGAACAGTGGGAATAACACCTGAATTGTAGCATCCCCTCCTTTGGTACTTTTGTGCTTAATATTCTTTGATCAAGGAAATTGCATGCATGCAAATTCAGCTTTCTGTTCTCTTCCAACTATTTGCTTAGTCTAAATATTTTCATAAAACTGGCTTGGAGGGAGAATTGACACAGACACTTACTGTTGTCAGAAGGCTTTAAACTAACTCAGGTGGGGATTCCAGGCTCAGTGTGGGGTGGAGGCGGGGAATGTAAGGGAAGAGGATTCTCCTTCGTTTTGGTTATATCTGTATTTCTGCAAGATTGCCATCCCCATCTCTCACCTAGACCCCTTCTCTCTTCTGAATGCTCACAGATGCTTAAGCACAGCAAAAAGAAAACCACAGCTATTCTAATTCCCCCCACTCTCACAACTCTGACACCCACCCCCAAATATCCTAGTACTGGAATATAATCCTAATTTGCAAAGTCTTCCTCTATAAATAAACTGTGGTACATCCAGACAATGGAGTGATATTCAGGGCTAAAAAGAAAGAAGCTATCAAGCTATGAAGGAAACTTAAATGCACATTACTAAGCAAAAGAAGTCTGTCTGAAAAGGCTACATACTGGATGACCCCACCTACATGACATTCTGGAAAAGGTAACACCAAGGAGACAGGAAATGGATCAGTGGTTGTCAGGGATTGGAGCGGAAGGATGGAGAGATAAACAGGTGGAGCAGAGAGGATTTGGGGGCCATAAAACTATTGTGTATGATGCTCTAATGGCAGATACACATCATTATACCTCTGTCAAAACCCACAGGACGTGTAACACCAGAATGAACCCTAATACAAACTGTGGACTTTGACTGGTAGTGATGGGTGAATGTGGGTCATCAGGTGTGACAAAGGTGCCACACTCAAGTGGGGCTGTTGTGAATGTGTGGGGCCGGGAATACATGGGAACTCTGACTCGCCACTCAGCTTTTGCGGGAACCTAACAATGCCCTAAAAAAGAGAGTCTGTTTTTTCCTCTCTCAAAAAGGCTAGCTCTGGAGGTGGGCCCTCCAACAGAGCAGCCACCAGCCGCACGCGGCTGTCAAGCATCTGAGAAGTGTCCCGTCCAAATGGAGATAGACGTGCTTTAAGTGTAAGTACACGCTAGATTTGGAAGACTTAGTATGAGAAAAAATGTAAAAATCTCTCAATAATTTCTATATTGATTATATATTATATTTATGATGTGTTAGGTGTAATGGGTTAAATAAAAAACTATTTAAATTCAATTTTACCTATTTCTTTTACTTTAAAATAATTTTTTTAAATCTTCGCCCAAGGATATATTTATTGCTTTTAGAGAGAGAAGAAGAGAAAGACAGAGAGAGAAACAGGCCTGGCTGCCTCCTGAATGTGCACCAACCAAGGATCAAACCCACACCCTGGGTATGTGCCCTGACCTAGAATTGAACCCACAACCTTTCGGTGCATGGGACGACACTCCAACCGACTGAGCCACCGGGCCGGGGCTTTTTTTCTTTTTTTTTAATGTGGCTACTAGAAAGTTTACAATTGCACATACGCAGTTCACATTCTGTTTCTACTGGACAGCACTGGTCTGGAGGTCCAGTCCTGGTCCCCAGCCTTTGAAGTGGCTAGTTCAGTTAAAGACCAAGTTTGAGATTCTTTGTAAGACAAACAAGTTTGAGTCTGCTCAAGAAATCCCCAATTTCACCTTGGGCCAACAAACATTCCAAACGGTCTCATCAGTATCGTCAGCCTGAGAATCACCAAAGCAGAGATAAAATGCCTCAGCTTTGGACATTGGAGCCACTCAAGCCCAGGCCTTGACTATTTACTGCCCCTGGGGCTGGGTGAAAAGTAGACCGACAAGTTCTGCACTGAAGGGTCAGCTGTTGTCACCTGCCTTGCAGAATTCTAGTCCGCACTGTGCACCCCTAAGAAATAAAAACGCCAAAACACACAGCGGACTGGTAAGTCAGTTGCAAACAGAGTTGTTCCTCTGCTCAAGGAAGTGTGGATGAAATTCCATTTATTTATTAACTCGAGGACCTCACATTGGTTCTGATGTCTAAGAAATCTCAACCACAGAGGCACAGTATGTTTTCACTGTGCAGTTCTCTCAAGCTGCCTTTCCAGCTCTGAGCGCTGGCTTTGCAGACAGCTGCCCACCATAACCGTGAGCCACATGCCACCCTCAGTAGGCACCAACCAAAGTCTGACATACACTCTCCACTCATGGTCATTCTTCTCCCATAGCCACCATGTACTGAGGGGAGACAGAAAACAGGGGTGTTTAAAAACCCCACAAATCTTCCTTTGCATGTTATTGTCTACAAGTTGTGCTGCTTTCATCACATCAGTCCACTGATCGGTGCCACTATCAGTTAAATTCCCCCAGCGGGTCTTGTTCAATGTCCATTCTTGGAACGCAGCTATGCTCACGACTATACCACCAACGCCAACTCAATGTCCATTCTTAAGTGGCGGTCTCCAAGAGTGGCACGTGAACCCAGCCTTAGTGCCCTGCACGTGGGAACCCGGCCTCAGAGCCCTTCACGTGGGAACCCAGCCTCCACATGGGAACCCAGCCTCCACATGGGAACCCAGCCTCGGTGCAGGAATCCAGCCTCAGTGCCCTCTATCCACTCCCCAGCAAGAGTGGACTTAGGCCAAATTGTTACTTGCTTCTCACCAAACACACCTTACTCCTTTAATCCACAGAGCCCTGATTGGTCCTTCCTCCCCCATCTCCTTACCCTCCATTGTTCCTCTCCTTATAGACCCTGCCCATCCCTCGAGTCACCACCAGTATTGCATCTGCACTAGTGGGGCAGCTACAGCCCCCGTTCCACAGAGCTCTCTCCCTCCTTTCAATGCTGGACGCACTTACTGATGCTACTAGATTTATCCACTGCGTTCCTGCCATGTACCAAAGATTCAGACAGCAAAGGCTTCAGTTCAATTCAGTGCACCAGGCAGTCTGTCTTACCTCATCTCCCTGAGTCTGTTCACCCACAGATTTAAGAGTATCTTCGCATAGTCTAGGCACTAAATGAACACTGAGAAACAATGAGCTGATATTTTACATAGTTAACATTTAATACATGTTTTATTTATACATGTTTTATTTACATGTGTTGCCAAAAAAGCAAAAATGCCAATAACTACAAAGTAATATCCATGAAACTTGCTATGACTCCACACATGTCTTTTGAATCCATATAAGTATTTCCTATTTCATGCAAGCTTAATGGCAAACTTAATTTCACCTTAGAAATAAACTATGGCCCCTGTTTCTTTACTGAATCTAATCCCCCTGGCAAAGCAAAGTCATTATGTGAATGATTGATTAGTCTCTAGAAGAAATAGTTGGCTTTCCCACTCTTGTTTGTTAAAACATTAGCTTAATATTGTATATTTGATTAATGAGATCGTGTCAGGGTGCTACTGCCCTTGAAAGTGAAAAGGAAAGTCTTGGCAGAGCTGTGCTTGGTTACACACCCTGGGAACACTGCAGTAATCTATCAACCCCCCCGCAAGCACGCACTGGCCTGCACCCCAGCAACGGCGGTGACAGGCCCGCACACAACTGTGAAACGCAGGCCCCACGCTGCAGGACCTTCAGCTCTCTTCCCTCCATGCCCCAGTGACACACCTAAGAGATTAGCCCAGGGCGCTCCGCCAATGAGCAGGAAGAGACGGGGATTGGTCAGAATCCGGGCCCTCCGACTCTGGGGTCTTTGCCCCTTCGCCTTCCCCACAACGGTTCTCCATTCTAAAGATGAAAGATGAAGACATCGGGAGAAAGAAAAACAATAGAAGTGAGGTCAGCTAAGGGCTGAAAGGGTGAAGTGCTGACTAGTTGGAGAAGGGCAATGATTCTGGAAGATTCCAGCCAGAGAAACTTGGGGAAAGCCTGGGGAGGTGGAATGGAGGCTGTCCCTGGGTGTCAGCAGAACCAGAGACCAGGCTTAAAACAAGCCTTGTGGGGGGCCTAAAATGAAAATTTCTGAATGGTGCAAATTTAAGCTTGGAAATACTGGAGGGCCAGAAAGCTAACGTGATTTGTTCCCGATACTCATAGTATCTGTTCACAACATTTGCTCTGGAGGCTGAATTTTCTTACTGACAATAAGAGCTCTGCCTTAATGTACCTATTGTTTTAAATGAAAATAAGGTCTACGTGCCTCCGTGAGGCGATTCCATTCCCACTGACTGCTCACCGCAGTGTAAAATTCCTAAGAGCATTTAAAGCAGGACAAGCGCCCTGTCTCTGGCAGGCTGCTCTACAGACAGAACATGGACGTGGCAGCCAGCGTCACTCCTGCCAGCACTTCAGCCTCACCCAGATCTCCAACTGGTTTCGACATGCAAAAAAAATCAGCAAGTTCTATCTGTTGACGAGTACCTCTGCATACCAGTACTTTCCATTCCCAGAGAAGGGCTGGGTTACCAGACAAGATCATTAAAATGGTCCCTTATCAGGGAAAGTTTTTCCTTTAAGAAAACAGAGAGACTTACTGAAAGAGGCACACCTACTCAGGCTGGTTTGAAATAATTCGCCACTAGAGTAAGAACAGACTCACTCAGCTCTACCCCACCAAGGAAACAGAACAGTTTCCTCTGGTCTTGAAAATATTCATAAATGAGACTTAATTGTCTGACTGAAAAAGCTCTTGAGTAAAAAGCTTAACATTAATGAAAAACTGTTGAAAAACAAGTAATTTACAGTTAGCATCAGGACTAGCTTAAATTTAAGGGTTTGTCCTTTTTTTAAAAGCCCTATAGATTGGTTTGTATATTATCGTTTCACTTCAAATACATAGAACAAAAACAGAACAAGTGAAACAGCTTTAACTTCTGCCCACAAAAGAAAGGTCAAGTTTGCAAACAGGTTGAAACAAACAAAAAAGTAAAACCTAAAAGTCAGCACTTGAAATAGTAAAAATAAGCTCTACTGAAATGAATTAAGAATCAGCTCCAGGAAGACCACGTATTCATTCGCACGAACAAAAGCGTGTTGCAACATGGCCGGTCTGCAGAGCAGAATCTGACTCCAGCCCAACAGTTTCGCCGACACGCCCACTTTATAGTTTCATTGTAGTGTTGACGCATCTCCACAAAACACAGCCCTAGCAACCATGCTGAATCAATCAGGGACTCGATGACACAAAAGAGGATTTTTAAAACCAAAAAAAGGAGGGGGTGGAGGGAGGTGGAGGGTTGGGCTTCCCCATCAAAAACCTTACTGTGCAAAATGCTGGGTCTAAGGGACCAGACAGCAATTTTAAACCAAAAGGGGAGAAAAAGAAACACAGGAGTCGGGGTGTGCAGGGAATTTCCCCTGTACTCCACTCTCCAACCTCCAAAACATTTTTATTTAACAGAACCTTCCGGAAAGCACATACTTTCTCCTTGGTTTTATGGTCTTAATTAATGCCTGAGTCACAGGGCCAAGTCATCTCCACAAATCCTGGAATTCTGCCCAGTGGCCGGGATCATAATGAGCAGGACGGACACACAGAACTTGCTCTGGCTTGTCCCTTTTGTTGCCTGATCTCAATCGATTTTTGTTTGCTACCTACAGACAGGTTGCAGCCTTCTGTTCTCAGAGCCTCTCCACACACGGTCTCCTGATCGGGGATGGAGTGGGCGGAGAGAGACCAGCAGGAAGAATGACCTCAGTTGGCAGGAAGCACTTTCAGAGTTGAGAAATCAAGGCCTTCACATGGTCAACTCAATTTCAGCGTTTTATGGCCTGCAAATTGTGTGTCCAACGGGACCCTGCTGCCAACAGAAAAAAGGTCTAAATTCACATTCTGGACTTTACCTACTGATTCATAAATGTCTCTTACACGCCGCAAGCACACCAGCCCCACAATCAGACTGGACTTGTAATTGTTCTCCAAACCCTCAGCACTGTCCTGCCACCTCCAGGCCGGGGTTCTCCAAGTTCCCTCCACTAGGAACTCTCAGTCACCACCAGCTAACATCCCCCTGAGGCCTCTGGCCACAAACACTGCTACCTTTTCCCCTGCTCTGCGCTCCTGTGGCTGTTGTGTGGCTGACATTTCAGAGCCGAGTGTACCTAGGCGGTCCTCCATTCTACCTGCCCGTGGGGTTTCCGTGTTACTCATCCCGGTGTCCTAGTGGGTCTGACCGAGCACAGCGCTCAGCACACACCAAGCGATCGGTCACATGTTGGGAGGGCTTACACACACCAGGTCTTTCCACATTCTGTCTTTTCCCCCTTCTCTTCCAGTGCACTCCCCTGCCTCAGCTTCCTTTGTCTCCCTCAGACTGAGCGTTTCCAGGGAAATTCCAGGGCCACACGTTCAGAGCTGGGGCCTTCGGTGCCCAGCTGCTGCGGAAGTCTGTGCGAAGCCTGGCCAGTCACTGGAGGGCGCATTCTCTCTCATGACGTGCAGCCCATTCCCACCCTGGCTCGGCACCCCACCTCCGTCCCGTCAAGGCCCTGGGGGCCTAGCTCTGTCCACTGGGCAAGGTTGAAGTGTAGCCTGTATTTCCTGTGGAAGGAGGTGGGGAGGAAGGATTTGAAGAGTGGCCTTGGGACTCTGACTTCCTGTGAGCTCTGCGCAGCAGACTGGGAGTGGTAGGGAGACAAAGGGCAGGATTCCAGTCACAGCCACTCCTGTGGGTCAGACCTTCCCACACCACGCCCAGGATTAGACTACTTGGGTACTACTGACTTCTCTCTGACAAGATTGAGCTCAGACGGCTTAACGACTTCCAGGTGTACCCTGAAAAGGCGATTTGGAGGTAATCTCCTGAGAACCACCCAGACCAAGCCTGGGTATCCCTGACCCCTCCTGCTGACCTGGCCTGCAACAAAGTAGATGGGGACTGCCTCTGCCCATAGGAGAAGGAAAAATACACCAGAACGTGAAAGGGCGGAAGGACTTTTTTTCAAAGACTGGAATTTCCTCTGAGTTAGCCAAAAACTAGAATAGGGCATGGTACCAGGGAAAATGAGGGGGGTGGATTCTCATGTCAAAAAAAAAAAAAAAAAAAAGGAGCATTGCTTTTCTATCGAATTCTCACAGTCAAATCCACATTACAGGTTAAGTCACACTAACTTTAAGTAACAGTTTCCCTAAGGTTAAATCTGATGCTCAGATGTGAGGGACAACTAGGTTAAAAAGACAAGGAGCCCCAGCCAAGATTGCGAACTAATGTGGATTTGGGTAATTGTAACATTCAAAATCCAGTTACTGCCTACACAATTCACTTACTTTGTCTACTTTCTGTCTCTGGTTCACTGCAGTATCCCCAGTGCCTAGAACTGTGAGTAGAACATAATAGGTGCTTAAGAAATACTGTGGAATGAATTCGTGTTTAAAGCAGCCCAGCGGGACCAGGATTCCTTTGTGACACACCCACCCTCCCTTAACCAAAAAGGGCCAGAGCCCCACCCAGGCAGAACGAGAACAAAGGCTCATGACTGCCTGCTGTGTCTGGACTAGAGTCTAGGCCCCGTAGTGCAGGAAGAGCCTACAGACCTCAAAATCAATAGTGGTTATAGAAAGATATCTACCTTGCCAGAAAAACTATTTAAATCAGACATTAATCAGGAAACTAATGGCCAGGACTGCTGGCCTGACGTCAATCAATACATCATTTCAATAGCTCAGGCCTGACCGGATGGTAAGTACTGAGACGCCGCCAATCCCAGATCAAGCTCCTGAGCGAAGTCAGTGAGTCAGCAATATTCCTCGGGCATGTACCCCAAGCAGGTCATTCGGCACTGCAGGAAATTACAAAATCCAGGGGGTCTCCACATGATAAAGCCCCAACCGAGAAAAAATGCATACTAATGGCCACACTCTTTCACTGCAGATGCGATGGACAGTTTTGGAGAAACTCTTGAAGCTTTTAGAGAACAGGCGGATTTAGGATAAGCGAGGAAAGTGCTAAGTGGGAATATCTTAACACCATTCACCTCTCTAAACGTGGCTCCATCTAAACTCTTCCCTCACTGCCTGAATGTTACATTATGTGTCTCCTTGACTCCATAGCCCTGAACTCTATAAATTACAAATCTGTTCAGGTAACAAGTTTTTCTTGTTTTTTAAATAACTCCTCTAGATTGCTGAAGATTCTAGAACCATCAACCATTCCCAATATTGAATATTAATGCACACAAGTGAATAAATTCAATTTGCTAACTCTAGCTGGGTGTTAAAGACACTGAAGTAGGAAGGAGGAGGGAATGCAGAAGTGGCTAAACTTGGGTGGCTTTTGTAAATTGTCAGGAAAGGTCTCTAAGAAGGCAGGAGAAAGGCAGAGAAAAGTGGAGGAGGGGGCAAAGACATAATCTTCCAATTAAAGTAATTTAATCTGGGTCAACTTTAAAACTAATAAAAGTCCCCCAAAAAATATTTCAATGGTTTATTCTCCCTACCCATATACCCTCCCCCTTACCCTTCCACCTTTCCTCCCCCCATCACCCTACCACCCAAATTAGTCCTTAGAAACCAGTGCATCTTAAGTATGTTTTCTGGGGTAGCCTGGGAACCTAAGCACCTCCTGTAACATTGTTTCAGTGCGAAAGTGCATTGTTTTTCACACCATCAAGTTCCAGAGGGGCATTCAGTTTTGAACAGAATCTGTCTGAACTCAGGGCCCCAGGTTCCTGGACTCCAGAACTTAACAGTTCGTAGAAAAGACCCAACGTGCACCCAGAAGGCCATGCCCTTTACACACAAATTCAGGACACCCATAGCTTTAAAACTGCAAATCTTGACATACAAAGGACACTCTACAACTGCCTGGCACTTAATGTTTTCAGTATGCTTTACATATTTATTTCTGAGTGAACATGTTTTTTGAAATTTTCGGTAATTACCTTATGGGAATGGAGGTTAAAAAAATTGGCATCCTTAAACCACTTTCATAGGTAAGGAAATTGATGCTCACCTCCGACGTTGAGAACAGCCAGCGGAGGGAATCCAGCCCTCCCACACCAGGCGCTGGGACCCACTCCACAGAGCTGCAGGGAGAGGCCCAGGGGCCACACCCTTTTCTCTACCCTCAGTCCCTGACTCACTGTGGCATCATCGACACAACCCTCCCCACAGAACCCCGGGGGGCACTTCCTTCCTGATTCAAAAGGGGTCAACCAAGTGGAAAACTCTCCAGATACAAGGAAATCAGAAGTTGCTCTCTCGCAAGATAACCTAGACAAAGGAGAATGAGCTGAGGGTTTTTTTTTCATTTCGCTTTGGGGACCAGGGTTGCTACTAAAAATTCCCACCCCTCCTCCTCCCCCCGCCGCTGCTCTCCAGCTGGTCGGTTCAAGTTCCACAAACACGCATTTGTTTCAAGTAAAGTAACTTGTAAAAGATGGGGATTACTTTCTAAACTGTCGGAGAGCTTTTGTTAAACGTAGAGGTAAATGCTCAGCGTTACTTCTCCGCTAGGGACCCGCGGCTCCCAGGGCAGCCACGCCCTGCTCCCGCGCCAGTGCGTCTGGAATGCGGGGCCTCCCTCTGCACCCCTCCCCTGTGCGGCCTCTCCGGGCTTCCTGGGAACACTTCGGGGGACTGCACGACCCTGTCTCTCTAACCTGCACCCCAACGTGGGGCAGAACTGGCCACTCTCACTCCAGCTGGGACCATCTTGCCACTGCGCCCCCTCTCCACAGAGCCCTGTGCGGACCACCCCCCAGCCCCTCCGTCAGACGGCCTACAGGGTCCCCGTCGCCCGAGCTTCTCTTCGCAAAGCCGTCTTCTTCCCGGTCTCTCCGCGCCCCGCTAGCACAGCGGCCCCCGGGCCATAGCGGGAGGGAAGGGCGCGTCCCGCTTACCTGGGCCGGGCGCTGAGAGCTGTGAGAGTCCGGAGAAGCAGAGCGCAGCGGGTAGGCCAGGGTGGGGCTTTTATAGCAGCGACATCCCCGCTGTGCAAGCGGGGCCTGCCCCGCCCCGCCCCGCCTCCCGGTTCCCCCGTCCACTCCCGCCCGGAGTCCGGGTGACTCACCCTCCCCGACCCGCCAGCCAGGAGGGCCAGCCCCGCCCTGGAACGTTCCCCCAGCCTCACGGAGCCCGAGCGGCCCGGGCGCCCCCGGCCCTGCCCTCCATGAAGACGCCCCCGAGGCTTTCTCGAGGGCCTTCGGCCTCGTTTCTTCCTCCCTTCCTCATTTTACTACTGGAGCGCCACGTGGCGTGCTCAGCCCCGGCTTAGATTAATAAATTAACAGGACTTTAGTAGATTCTGAGCTTCGTTAAATCACTTTTTTTTCTTTTCTTTCTTTCTTTCTTTTTTTTTTTTTTGCGTCGATGCGATGGTAGGAAAAACTGATCCAAAAAAACCTAAGTCGTGATTCCCCTGAGCTGGGGCCTTTGGCATCCAGCTCCCCATTACCGTCCGCAAACCTGTTAGCTTAATCTCTGGCCAGCAGTTCCCAGGAGGAGCGCGGGGAGGGCGATCCTTCGGCTGTAGCCCCGCCAAGACTCTGAGCCTGCAGGGAGGCTGGAGCCAGGATTGGGGAGGAGGAGCAGAAGCCAGGAGCCAGCCCCCAGCCCCTCGCTGCGCCGGGAGTCGCCCTTTTCCTGGGAGAACTCTGCAGCGCTTCTCTCCGAGCCTCTGGGGCCCGGACTCCGCGCCCCGCGTCGGGCAGCTCCGTGCGTCCTCGTGGCTTGCCTTCCCGGGCTGGGTGGGGCGGGTGGCTTTGAGCCTCCAGTTCCAACAAAGAAGTTTCCTGTCTTCTTTCACAACGGTCGGTTTTTCGCAGCTGCTTAGCCAGTTCCCTCGCTTGGTTTTGCTCAGTTTCCCTCATTTTTCTTCCCTGCTTTGCTTCTGCAGGGGCAACATGTGCGCAAACAGGTTTTTACGTGTGGCGGCGCAGGTAGTGGACTCCAACCTCAGACAGGAATGTTTTGCGAAGAGTCGCAAAGACCTCTCACTGCAGCGCCTTTGCATCCCCCCCTTTGACACTCACCTCGTGCAGCTCTTTCTCCTAGTCTTAATGCTTCCATATTTAAATCTCCTATCTTAACGTTCATTTCTACTTGCCAGCTGAGCATCATCTCACTTCTGGGAATCAAAAGTGACAGCAAGGCCAAAAGACATCCGTTGGCATTCCAGTTAGCTGCGAAGTCCAGGCTGCAAACGGGGTCTCAGGACACTCAGCCCAGAGCTCACTGTTACCCTGTCTGTCCACTTGGAATGATACCTGATAGGACCTCTCAGAGGGACAAACAGAAAATAAAGCAATTGTTTTGATACAATTTCTGATTTACATTGATAGCTCTTCAATTTAGGCCAAAAGCCGAAACTGTGTTTACTGCCCACTACCCTGAGCATTTCGGGACAGACAGTAATGGTTGGACAGGATTCTGCCATCTTTTTCTACTCCTGTAGGCGATTCCTCAGCCTCATACTCCTAATGGTGCTGTGGTAGGCCCACTACAGAAGATTTAAATCAAATCATGTGGAATACATGCAAGGCACCAAGTACACACACAAAAAAGTCTTCGCTTATCTTTGGCATCCCGCAGACCCGAACAAACAAATCTACGCAACAGCCAGACTTTGCTTCATGCTACAGAACTTACACTGATGTTATTATGAAAACGAAGTAATTAGAAGTCGTGGTTTGCAAACATCTGAGGAACGTGGGGCCAGTAAGTACGAAAGAACTCACAAATCGCTCAGTGCCAAGACCCACTGTTTTCTTTCTTTCTTCTCGCCCTGTGGCCGGGGAGAATGTTTTTACTACAACAGATCTCAGAGTACGTCTGCTGTGAGGCGTACGCACTGTCCTCTCGGGCCTCCGATTTGCTTTGTTCACACTTTACTGTACCTCCACACCTAACAGTGCCTGGCTAGAAATGACAGGCGCTCGCTAAAAAGTATGGAATGATAGCATTATTCACCTAGTAATAGGACGTCAGAGCAGAAAGAGGCCTTAAGAGATCCATTTGCCCAATTCTAGATTGGTATAGAAAGAAGACAATGGAGCACAAATAAAGTCTCCTGCCCAGTCCAGAGACTGTTACACCCAAGTTACTTGTGGCAATGTAACAGATGCCACCCAAAACCTAGTGGTTAAAACATGAGCATTTATTTGCTCTTAACTTTACAGTTTGAACAGGACTCAGTGGGGATAGCTTGGCTCTGTTCCCTGTGATAGTGGGTGGGGCAGAACTGTGAGAAATAAATTTCTGTTCTTCATAAGCCATGCAACATGGAAGTTTAATGTTGTCGCCCAAACGGACTAAGACACCGAGTAATATTATAGTCTCCAAAGATGACCGCAGTAATATTCCCCATCCCATATGTTCTTCTAGAACGTTGTCACTTCCCCATCAAAAGGAGGAGGGTATGCCCACTCCCCTTGAACTTCATGGCCCATTCTGAATTATACGATCAACAGAGTACAGCCGAAGTGATGCTGTGACTTCTGGGGCTAGATCATGAATGCATTTCTATCTTGTGTACTTGGGACACGTGCCTGGGAATGCAGCCACCATGCCGTGAGGAAGCCCAAGCAGCCTGTGGTGGGGAACCAGGGTCTTCAGCTGACAGCCAGGACAACTAGCCAGCTATGTGAGCCACCTTGAAAGTGGACCATCCAACCTCCTGTTGAGCCACCCCAGGTGAGGCTGCCTACAGCAAAGACCTCCCCACTGAGCTCTGCCCAAACTGCACACTAGTGGACAAAACAAATTCTTACTGTTGTTGTAAGAAACTAAATTTTGAGGTGATTAGTTATGCAGCAATGTATAACTGAAACACTTATCATGAGAGGGAAATGCAAGCAGTACATTAAAAGGCTCAGGTTGTGTTTCTACAATCATAATCCTGCAAACAATGTGTATATGTATGTAAAGGGTAAAATACTTATTTTGCATAGTAGAAAATAGGTACTATTTAAAACTGAAAACTTAGAAAATACTGACATGCTATTTAGAAACACAAGGTCCGGCAGAAGTAACGCCTGCTTGAGTGTGGTTGGTAGGGTAATAATATGGGTGTAATAATGTATAATTTTAATTTGAACATTTCAACTAAGATGTCATATGGTGTGCTTGAGTGTGATATCATTATGTTACAGAACTACATGCTTATGATTTTGTAATAAAAAGGGGGCGTTATTTGTGCCAGATCCTGTATATAGGTGACTCACCATAAGAATTAGCCACAAGTGTTGAAAGTGTTTGGCTTTGGAGAGCAGAAATGTGGGGATTGTGGATCAAGGTAAGTAACTGCTACCTGGGAGTGTGTGTCTGCGTGTTGTGTGTAGATGTGTTTGGAAGCTATGATAGAAAGTACACATTTCCCGCTCAATATATATTCTGCTTTTCTTCTTAGCAACAAACCCAGTTTGTTTGTTTGTCAAGTGGGCAGCAGTGTACTCAGCTAAAAGATTATGGTTTTCAGCTACGTTTGGAATTAGATGTGTCCATTTAACTAAATTCTGGGCAAGAGAGGAAGCCAATGAAAGTTATGAGGTACAGTTTCAATAAAACCACTTTAAGAGAAAACAGTTGTCATGGTTTTTCCCCCCCTTAATCCCCCCTTTTTTCCTACTTTCTTTGCCTAATACTTGATATGATGGCCGGAGCTCTTTCAGTTACTGTGGTCCTGGAGGAAAATTGGAAGATGGAAACTAGGCACAAAGGATGGAAAACAAAACCTTGAGGATGAAAACAAAAACACTGAAAAAAAAAAGTGTGGAGGAAGCCAGTGCCTGTTTCCCTGATGACTGGGAAACCAATTCAGTCCTGAACTGCTTTCTTTTAGATTTCCTTTATATGAAAGAAAAATACATTTCTACCTGCCCAGGCCGGGTAGTTCAGTCGTTTCGAGCATCTTCCCCATGTGCCAAGGTTGTGTGGGTTTGATGCCAGGTCAGGGCACATTCAAGAAGCAACCAGTGAACACATGAATAAGTGGAACAAGATCGATGGGGTTTTTTTCCCCTCTCTCTCCCTTCCTCTCACTCTCTAAAATCAATTTAAAAACACATCTCTACCTTATTTAAGTCACTTATTTCCAGGCTCTGTTACTAACAAACAACTCTAACTACGGTGTTTTCGGACTATAAGACGCACTTTCCACCCCAAATTTTGGGGGAATGGGGGTGCGTCTTATAGTCCGAATGTAGCTTACCTGGCTTGCTGGGGTGGGGGGGCGGCGGTGGAGTGGGGTTTTTCCCCCCTATTTTCCTCCTCTGAAACCTAGGTATGTCTTATGGTCCGGTGCATCTTATATTCCAAAAATACGGTAATTGTATATACAATTATATGGAGTTATCATGTAAATATGTGGCTTTTAAAACTATTCACTGGCATAACTTGGCTAAAGATAACAATTAAAAGAGGACGGAAAGAGAGAAGAAAGGAGGGAGGGGAGGATCAGGGAGAGGTTGAGTGAGCACACGTAGGGCTTTGGACTGAACCAGTCCAGGCAGGGTTCTCATTCTGTTTCTGCTTCTTCCTGGCCAGGTGAAACTTTGAAAATCTCAGTTTTTTCTCATTTGTGGTATTGCAGGACCATTGTAGAGAGCGGACAATGTATAAAAAGCGCCCAGTGGGTGTTGAGGCAACAGTGGCTATTTTATTGTCTCCTTGGGTCTTTTCAGCATCTAGCCTGCTGAACTCGTAGGAAGATTTGGATAAACTTGTTGAGTTAAGGCACCGTGACCGTAATCACACAGAGTGCTCTTGGTGTGGACAAACCACAATTTCAATTTTCAGGGAAAAAGGTGCAGTGACTCCAACCTCCCTTCCCCAGCTGTAGCAGACACTTTCCCTCGCAATACATGCTCTACAAGGCATCCAGAATTATCTTTCTAAGAAATAGTTCTGATTATATGACCTTCCCCCGACGCGGAACTCTGTGGAGTCTGACCTACCTGATAACCTTATTTCCCACGTCTGGCCCCGTCCCGCCCACCGTGCGCCACGGCCAAGCACACTGACGCTCCGTGCCTCTCTCTACACTGTTTACCAGCCCGGGGTGCCTTTCCCGTTTTCCACAGGGGTGAACTTTGCCTCATCCTTCAAGCCTTAGAGCAAATGTTGATATTATTTTCTCATGAAGAAAGCCTTTGCCAAGTCCTCCAGGCAGATTTGGCTCTAATCTGTTTCTCTCTGCATTTTTTACATACCTCTCGTCTTTCAGTGGTCACCTTGCGTTTTTCCATAGGGTCCAGCACAAGTCACGCCTGCTTGAGTGTGGTTGGCGGGGTAATACTATCAGTGTAATAATTCATAGTTTTAATTTGGACATTTCACCCAAAATGTCATATGGTGTGCTTGAGTGTGATATTGTTACATAATTACACGCTAATGATTTTGTAATGGGAGATTTTGCAATTTAAAAGGGGCATTATTTGTGCCAGATGCTGTATTTTATTTATTGGTCTCTGCCACTAGACATTTACTTGCTTCCTATTGTGCTGGCAGTGACGTAGCCAGTACCTGTTACTGTTGGACTTCTCTCCATAAATGCATTACTTTGCCTCATTCCTACTTACACTCACCCGACAAAAAGTAGAAGGCTGGTAATACCCAGTGGGGCGGGAAATGGGTGAATGGGGAATTCTCACATGCTGTCGGTGGGAAGGCGGTGCAGTAGTGTCTACCAGTGTTTAAAACATCCGTGCCCTTTGACTCCGTGAGTTTGCCTCTGGAAAGCTATCCTGAAAAGAGTGTCACACATGAGCACAACAGGAAGTGTTCGTCAGCGAGGCTAAGTTACAATTAACTAGGGAAAGTCTACATGATGGACCGAAGCTGCTAAGAAGAATGGAATAGAGCACCATGTTCTGACCCGGATAGATCTCAAACACACCGTGTTAAATGGATGAACGAGCAGAACGCGAGGTAGGCTGTGCCTTGTGGGCGTAGTGAGTGACAATGCCAGTATAAAAAAGATTATGAAAATGAACTTGGCTAAAAAGGCCCGCCCATTCATGATCATTCTCACATTCACTGGCTGAGATATGGGATGCTTTCTGAGCTATCAGCGTCTTAGTTCTTACCTCCACATGTTTGATTGCATTTCTACCGTTTGTCAAGTCAGAAGATGAATATTTCAATCTCCACCAGCCTCTATTGTGTCTTTAAGCAGCATTTTCCACATAATGTTTCACAAAAATATATGAACGACTACTTAGGTGCTCAATGCCTGCTATCAGTGGGAAGATCCTAATTCTGTAATAACACATACATCTCTTAGTTATAAGCATTTGCTCAAAAGAGGACAGTATTTTACATAAAGCGTGTAGTGAGTATGAAAACGCCCACACGAAAGTAGCTACACTTTGGATGTTTTCACCGTTATTAAATGTCCATTAGATGCATTTGGGGGTTTTGAATATTTTCAAACTTGGAAGACCTTATGTTGGCTGATTAAAAAAACAAAACAATTAGACTAATATGACTAATTTGACTCTACTTATATTACTGGTTATGTACATTTACACATATATTGGTGTGTGCGTGTATGTACATATACATGCAAATATATGGAAGGATATACACCAAAGATATTGATCACTTTGGGGAAAGAGGAAAACTGGTATATTTATATAAAGGAGAATGTTTACTTTTTATTATATATACTTTTTTATATTACTTGAGTTTTGTTAATAATGAGTATATATTACATCTATAATTATAAACAGTTGGAAAAAGATATACAACTAATATAAAGAGGGCTTCCTTCTCACAAATTAAGATGACGACAGCCCATGCCAGGCTGTGGGGAAAACTTTTTTTATGGTATTTTTCATATATATTCATAACACACAAGGGTAAACCATAGAGGAGCCCTGGTGAGGTGGCTCAGTTGGTTGGGATGCCACCCATACACCGTAGAGTTGTGGGTTTAATCCCCGGTCAGGGCAGAAACCTGGGTTGCAGGTTCGATCCCCAGTCAAGGTGCATGGTGGGAGGGCAAGGGTAACTAATCAATATTTCTCTTTCACATCAGTGTTTCTCTCTCTCTCTCCTCCCACCCCCCTTCTTCACTCTCTAGAATCAGTGAACATATCCTTGGGTAAGTATTAAAAACAAAACAAAACAAACAAATGAAAACTATAGAGGAAAAGTTGTATATCATAGCACCCTCTCCCGACAAAGAAAACACTTAGATTTCATTTGGTTTTGATTCCTCTAATAATACTCTGTGATAATGCAACGTAATTATCCTTACGTAATGAACCTTACATGGTTCATATACTGTTTGAAAGAAAAGGTTTGATATCCAAATTAATGTAATAAATAAGATAACTTGTTGCATGAGGCTTATGGGAAGGGTTATAACCCGAGAGGCCAGAGTTGGTGCAGGGATGCTATGAGAGGACATCAGAAGCTGGGGTAGAGCTATGCTAAGTATCAAGGAAGAAGCCAAGGACACTGTAAATTTTAAAAATTCCAAAGAACAAGAGCAGAGTTTGAACAGGAGATGAAGCCAAGTTTCTGCAGCTAGAACAATATAGAAGCAAGTAGGAGGGAAGCAAGGAAAATGGAGGTGAGGCTGCAGGTGGGGTTGAAGTGCCCTTGTCTCTGTGGCTCAAGGACAAGTGATGCCTGAGGGTCAAGCTTGGTTGACATGAAGTGAACATGGATGCTAAATCATCTTTGCCATTTCTTCAAAGAACAATGCAATAGAGAAGAACACGGAGGAGGAGGAGACCACAGTGGAGGGGGTGCTGTGTTGCTGTGGCAGAGAGAAATGGACCGACAGGCACTCCTGCCCTAGGCACTCCTACAGTCCCTTCACAGCTCCATCCCAGTTTCTGCATGTGGGGACTGGGCGGTTTGGCCAAACTATCTGGGAGCTCCTTGCTAGCTCTTGAATTTGTAAGGCCTTCCTTCCTAAAAACAGTCTCAGATTCTATAAGACTCAGCTAAAACAACCATTGAAAGATTCATAATCCAACTTCATTTCTCAGGCAGTAGAGTTTGAGTTCAACTCCTTCAGCACTTTGGTATCTGGTTTTCCTGGGGCCCTTGGTGAGAATTCCTCATTACTTTCAGTAGGGTGGACCTCAAGGTTATGCTAGAAGCAAAAGACAAACAGATGGGTGAGTTGCTCCAATCAGCTGTGGTTGCAGTCTTTTTTTTTTTTTTTCTTTTCAAATGAGAGGTTAGTCTTCCCCAAATCCCAATGATCCAGCCACTCCCTAATTTGGAGACAAACCAGATGATTTCACTGGTCTTTCCCATCTCTGGTTTCTATGATTCATCCGCTATAGCAACTAGGGTGGAGTAAACACAAACACAACTCTAGTATGCAGGTTATGCTGGAGCGCAAAGGAAGGAATCTAAGAAAAACTGTTAAGGTTGTTTAAAAAAAAAAAAGAAAAAATATAACTTACAATGCTCCTAACTCGGAAATATTTTCTAAAAGGTCTTCCTGTTTCCAGTGCCTCCTATCTTTCCTCTTCAATTATTAACTACATGAACTTTTCCATTTAGCAAGTGTTTTACACATATTTTTCTATGAAATTGGTAAAATGCTTATTCTAATACAGATGGAAGCCTAGTTGGTTTTGGTCACCCATATTCCTGAAGAAGCCACCAGTATCTGACTATAAAAATCCAGGAACTCTCAAGACAAATTCATTCAATTCAGCAAACACCGAGCACCCACTATAGGCCAGGCCCTAGGGCGGGACTGTCTAGCAGATGCATACTAGAAAAGAAAACATGGTCACTCAACCTTACGGCCTAGTGGGAGGAAGGAAATAATTATAATTTGACAAACGCATCGAAAATCAAATCCAAGGGCGAGTGGAACCCGATAAGAGAATGACAAATCTGTCAGGAGGGGTTAACAAAGATATTCCACTTTGGCCAGTGCAGTCACAGTCACTCACAGCCACTTGAAGTCATTGCGTAACCACAAAAGAGGAAATGTAACATATGCCAATGTGTTCAATATCCAGAGCGAGTGTCATTGTAGAGGGGCGTGGCTGTTAATTTTTAAACAGACCCTTCTAGTACAAAAAACAGGCAAAGAGGATTAGCTGCTAGGGAAGGTATATTTCTTTAATGCCACCATTATGAAAATTGTGAAAATATTTTTGGAACTCCTCTCCTTAAGTATTGCCCTAAGAGCCTAAGGCTAATCCTGGTCACTTGAGAGGAGTTTTGAGGAATATTTAAAGGTCATTCTGAGCCCAGGCTCATGAGTCAGAGGCCAAAGAATAGAAGGAGGAAAGGATATTGGTACCTGGGGTTAGGAATGCAGGAAGCCACGTTCGGGCCCTCATTTGACTACACCCTTTGACGGACTCAGCAGTATCTATTTTCTAGTTTTAAGGAAATCCGATCATTCTGATATGAGATCTGAAGTGGATAGCTATCAGTCCAATACAACTCTCAGAGTTCCTGAGATACCCAACATTCAAAATCGTGAAATACTATTAAAAACACAATTCTTTGTTTCGATGAGGATATCCAAAAATAGAGCGGACTGAAATGGAATCTTCGGTAACAATGTACCTATGCTTGAGGCATGTACACACCAAAATGAGTCTCAAAAACCAGTACTCCCCTGACCGAGTTGGTTGAGATTTCCAACTAGTGACATCGGCCTCCTGTAGGTCACCACCAAAATGGGTCCAGTTGACACCATCAGCCCCTTTCCTTTTCCAGAACCAGTGGCGTTCTTGTGGGCAGTCTAGAGAGCAGGAACAAACTTAGACTTGACCCCAGACGCTGAAGAGGAAAGGAGGCGCAGAGTTGGTGGACGAGACTCGGCCCAGAGACCTCTCGCAGCCAGTCCTCACAAAGGCTGACCGCTCCCCTGCACCTGCAGGGTTGCTCTTCCTTCAAACACTGAAGTCACCCTCAGAACCGTGAACATTGCTCGTTCGTCTTTTCACAAATCAGTCCGTTAATACACTATGCATATAATAAAGTTATCTGCCTTGTAGTGTTAAAAAAATACATGAAGCTCTCATCACAATGACACAAGCTGAAAAGGAACAGCTGAGACCCACGTGGGCTGGCAGCGCTGGTCTCCATATTACTATTGAGTTTTGACTGGTTAAGCCACATTTTCTCTTCCAAGGCTGTAGTATGCATTTTAAACATTTGAACATTAACATAAATATCACACAAACATTAAAACATTTTTGGGGGGAGCTCATGGCATGACTTACTTTGACCCTCAAGCTCCTCAATGGAGGGCACCTTGGGTTTCCGGTTGGGCCTCTGGGCTCAGTGGCTTGACTCACTTCCTTTTTCTTTCCTATACTCCCGGGTCCTAGTTTTAAAAGGTTAGGAGAGAGACCAACTAGGTCAAGATAGCATTTACAGTCAACCATCTTTTCTAAGTGACTTTCTTGAGAGGATATCAATGTTTTTCCCCATGGATTCAGGGTCCACTTCCAAATAATATAATTGGAATTTAATTCCCCGAAGAATAATTTTTGCAAAGATACCCTTCCTCCATGTAGCTTTGGGTTGTAGAGGAAGGAGCGGCATCTGACCCAGCTTGGTGAGGACCTGCAGCACTTAGCACCCTATTAAGTCCAATGCCAGTAGACTTAAGACCTCCTTGTCTCGGCCACATTCGCCCCAGCATGGCAGGTGTATTCGATAATGCAGAAACAAAGATGACAGATTGTCAAGTAAAACTGATCGCTACGGGGTTTTGTTTAGATTGAAAAATAGCCTCCACTGATCTCCCTGCCTCTAGACTTCCCTAGTTTCCATTCCGTCCCCAAATCGATCCTACCTATTATAGCCATGCTTTTCCATTATAGAATTGTAACCACGCTGCCCACCTCCATTGCCACCCCCATGAAAACACTTTTGATTACTTGCTAGCTCAAGACGACACTCCCCGTCTCGAATAAGGCACCCAGGACTTTTTATTGAATTCTCCCCAGCACACTTCGTTCGGTTCCTTTGGGCCCCTTCACTACAGGCTCCCTGGCCAGCTCTCAGTGCCCTGGATGACCTGCTATCCCAACGTGCTGCGTGTGTCTGCATCTCTGCAACGCTGATGGAAATGTTCCTTCCAGTCTGGCAAACTCCTTTCAAGTTTTAGCTCAAACGACATCTCTCACTGATTTAACCTGACAATACTTCACACTTACCCAGTGAGCTGCAGTTTAAAAAGAACTTTGATATCCATTATTTATTGGAAGGCCACTAGAGCCTGGAGAATATGCTGGGAAGGCATAAATATCTGAATTGTACAGATGAAAAGGCCTCGGCTCAAAGAGGAGAAAGGTAAGGCCTTAGCAAATGATGTTCAGACTCCTACACAGTGCTTGCCCCCAACCTCCCCACCTCCAGTGCCTCTTCCGCTGAGTTCCAGCTCTGGGCTGGCTCCTTCTGAGACCCAGCCTCTCATACTTCTCCTCAAGTTGCAGCTGACAGTCTTAACATTCTGAAGACGACCCCAACGGCTGAATACGAATTAACTCCAGCATGGGCTCCAGGGAGGCAGAAGGCTTGGCTGACAGCAACCTCAGCCCTCCCTGGTATGCAAAATGACATTTTGGCCCTAGGCACTTACTAAGTCACACAGTCCTTGCTCCTTAAGAGCAAAAGTTTTCAGGCACTAGAGTGTAGCATTAAAAAAAAGCCAGGCTGAATTAGGGACTGACCTACCACTTTATTAGCCTTCCCACGTGTGCACACATGCACCTTCCAGCCCAATGCACTGTGATTTCAGTTTTCTTTGCCCTCTTCCCGGACTCAGAAGAACTCGTTGTGCAATTCTATGGGACAGCATGTTGGAATTGGACAGAAACTACTTCCAGCTGCCTGCTGTGGCACTTGGGAAACTAGTGTGTAGCACTCTCAGTGGGGCAGGGGGCAGACATTTCACTTGCAACATGTGTTCCATTATTTATTTTTCACATTAGCAAAACAGCTCCTTGCATATTGTTGGGACCCATAATGGACTAGTTAAAAATAAAACACAAGCTCCGTAAAACACATTCCATTTCTTAGTTGTGCAGAAACGTGAACTCTCTCAATTAAAGAGATTATAATTACTTGATTTTTTTTTTCTGGACTCATTTCTCATTTTCAGTTGAAAACTTTAGGAGCAAACTTAAATGTCTCAGGGAGGATTTGTCAGTAAGACTGTTCCTGGACACAACGTCCTCCTCATTTATTGGGAGTCTCATCTAAGAGGCTAAAGCAAAAAAACCTTACAGTTAGCTCAGGAGCCTAAGTCGGGAAGAGGTGTGTTGAAAGCCCAGCTCGCTAAACTGTGCTAGCTTGGGTTTACCTGACTTTGGAAGGCATCACCTGCAGAGCTGTGTAACACGGGCTTCTTTTCAGAACACTGGCGACTGGGTACCAGTTTCCCTTTGATAGGGGGTTTAGTTTAGTTTAGTTTAGTTTAGTTTAGTTTTGTTTCTGCTCCAGGAAGACTCGCAGACTGTTCAGACGACGTTTTGGCTGCCAGGTAGAATGTTTTTAAGAGATTTTGAAATATGCTATCTTCTGAATTGTTAAACCTAAACTAACGTTGTATTTTTTGTTATTCTTACATGAGAATAACATTAAATGAGTTAGACAGTGTTGTAAAATGTATCCAAAATATAGAGCTTTATTGTTTTTTGAGGGGTGACTGGTGTTACCTTTAATAAACATTACGTTTTAAAGATTCACTTTCTTGTGCAGGGCTCACAGCTGCTCACAGACCTGCCCTTGCCAGCGATGAGGCCTCGGACTGAGGAGGAGACAACCCCGCCACATGCTGGCGTACGGCGGGCTCTGAGGAATCGGCACAATTTAATACGTGTCGATGGAGCCTCTGGAGGCCGCCTAGCCCTGGAGTTGGATTTGGGTTATACACACAGCTGTACACAGGCACAACCATTGCCCTTGAGAAGTGTACGATGTGTTTAGGGATATACACACAACCCTCAAAGGAGAATAATGCAGGATAACATCTGAGATTCAGGATTTGTGCTATTATAGTAAGTACTGCAGCAATTCGGAGGAGAAAAGGCTTTTAGAGGTTTGAGTCGTGAGGAAACTTTTATGCCCTGGACCCTAAAAACAGGAATCTCTGACTTCCTCATTTCATTTCAATGCTTTTGTCTTTACCTCTGATTTTTGAATCCAAGTCTTTTTTTCCCTCCAGCCTTTGCCCTCCGAAACTTCCCTGTAGTACCTGATACTGTGAATTATACCCCTCCTACAAAGTATTTATTCTGAGATCATCTCAAATTTATATGAAAGTTACAGAAATAGTATACACGGCTCCTGTATCCTCCTTTCAAGACTTCCTGTTAACATTTCGCTGCCTAAGGCCTCCGATTTCAGAGTAACTTGCAGACACAATACCCCATTATTAATGTAGACCTCAGTGTTTATTTCCCAAGTACAGGGCAGCTCTGACCACATCCAAATCAGGAAATTAATATCCATACCTTACTGTCATATAATCCACAAGCTCCATTCCAGTTTGACCAATGGTCCCGATACTGCCCTTTAGTGGACTAGGACCCAGACCAGGAGCGTGAGTCACATTCGGTTAGTCTTTAAGTGAAACATTCCTGCCGGGTTTCTGTCTTTTGCAACCCTGACATTCTGAAGATTGCTAACTGATTACTTTAGAGACCAATGCCTCAGTTTGAATTTCTCTGCTATTTCCTCATGGCTTAAGCATAGTGGCAGGAATACATCACAAAAGTCACGCTGTGCTCTTCTTGGTGCGTACCAAGAAACACACACTGTTGATTTGTCTCATTACTGGTAACAGTAACAACTTCAATCACTTGGTTAAGATAGTTTCTGCTACAGTCTTCAGCATTAAGTAAACTAACGTTATACTTAATAAACTAGTAACTCTCTTGTAGAGAGATTCTTTAAGACTATGTAAATGTTCCTATTTGCCATCAAATTTTCACCCACCACATTTAGAATCTTTGATGATTCTTAGATAGTTGTTATACTGGTTGCAAATTGGTGATTTTTCTAATTCCGTCATTCCCTCTAGACTTATAGGTTGGAATTGTACTGTAGGGCAGAATGTTCTCTTCATTCTTTATTTATTCACTGATACCAATGTGGGCTTGTGGATGACTATTTACTCAACAGATTCCAATCTACCACTATCATTATTTGATGCTCAAATTTTCATTCAAGCTGGCTCCTATGTTCTTTTGACATTCATCCATCATTCTTTGAGTACTTTCTTACTTTGTTACAAGATGATGTAATTTCCCTGCTCCAGTCTTAGAATGAGTCGTTTCTCCAAGGAGATTACTTCTTTTAGTGGAGAATGGGATTTAGGAACCAAGATCTGGGTTCCAGGTGTGCTATTGCTACTAGAACATCATTGCTTCTAGACCCTATCAGCAGAATTAGAAAATATTAGAAAACACAGAACTATGTTTCTCCATCTTTCTCTGTGTATATGGTAAGTACCATGAGTTCATTCTGATACTCCCAATTCCAACCAACATCACAGGGTTTATTCTTGCCTTCCCCTTTCCCAACTCTCAATGTGTTTATTTTCTCAGTTAACTGGGTATGTAACCAAACTCCTAGCCCCTCCCAAACAGGGGGAGAGAGGAAGAACAGAAAAATTTTTAAAAAGCCAGCTTTGTCCCAAACATGTTAGGCCCAATTATCTGGTGAATGGGCTCCCAACCTCCCTATCAATTTTTCTCCACCAAGTTCCAGACCCCGTTTTCAGTCTACAGGTTCTATAGGATATCGCCTTAATTGTACTGCTGACCTTTGGCTGAGAACACTGCTGCCTGTCTTCTTACCTCATCCACATTCTTCCTCTGACATTTTCCTTCGCCAGCGGGGGCACTCGGGCTAAAAGCCCTCAGCTGTCTTTGAAACCTCTCACTTCCTAATTCCATACACACGTTATCTCGTGTGCCACACCTCCAATTCAGCTTTGTGCTCCCAACACCTACTACTATTACCTAGTTGAGACTCAATGTTACACGTGCTAGATACTCATTTTGGGGGCAGAGTTAACTCTGATAGCTGCTAACTTTTAAATGACTTTCCAATTGACATCCTTATCATCTGCCTGCTAGTTGTATAGTTAATATCTCCTTATTATAAGACTTGCTCCTTTCTAAATAATCCTTTAATATTGTAAATTTCCTAAAACTGATGTCATCTTGCTCAAAAAGCCTTACATGTGTCCTGATTGCTTTCAAAATGAAACCAAACAACCTGGGAATAACAGTTAATACCTTCCACTATCAAGCTCTAAACTCTTCACCTCCCATTTGTTGTCCTTTGCTCCCATGCTTATTACATGAGTACATTGCTATTTCCTAAAATCAGCACCTTTCATACGATTTCCCCTTATGCTCTAATGTTCTGATTCTTTTGTCTGTTAATATTTTGTTTTTCAAACACAGCTTAAAAGTTATTTCTACAAGTTTTTTTTTTTATGCAAGCATATTTTTCTTACTCTTAAACACTACTGTGCCATTTCAATATTCTGCCCTGTATTATAGCTAATTGTGTATATATATCTCCCCAACTAGATTAGGAAATCCCTGCAAGGCAGAAACCAATCGTATTTATCTTTAAATCCCAAGAGATTGGTATAATGTATTACACCCCACAGATGCTCAAAAAGGCATTATTAGTTCCACAGAGGACAAGCAAAATTTGACAGGTGAAAATAAATCCAAGCAGATGTAGCTCTATGTGCAAAAGCATGCATGCAGGGGCAAGAGTGGCTCATTCACGTGGAGCCACAGCCTGGCTGAAGCAGGTGCTGCTCCAAGGCAGTGCTCGGAAGAGACCTGGAGTCTGCCTCAGCGTGGCATTGTCCTACTGCAGTGCAGCTCTTGGGATTCACATGCACACACCCTCCTGTGCTGGTTTTTTGGGGGGGCGGTAAGCAAAACCCAGGATAGGAAATATAGGAAGTATTCCCTTTTTCCCTCTAAGAAATGCTTATTCTCAAGAAAAGGGAAGGAGAAATTCAACTCACTAACCACATAACCTGTTTCCTGACTTTCAAATCAGCATTTAATTTACACCGAGCCCCCACCCCATTACCTCAGAGAATTCACCAGGCTGTACAACGCATATACAGCAATTAAAACAACAACAAAAAACCTTTAGTAGCTCCTTGCTTGGTTACTAACAGTAGCTCATATACTGAAAGCAAACACATATGCCGAGGCCCTTGGCAGAATCTTCCTTTTTGATGAGGCAATCTAGAGGCCCACCCGAGATATATTCATCTGGGCCTCAGCTCCTCCGAGAAGCTTTGCTCAGACCAGACCCAAGCCCCAGGTTCATGCCTGTGTACCTGCCCTTACATACCTTCATAAGAAGTCTGGACATTAGCCAAAGGAACATGGCAAGACTGGAGGTCACAATTAAATGCATCCCCTTTATTTCAACATCTCAACGAGAAACTCAACAAATCTTGGTATCAAATATTCTAAGGTATATGATTTAAAAAATACCATGTGTCTATAGCACACAAGCAGCTTAATAGCTTTATCTGTATGTCCATCAGAAATTTCAGATTTAGTATGTTGGTAATAAAATATTAGAATAGAAAAGTGTTCTCTCCCCTCTCTCCCCTACACCCATGCCTCCTCATATCTCTAAGAAGTTGGCAGTGTCCAAACCCAGAATCCAAGTGCAACTGGAAATGAACAAATAGGTCAATTCCCTTTGTGAGATTGCAAAAGATCCAAATAGTGAAATTATTCCCAAGTTTTGCTGGCTAATTGGCAATGAAGAATGCCATTGTTTCCACCTCACTTTGTACTTATTTCCTAAGTTTTATAAATCTGACTCCCATACTGGCCACTTTAATGAAACTTCTCCTTTTACTGAAGTTCTAGTTTTCCCTGGGGCTCCATTCATGGCCCTTTCATCATTCCACTCATTTCTGCTATATGTTGTTCTTTTTCTGATTTCAAATATCAAAGATACAATTCCCAAATCTGTATGAATGCAATCAGTCTTCTCCGAGTTCAAAATTTAAATGATCAACTATCTTTGATATCAACTGCCTCTATCTCAGATTTAACATGTTGGTAATAGGGCTTTTAAAGAAAAGTGTCCTTTCTTTCATTTATACCCTAAACCTAGTTCTCCTATATCTCTAAAATGCTCATGGCATTTGTGGTGGCTTCAATATTATGCTCACAAATTTTTCCTATACCCCTTCCTTCAAGAGGTAAAACTAAGTTATTTCTAACAAGAAGAATGTGGCAGAAAGACATTGTTTTACTTCCAAAACTAGGATGTAAGATACTGTGGCTTCCTCCTTGCTCACTCTGGGGTAAGCCAGCTATATGTCAAGCCACTCAAGCAGACCTGTGGAGAGGTACAGGTAGTGGGATGCAGCTTCCTGTCAACAACCAGTGAGAGACTGACGCCTCCCACCACCACCAAGAGTGAGCCTTCTTGGAAGCAGATGCTCCAGCCTCAGTCAACCCTTCAAATGACTGCAGCCTCAGCCAATGGCTTGACTGCAATCTTATTAGAAACCGTGAGTGACAGGCACCCAGCTAAGCTGCATCCGGACTCCTGATACACACAAACTCTGAGATAATGTATGTTTGTTTTAACTAGCTGAGTACTGGGGTAATTTATTAGGTAGCAATACATAACAGAGTATTTGAACTCCAAATTCAAGGAACAGAAGTGGTGAAAGGAAATGAACACTTTAATTGAATTTATTCCCATTCTACACGCCTTCTCTCACCTTCTCAGTGTTTAAAACCATCATTCACCCAGTGCTCCAAACAAGAATCATGAGGCTATACTTGGCTCTCCCTCCTACCAACCATCTCACTGAGCTGTCATTTCTTTTTCTGTTATCACTGAGCCCATCCCTACACTTACGGCATCCACTCAGGGCCTTTACCATTTTTTCAGTTACTACCTCTCAGCTTTCCAACTCTTCTCCTTCCCTGCAGTCCTTCCCAGCCCCATTCCATTCTTTGGACTAATGGCAGCAAGGGCTTTTCCAACCGCGTATCTCACCGCGTTATTCGCTTTTATTAAAATTCACTGCCTGTTCTCCCCTTGCACAGGGCAAAACTTAAATGTCACAGGATAGCATGTTTGTCCCTGTCCTGTGTCTTTTTCTCTCATCTCCCATGTCCACAGCCTACAACCTGGCCACCTTTAACCTTTGTATATGCTGCCTTCTTTCTGTGTGGAAGATCTTTCATTCTTCCCTTCTAACTCTTCATTTCTAAAAGACTCAGCTCAACCTTCATATTAGAGAAATCTGCCTTAATTTTCTAATGAGAAAGGTTAAATGGGTTTCTTATATTACTTTACTAGAGCACTTATGTACATAGGTCAGTATTGTGCCCTTTACTAGAATTGAGAGCTTCTGGGAAAGAAGAATTTATCCTTGTATCTACTTGTTCATTTATTCATATATCCAACTTACATCTACTAAATAACTATGTGACAGACACTTGTGCTAGGTGTGTGTTACATGACGGCGAACCGCACAAATGTGCCCTTGCCCTTTTAGAGCATGTAGTCTATTCAAGAACACAGTAACTCAAATAAACGAATAGGTACTGTGATACATAGTAAAAGAAAATGTTATGAGTGGGGACCTACTTTAGATTGTGTGAGACATGGATATACCCAAACTTTTACTGAATTAAATATTTTCCAAGAGGTATGTATAAATTACACCCTCAACACAGAGGTGTAAGAGGGCCAGGTCCACCACATCCTTGCTAACACTGACACTGAGTCTGTTTTAATATTAAAAAAAAAATGCTCATATTGTCAATGTCACTTTGTTACTTACACATTCTCAGAACTAGAAATCAAGAAAAAGAACACAAGACATGATCAAATGTATGTTTTATAAAAGGCTTAATTAAGCACAAGTGGAAAACTAAGACTAGCTTTATATATATTATCAGTTACTCAAATGTATGGCTAAAATAATTTCAAAATAATCACTTGCAAGATCACATACTTTACTAAGTAAAAAGTAGTATTAAAAAAAACCAAAAGCCAAGACTTCCTGGTATTCAGAAGTCTGAAGAAATCATTATCTCGCTTTTTAAAAACAGCAAATTCCAAGGGAATCCTTGACTCTCCCTAGGTTCACTGCCAAATGATTCACAACTGAAGTATTTCTGAGATATGGGAGTAGGTGACAAAGCAAAAAAAAAAAAGCAGTCCATTAAAGAAGGCTCAATGTTTAAAAAAGGAAATGGGAGCGCGAGGAAATTATATATTAAAATACATAAAACAACTTTACTAATAGTTACTCATTAATTAAACATATTTTATAAATGACCAAGAAAAAATCTAAACTAAACAAAACTTGGTAATTTAAGATAAAAATATCCGACTATCACCTTTAACAGTGGAGAAGATTTCTAGAACTCCAGAAAATTCTAGATTTCTTATATTAATGTACATTTCTTATATTAATATAAAACACATAACAATCGCAAAAACAAAGCTAATATTGTCTTGGATTTACAAATGACGCACATATTTCCAAAAACTTTAGTGGATATTAAACAACACGAATACAAAAAATTAAATAAGTCTGTCCCTTCCTTAAGTCCAAATTAGCTACATTGACATCAGCTGATCATGACTTTTTCCAAAATCATTGATGTGGTCCTGAAAAATTTAAATTAATCAGTATAGATGAGGGAAAAATTGCTTATGTTTTACCACACATTAGCCTTATCAGTTGAAATAGTAAGATTTTTCTGGAAAACATGATCATCTCTTTGCTTTCAGGAGTGCATCTCAGTACTCAACTGGAATTAGTGCCAAGAGAGAGGCATTCGTCACCAACCCTATAACGCAATAAAAGTTGTTGTTGTTGTTGTTGTTTTAACAAATGATTGCCCAACAAAAAATTGTTAACTTCACCCTGGCTGGTGCGGCTCCGTGGACTGAGCGCCAGCCTGCGAACCCAAGGGTCGCTGGCTCCACTTCCAGTGAGGGCACACGCCTGGGTTGCGGGCCAGGACCCCAGTTGGGGGCGTGCGAGGGGCAACCAATTCATCAATATATCTCTCACACACTGACATTTCTCTTCCTCTCTTTCTCCCTCCCTTCCCCTTTCTCTAAAAATAAATAAATAAAATCTTTAAAAAAAAATGGTAGCTTGTTAACTTTTCAGAGGCAGGAAGCTTTTATTTTAAGTTTCAGTTTCTGTATTGGAATATCACCAAGTTTTTAGAGGAATTAATTTTACTAACCTGCAACAATCACAACCGGGGAAAATTGGGACAACTGTAATAGAACAACCACCACCAAAACTGTCAGCCCTGGACAGGTGGCTGGGCTGGCTGGAGCGTCAAGTTGTGCACCAAAAGGTTGGGGCTCTCTCCCTGGCTGGGGCATGTACAGGACGCGACGGATTGATGCTTCCCATCGATGTTTCTTTCTCTCCCTACCTCTCTCTCTGAAATCAATAAACATATCCTCAGGTGAGGATTAAAAACAAAAAAACCAACAAAAAGCTCCACCAACCACAAAAAAACCCTGTCACAAGGTGTCAGGGACGAGGTCTACATGTTGCTCAAAATGGTCTTTGACAGTGGCACAATTTGATGCTTTGAACCACCCTCACCAGACTGGTAATACGACTCAAGTTATTAATATAACACATGACAATAAATATTGCTCTCGGAAAAAAGCAAATTATTTTCCTATTTATTTACAGTTTTTGGAAAAGGTCTACTATAAAAATAATTTTCTTTTCTACATATTTCCCTGCCATGATCATGTTAAAACATATCTAGATTTTTCTCAAACATCAGCAGTTAAGAGTATAGTTAGTATTCCGTTTTAGCTGAAACATTCCTTCATACAGCCAACAAATTTTTTCAAGGCACTCTAAGAACTCTCAAGGACACTAAAAAAAATGTTCATCTCATCTACTGATCTTTTAGGCATATTTCCCCTCAAACTTTTCTAAATTGAACATTGTTATAACTGTTTCTCCTTCATTTTCCATGGTAGAGTCCTTAAGTTATTTTTCTTTTATTTGGAGCCACTCCTTCATTTTCAACTTGCTGAGCAGGCAGGCTTTTGGTTTCCATGGAAACTGGATTCCTGCGGCTGTGTGTAGGCATTCTTGTTCCACTAACCTAAGAGATGAAGCAAAGAAGAGAAAACAGTTCAACATGTTTACAACATATTTATATACAGTCAACGCTGTATTATTACCACATGCATTACTTTCTTTGTAAATGGTCCTTTATATATATTTAATCCCTAGCCACCTGGCTGCTTTTAAATAAGCTTTAATTTGACAGTTTTAAAGTACTAAATTTTCAAGTAACAATCAGGAAAGGGGACAGATGAAAGTAGATGGAGAAGCTAAGGGGAAACCACTCTCTGTGTTAAATTTGGAAGAGGCTGAAGTGTTAAATTAGAAAATGAGGGAATCACAGACCTTTTTGGCAATGTGTCTGCAGTAATAAAGCTGAAGGGCAGGAGAGAGGAAGAAATGAAAACTATGACGGGGAGGGAAAGGAACTTCATGAAGGTCCGAGCTGATAAAGAGGAGGGAGAAATTACAAGTGGAGAAAGAGCAAGATAAACAGAAGAGTACAGAGAGAAGGAGGGGAAAAAGAATAAATGTGGAAGAAAGGTAAAAGAAAAATAGCCCAAGTAAGAAAAGAAAAACTGAAGAGCTGAGAGAGAATAGAAAGAAAGAGAAAAAGAAAAGAAAAAAGAATTTGGAAGGACTACAGAGGATGAAAAAGAGAAAGAAGGGAAATGGGGGAAGAAACTTAGATGGGGTCCTGGTTCTACCTTAATGTCTACTCATCCTCACTTTCTAGCTCACACTGTCTAGGGAAGAGAGAAGGCATATTCTTAAGATACAATTCCTTGCTAATTACAGCCATGCTGAAGATGAGATCTGGAAATTGGTCACTGAGAGAGCATAAAGTTTTGAAATGGGTTAATGGAGAAAGCCAGGCCTCACAGAGAAGGACCAAAACTTTATAGCCTGATACCACTTCCCCAGAAGCTGTCGATATCGGCCTGTACTTTCCCTAGCCACCCTGCACCCTTCACATCTTGTCCGGTGAATTCTACACCTTGGACTGATGGGTGTTGCTGTAACTCCAAGCACTCTCTCTCATATTCCTAATACGACAAATTACTAGCACCGCTCTAAAGGAATACTGGCTCACTAAGAATGAACCACACCCCAGCGTCTCTCACTTAATATCTTGTCCCTTTAGGGGCATTTTTGGGTTTATCATTAGATGACTAGAAAGGACAAACTTGAGTTGGGATTTGAGTCTGCCAGTCTGTCTGAATGTGATCAACTTTTATAACATACCGATTATAAAAGTGCTGTGGTTTTCAGATGATCTAGGCCACTCCCCACGCAGCTGGTATTCACTATAAAAGTATACTGGCCACACTAACTGTATCTACTGTATCAGTGAGGAAAGCAAGCATTTTGAAATGCCCACTGTGAGACTGTGTGTGCAATGAATGTTTATTACAGAAATGTTGAAGGAGAAAAGGGGTAGGCACAGAGCCACTGCAAAAGGACTGGAAGCAAAAGTGAGAAGCACAGAAAGCAAATGGGATCCTACTATTAAGCTTCATTCTATGAAGGAGGCAGAGGTAGGGTTTCCTGGGGTACTCTCAGGGTTCTGGTGTTTAAGGCATCACACAAAGATGAGATACCAATTCAAGTGGACTAGAAAGTAAGGGATCACATTAGAGGCAGAAACATTAGTTACATGAGTTTTTATACCATGAAATACATAGATGATTTCATTTCACATAGTGTCTTACTTTCCCCAGCTTCCTGAAGCTTTGGTCTCCTATTGCTGCTAAGGCTAGAATCCCTATCTCTGCTTATCTTGGTTGGTCTAGAAAGTCCTATTCCTATGGCCTCACTAGGAGGAAATAGGGAGGAAGGTGGGGTAATTCCCACCAAACATAGGGCTAAATTGTAGGACAGCATGTCAGAGATCACCAACAACTTTCCATAGGCTTGGAGAAAATATCAAACCAAGGATTATTATTTAATTTCTACTGTACCTAATGCTAGCTGTATGACAACTAGGCCCTGAGTAATCTAAGTATATGTCCCTGAATGCATGAAGTATCTTAAAAAATACAAATGAATGAAGTGCTCGGTAGTATACATATAACTGAATTGTTTAACTTTGTATTTTTGTGGCCAAACCCTAAATATATAGAATTGTGTCAAGGCATTAAAATGCTAATTCTCACTAAAAAGGAGTAAGCCGCTCCACAGAGAATTATCTTATAGGTGAGAAAGTATAATCAGAGTTTCTAAATTCAAAGGAATTCATTATTCTAGAACGAACATAAATCCTTTAAAAATAGTTTTCAATGATTATCTTTAGGTTAGTTAAGAAAATTGTGCCTTAGTAGGTTATAAAAATCACAACTTATATGAAATGTAAACTGGAAATAAGCAACCAAAACTTTAGATAAAATGGCTTAAAATGCTGACAACTTTTTCCATTCTTTCACTTATAGCAACTAGTTAATAACATTTATGTATTTTCTTAGAGAAAGTTAACTAAGAATGTGCAAGGAGTTCTCATTTCTAAAAGGATCCTCCCAAGCAGTAATATTAAAAAAAATGAAAAACATATAAAAAAAACCCCATTCACTAAATTACTTAAAAAACTTCAGCATCTGCATTCCAGATGTTTCTCAAAGGCCTTGAGTACATGTGCTCAAAGCGAAAGAAAAAAAGACGGGAGAAATTCCCACACAGCCCCTGAGTGACACACGCTCTGGGGCACACACGTTGGGAAGGTTATGGAACTTCGACAATGATTTTGACTCAAAGAGTTTTTGGCAGCAGGGAAGGAAAACACATTGCTTTTTTGTTTCCTGAACATTCAGATTCAGATTTGTAGAGAACAAAACTTTACTACAGCTGAACTCCATTTGGAATTTCTTCCATGATATAAAGAACGAGTGACGTGGTGAAGGGTATTTCTTAGTCCTGGCCTTATAGGAAGTTTCAGACAGAGGAAAAACATTCAGCTGGTATTTCTGGGAAGGATTCTATAAAGAGAGTAACATTTATTATAACTGAATAAATAGTTATATAATATTTAGCAAAACACAATATAGTCTTTAACATTTTATTGTACTTTTAATAAGCACTGCATTCCCTAATCACTAACACTAGTTTTTATATTTTCCTATATATCCTACTTATCAATTTTTAATTGCATCATAATTTTATTGTATGTATTTTTCTGTAAATTGCCTCAGATATTTAATGAAATAGAATATTCATAAAAATTATCAAAAACATAACTTTGCTTTTCATAGGAACAAAGGGTTTAACTATGTGGATGCTTTACTCATGCTTCACTGGGCAAGCTAGGAGAATTTTCTCTAGTTGACTTATAAAGCTTACAAAAATAGAAAGTTTCTCTGACATAGTAACTAAACTCAGGAGAGCATACAACTTTACCTATCCTTTCTATGGATAGGGTTTTTACCGTGATGTTATGACTGATATGGTGAATGTGGACATCAAGTTGAAATAGTATATAGCCAGTGAAATAGATTAATAATAAACAACCCAATGGAACATTTAATTTAGAAAAAGATCTTACCTTTTGTTGTGCTGTGGGACCTAGTGACTTAGGTGGAAAAGTACAAGGTATTCTTCCATGATGGATATGATACGGTAATAACAGACCGGGGTCTAATGGAACCCAGGGAACTGAGAGACTGGAAGGGACACCAGGGAGGCTGCAATGTGTTTTATGTAAATTGTATGTTGTCCTAGTGACTTTTCCATCAGAGGTCTTGTAGATGAGGAGTGAAGAATCTTCTGCTGCATGAGACAACAAGTAGGAACCCTCCTGCAAGCTAAATCCACACAATGAGACTCAACTCAGTGTGTCAATTTCAACAGCATTTTCTTAATCATGGACTACGAGTAAAATCAAAAACAGTACGGGAATGGGATACCACCTCTAAAAATAATTTTATGACCAAATAAGATTCAAGAAGTCTTTTGAACTATTTTCATGCCTTTTAGGCAATTAACTTTAATTCTTATTCCAAAGTTCATGATATATGATTATCTTATTTTTACTGTCATATCAGCCAATTCATAAGTTTTCAATAATTTAATGGGAAACAAATAGTCTGCCTAATTGTCTAATCATGGACAACATACACTTATGCTGAAAAGCATTTCACGAATGTACATTCATGTCATTCTTATATACAACAGTTTAATTCATTCAACAAACATTCCATCTACTTTGTATCTAGTAATAGGTGAAGAGACATATAAAAGTGCATGTGACACATTCACTACACTGAGTACTCTAAAAGTAGCAGAAACAGTCAGTGGATCACAATATAATGAAGTAAGAGCTGATAGGTATGGAATGCTTATCATGAGTTAACTACTGTACTGCTTATACCCATGTTATTATTAAATATCCACAACACACCTTTGGTGCATACTATTAATTACTAAGCCCATATTAGGGATAAACAGAAATTAGAGGTGATATATGCCCAAAGACCTGAGTGCAAGGCTTGGACATAAAATCAGGCAAACTCCACAGGCCATACCCTTAATCATGATCCTCTCCGTCACAATAATCAGTTCTGTCAAATATCAAATATACATTTTCCTTAGAAAACTTTTAAGGAATTAAGTGCTTTCTCAACATAAAGAGCTAAAAGAATATGGTTAATATACTGTACTTTCTTAAGATTTTGTACTCCTAGCTCAAAGGTGCTAAGGAGAGCATCAGTTCTTTCCCACAATATATCTTTAAAAATAAGAACTATCATGCTTTAGTTATACAGATCTGCCTACAAAGCTGGTAAGTTACATTTTCATTAATTTTTTTTCAAACACATTTTTTTCATTGCTTTTTAGAGAGAGAGGAAGGGAGAGAAACAGCAGTGAGAGACAGAAGCACCAACTGGCTGCCTCCAGGACACACCCAGACCAGAGATCGAACACGCCGACACCAGGGATCATATGCACCCTGGCGGGGGATCAAACCCGCAACAGGTATGTGCCCTGACTGAGAATCAAACCCGCAACCTTCTGGTTATGACACAACACTCCAAACAACTGAACCACACCGGCCTGGGCTTTCTCATTAATTTTTTTAAGTAGAAAAGTAACAGGTGTGGACAAAGGAGGTACAGAAAATTATTCTTACCCTCTGGAGAATTTCTTTTCCAAACAATCACTTTTATATTTTCATATAAGGAAATGCATAGTTGATTTGGTAATAGGAATAAGTCACATTTTAAAAATTGATCTTTCATCAACAAAAATCATATAGCTTAACTAACTTTCCCCCAAATAAAGGTGGCTTTGGTTAGCAGAGAGAATTCAAAAAGAACGAGATAGATGCTCCAAAGAAGAGTATCTTAAAAGTGCCACAAAGCGCAATGTACATGGTGAATAAAGGCCTCCCGAAGCGCCTATGTCCTAAACCCTAGAATCTGTGAATGTTACGTTACATGGCAAAGGGGAGTTACAATGGAATTCAGGTTCCTAACCACCTGGTTTTAAAACAGTAAGATTTTCCTGGACTCCAGTTAGCAGCTCCCTGTAATCATAAGAGTCCTTACGTGTAGAAAAGGGAGGCAGGGGAGACTCGGAGGGAGGTGTGGCTGTGGAAGGGCTTGGAAATGGTGTGATATGAGGAGGGCTCAACTCGCCTTTGAAACTCTTCAAAACAAATTAAAAAATATTTTAATCCTCCCCTGAGGACATATTTTCTGATTTTAGAGAGATAGGAAGGAGGTGGGAGGAGAGAGACAGAGACAGAAAACTTCGGTCAGTTGCTCCTTGTATGCGTCCTGACGGGGTATTAAACCCCAACTTAGGTATTTGTCCTGACGGTGAATGGAGCCTGCGAGCTTCTGGTGTACAGGATGGCAATCCACCCAACTGGCCCACCTGGCCAGGGTGCGCCTTTGAAACGTTGAAGGTGGAGGAAGAGAGGCACGAGCCAAGGAATGCACGTGGCCTCTAAACTATACAAAGGTCAAGGAAATGGGCCATGTTCAGGGCCTGACAGAAAAGAAGGCTGCCCTGCTGATACCTTGATTTCAGCCCAGGGAGACCTGTTAGACTTCTGCCTTACAGAACTGCAAGATGATAAATTTCTGTTTTTCTACAACACTAATTTTGTGGTAATTTGTTACAGCTGCAGTAGAAAACTAATTCACAAACTAAGATAGTGATAGTAAAACTTCAAAAAGCATTCGGAAAATTTCATGTATAAGCACTGCGTTTTACATGAAGAATAGAAAAAAAAAATATATATATATATAAATAAAAATCCTGCCACAGAATCACAGAATCTCAGAACTGAAAAGTACCTAGGAAATTACTGAATTCAACACCATCATTTTAAAAATACGAAAGCTTATGTCCAGTTGCATAATAAATAGGAGAATTAAAATTTTGAGATTTTTGACCAGACTCTTGAATTGTTTTTTAGTTTATGTTTTGGTAAGGGCACAACAGAAGAAGCATTAAAGTTCATATAACAAGTTCACATACTGGTTTGATAAATGATCAGGTGGAGAATCCATATTCTAAGATGTGCCGTGGACCTAGTGGCTTGTGGTTACCAGCTCTACGTTGCTTCCTTACTCTGAAAATATGAGCACTACAGCCACGGCAGGCTATAGTGGTCACCCAGGATGTCCGCATCCTAATTTCCAGAACTGTTAACGTTACTTTTAATGGCTTTGCAAATGTGTATGGACACAATGTGACACAGAAGCAGGAATCTGGTGGTGCACTTTGAAGATGGAAGAAGGGGTACAAGTCAAGGGGTATAGGTAGCCACTGGACGCTAAAAATGAAGGCAGGGAAGTGACTGTCCCCTCAGGGGCTCCGAGGGGAGTCCTGCTGACGTGAGTTTAGTCCAATGAAAACTCATTTCAGATTTCTGACCTGCAGAACTGTCAGAGAACAAATCTGTGTTGTTTTAAACCACTAAGTCTATGGTAATTTGTTACAGTGGCAACAGGAAACCACTACAATTCGCCTCATAGAAAAGTGTAGATGATATTATTTTTTAGTTTATTTTCATAATTTCAACTTTGACACAGAAAAATACATCTTACATTTCTAGGTTATATTCTACCTATTCCTAATAGCATATATTCAAAGTTTCTATGAATTTTCATCAAAGAAAATAAAAAAATATCAATGAAACTATAAAAAAAATACTTACCTACTTAATTTCTTTAGAATGTGTTGGAGGATGTTAAATAAACTTGAAATCCTATAAAATAGAAGACATTCATGGAAAATGAAACGACCAAAGACCCCGTACTCATTAACAATTACGGTTCTCCAGGAAGAGAAGTGCCCTCCGCAACAGCAGCAGCAACAGCAACAAAAGTGGGTGGGAGAGTGTAAAACACAGAACACCGAAATTTATCCCTCATTTGATTAATTATAATATTTATTTAATTTTTGCCATTTCCTGAGCTTTCTTCAAAATCATCAAGTATTGGCTTGTGTGAGAGCACAAAATAAACCTTCTTACTTGAGTGCCGAAACTTTTTCTTTTAATTCTTCTGAGGTAATTTCTTCTAGCAGGAAAAGCTTTGAAGTAAATGCATCGATATGACCTAAAGTAAAATATCAAACTTGAAAACAATTGTGGTAATTAAAAAACAAAACAAAACAAAACCAAAAACCAAGTTACCCAGTCTCTTTAAAGATGTTTTTATGAAACTATAACAACTATAAATGAACTTTACATTCCAAAAGAAGAGTTTTAAGTTTATTAAGTAAAGCTGTTTTTAAAAATGACATAAAAAGTTAGATTACAAAAGATATATTAATGCTAAAAAATGTGCTGAATGTAGAAAAGGTTACACATCCACACTCCCCTAAGCCCGCAATTTAAGAATAACAACTTAAAATACTGGTGTTTCTAATTGCTACGAAAGTTGAAATTACACAGAGATAAATTTTCAGAGAAGTATGTGCGTATTATCAGAGTAAAGAGATAAAGTCGAATCTCATTTGGGCATGCTCTGTATCATCTCTGAGACATACCTGGTTAAGACAAAAGTTAGATTACAAAAGGCAGCTTATTCATAGTAGCCAAGATATGGAAACAACCTAAGTGTCCATCAACAGATGAGTGGATAAGGGTGTGGTGTGTACATACAATGGAATATTCTTCAGCCACGACAAAGAAGGAAATTCTGCTATTTATGACCAAAGAGATATACCCTGAGGACATTATGCTAAGTGAAATGAGTCAGACTAAGATAAATACTGCAGGGTATCACTTACACAGGAAATCTAAATTAAAAAAAAAAATCTCTTAGAAACAGAAGGTAGAAAAGTGATCCTCAAGGATAGGGGGATGAGGAAAATAGTTACAGGTTGGTAAAATGGTACAACATTCACCTATAAGGAAGATAAGGTCTGAGGATCTAATATGTAAACAGTGATTATAGTTGTTAACACAGTATCATATAATTAAAATTTGGCAGAGCAGAACCTAAATGTTCTCATCAAAAAAATAAAAATATAAATACATGAGATGACATGTTAATTAACTACATATGGCAGAAATCCTTTCACAATGTATACATATATGAATTTACCACAAAGTATAGTTTAAATATCTTACTACTTTATTTGTCAATTATAACCCAATAAAGCTGAAAATATCTGACTTATTTTTAATTAAGGCAGACCATGAGATTTCTTGTGGTTAAAAATAAAATCAAAACAATCTGCTCAAAGTTTTACTTTCTTATAAACATGACATAATTGTGGAATTCCAAAAACCCAAATGGCAAATTCTCAAGATGATGCTTCTACTTTAAGAAGTAATGTGCAGGTTCCACAACAAAATGGGCTGAGACACAACACCGAGACCCTCAAATGTTCCAAGGAAGAGTGATACAAAAACCCTCAGTTAAACGTGAGATCAATACAAAACCACGTTACAATACCATGGTTAAACACATCAATTTGTTTTTTGTAAGTATAATTCTCACGAATGCTGAAAATAATACCGTTTTTGTTTTTACTTTTTTAACTTTCAACATTTAGTTATCAGAACACATTACCTAATTAGGACAACAAAAAATGCACATCACTTAATATCTCATTTTTATACCTAGCTCTCTTTCATTTCATTTGCTTCATGCTCATAAAAATAATTAGAAACATTTCTACCACATACTTCCCTTACAAGACAACAAATTCGTTTTTCCCACACTACTTGTTATTTTCTATGCTAAATTTTAGTTTCACCTCTGCATGTCTAACACTCACCACAGAATGACATTTCTAGTAACAAAGATATTTTAATGGTTTAATAACTGTAGAAATGGAACATTAAATATAATAAAATCTTTTTAGACATTTACTAAATATGACTTTGAAGAGACTAACAGTTCTTACCTTTTTAAGAACTCTTAATTAAAAGTATGTATTAAAGCGTACATCAAATATGGTCAGTCAAAAATAACTACACAGAGAATTCCATACTAAGTGTTATGAGCACCTACCCTGTCTCCTACACTCCCTCCCTGTTACAACATTTTTCTTAAATTAAAAAAGTAATATAACAACATTTAAAAAAAACCCCTCAAAACCCACAGATGCTTTAAAAATAGCATTACAGCCCTGGCTGGTGTTGCTCAGTGGTTTGTGTGCTGGCTTGCAAACCGAAAGGACGCCAGTTGGATTCCTGGTCAGGGCACAGGCCTGGGTTGCAGGCCAGGTCCCCAGTTGGGGGCATGTGAGAGGTAACTGATCAATGTATCTCTCACACATTGATGGTTCTCTCCCTCTCTTTCTCCCTCCTTTCCCCTCTCTCTAAAATAAATAAATAAAATCTTTAAAAAAATAGCATTTCAAAACATATTTACCCCCACACAAAACCCCCAGAGAAAACAGAACCACACATCCATACAATGTAAGTTTCTCACCAAACAGTTGTCAAAGAAACCAAATACACCATCCCATTACAGTAAAATGAATGGCTTTAAGTGGGTAAGATTGTTGAGGATAAACAGCACACAGGGCAATGACTACTTAGAACTTTTAAGAATACTTTAGATGAAGTAAGCCATACAGACGATGGCAGTTTTATATGTTAAACTGTACATTAAAAAAAAAAAAAACCTTTAAACTTCATTATTTGCAGATGACATGATACTGTATATAGAGAAGAACCCTAACAATTTCACCAAAAGACTACTAGAAGTGATAAATGAATTCAGTAAAGTAGGATACAAAATTATTACTCAAAAATCGATTGTATTTTTATATACTAATAATGAACTATCAGAAAGAGAAATAAGAAACAATCTCATTTATAGTTGCAACAACAAAAAAAAGGTACCTAGGAATAAATTTAACCAAGGAGGTAAAAGACCAGTGGAAAATTTTAAGATACTGAAGAAAGAAACTGAAGAAGATACAAATAAGTGGAAGCATATATCATGTTTATGAATAGGAAGAATTAACATCATTAAAATGCCCATGCTACCCAAAGCAATCTATAGATTCAGTGCAATCCCTATTAAAATACCAAATGCATTTTTCACAGAACTATTGCTGAACAAATAAATCATCCTAAAATTTATATGGAATCACAAAAGACCCCAGATAGCTTCAGCAATCTTGAGACAGAAGAACAATGTTGGTGCAGGAACTACTATAAAGGACACATGGACAAAATCAAGGGGGAGGGTAGTGGTGGGGGAGGGAGGTGGGTTCAGCTGGGGTGGGGTGGAGGGATGGGGAGAAAAGGCATACAACTGTAACTGAATAACAATAAAAATTTTTTTTAAAAAAGAACAATGTTGGAGGTATTACACAACTGATATCAAACTATACTACGGTGCCACAGTAATCAAAACAGCATGGTACTGGCATAAAAACACACATATAGATCAAAGGAACAGAACAGAGAGCCCAGAAATAAACCCACACCTATATGGTCAGTTAATATTTGACAGAGGAGGCAACAACACGTAGTGGGATAAAGACTATTGAATAAATGGGTGTTGGGAAAATTGGATAGATTCATGCAAAAAAAACAACATGAAAATAAACTACATTCTTACACCATATACAAAAATAAACTCAAAATGGATCAAGGACTTCGCTGTAAGCCTCAAAACCATAAAACTCCTAGAAGAAAACATAGGCAGTAAAATCTCCCATATTTCTTGTAGCAATATTTTTTTCTGGTATTTCTCCTTGGGCAAGGAAAACAAAAGAAAAATTAACAAATGGTATTATATCAAACTAAAAAAAAGTTTTACCCAGCAAAGGAAACCATCAACAAAACCGAAAGACGACTGAATGAGAGAACATATATTTGCCAATGATACATCTGATAAAGGGTTAACATACAAAATGTAAAAGAACTCAGATAATTTAACACCAGAAAAACAAACAACCTATTTAAGAAGTGTCAGAAGACCTGAATAAACCCTTCTCCAAGGAAGACATACAGATGGCCAAGAGATATGAAAATATGCTCAATGCCACTAATCATCAGAGAAATGCAAATCGAAACAATGAGACACTACCCCACATCTACCAGAATGGCTCTTATCAATAAATTAGCAAACAACAATTGTCGGGGAGGATGTGGAGAAAAGAAGCCCTAGTGCACTGTTGCAGGGAACACAGGCTGGTGCAGCCACTGTGGAAGACAGTATGAAGGTTCCTCTAAAAATTATAAATGAAATTACTTTACGACTCAGAGATTCCACTTCTGGGAATATACCTGAAGAAACCTGAAGCAATAATTTGAAAGAATATATGCACCCCTATGTTCACTGCAGCATTATTTACAGTAGCCGAGATATAGACATAACCCAAGTGCCCATCAATAGAAGAGTGGATAAAAAAGCTGTGGTATGTATATACAATTGAATAATATTACTAAGCCATAAAAAAAGAACGAAATGTTTCCTTTTGTGATAGCACAAATGGACTTAGAGGGTACTTTATGTTAAGTGAAATAAGTCAGACACAGAAAGACAGTAATATGATTTTACTTATATGTAGAATCTAATGAATAAAATACACAAAGTAGAAACAGACTCACAGACACAGAGAACACACTGACAGTTGTCAGAAGGCAGAGGACCTGGGGGCTGGGTGAAGACGGTGAAGGCATGCAACAGCACGAACTGGTAGTTACAGAACAGCCACAGAGATGTATATTGTAGCATAGGGAATACAGCCAATGATATCGCGATAACTATGCATGGGGCCAGGTGGGTACCTGAAGCAGCAGGGGTACTACTCTGTAAAGTACATGATTTTCTAGTCACTTTGCTGTACATCTAAAACTAACACAGAATAACACCAAGTGTAAACGGTAATTGAAAAGTAAAAAAATTAGGTACAAATTACTGTGATTCCCAGTTGACAGATGCGGGGTACCACATAATGCACTAGAAAGGACAGGGGTCCTCCTGACACTGTGGTGATGCTTAAAGCTGAGCTCCTCTGACTGAATTGTTCGTCTGTGCCATTACATTACAACTGGTACTGTTTAAAAAAAACTTAAATGTTTTAATCGTGAATGTCTATTCTCTGTCAGTACTTTAGATTAAAGAGGATTTCAGAGATAAGTTTTCCTTTGGCCCTTTCCTAAAGTGGATGTGGATGGCAACTACTTGGTATGTGGGTGGACTGTTGGTATGTTTCATGGCTAGAGATCTTTCAGACAACACTGGAACTGTGGTCACTGGTAGGAAACTGCTACAATGAGCTTCTGCCACTGTGTCATGAAGGGAGAAGAGGGGGCTAGAGTATCACCAAGTAGTGCATTTAGCCACTTCCTTTTTGGGTTGAGCAGAAAGGATGAATCAATTATCTTATTAACACTTTCATAGAGTATGAAGACAAAATATTGGTTAACTGAAATATGGAAAAAAAATGTCCAGTATTTAACCTTTTTTTGTTTAAGCAAGAAAAATACACTCATAACATTGATTATATACCAGGAATTATGTTAAGCACTATGAGAATATAAAGTTTCATTAGATTCTTAAACTGCTTACCGTTAAATGGGAAGACAGGAAAGGTGTAAAATGTAACAATAAAGTAGAAAGCAACAAGTCATAAGAGCAGTAAAAAAAAAAAGACAGTGCACTGAGAGATCAGAAGACAAAAATGGCTTAATGGAGGAGCAACTTGAGATGGTTGGGATTGATTTGAAATTTGTGGCATTAGGCGTATTCCACTGGGAGGGAACAATGTCGATAATGATTAGTTATTCTCTGTGTGAAGTATGTTAACAGTACATGAACTCAGCTAACACAAATTAATTCCCTGCCTAACTACACACCCCCCAAAGACAACAAAGCAAAAACAGAGTAAAAAAATGTCATCAATATTTGAGATTTTGAAAATGTCATTATAATTTTTAAAACATTTCAAAATATATGCTTAAAGCAATTAAAAAGTACTTTTAAAGAAGCTCATTAGAAAACATCTATATTTCTAGTTAATTACACTGTTAAAGACTATATTTTAAAAATAAAATAATATTATTTACATTCACATACAGCTAAATAGATAGGTAATAAGAGGTAAATCGAAACATTTGATATCACTACCATTTAACTCTGGAGTAGGAATGGTGTTTTAATAAGAAAGGAATGGAACACAATCACAAAACTGAAAACAAAAAGTATAGGGTAGACATTTATAACTGAATTAAGAAGCATGTATTGACTTCCAGCCAAGATGGAGGTGTAGGTAAACACGGCTTGCTCCTTACACAACCACATCAAAATTACTAAACTATGAACCGTCAGAAATCGAGTTGAATGGAAGTCTGACAACTGTGAAGAAGGATTAAGAAGTACAAATAGGTAGTTACAGATTAGCCAGGGGGATGTAAGGTATAGGAAATGGAGTAGCCAAAGAACTTATACTCATGACCCATGGACATGAACAATCGTGTGGGGATTGCCTGAGGGAGTAGGGGGTGCTGGGTGGAGGGGGAGCAAAGGGGGAAAAATTGGGACAAACTGTAACAGCATAATCAATACAATATAATATTTAAAAAGTACTGTATTTTGCTGTGAAGCATGTGCACTTTTTTTGTCCAAATTTTTTAGGGAAAAATAAGGATGTAAATTATACATGGGTAGTATATCTCCATATCTCTATACTCCATATCTAACTAACTCCATATCTCTATAAATGTTTTTAATTCTTTTATTTATGCTTATGTATTAAAAGTGTAACTCTAGAAAATAATAATGATATCTGCATGCAAAATAATACCCTGGAATATGATGATCAGTTTTGTTTCCAAATATAAATAAATAAAAAACTGAATTAAAATATTAAAACTAAAGATTTTTTTCCTGAAAGTTTGGGCCAAAAACATGCATGCACATTATACACAGCAAAATACAGTATGTATTTACAAGAGAATGAAAAAGGAGAAGAAAGCCTCTCATACAACTTACCAACATAAAATGAGCAGTTGGAATGCAATAAACTCTCAGTCCATAAGCGACAAATTTCGCTTTCAGTCAGAGCTTCCGCTCCATAACAAGCTTGATACTCCACTTTTGGTAGAACATAAACTGGAAATTGCTGCAATGCAAGGTTATACTTTTTCAAACTTCCATTAATTTACTACTAACAGCACATATATTTGCCTATATAGTTTGCCACTTTCCAAACACTTTCAAGTAATTTTATTTGATCCTTTCAAATACAGTAGGATTCAGACAGAAAGATAGATGATGGAACCTTGGTAGATGGGGCAAGGTGTGGATGAATAAGAGATCCTGAACCACCCCATCCAAACCCATCCCGATCAACAACCCCCACCCCGGCCCCCATATGTACCCACCTGACTTCTGTCAGGGAATCTGACTGACAGCAGAAACCTTGGAACTGAGCCTGATACATAATTGCCCAAAGGTTAAAAACTAGATTCTGGGAAGGAATGACTGTGAAATATACTCAGGAGGATAAAAAACGATTTATGTTTTACCCCTTCAAAGCATTAGTCACATTGACATTATCAAGGCTAAAATAGTCTGAGCAGCTTGTTTTCATTCTATGAATGTATGAGCATTAATATCGACATTAACATCTGTGAATGCCATTAGCTTTATTAACATGAAAGCTTTATTCTAGACCCTTAGTACCTGGCAAATTATCCATTTAGAGTGTACTGGTCAGGACGCTAAATAGGTTAAGTAAAACAACTGTACCCATTACTGGTCTGAAGGAGGATATGTAAGGAAACAAATGCTTGTGAAATAACGTAACATTAGTCATGTCATCTCATTTCTGTCAAAGACAATTCTACTCTTAACAGCAGTGTCTTTAGTCCCAGCTGCAGGAGACAGACATGATTTATGGAGCTTAGAGAGATGTGGCTACTTATTACAATATTTTTGAAATTACACTACGTTGTCACTAATTATATACTTGAAAATATTTCATAAATGTTTCAGAATTCCTGATTTTCACAAAGAAGCAAATAAGGGCTTGGCACAATGGTTGTGGTAAGAACAATTCAAATCCAGTAAAACTTCTGTTAACAGGTTTGGTTCATATAATTACCTTTGAATGTTTCATACCCTAAAGTAATGTTTCTTAAATTTCAATGTGCATAGGAATGTGATCATGTTAAAATGTGGAATCTGAAGTGTAGACCAAGGTTTTGCATTTTTAACAAGTTGTTGTTCCAGGGGCCAAACTTTGAGTACTAAGGCCCCTTGACTTAAAAAGAAAAAGAAACATACATATATTTTAAATAAGATATATATATATATATAATGATTAGGATAATTTTATTGCTAAAGCATTTTATTATATAATAATTCTTCAGCAACTAGCAATTTCCATTTAAAGTTACTTATAGTTGCAAATAGTAGCTAAAGACAAAGAAATGAGGCTCAGAGTGTTAAGAAATTTTCTCAAGGACACACAGCCAGTTTACAGCAGGGTTCGAAAGGAACAATTGATAAAGAAGATTCCCCTTTTGAATCAGAAATAGATAACAGAGTTAAGATTTTTTTTTTTTTAAATAAAAGATACTACTGTTTCTGAAAAGAAAATACTTTGGAGAATTTTTTTTGATAATACTGCCATATTTGTAAAACTAACTCCTGAATCTGGTTTTAATTTCTGTATGTATTCTACTGCCATCTCCAGGAAGCCAAGGGAAAGAAAGTTAGAATATTTTACCTTAGTATTCCAAAATTAAAGTGAAAGTTTAAACGCAATAACAATTTTCTAACTATAAAAATTAAACCTAATATTTCCTTTCTCTCTTGATAGGTACTCCTATTCTCCCTAAGTGAGTTTCTTTTCTTCTTTTCTTGGTCTGTCTTTCAATTTTTCACATAAACCATTTAAACTTTTACATACATTCCTAAATAGGTAATTCATAGCTATTTCCTGGCATTGATCCCACTGGGTACATTCTACTCTTTCCTAATATTCAAGCACCTTCATTATCCTTATTCTCATCCTGGAATACCAATATAAGTTACAAAATAATTGGATCTATGATATATTATAGAAGTGTATTTGTATACCTGAAACCTATATAATTTTATTAATTAATGTCACCCCAATGAATTCAGTAAAAAATAAAATTTTGAATCATTTTAGAATACATCTCTTAGGAAATTTGGTTAACTGAGACATATAATAACACATAATATTAAATCATTCAAAGTTACTTGGTGTGGGTTTCATAACTATGTGTAGTACTCACTAAGTTCTAGCTTCACCTCTGGTCCAAATTAGCCCTCTTTATTTCATTCCATCATTTGAGACCAGCTGCTGTTCTAAGTTCTCTGATGTGTAGTTCTTATCAAACAGCGATTTGATGAAGAAGGATAAATGATATTGTAAACTAAAATCTCAACTATGATAAACAGAAAATTAAAGACCCAAAGAAGATGAGGTTCTTGTACATCTGAGGTTGAAGAGACTTCTAAACATATTTTAAAGCTTTCTCAAAAACAATTTGATTTTAAAGCAGGAAAAATTGATGAGGATGGATTCTAACCTAATTACAGTTTAAATGGTACCACTTTAAAATTTATCAAACTAGTGCCTCAACTTCCCTAAGTTCCCTCCTTTAACAACACCCTCCTCCTTCCTCACCCCTCATTTTTTTTTCATTTATTCAATATCTATTTATTGAGTTTCTATGGTATAAAACATTTGGGTGAAACAGAGATAAACAGGATATGATTCAAAGGAAACACATTCTACTAAAGGATTTAAACCATGTGTACTAAACTTGGTAAAAACTAAACCTTATTACATATATGATAGGTGCAATATAATAACTATTCACTGAAAATTTTTAAATTTTATTCTGAGTTTGACACAATCAGAAATATAAGGCTATTAGATATTCTTTGGGGCTGGACTGTTTGGATATATTTTGATGTAGAGTGAATTCCCTCCAATAAGGTTCTGTTCTGACATTTGCAAATTTCACTTCAGTCAAGTGAATAACAGTGTCTTTAACAGGAATTCAGGAATTAAGTAAGTATCCGAAGCATCCCTAGGCAATTCTTACTTAAGCGACCCTGGCCATCAACGGTTTCAGAGTACTGTAAGCTGGCAGATAAACACAAAGTGGTAAGGGTTCACAGGGCAGTGCAAGGAATAAGTTATCCCCCATATAAATCAGATAGTAAGTAAGAACTGAAGATATAAAACCTTGAGCCCTGGCCGGGTGGCTCCGTTGGTTGGAGCATCGTCCCACACACCAAAAAGGTTGCTGGTTCGATCTCTGGTCAGGGCACATACCTAGGTTGCAAGTCCAATCCCGGGTTGGGATATGTATGGGAAGCAACCAATCAATGTTTCTCTCTCTCTCTCTCTCTCTCTCTCTCTCTCTCTCTCTCAAATCAATAAATATATCCTCAGGCAAGGATTTAAAAATAACTAAATAAAAGTAACACCTTGAAAATATAATCCATAGCACTGACACTGTATGCATTTGAGATGTTTATGCTATGACCATTAAATTGATCACAGTTAAATATAGATGAGACAGGAAAAATTAGCAAATAAAGTAAAATCATTTAATACAGAGAATATTGGTATTTATCTAGGAGGATGTAACAGGGTGCCACCAGGACCCCCTCCAAAGAGGGGTTTGTAATGGGGTCCAGAACTCAGGGTGTCCAGAAAATATAAAAATATAGGATATCCTCACCCCCATAAGTCTGGATTGGGGATGGGACACATGGAGCAGGGCCACTGAGAGTTATTTTGCACATCAACAGTTGACCAGCTTCATACTTGATATGCAAAAATGGTTACTTTACATATCTACAACAGCTGGCTAGCTTCATAGATTTGTTAAGTAGCTGTGGACTAGCTCTGAGCCAGGGAGATAGGTGTAACTTTAACCCATGCTGTAACTGGGAAGCAGCTTCCCTTTTCTGCACTTTTGTGAGAGCCTAGAGATGGTTCGCTCCATGCCATGAGCCCACACCTGCCTGGACTAACTATGGCAGCCAAGAAAGACTGGAAAAATACAGGAATGCTGGCAGGTGTAGCCGATTGTGGGAGGATTCAGGAATGGGGTTGCAGAGGAAGATTCATGGGATTTAAACCCAGGCGCAGCATCCGTGCTGGGGTCTAAGCCATGTGGTTTTGGGGGGACCAAACACATGGTTTTAGGACTCCCTTTACCATGTGGCTTAGGAAGCAGGAAAGCAAGATGTAGCATCCATGCAGAGCTCTCTTAGCAGTTTGAAAGAATGCAGGAGAGACATTGCAGGAAGGAAAGGGGTGAAAGGACTCTTGCTCGTGGGCCATGAGAAGGTACCACGTGGGTTTAGATTAAGATCTCACACAGCTAATGGTGCTGGGAACGGAAGGAGGCCTGCCGGCCGAGCACAGATTACTGGAAAAAACTGGGAGCTAGCCGAGCCACGGATGGTATCCCTGACTGGCCTGACTGGGCAAAGGGGGGTAAGGAAGGACTGTGTGTGTTTGTGGGTGCTTTAAGGGTCTTTGAGTGTTTAGCAGTGGCATTCTGCCATTATTCTAAGCCTGTATAACTTTTGAATAAATAGTTCCTTTCCTTTTCACCCAACTCTTGCACTGAGAGCCATAATTCCAATTTCCTGGTGGCAGGCAAAGAATCCACAGTGACAGAGGGACCGTGTAACCCCCAGGTCCATTCTGTAACAAGGAGACGGATATCAAATGTACAGTTTTTTGTCCCCTTGAGTTTCTTTTATTGAAACAAAAACCAAAAACCAAAAAACACTCCCCCATACATTTAATTCAAAACCATTGGGTTTCTAAAATTTCTAGCCTAAAGTAGTGATGAAAATCAAATTATAAGTTAGGAATTTTATAAAGTGGTGACTGAGGATCCTTATTAGGTGGTAGGTTAGACATCAATACTTCAAAAAATATATACTATGACAAAGGTACAGGAAAGAAAAAATTCTCAAGAAAAATTAGAGACTTCATAACTTCTTACATGATCAATCATAATACAGAAGCTACTCTTTATTTACCAGAATTCAGTGGTCACACACACACACACAAATCAAACTAATTTGGAAGATACTTTCAAATCACAAGTGCAGAAAACTGCTGAAAGAGCCAATTAATGCAAACTGTAGCAAAAACTTTTTTAAGTAAGGAAAATATTAACATCAAACCTCAAAGAAACAACAGGGGAAAAAGAAAGAATGACATTTGGTCTCCTAACAATTCTGGGAAGACTTTTCAAATGTGTGTGAAAGCCTACCTCCACAATTTGGACTTCTAAAATGAGTCGAGAAGGTCCCCGAAGTAAGAGAGAAAGGGGTTAATATGTCACAGGGGAAATCCAAATTCACAGAGAGAACAGGAACTTATGTGCCAGTCTAGGTCAAATCTATGATGGTGTCATTTTCCACAAAGTTTGTTATTTCATGCAAGAACATGATCAGCATTCATGACTATTATATTTAACTAAACACTTTTCCTTATTAAAAATGTTTTCAGTATTTTACTAAAATTTCAACCTGGAAACACTACTAGAAGAATGATCAACAACTTAAAATTAACCTTCATAACAAAGCCATGTTCAATGTTGCTGATTACCGACGTATGCTAGTACACCCTAACTCCCCAGGTAACAACTTACTCTTCTGATTTTCTTCCGTTTTTTAGAACGTGGTCTGGTCTCTATCCTCTGGACACTGCATCGTACAAGTAACAACAGGTCTTGCAGGCTAAATAACTTGTAAACAAAATTTCCTTCCTGAGGAGCTACATATTCTGATGTATCTTCAACATAGTCCTGAAGTTCATATGGCAGTCCTTTAAAAATAATTATATTTCTCATTTTTATTTTAAAATACATTAATTGTTTACCTAGCATAATCCAAGATAAAACAATTCAATGATCTACCTTTAAATTTCTATCAACTTTAACTTTCTAGTTCATCTCATTTGACCATCACACCATTATCACTTGTTTACTTTTACTGGAACTGGAGCAAGAACTGAAATCCAAGCTTTAAGGTTCTTTCTTTTAACAACTACCTTAACTAACCCTAGACAAAGAGTAAGTTAGTGAGACAACATATGAAGTGAGAAGAAAAAGAGTTTTAAAAAATGTTACTCCTAACCTAGGCAGAGCTGAAGTGCAGCTTTGTATCTATTTCACAAAACGAGAAAGTACCAAACACCAAGAATAAATAAATTTTGGACTAATAAATGTTTATGATTATTTTTGATGCACTTCGCTTTCTCAGTTTGGCAAACGACATTACCTATAGCTTAACAGTCACTATACATGTTGGATAAACACAGGTTACAAAATCCATACAACTCTGGGTATATATTTAGAGAGGTTTGGAAGTTAAAATACTGATCACTAGATTTAAAAAATAATTTATCAATGACTATGTAAAGATTATAAAACAAGTTATAACAAAGAGAAAGTAGGGAATGAGAGAAAAAAAAAACTAAGGATAAGGAACAGGCAAAACAGTTAATATGAACTTTTTAAAATAAATATTGACTTACGTCCTTTTGGCTTCTGAAACGCAGAAGGCCATACAGTTTTTGGCCAGCTAGAGGTATCTGAAGGAGCGGAGGATTGTTCGGAAACAGGAGGTTGTTTAGAATTTTCCATATTCATTAAGGGCAATTCAGGTATCTTTCTGGAAATTGGCTTTAAGAGTTCATCCTGCATTTTTAAAATTTCCCCAACTGGATCAAATTTTTTGTATACTCGTTTAATAGGTTTTTTGAGAACACAGGACTCTTCAGAACTGCAAGTAGCATTAGTCTGGTTTCCTGAGGAAGAATTTGGGCTGGCTGGCTTAGAACTTAAATTAGAACCCACATCAACTGTTTTTCCATTACTATTCTTTTGACACTCTGTATCAATGATTAAACAGTCTTCATCTGTATCACTATTGCAAAGCATTGCATCATCAGTTTTTGCTGCTTCTGATATAACAGTCTTTTCCTTTGAATTGTCTGTGTTCCCTGGAACATTTAGTCTTTCACCAGCATACACAGGATCGGTAGCTATGCCATGTTTATCAGAGGTTTCGTTTTCTGCAGAGCTTCCTAACTGTAAGGCATCAGATGTTTTCGAGTCACCATCTTGCATCAGAGGCTTGTCAGAATTTCCTGATGCCTTCTCACCACATGGTACAAATCCCCGATCATCTTTATTTTTACACTCTTCAGGGCCACCGTCCACACCAGTCACCAGCTGTTTCTCCTTTTGCAACTGTTCCATTAGAATCTGAGATAAACTTCTAGAGTGAGCAGCAACATCTGCCGGTGCAGTTGGTGCCATGGGTGTGGTTGCTGCACTGGGGGCTACGGGAGTGTTTTTCACGTTGGGTATTGTGGAAGTGCTTGCTGGACTTGGTGACTTTGATGGTTTGGTGGTGGTTACTCCAAAAGTTTCGAGTTCTGTGACGTCATCATCAAAATCCAGATCCAAATTTTCAAGGGTCTCAATTTTTCGGCACTCATTAACTTCATTAGACATCTTAAGAAAGTATATTGGTAAACTATTAGCAAAAATTCCAGGCCACACCTCATCTATCTCTCAGTGCCCCTGCTCCTCACATACACAGTTCATGCTCTCTAAAAGCAGAAGTCTAATGGCTCTGAAAGGTTCTTGCTTAAGATGGCAATAAACTACTAGCAACTAACTTATTTAACCTTACATTCCCACTGAAATGTTGATGAAACACAAATTTGCCAAGCTGTGACAACACAGGAAATGGGAATACTTGTGAACTATCACAGCCCATGAGGAATTTCCACTAATCAAAAAATAGGACCACAAAGAAAAGAGGAAGGAAGCGGCTTTTCATTCACACCCATTCCACACACTCTTGCAGAGACACCTGGACTTAGCTGACAGGAGAAAAGCCTCTTTGCCACTGTGAAGGGTCGCCAGCCTCTGCGTCTGGTGCATCAATCAGTGACTTTTTTCTTTCTACATCTACTCAGGGAAAACAAATCTCAGTAACAGGAGGAGAAATGGACAGGAAGTGATTTTATTGTATTCTGGGACACAAAGCCATTGAAGCAGTAGTTTCTCATGTACTATTTTGATAATGGAAGAGCTTTAATTTATTCAGGAATAAACTGTCCTCTCCCCCAACCTGCAGCAGATCGCTCCTCAATCTGGCGTAGCACTTTAAATACATACCATGGAAACTTGGTTACAGCCTGGGCTACATATACCCGTTAGCTTTGCAGCTTAGGATTTGAGAAAGAAATCGTCTGACAGCAATTAAGTAGTGAGTAAGATCAACCTGTGTTAAGTTTTTTTAACCTCTCTGAACCTTAATTTCTTCATCACTAAAACAGTGATAATAGAGTCATCTTCTTGGATTTGCTCTAAGGATTAAATGAGAAATTAAATAGAAAGTTGCTTGTTATAGTCTCTGGCACATAGTAGCTTCTCAGTAAATGGCACCTCTTACTGAAATAAAAAGATGACTAGATTTAGTAGAAAAATAAAATTAAACTATATGCTATTTTATCTGACATTCTTTCACAAAAATATTGAAAAACAAAACCACAAGGCATAACATCAAGAAATAGAGACAGAATGGCAACATTAAGTGTTAGACAAAGCAGAATTCAATGCAAAATGCATTAGACAGGGAAAGGAGTCCTATGCGGAAAAAAAGAAGAAATCCATGATGAATAGATAGGGTCTGGTCATGAATTGTGACATGCCAAAAGCATCAAAATAGGTAGTCGAAACTTAAAAATAAAAAGAATATTTGACAGAAAAACTATTGTATTTGGTCAATGGTATACTGTCTCTAATATGTAAAATAGAGACAAAGTATGAATGAGATTAAGTGATTGAAAGAAATATATATAAATGACTGAAAGCATACATACAGACTACAAAGATATACCTTTTCCCTCCCAAGAATCCAAGGGGTATTTCCAAAGATGGACTATAAATTAATATTAGAAAAAAACATCAATATAGCACAAAGCACAATTTGCTAGGCATCATTAAGAAAAATGTAAACAAACAAAATATCCAAGCCCTTGGAAATAAAAAATACTCCAATTATTAAATGGATTAATAGGATAACAAATATGATATTTAAAAGCAAAAATTAGAACAGTAGACATTAAAAATCAGAAGTACCATTCATGGCATTTGCAAGAAATAAGAAAATAATATCATCATAATAAAGAAATTTCATAAATATAAAACCAAAATTTAATGAATTGGGAAACAATTCTCACAATGGAATTTAAATTAAAAATATCATTTATCTGTAAATAGTATGTATCCATAAATATTGTATAGCTATAAAAGGATTCTTCTATAAAATATCATTAATTATATCAGAAAAAGTTAATAATTTCCTAATGTTATAAAATGTCAGATCAAGTGTTAAAATTTCCCAGTGTGATGCCTTTTTACAATTGTTTATTGGAATCAGTATCCAGTTGGTTGACACATCTCTCAATTGTCTTTCATTTGTCAAATGACTCTCCTCATACTCAGCCAACTCCCTCATCGGCCAGATATTTGTAGAAGAAACCAGGTTAGTTATCCTGTAAAAATTTCTGCATTTTGGATTTTAACTTGTGCATTCCTGTGATGTCATTTAACACAGACTTATATCCTTGGAATTTCCTATTAAAATGATCTAGTAACTTGATCAGGCTCGGGTACCATTTTTCTTAACCTGAATATGTTACGTGTGGCACTCTGTGCTCCCACTTCAATCAGGAGGCTAATGATGTCTGGTTATCTTTCTTCTTGTGATGTTACAATTGATTTGTTGGTTCATCAGGTTTCATCAACTTAATCTATCCATTATAAAATTCCTCATTGATCTCCTAATGGTTTTAGCAGCTATTGATGAGGATCATTGCCTAGATTCACTATTTCATTAGGAGGTACAAAATGACAGTCATATTCTCTCATTACCCTGAAATATAGTTTGTACTGGGAAGGCAAGACAAATACTTGAGTTTTTTAAATCAGTTGTCAGAATAACAACTTCTTGTAGAAGCATTCTCTGAAGGTGACTAGTACTTTTTTGTAAGGTATCATTATAAATTCATGGATTTCAACATATTTCATACGTTTCAATCCACTGCAGTCATCCTGTATCATGGACAAACTGACACATCTCTGGCCAATTGGAAACCCTTCAAAGTTGGCCCGATGTCTTTTTGACATAATTCTAGTATTAGTATAGGGCATTAACTTCTTTGATTGGCATTTTTATCTCTTATGTTGAAATTCTTAGTTCTTAATATAAACATACTTATTTGCTTTATCATACTATCTAAGGTATTCAAAATAAAAATAGCAATATGCACTTTAAGATTTTTCAGTAGTTCTTTCTGATCTTAGGACATAAATCTCTAGGGCTGTACAGTCAAATTACCAAGTTTCTAATCACTTAAAATAATTCTCTGGTTAAACCACTGACTTGGTATACAGTGGATTCATTTGTTTCACTTCAGCTTTTTTAATATTTTAAAATTTGTTTTATAGACATGTAAAATATTTATATGGCTTAAGTTAAAACTGTAAAACAAAGAATACTCAGAGTAATCCAGCTGATAATCCTGCCTCCTCTACTTTGTTCCATCCCTCCTCCAAATAACCATTTTCATTAGTTTTAAATTTATTCTTCATTGTATTAATTTTCTTTTAAAGTATATGCAAATGTGTGTGTGTGTATACAGGGAGGGACAAAAGGTTTACAGTTGTTCGTATGGAAAGTGATACAGTAAATAGTAACACAAGAATAAACTGTTTCACGTACTCACAACTGTAAAGCTACTTTTGCTCCATCCTTTCTTCCTTCCTTAAATACAAAGTAGCCTATTACATGAAATGTTCTCTTCCTTGCCTTTCTCACTTAACAATACATCTTGGATATCACTGCATATAGCTGCACATCTAGAGTTTCCTCATTCTTTTTAATAGCTGCTTATTATGCTATTGAGAATGTTCACTTTATTTAATCAATGCCCCATTAAGGGACATGGGAATTGTTTCCAATCTTTTACTACTGCAAATAGTACTGCAATGAATAACTTGCATATACATTTTGTTCTTTTCCTGGTGTACTTCTGAGCTACATTTCTAGAATTGAGATTTCTAGAATGGACAGTTTTCACATTTTGTGGGTACATCTTGACTATAGATATATTACAGTAATTGCTTCTTTTTCCTCTAATACCTTTGTAAAAGCTTCCATCAACAGTCCTCTTGTGTTCTTCAGGTGTAAATGAGACGGGCTTTCCTGCTCCTATGGGAGAACCACTGTGTGGGGGGATGTGCCAGGAAAGCTTTCTTAGCTTCATGGCTCTCCGCTCATGCTTCATTGTTACCACAAAGTATGCATACATGTGGGTCCGTGTGGATGTGTGCGAATCTCGAGTATATTCTGACATCTGGTTCCTCTATTCCTCTCTCCTACAGTTATCTTAAAACTTCTTTTCTTTACTTTTAACGTCCTTGTTCTGGTCAATATGGACTCTACTACCAGTAATTTTTCCTGAGTGAAGGCGTTTGTCTTGGAAGAGACTTTGGCTGGTTAGTTTCTAGAGTTCTTAGTGCCCAGGTCATCTTAGAAATCTCTTAACTTCTTGAGTGCCCCTGCAATCACTTAAAATTAGAGCCTATTCACGTTATTTTCACTTTTGTTATTCTTCATTCCTCCTTCCATCTGGGATTATTTTCCTTGTGCCTCAAGAATATCCATTAGAGAGGGTCTACTGGTACCAAACTCAATTTTTAACAAAAAAGATCTTGTTTAATATGGTTAGAAAATTTTAGTAAATGGATTTTCTTCTTATCACAGTATATCATTCCACTGTCTTCTGGCTTCCATTGTTGTTGTTGAGAAATTATTTGTCTAACTCTCAGTCCTTTTGTTTCTCTGATGGCTTTTAAGGGTTTTTTCTTTGTCTCCAAGTATTGATTTGGTTCCAGTGTGTCTCTTACACCATCTTTCTGGGTGCAACTACACACGTTAGACATTCTCACTACATCCTCTTTTTGTTGTCTGTGTTACATTGTAGATGTAACACATCTACAAACACACCTTTCAAGCACATCTTTCAGTTTACTGATTCTCTCTTCAGCGTTATCTAAAGTGCTTTAATAACCTCATTTACAGAATTCTTTTTTAAATTAATTTTCTTTTTTATTGTTCAAGTTCAGTTGGCTCCATTTTTCCTCTCAACTGTACTTATTATATTTTCAATTTAAAATTTTTATTTAGTTCTTTTTCAAATGTTATTGGCTTTTAAAAGTTTCCAATTCCTCAGTGAAATTTTTAAGCATTAATATCCTTGAGTATTGTATAATTTAACAGAGTTGGCTAATAGCTTTTGATGGATAATTCTAAGATCCATTCATGTGAGTCTGTTTCTTTGGTCATTGTTTCTGATGGCTCTAGCTCGTAGTATCTGCATGGTCTTCTCCTATTTCTAGTTACCCATATTTTAAGAACTTATTTTAAAATATGCTATATTGTAGCCCTGGCTGGGTGGCTCAGTTGGTTGGAGCATCATCCCTTACACCAAACGTTTGTGGGTTTGATTGCTGATTAGGGCACATGCCTGGGTGGCAGGTTCAATCCCTGTGGGGAGGGAGGGCATTTACAGGAGGCAACTGATTGGTGTTTCTCTCTTTTTCCCTATCTTCTCTCTCTCAAATCAATAAAAACATGTCCTCAGGTGAGGATTAAAAATAAGAGTTAAAATATTATCCTGTATTTTTAAAAGTAATTCGCAGAAACAATTTGAGGCTCAAAATGACGTAAAGTTCCTCTAAGAATTATTTTCATTTGCTTTTGCTACATGTCTAGAGATACTAGTAATCTAAAGGCATCTGAATTCAAGTTCAAGGCTTGAAAACTCAAGCTACAATCTCTGAGAAAGCTGATTGTTTCTGGTTCACCCTTACTTTTGGGATGTCACCCTGCAGGGACCAAGCCTTTGATGAAAAACTGAACTGTGACTTTTGTCTCCCTGGTCCTGTCATGCTGCCAAAACCACAGTTTGTTTTCTGTGGTCTCTTCAGAACTGGTGAGTACCATCCAGGGCAAAAATAAAACATTAAAATTAAAAAAAAAACAAAACAAAACACTAAGTGAGAGCATTACCTCCCTGGGTTCTGTCTTCTCTGATATCCCAGCCCTGTAATTCCCTACTATCTTGTTAGCTCTTTGATGATTTTAAGAAAGAATTTTTAAATTTTTTTCAGCTTTAGTTGTCAGCAGTAATGGAAAAGATCCAAAAAATGTGGTCTGTCATTAATGAAAGGCGTTAGTTACTCTGTCAGATTTCATCCTTTTTAACCTACTTCATGTTTCTTCATAATACTTGTTACTTCCTGACATTCACCTCATATTAATATAAATTTTAGGTAGATTTCAAAATGTAAAACAAAAAAATTTAAGAAAAGTTGGAAGTGTTCTATGACTTATAGATTATAAAAATATTAAAAGACAAATAGCATAAAGAAAAAAACATATAAACACACATAAAACACAAAGAGCTCATACAATCCTTAAGATAGTATGAGCTCTTTCTCAGGCAGTAATAAAAAATGTTTTCCTATTTTATTTTCTAATTTTGTTTTCTCTCTCACTTTATTCATGTCTCTGTTCATATTTCCTGTCCTTGGAAAAGGCTTCTTGACCATGAGTCTCTAGAAATATTCCTATTTCCATCTCTTTTCCTTAACCTACTCTATTTTTCTGCATAGCATTTATTACTACCTGTTTTTTTTGCTATTGCTTTGTTAATTATCTGTGCCCTCCACCACTGATGTAAGCACCAGAAGAAAAGAGACTTTATTTTTATTCACTGCTGGATCCTCAGTATAGTATAGAACAGTATTATCAATAAACACTTGTACAACAAATGAAGAAAGTTTGGTATAAACCAAATGTCTCACTTTAATAATCATGGAAAAATATTTTAAAATACACAAAATAATAAAAGCTACTATTTATGGAGTGCCACACATTGTTCTAAATGCTTCACATGTATTAACTCATTTAATTCCAAATATTCCCATGAGTGAAATAATATCATGACACCCATTTTACTTATGAGCATAGTAGACATAGAGGTTATGTAGCTGGCTTAAGGTCACACAGCTACTAAGTATGCTGAAAAGGATTAACAGTCTGGCCAAATACTTTCTGTACCAATCAAATTCACCTGTTATTTTTCATACTTAAAAAAACTTAAATATAAATAAGAATAATTAAATAAAACTTCACCACAATTACCACCGCCATTGGCTGAGTTTTTTAGTACGTGTATACTGAACTGCTCAGCATTTTACATGTAAGGTCAAACATAATGTTTATTAACAATCTTGCAAAGTAGGTATTATCACCTTTTTTTTTTCCTAAAAAAAAAGGGGAAAAAATTGAGGCTGAGGGAAGTTAAATTACTTGCCAAAAGACTAGCTTGACCTGGGGTTCAATTTTAAGTTTCAAATTTTTATCTACCGATTTAAAGACCTATAATAAAACTTTAGGCTTCGATAGAATAAACAAATATATTCCCTTAAGAAATAAAAACAATTACATACATCCATTTCAGGTATATAGTCTTCTGGTTTGTCCATAAATACTGCAGAGACTGGAACAGATGTATTTTTGGACATCATGAATTTTAATGGAACTTCATGGAAGATTTGATTTCTCTCTCTCATTGTCAGTTTCTTTTGGGGAAGTGGTGAATTAATATAAATTACTTTAACCGGTTTTGAACCTTAAAACAGAAACAGAAAAGGGTGGTCAGTTTCTAGTAGTTAATTTAAGAAAAAAAAAACAGGATGTATAACAGAAGGATCACTAAACAAAGAGACACAGGATAGGAAAGTGGTAGCACAAGTCCCATATATTTGCCAACCTCAAATTAGAAAATCTTTAAAGTCCCTTAGAGATCTGAGGACCAGAGAATCAAACTGGCAAGAAAAGTGTTTTCTTTCTAACAGTTTTTAAAAAGGATTTCTGCTTTTATTGTTATACTTTCACCATCATTAATACTCAGTTCTTATAGGGTTATGTCTTCAAAAGGTGATAACACTTTTACCACAGAGAATATCTTGCATTTAATTCTAATTTGTAGTTTTGTTTCATTAGACACAGTCCTTCATTTATTAGAATTATATTGTTACATATAATAATAGTACTTCTGGAAGATAAGGAAAAATTATTAAATATGAACCAACATAGAAAGGGAATAATCTTTTTCTTAAAGGTTTTATTTATTTTTAAAAAGAGGGGGAAGGAGGGAAGAAGGGAGGAAGAAAGAGAGGGAGAGAAGTATCAATGTGTGGTTGCCTCTCACATGGCCCCCACTGGGGACCTGGCCTGCAACCCAAACATGTGCCCTGACTGGGAATCGAACCGGGGACCCTTTGGTTCCCAGCCTGCGCTGAATCCACTGAGCTACACCAGCCAGGGCAGGAATAATCTTTTGTACAGAGGAATTTACATGCAAATGTAATTTTACTGTCAATAGACTGACTAACCTACACTCATAAGTACAGACCTATTTTAATTCAGAATTCCAGTAACAGACAAGTAAATAAGTCCTGGAAACTTGCCCATTTGAGGCTGCCTAATAAAGTATTGTATTCCTTTCATTTCATTGAAAGATAAAGAACCTGACCATTTCATGTAATTTTGGTCACACTAAACCATAATTATTTCTCTAATATCTTTTAGTCCTAATACAAATGCAGGTTCTGTAGATCTAATAACTCATTTATCTCAGAGTGTCAATTCTATGGTAGCACTATCTATTTAAAAAGTTCTATTAAATGCAAACGTCAAACTTACATCCTCCTTAAATCAAAACTTACATTGTTTGCATTTGATAACTGCCTATAATTAGACCGCTGAAATAGAACCATTACAATCCTCTGTTAAGAGCATTACCTGACATGGCAAATCACAAACCTGCAACAGGTATTACTTGAACAGACACTGGAATTTCCCACTGCTCCTTGTAGTCTGGTCCATGATTATTTAATAAGGCAAATAATGACTGACTAGTTAGAGCTATCTGAGGGTGGTATCTGGAAACAAGCTTCTCTGCATTCGGATCTTTACTAATATCCTGAAAAACAACATAAGACTTGTTACTTCATTATGCTTATTGGAAATTTCTTTTTTTTAATTAATTTTTTATTGCATTTTTTCCTATTACCATTTAGTCCACGTATTCCCTCCTGCCCCCAACCCCGTGGAAATTTCTTTAATGACGTAGTAAGAAGAACTGAAGAAATTCAGGAAGAGGACTTCAGAATAATCAGATCACATGTACTTTGTTAGGTACAGAAGGTTACTTAAAGATCCCAAACTGCCTTCTACTTACATAATGCATAGCTGCCGCTGTTTGTTCGGGTGTCTCAATGGTAGACACGTTATCTTTTGACAGCTGTAACTTTGCAGGCATTGAGGAAAATACTGTCTTCACATATTTCACGCTACCCTAAACAAGAAAAAAAAAAATGTTTACTGCAAAAATCTTGATGCATTTTTTTCTAAGTATCCTTTCATCGTAAGAAACTTTGAAGTTAAAATTCTTCATTCTACTAAATGAAAATGTCAAATTTAAGCCTTCTTAAGTCAACACTTTCATGTTTGTGCTTGACAACCACTATATATATAAAGGGCCAAAGACAAGGGTGCCATAGACTTTCCCTGCCACTTTAAACTTTAACCGCACATTGTGAAGTACAAATGATCACAGGGTAGAGTAGAAGATCTAAACTATCCTCTTTACCACACTCGCATGATTGTGCATAAAATTCCTTTAAAAAAAATACGACTTGTTGCTTATATTCAGTTACATTAAGATGGGCACTAAGAAAAAAATCAAGAAATAAAGTGGGTAGTGACATTTTTAAAAATATCAAGTATTGGAATCCATTTAAAAAGGGACACATTTATACTGCATATTTTAAAAGTGGTATCTCGTTACCGTTCAAAATTTAAACACAAATGTTGTCTGTGTGAAATACAGATGATGTTTCAAACAAAAATAAGTACACACTTTCATATGGTAAACCTTACCAATGCAAGAAGAGTTTTTTCTAACTTTAATCCCATCTCTATTCTGAATGGGAAGAATCCCATTAAGCTGGTGACTTCATGGAGAGTATAGAATTCTGGATACTTTTTTACTTGGTCAATGCAAGCTCTTAAACTTTGCTAGAAAAGAAAAACCAAGAGAAATTCATTTGTATTGTACTTCTTTCTTTAATGATCTAACAAAAATAATTTAGTTACATGTGGCTATGTAATTATTCATTTCAAATATAGCTTCATTTCACTAATCAAACTTTTAACAATCCAGGTGTATATATATTCTACACTTGATGTAATCTCTTATTTTTCATAACAATTCTTTTATGCCTGATTTCTGAAAATACTGATATTTAATAATACTAAAATTAGCAATTGTATTAAAATTTAAAATTAAATAGAAGACATATTTCATATGTTATTTAAGAAACTGTCAAGGAAATAAAGCCACATGAAAATTTCAAACACTTTACTGCCATAAAAGCAGTTATATGATTAGGAATAAGTAATCCTAAAAAGACTGCCAAGCACAAAGAATTAACGTAGTTATCTTACATGTCATTCTAATCTACAACCAAAAAAAAAAAAAAGAGAGAGAAATGTTGTAACTAATTCAAACATGGAGCATTTTTCTTCTCTCCAAACCCTTTTCAAAATATTAATAACTTACCAGGAAATGTAATCAGGAAGGAAATAGACTCACAGCTTTACCCAACACCTGCCTTGTGATAACATGTAGATAACTCAAAGGAACACAGCAGTTTTGGGTGGGGGTGGGGTTTACAATTTTTAAACTACAGAGGCATCTCTTGTAAGTATTTGTTCTTGTCAATGAACCTAACCTGTTCCCTGTAGAATATACTTTATATCACAAAAGCCCTCAGTAATAAGAATGTCTTATGTGTATCTCCTTTCCCTTTAGACATTAATAAAATCTGTCGTTACAAATCAGTAACTTTACTACCGTGTGTCTTTTAATCTATAGTTTCATATCCCTGTCTTCCCCTCTTAATCCTCACTCCCAGCTCTTTCACATTTCCCCTTCCCTCCATGCTTTTCAATATTGCCCTTAATATTTAACTCAGAATACTATTTGCAACTAAGGCAGATGCATGTTAACATGGAAGAGCTGTTCGTTTTTTTAAACTCTAGCCCACTGCAAACTCCGATCAGTATACTTTTGTTCTTCACTGATGACACTGGTTAACATTCACCCCTGACATTTCTGTCCTTATGGCAGTCATTGTGAGAATGTGAACATGCAAAGTTACAAAAGAACTTCGTGACATACAGACCATTCTGGTTAGAGATTTACTGGCACATCTTTCTTGGTAAAATTGCTGGATGTCACAGTGCTTTTATCTGAGTTTTCCTTAACTCAGTAACTTAGGCAAGAGACACAGTCAGAGGAAAAATCTAAGACAATTTTACCCCTATACTCAATAGATTACATATTATTAAAGGTATTTCACAACTGGTAGATATTAAGCAACTAAAGGAACATTATATTTGATATACTTAATTAAAATGTTTCTTAACTAATAACTTATTTGTCTTTGAAAAACAGCTAAGAGTGAACAAGGAAGGTTAAGAGATTCAGGCTGTTCCCCATCATTCATCCCCTGAGTATCATTTAACACTCAAAATAACTTGAAAGTTAAATACCCCCAAACATGCATGCACACAATACAGATCTATCACTACAAAGAAAGGTGAAAATGACTATCTCCCTAAATTTTATTTTTGGGCCATAAAAAAATGGTATCATACACATATTGTTTTTAATGAAAATTTATATAGGATAACATTGGTTAATAACATTATGTCAGTTTCAGGTGTATAATTCTTTAATACAACACCTGTATATTGCACTGTGTGCTCACCACCCAGAATCTAGTCTATTTCTGTCACCACATATTTGAACCCCTTTATCCTCTTCTTTCTCCCACCCCATTCCTCTCTGGTAACCTCCATAATGTTGTTTGTTCTCTATGAGTTTGTCTGTCGCTTTCCGTTTTATATCCCACGTGTGAGGAAAACCATATAATTCTTGTCCTTTTACATCTGGCTTATTTCACTTAGCTTGATACTCTCTCAAGATCCATTCATGTTGTCCCAAAGAGCAAATTTCACTACTTTTTATGGCTACGTAGTATTCCATTGTGTATAGATATCACATGTGTTTCAAAGTTTAATAGGCACTTCTGGCAGTATTGTTGAACAGGTATCTTGAAGAGCACTCCTTTCCAAATAACACTAGATCCCAGATAAATTACAACTAGCAATTTTTATAGCACTGCTGGGCTCAGTAAAACAAGAGAATCTCCAAGGACCATAAATAATTAAAATCTTAACACCTAGAGGAGGAGCAGTGATCAGTAAGAAAATCCATAAAAGGTGAGGTAGCTTGAAAGCAAACGCCTTAACCAGCTCTAAGATCAAGCCGAGAGCTGAACATGAGCCTAGCATATTTATATTTAACCCTTGGAAAACAAAGATCTGAACAGATATTTGTACATCCATGTTCATAGCAGCATTATGCCCAACAGCCAAGAGGTAGAAGCCACTGAAGTGTCCAACCATGGGTGAATACATAAAATGTTCATACACATACAATGGAATACTTATTCAACCTTAAAAATGAAGGAAGTTCAGACACTTGCACAGCACAGATGATTCTTAAAGATACTAGGCTAAATAAAACAAGCCAGTCACAAAAAGACAAATACTTAAGATTCCATCATGACAGTACCTAGACAAATTCAGAAAGTATTGTACAATGGTGGTTGCCATGAGCTAGAAGGGGGGAATTAGGAGTTATCATTTAATGGGTGATACAGTAAGAAATACACATTTGGGCCCTGGCCGGCTGGCTCAGTGTTTGGAGCCATGTCCCATACACCAAAAGGTTGTGGGTTCGATTCCAGTTAGGGCACATACCTAGGTTGCAGGTTCGATACCCAGTTTCTCTCACATCGATGTTTTTTTCCTCTCTCTCTCCCTTGCTCTCTCTCTAAAAAATCAATAAACATATCCTCAGGTGAGGATTAAAAAAGAAAGACACATTTGGTCTTTGTTCCTGGTTTCTGACACAGAGCTCCTAAAACCTGTACAATCCCCTGAGTGCTAGGAATGTCTTTTTTATGCTAATGAGCTGGCTGGTGGCACTAGGTAGCTCCAGGAGGGCTGCCAGAAAGACCAAGGCATGACGAGAGGGCTGGGACTTTTAGTCCTACTCCTCACCCCCAGGTAGGGAAGTTAGTCACTAATAGCCAATGATAATCAATCATGCCAACGAAGTCAAACATCAACGCCAAACCCTAAACTATGGGGTTCAGAGAGCTCCCAGGTGAGTATGTGGAGGTGCTGGAAGGGTGGTGTGCCCAGAGAGGGAATGAAAGCTCCGTGCCCCTTGCCCTATGCATCTCTCTTCCATTTGGCTGTTCCTGAGATATATTCTTTATAAAAAGTGAAAATAGCAAGTACTCTCCTGAATTTAGCAAAACTATTGAATCAGAGGCAGGGTTCACAGGAGCCCTAGGCTTGCTTACTATCTGGAAAGTTGGAGAATCGGTTGGTGTGGGGAAATCTTGGCCTCATCCCTCAACAAATTTGGTGTCAGTATTGAGTAGAAACAGCTCAGAATTGGGTATAAAATCTCAGTTTTACAAGATAAAGAGTTCTGGAGATTGGCTACACAACAATATGAATGTATTTAATACTCCTGAACTTGACACTTAAAAATGGTTAAGGTGGCAAATTTTATATTAGGAGTATTAAAAAAATTTTTTTAAAGGAAGGAAATTCTGACACTGTATGATTGAAACTTAATGACATTATGCTAAGTGAAAGAAGCCAATTACAAAGGGACAAATATTGTATATGAGGTACTTAGAGAAATCAAATTCATATAGATATAAAGAAGAATAATGGTTGCCAGGGGCTGGGGGAGGGGAAAATAATGACATATTTAATGGGTAGTTTCGGTTTGGGAGGATAAAACAGTTCTGGAGATGGACTGTAGAAATATGCTCACAACAGTGTGAATATATTTAATGCCATTTAACTGTACTTAAGAATGGCCAAAGTGGTACATTTTGTAGTTTGTTTGCTTATTTATTTAGAGAGGGTAAAGGAGGGAGAAAGAAAGGGAGAGAAACATCAGTCAGGTGCCTCTCATTCGCGCACCAACAGGGAAGTAACCCACAACCCAGGCATGTGCCCTGACTGGAATTGAACCAGCGACCTTTGGCTCTGCAAGACAGTGCCCAACCCACTAAGCCACACTGGTCAGGGCTCTTATATATATTTTAGCAAAAATAAAAAAAGAGAAAGAGAACCTGAAGAAAAACTGAGGTCTCAAGTCAGTATTTGGAGATCCCATAACGACAGAGTTGAGAAAATGAAGGAGAAGCAATCATTTAAAATGGCTGGGAATTTTCTAGAACTGAAGGATATGAATTCACAATAATGCAAATGTTAATAATAAAGGCATCAGCTAATAACACTCATGGAGTCTTTATCACCTTCTAGGTCCTATGCTAATGCTTTACATGATATATATCATTTAATCTTCAGGATAATGAATGTGGTGGGCAGCACTGTTTTAGTAAAGAAATTTAATGCGTTCCTAAAAAAAAAAAAAATGAATGAATGAAAGACAGACAGACAAAATGAACCAAACAGGAATAAAAAAAAATCACATTGCAACAAGATTGTAAAACACCAAAAATAAAGAAAGGTTAAAGAGAAAAGATAGATTCCCTAAAAGAAATGACTTTGAACAGATAACGCTTTTTAATAGCAATAACATGAGCCAGAAAAAGTAGAATTTTATTTTCAAATCTTAAGAAATACAGCAAACTGTCAACTTACAAGTATATATATAAAAAAAAAAACTATCTTACTAGAATGAGAGCAAAATAAATATATTTCCAGATTAAAAAAATTGTTTATCACCAAGAGAACTTCATCAAAGCAACATGTAGAACATACAGCATTTCAGGAATAATGAAGAGGACTTCAGGTTGTAGATTTGAGAAGAAAGGAAAAGGCAAAAAAATTAGATAACTTAAACATTGTATAAAATAGTAATATTAAGTAGGTCTTAAAAAGAGACAGCATTAAAACAACAGTATGAGTCAGGAGGATGTGATGAAAGTCAAAATGCTCTGTGGTCGTTGGAGCTATAGCTTAACAGAACAACACAGAGTTGTGAAAATTTCTCACAAATCACAGGTAACAAGGTAATTCAATGAGGGGACAATTCATTGTAAAAATTCAAGAGTAACCCCTAAGAGAAAAAAGAACCAAAACAAAACAATGTGTAAATGCCAAATCAATAGAGAGGAGAAAAGGAAGGAGCCAGGAGAGTCAATTCCTTTAAAAGAAGTAAAAGGAGTTGTTTAGAAAAAAATAAGACGAGTAGAAATAACAAGCAAGTCCATATACACCAATTATTATAATAAATGTAAATGAATAAACTTTCTAATTAAAAGATAAGCGAGGATCAGATTTTATTTAAAAAAGGATAAAAGGCAATCTAAGCATAATTTTGAGGTATTTGTAAAATCCAAGTTCTATAGATTCAAAGCAACCCAAGTGAAACTCCTACCTAGCATTTTGGTAGAAACTGACAAGCTAATAGCAAAATTTACATGGAAATGGAAAGGACCGATAAGGGCCAAAACAATTATAAAAAAAGAACAAAGTTGCAGGACTTCCACCACATGTTTCAAAACTTACTACAAGACTAGGAGGTATTGGTATAAAGTCATATATATAGATTGATGGAATAGAACAGAATTAGAAAACTGACCCACATGTCTACGGTGACAAGGCAATTCAACGAAGAAAAACATAGCTTTTTCAACCAATAGTTTTCGACAGAGTTTCTCCACATTGGCACTACTGACATTTTGGACCAGATAAGTCTTTATGGCCGTCCTGTACGTTGTAGGATACTGAGCAACATCCTTGGCTCTACCCACTAGATGCCAGAGGTACTCCTTTCTCACTTGGGACCACCAAAAATGTCTCCAGACATCTGCTGGGAGGCAAAAAGCACTCTTAAGTTGAAAATCACTACTCTAGAACTAGATATCCATACGAAAGAAAAATCAGCTTTGATCCAAACCTCACATCTTGAACAAAAAATAACTTGAACAAACACATTCAAATAAATTAAAACCATAAAGCCTCAAGATCAGGGTTTCTCAACACAACCACTATCAACATTTTGGGCTGGGTAGTTTTTTGTTGTGGGGATGTCATGAGTATTGTAGAATTTTTAGCAGTGTCCCTGGCCTCTAGTCAGTAGATACAAGTTTCAGTCTTCCAGTGAGACAACCAATTATGTCTCCAGACACAGATAAAGTCCAGGGACTGGGGGAGGGGGGAGGGGAGGATGTGAGACAGGGTAAAAGAGTAAAAGTGACCCCAGAAGAGAACCACCTGGGGTTGGCAAATATTTCCATGCAAGAACAGGTAAATGCAATAACCGTAAACATTCTGAAAAATTAAACTTCATTAAAATTAAAATTTTGGTTTTTTGAGAAATCCTGTTAAAAAATTAAAAAGCATGTCACAAACTGGGAGAAAACTGTATATAATGGACTTGTATGCAGAATATACAAAGAACTTTCAAGACTCAGAAATAAAAACAAATAAAATCAGCAAAAAATTTTAAGACATTTTCACAAAATATATACAAAGCCAGTAAGCACTTAAAAATGTTCAAACATCACTGCTTATCAGAGAAATACAAATTAACACTATAGTGAGATGCCACTACACACCAATTAGGTTGGCTAAAATGAAAAAAGAGGAACAATACTAAGTGTTGGTAAAAGTGTAGAACTGGAGCTCATATGTTGCTGGTGAGAGGGTTACATCTACTATGGTTCGCAGGCTCATTCCACTGAACCACACCAGCCAGGGCTGGAAACCTCTACTATGAAAAACAGTTTGGCAGTTTCTAATAAAATGTAACCACATTTGCCCTGACTGGTGTGGCTCAGTGGGTTGAGCACTGTTCCACAAAACCAAAGGGTTGCTGGTTTGATTCCTGGTCAGAGCACATGCCTGGTGTGTGGGCTGGGCCCCTGGTTAGACATGGGAGAGGCAACTGATTGGTGTTTCTCTCTCACATCGATGTTTCTCCCCCACTCTCTCTCCCTCCTGCTCTCTAAAAATAAATATTTTAAAAATATTCAATAAAATAAAATTTAACCAAATTTGTCATATGATTTACAAATTCTGCCCCTAGTTATTTACCCAAGAAAAATGAAAACATATGTCCCCAAAACACCTTGTACAAGAATGTGCATAGTAGCTTTATTCATACTTGCACCAAAATGGAAATAACACAAAGGTCCATCAACAGTTGAATTAATAAACCATTTTTTGCGTAAAAAATATAAAACAAAAAGGAACAAATTATGGATGCTTGTATCAATGTGAATGAATACGCAAACAATGCTGAGTGACAAAGAAGCCAGACATAAAAGAGTACACATTGCATGTGACTCAATTTTCAGGAAGCTCTAGAAAAGGCAAATCTAATCCACGGTGACAGAAAGCACATTGATGGTTTCCTGAGGGCACGGGTCAGAAGAGGCACAGAGATCTTTTCAGGTGTTGGAAATATGTCATACCATGACTGTGGTCAGGGTTACGTGTATATACATTTGTCAAAACTCATGGACATGCACTTAAAATGAATACTTACATGGAAATTATACCTCAATAAAATCGCTTTTAAAAGTTGAATGTGAATTGAAATGGAGATGATTCAGTATGTAAATGATATAAATGTAGTACAAATAATATAAATGTAGTACAATATAAATGTGGTCTGAACTTTTAAAAAAAAAGTAGAGAGTAGGGAGAACATATAAAAAATTTTTTTCAAACTATTTTCAGTAATCCTGTGGATTGGTAGTATTAGTATTGTTATTTTTCCTTTAAATATGTATCTCCTAGCTCCACCAACCCAGGAGCAATGAGCATCCCTAGTGCCCAGACTGCAGTCTTGAAATACCATTCCCCGCTTAAAAACACAGCAAAGCAAATAAACAAACGACGACGACAGCAAGAGCTCTAGAAAATGGCTGAGTCTAGAGCTGGAGAGAAGATGTTCGAAATGAGCCTCAAAGAGTAGAAGAGTGACTCACAAGGGTTCAAAAGTCAATATGCAGAGCCTGTCAACTAACCAAAGATGGTATTATTTGAGCTTCAAAAAGGATGCTTGCAGTGGACTAAACCCACTAAGTAGGTTTAATTCCAATATTTAATAATATTTAAAAAACAAAACACTGATCGCCATTGGAGAATAAGAAGGAATCTATTAATGTTTTTAAAACTGGTATATAAAGGGAAATAATCTATCTTTTTTCCCCTGCTACAGGAAATCAAAGAGCAGACGAGGGAAAACATGTCTTAATAAAATTATTCTGACTAATAAATAAAAATAAAGCGATTAGAATCTACAGTTTTGCAAACCCCAGTAAAGGAATGGATCTAGGCACGGAACATCACAAAAAGAAACAACAGGATATTATGTGTCACCTAATTAAAGAACACACCACAAATTATGTGTTCAGATTATGTGGCAAGACTAGTTCTAATCAAGCTTCTGGATCCCCCTGGTAATTTGTAAGAAATACGGAAAAAGAGGGACGTATTAAACATCATCATGAATACGCAATCAAAGTCTGCACTGGGGAAACTCCGCAGGTCAAATGACCCAGGTTCCTGCAAAGATAAAGTTTCAGAAAAAGAAAGGGATGGAGGGGGAACTTGTAGACTAAAAGAAACTTTTGTCAAAAGAAATAAAACTTCCAACATAGTATATAACCTATAAATTTTTTTTATTTAAATATACAAAGAACTCCCACATATAATATATTGGAAATCCAGAATAAAGTGCAAAACTGGAACAGTCAATTCATAAGAAATGAGCACCATGCATAAGAAAAGATGCACAGTCTTATGAAACATATAGTACCATAGCCTCCTTATTAGCTAAAACTAAAATGATTTTAACTATCAAACGTTGAGGATGTGGAGCAACAAAATTCTCATACGCTGATACATGGAATGCAAAGTGGTATAATTACCTCAGAAAAAGTTTGACATTACGTATATGCTGCAGTTGAAGATAATGCATTTTCTATAACCCAACAATTCCATTCATAATTTTATGCCCAGTAGAAATGTGTGCACATTTGCACCAGGAGAAAAGTATAAGACTTTGCATGGGAGCATTGCTTAGAATAGCTCCAAAAGGGAAACTACTCAAATTCTGATCAACAGAATAAACTGTACTTTATTCATAAAACGGAATAATGTACAGAAATGATCATGAATGGACTATAACTACACACGTGTGTATGAATCTCACAATCATAATAGTGAGTGAAAGAAGAAACAATTCTGTTCATATGAAAGAGTAAAATAATTCTGTTCATGTAAAATTCAAAAACAGCCAAGAGAGACTGAAGAACTAACAGAAAATAAAAAAAGGCATGGAAATTATCAGCACCACACTTGGGATTGTGAGGATCTTTTCAAGGAGGGAGAATGAGATTATCTAGGAAAGATACACAGGGGGCTTATGGGTTACAGGTGATGTTGTAGTTCTTGACTAGGAAAAGAATTACATGGAAATGTAATTATATTACATGTAAGTGTTCATTATATAATTCTTTGTTAAGCTGTATATATTTGTTCTTATAGTTTTCCATTGGTACATTACATTTCATAATATAAAATTAAAATTTTAAAACATTAAGTAAATGTTAAAAATATCACTGAATCTTTGGGATGGAGAAGTAAAATATAAATTTTGAGATGAAATGTTTTGACAAGTCAATCTAGCTAAAAAAGCAAGACATACGCAAAATAGAGGAAAAAGTGAAGGCTATGCAAAGTGTGTGCTAAAGCTAACCCCTGTGTTCTGTTAAAGGTCAACTGCATATATTAATAGTAATTACTTAAGTAGGTTACTCTAAATTTCTCCCAGGCCCACTGAATGATGGTAAGGTACAAGGCAGAGTGACTTACATGCTTTGCCAATAAATTTGCATGTATTATTTATATAAAAATGCACTCACAGTTGAAAATTATCATTTGGTAGTTGCTTACCAGAAAGATAATAAATACAAATTTATGTGACTAAGTTTTAAAGGACCATTTAGATTTTTAATGACTAAGTTAACTCCTTAAATACCCATTATCTCATAAGGGAAATCATTGCCTCAGATCAAAGCATCCATTTGAGTAAAATATTAACTCTCAAATACAGTAGTTGGAGCAGTAAAAGAAAAAAGAATATACTATAGTACATGATTTTGTCACATTAGCACAGTATTTCTATTATTCATATACACCATAAAAAAACTATTTATTTGGTCTCTAAATTGGTAATACTGATACTTCCATATGCATTTGACAGGATCATCACACACTTTAAAATGCTGCTATTGCCCATTACTTGGCAGTTTAAGTAAACGTTAGTTGTTTGTTTTTTACCTCTGTGAAGAGACGTGCATCATCAGAAAGCATATTATAATCCTGTGCACATTTCTTTGCAGAATTCTGTAAAAACTTTAAGAATTCAGTAACTTCTTCGTTCACGTGTTTTTTCATATCCTAGTTTTTAAAAAAGTAGACATATAGAATAAGCAGCTTGGTTAAAAACAATCACCTCAATCACTGCTCTAATAATTTGGAATTAAAGAATAATTAAAAGTATCATATCCAAAGCAAAAATCACAAAGAAAAGGCTGATTAAGATTATTATACAATAATGACATACTTGTTACTAAAAACTCCTCAAAAATAGAAAAGAAAATGACTAATACTACAATATACACTTTGGAATTAGTAAGCTTATTTTACAAAATGGTCTTAATTAACAAAAACAAAAACCACTCCCAAATGGAAAAATGAGCAAACAAAATGAATAGGTAAATTACAAAAGAAGAAACAGATATGGCTTATAAACACATGAGAAATGTTTATTTGATTAGCAATCACTGTAAATTAATGTAAAACGAGGGATCACCATTTCACCCTATTGAATTAGAGGAAAACAAAGGTAATGCCCAGTATTAGTGAAGATACTGAAAACCAAACCAAAACAAAAAAACCCCTTTCATACAATGGTGGTAAAAAGAAGTTGGCTTAAGCTTTTTGTAGAGCAATTTACCCATGGGTAAATGCGTATCAAAGCCTTAAAGACATGTGTAGCTCTTGATATGGCAGGTTTGTTTTAAAATTTTTATCTTAAGGAAACAATCATAGATATAAGCAGTTTCCAACAACGATGTCAGTACAGCATCATTTATATAGTTGAGAATTTGGAAACTACTTAATTAAAGTAATAAACAAAAATTTAACTTGGTTCACGGACCCATGCAAAGCCCTTCTGCTAGCACTAAAGATGAACTGGAGAGAAATACGCTCAGAATAAGAGCAACGTGCCTGAACTGTACCAGAACCAATAAAGGACTTAAAGCACCATTTTGTCCATCAATTAATCTCCTCCATTTTCCATTTTTGGTTCTATGATTTTTATTTATTTTTAAATTTTTATTGTTGTTCAAGTACAGTTGTCTCCATTTCCCCCTCCACCACTGTCCTCTGCTCCACTCACCCCTTGTTTCTATGATTGCACCTAAAAACATAAAAGCAAATTAAAAGTGTTTCCTAACTTTTAAGTATGTTTTTTTCTGAAGCTGAAGAACAGAATACATACCAAATACTGCAAGTAGTCATTTTTATTTATTCCAATAGCTTTGGAATTAGCAGAAATTTTTGAGTATTTAACCAAGAGGTCCACATAAGTCCTCTGCTCTCTCTGTGAGAAACGAGAGAAACGAGGATAAGGAACTCTTGGTTTTGGAAGAAGAACCATTCCAACTGTGGTTTTAACTTTTTCCTTTGCTTGAGTTGCTGTACTAACTGCTGCCTCATTTTCTACAGAACTTGCTGATGCATTCAAATTTTCTCCCATACGCCTGAAAAAAAAAATACAATTTACAAATATGTGCTTTTCACATGAAGATTACTATCATGGAACTTTATGATTCTTAATCACCAGGGAGAATATAGCGTGATTAACACAGTAAATCCTGAATTATTATCTAACTTTGCCACCTGCATTCTGACGTCTAGCTATTTTGTGTAAATTAAGTATTCTGCAGGATGGGATCACATTACAAACTCACCTTCAATTATCTGATGGAAAGGAAGAGGCGTACTCCTTAGACAAGTTATTCAATTTGGAAGTTTTTTCCCTCTATTGAAGAGAGGTAAATCACTCTTGCCAATTACATATGCAGATATTCATGTTTACATTTTAGTTGCTTTATAATGCTTAAATTTTTCAGTAAGATATATCAGTTACTATGATGAACAAAAGCCAGAGAGCAGGTTATGATATGGTCACAAGCTTGAAGTTAACCAATTCACTGAGATTCTAATTCTCTGGTTTCCTCTGCTTCAATTATCTCAAGAATTAAAGAGAGAAATTCCACCTGTGTGTCATATTTTATAAAAATATGAAGTTGTATAATCCTCTATCACTTGTGTACATGGCTAAATCCATGGAAATGTCTTTATGCTTTGTATGGATGCAAAAGAGAACCTTGGCATATCTGTAATGAAATGCACTGGAGTGAGTAGTTAGAGAAACTGTTACCATATTTGTTTATGAAATGCTATCCCCAATTTTGGAAAAATCACCTTACCACTCCAATTAAAGTATATGAATACAAATTTGTTATCTTGTTCATACTGTCTCCTGATATTCAGCTGTTATAATCTACATTTTATTTACATTTTAAAGTAAACATGTAATGGGGTGCAGAGCAGGGGTCCCCTGATATATTCCCCACAAACCTCGGTTGGGGGAGGTAGACAATATGGATATGGTGTCTAAGATACTTTGCTGTGGCCAGTTCAGAGCTGTGCTACTACCCTAGGCAAAAGGTGTAAGTGGTTTTCAGAGTCAAGTGACTCATGACATAGCCAGGGGAGGTGGATGCCCACCCTGGATGCCCTGCCACGGGGAACTCTTGCCCTGACTAAAGATGGCAGCTGAAAGAAGGTAAAAGATACCGGGGAATTGGCGAAAGTAGCACATCCTAGGAGGGACCAGATGTGAGGTCACTTAGGAAGTTCTGGGCTAAGCATTTAAAATAAGGGCAGTCTGAAAGAGAATGGGATTCCACCATGTAGCCTGGGGTAGGAAGGAAGAATTGCACTGTGAGGTCTGAAAGGGAGGAGGAAGCCATGCAGGAGGAAAGGGTGTAAGGAGAGAGCTGATGGAGCTGTGCGGGGACCTGCCTAACCAAGCATGGATTCGTGGCAGGTGCTTGGAGCCAAAATGGGACTGCTGAGCTGCAGACTTCTGCTGCTCTGAAGCATGTACGGAGAAGTCACTCTCCTGGGACATGTGCCTCCCTGGATGTCACCATGATCCAGTGTAACATGGCACATGTTCCCCTGAACCTTACATGGAGGCTGAGGACAACGTACCCCAGATTTTGAAGGAGAGAGCTGCTGCAAGAAGATGGAGACTCTGAAACCCACAAGAGAATCTTCCAGAGAGGATGGAGACCTGTTTGCACAGCTGGCTTAAGCACAGATGGGGATATGGGGAACTTCTGGGCATGGTTCTGGCTCATAGCCTTTTGGGACGCAAGGGAAGTGACAGGTCATGGGAGGGCAGGGCTCTGAGCAGGAGAGCTCTCAGCCCTTACCCCCCAGGTTGGAGTCCTGTAAATAAAAACCTGTTTCCTTCAACACTAACTGTTGGGTCATGCATCAAGGCGTCATGTGGACAAGCCCTGGTTCGCTTGGTTACACACACACACACACACACACACTGTATTTTCTTAGCCTCGACAACTCTAATTTCTATGACAGTAATTATTCCCTGTATTTGGTTCCAAATTTAACAACAATGATAACCCAAGAGAAAGGAAAAGTAATGAGAAAGAGGAATGTGTTGATTCATTCTTTATTCCTCCATTAATTAATATTTATTGAGTGATTATCATGTGCCAGACCTATATCAGGTACTAGAGATACAACCAACATTGAGCATGATACAATCTCTACTCTCTAGGACCTTACGATCAAGCAGATAAAATGAACGGGGAAGAAAGAAAATGAAATATGTACATCAATACAATGTGACTATGGAGCTCTAAGGTTAGCAAACTAAACACACTGAATAGGTGACTGAGCGGAATCCTAAGGACATCAAGATCAGGAATTCAGAGGGAAAGGGGGAGGGGCAGGAAATATCCAGAGCAGTGGTTCTTAGTTATAACAGTATTAATTCCCTAAGGGCATTCTGGAAGCCTGTGGATGCATCTGGGCTGTCAAAAAAGAGGGAAAGAATTGAAGGCATTCAGAGGTGAGAAATACTTCCTGCCTATAATATATGATGGTGTTCAGCACAACTTTCAAAGGTCTATTCGGGCTTTCTGTTATATACAAGTAAGTCTGGTCTGTTATTGTCTTTTTTCTTTTATTTAGTGATTTTAGAGAGAGGAAGGGAAAGGAAGGGAACGGAAGAAACATTCATTTGGTGTTCCACTTAATTTATGCATTCATTGATGGATTCTTGTGTGTGCCCTGACCAGAGAGCAAACCCACAACCTTGGCGTATCAGGATGACACTCTAACCCACTGAGCTACCTGGCCAGGGCCTAATATTACTTAACAGTACATTTTATTCCCTTTGGCTTTCTTATGATTCTTTTATGGCAGTGATTCTCAACCTTTTCCATCTCATGGTACCCATAAACTAATTACTAAAATTCTGCAGCACACCAAAATACATATTTTTTGCTGATCTGACAAAAAATAGGTATAATTTTGATTCACTCACATTGGACAACTATTATTTTGTTGGCTGCTGTCATTTTTTTATTTGACAATCTAAGGGAAGAGAGGTCAGTGCCCCTGACAAAATAGTCAGGTACTGTATGTTTTAAAAGCCCTTAGGCACACCAGTTGAAAAATCACTGCTTTATAGTATAAATTACATTTCTTAAATCCAACCTTATTCACTTTAGCTAGTGCATTTGACTACTTCATTATATATCTTCTTGCTGCAATATTTTAGGAATTTACATATTAAAACATATATTAGAATATAAATCTTTTTTCTTTTACTCACATTTATATATCTAGGATATTATTTCTAAATATTATGTCTGTGGGTATTATTAACTATGAATTTCAATTCAGACTAGTAAAGGAGGTATCTTGTTTCTTACAAGTATTTATGAAAAATGGGAGGGTTTTGGCCTGATAAGGTTGAGAATTACTAATCTAGATTTGAACCTGGACAAAGGGTGAGTTAAGCTTCACCCAAAACTAACATTGACTTGTTTTAAGTCAACTTTATAATATTAGAATAAATATGGTAAAAATTCCAAAATTTTTAGAAGACTTAAGGTCCCAAACAAAGCAGAAATATTCAAGACCACTCCTTTAGAGCTAAACTATGGATGGAGAATTAATCAAGAGAGTTGGTTAGTAAATGGGAAAAGAATTATGAAAATTAGGGATGCTTAGATTGGCTCTGAAAATAATACAGGTGAAAGAAGACATACTTAGTGACTAAAGTTTTTCCCATAACTATATAAAAATGAGCATATTTTAGGTTAACAAAATGAATATTAACTGCTGATCTTGGGAGAAATGTATCACAGCAAATTGATTTTTCACTAGAAAATGTCTTGAGAGCTATTCAAACCTTACAGTATTGTGTCCACAACTCTTAACAATACTGCTTCACAGCTGTCTCTCTGAATACGAGAACATGTCTGTCCTTGTGGCACAAACTGGCAAATTTAATTAAGCTGCTGCAGCAACAAGATGCTGACTCAGATATGCCAGAGTAGGAATGTCAAGAATTTCCAGCAGTTTAAATTGGCTACATTCAGCAAAGAACGAGATGGCAGCACATCAAGATCATTTCTGTGTGTGGTGCTGTCAAAATCTTCATCAGGGTGCAAGCCGAGAGGATCTGACAGGGTTTCTCTACCCACACTTACAGCATTATATTTTATTTCAGTTGAAGGTCTGAAGTTTTCCCCCTTCACTTTGTCTACTACTCATTCTTCCTTTTTACTGAAAGTTTCTATGGAAAAAAGGCAGAATTCAAAAGTTCAAGTTTCCTAATTTTTAAGTCTACTGGTTTGGGCAGCTTCTTTAAGTAGCGTTTGGAAATGGAGCTTGCTTCTAGTCTTCATCTGAAGTCTACCTCTACCTCCCAAATTTGATTTACTTTTCTATATTAAACACATTAAAATTTGATAGCTGTTTTTCTATTTACAGCTACTCACCCCCTTGTTGGCAACTCAGGTATAAATGTCTACAACCAGACACTTTAAATTTGAAAAGAAGGCAAATGTTTACCTTTCAATGAAGGGTTGTATAAAAACTTCACAGTGTTGAAAGTTGTGTAATTAGTGTTCTTAATATCTTACCAAATGTTAGAGAATAAAAATACAAAATTAAAGCTAACAAAAATTTTATATTCTTCTTAGTTTTCAATCCAGAAAACAGTTGTAAATTAATAGTCTGAAAATCCATTCCTTACTGTAAAACTTAATAAACCTCAAGATTAGCAACAAAGACTAAAAATAGATGAAATCAATGCCCTCATCTTTATTTTTCTACATTAAAAGGTAAATTATAATAAAATACTTTGTGCTATATATAGTAATCTACAGAAGAACAAGCATATTCTAGGGAAAAAATTTTAGGAGTTAGGTGAACCCTAATGCCAGTAAGATGTCCTCCCCTTACATAATCCAGACTATAACCCACCCCTGGAATATGCTGAACAGTAGTGGACTTGTAAACAACCATTAAAATAATCAAGAAGCAGTGGCAGGATAAAAAAAGGTTAATATTAGAAATTTTTAGTCTGATAAAAAAAGATGAAGACTGAGATAAAAGTTCTTAAAATTGTGAGAATTTTTTTTTAAGGTAAAGCTGTATGTTCACTAAATACCAGGATACCAGAATTGGTAGGCATTCTATTATTCAAATAGACAAAGGCAATTCTTTATTTAATAAGTTTTAAAGAAATTACTTATCCCTAAGACACAGTACAAGTTGAATAACAGAAATAACCAGAGATGTACATTTATAAGGAATCTATTGTCGTACCCGTCTATAGCTGATATTAGTCAGGACATAATTATGCAGTTTTGGAAGAAGAATATTGCTTCTGAAATTGCCTCTTTTAAAATATCTACTTTTGAAATTGTCTCTTTAATACAACTTTTGCTTGTTTTTATATGAACCTACATGTTAATTTCATGGAATCAAAAAAAGTGCTTGTTTCATTAATGGGTTTTTTTGTGGTTTTTTTTTTTTTTTGGTGGAGTTTATTTACGCATGTGGACCCAGAGGAGGCAGTCTCCAAATTCTGGGCCTCATTAATGTCTTTAATGGCAATCTGGCAATATCTGTCAAAATAAAAGCACATACAAACTCACCTCTTATAGAAATTTATTCTAGTTTTTATACCAGCACATGTACAAAAAGGATGCTGTTTATAGTAGTAAAGGAACAGAGATGACCTAAATGAATATCAATAGGGTTAATTAATTGATTCCACAGACACATCCTCAAAGGTTCAAATTCCAAAGGTTGGGCTGAGCCCTGGCTGGTGCGGCTCAGTGGATTGAGTGCTGGCCTGAGAGCCAGGGGGTCATCGGTTCGATTCCTAGTCAGGGCACATGCCTGGGTTGCGGTCCAGGTCCTCAGTAGGGGGCTCGTGAGAGGCAACCACACATTGATGTTTCTCTCCTTTTCTCCCTCCCTTCCCCTCTCTCTAAAAGTAAACAAACTCTTTAAAAAAAAAAAAAGGTTGAGTTGAGAGTGCAAAATCAGTATTTTTTAAAAAGATCCAGAGTCTGATGAGCCAGCATGGTAAGCCTAAAAATGAAGACAGCAAACAAGACTGAGAAACTCCACAGTCACCAGACTAGGAGGAAAACTAGAGTAAGATATCTCCATAGTCAACAGCTTATTGATGTTGAGAGGAGCAATCTTAGACCAGAAAGGGTGGAAGCCAGATTACAGCGGGATGTTCTGTGAAAGCAAGGCCTGTGAGCTACACAATGAAGGGAAGTTTTTTTATACTGTTTTTTAAATCCATTCTCCCAATTTGTCTTTTGATTGGAGAGTTCAGTGCATTTAAAGTAATTATTGATAGGGAAGGACTTACTATTGCCATTTTATTGTTTCAGCATGTTACATTATTATTGTCCGTCGTTTCCTCCCAGCAAGCATATACAAGTCTTTAAAGGGGTCTAAGCACAAAGGGACAAAGAGGTAAGAGAGTAACTAGGAGGGAATCTGGCGACCAGGGATTAAAGACAGGGAAAGCATAAACACTTCTAAATATAGGCATACCTCCAAGATTATCGTGGGTTTGGTTCCAGACCACTGCAATAAAGCAAATTTCACAATAAAGCGAGTGATAAGGTAGTGTGGGCACACTTTTGTAGGTAGTGGTCTTGCCTTCAGTTGGTACAAACATAATACCTGTGAAGCCCAATTAAAGGAGGCATGCCTGTACTGATCCAGAGAGAACAAAGATACAGGAGTAAGAGGGGATGTTGACAGTAAGGGTACTGAGAAGGCAGGAAAAGATGGGGTCCCATTTGACGAAGAGGCTGAAAATATACTACTTCTACTGCAAAATGAGGGGACAAAGGATGAAAGTAAATGTTGAGCTCCCCAGAAGCTTCCTAATTCCTCATTTGGCATATTTACTCATTTCTAGTAAACCTGATTACTTGGTTTCAAGATTCATCCACAATACTGTAGACACAACCAATCGCAAAGGAAAGAAGAGCTGTTAGAAGTCAAGCAAGCAGTGAGAAGGGAAAATGATCAATTAATGGGTATTTTCATTCCAGAGAGGGGGAGAAAAATTGGCAATTCGGTAGTATCTATTAAAATATTATATGCCAGCTAACCATTTATATGAATTTATCTCAGAAATGACTATAAAAAGTTCACAGATGTAAAGTTTATAATTTCAAAAAAGGAACACAAACATTTTGCAATATAAGACTAGCTAAATGAATGAAAAAGTACATTTATGTAATGAATATGCAATTATTAAGAAGACTGAGCTATACGCAGAGATATAGATATAGGAAGTATTATTTTAAATAAAAAACTATAAAAGTTTTATACTATTTGTAGTATTATATAGCATTGTATTATATAGCATTTGTAGTATTATATAGCACAGAAAAAGTTCATTTAGTTTTTTCCATATGATGGCTGTAGTAGTGCTTAGCTGTCTTTAACTTCATTGAAAACAATTTTGTTAGATTGTATTGTGAGAGCTGTCATATCAGCATGCGTTTTAAAAAAACTTATCAAAAAACGTGTTTTTTGTGCAGCCATTTTAATATTGAAGGTAGAAGAAAATACGCAACATTTTCAGTGTACTATGCTTTATTATTGCAAGAAAGGCAAAAATGCCAACTGAAACACACAAAAAAAGATTTGTGTAGAATATGGAGAAGGTGCTGTGACTGATTGAATGTGTCAAAAGTGGTTTGCGAGTTTCTTGGTACTATTGACATTTTGACCAAATAAATATTTGCTGTAGGGGCTGTCTTATGCATTGGAAGATGGTTAGCAGTACCCCTGGCCCACTAGAAGCCAATAGCAGGTGATAGCCAACATACTCAAAATATCCAAATCAAAAAAGTTATTGGTGAAAATGAAAAATGTGTAGTCTAAGGAAAAAACTAAATGAACTTTTTGGCCAACCCAATATAATATGATCCTATTTTTATTTTAATATCTATTTATCTGTTAATGTGTGGAGAAAAGTCTGAAAAGATATATACCAAACAGAGGTCATCTTTGGGTACTAAGTTCTGTTTCTTAATTTTTATATTTCTATAATTTGAATGTTTAATAGTGGTTGTAGATATAAAACTTCAACTATCAGAAAAATAACAACCAAATATGGAAATAGTTAACCAAATAAATAAACATATTACCTGCTGGATAAAATGCACAGTTCTTTTAAACTTGGAGCCATGGAATGATCTTTGTAATTTTCTCGAGAGAAAAATGTCTTAAGGCCATTTTTTGAGGAGACATCCCTGTGAAGCAAAGTAATTTACTTGCATTTGGCAATTCAAAATCTCCTGCTAGAGTAAGCAGCATAATGGTATACGACTGTAATTTATAACTACATGCCCTCTACTGCCCCTTTCCTAGACAGTCACCTCTTAATAATTTTAATTTCAAGTACCAGATGTATGAGTTTAGATGTTTTCCTTCTTAAATAGCTTTTAGCGTAGGGCCATTCTGAAAAATCCCAATTCCAACAACCAGCTTTGCTTTTCCTTTAGTTACCCGTTGCATAAACGTCAGAGATACTAAAGTGTGAAAGACAGGACAGATTAAAGTACAGTACGAGGTCTGTCAGGGGCAGGGGTCACCTCCAGCTCTGGGCAGTCTGGTTACTGACAGAAGATGCTTCTCATTTCTTTTTGTTCATGCTCTACCAAGACTGCATATCTCCTATCTTCATTACCTTGGCAAATGTGATATATGGTGGGTCTCTACCAAAACTACTTCTAAGGTCATATATGATTTTCCGTAACAGAAATAATTTAGAGACTAATACAGTCAATGTTTGCCATTAGTAAACATCCCATAAAAGCTAGCTGAATGAAGGAATTAAAAAACTAAAAACACTGAGAACCATTAACCTGGGAAGACAAAGATTAGCAGAATTCTGTGGGAGAGGAGAGTTCGAGGGCTACAGTGCTTTGTAAATGCTCTAAACCACACTTGGTTTTACAATGTCAATGGTATGTAAGAACACTGTGCTGCATCTGAACACACACTGTACGGCAAAGAGCATTATTGTGTATACCTCCAATTAGATGGCAACTTCTGGCTGGCCCATTCCCCAAATGGCAAATTCTAGCATACTTGCTCCATGCTCATTTCTTCCTGTTTTTAAAGGCATTTATCCCCCCTCCGCCCCCGCCAAAAAAAAGATTAAAGTGTAAGGGGTAAAATTAGAATGTCTTACTTGCTATTCACCAGTGCAGTTCTTACTACTATTATGGTACTGTATCGCTGCCATCTCATTACATTTTCGGGTTTTTGCATATCATACAAAAACAGTCATGGGCCTCAGGGGTTGTGAGCTCCATGGGGGAAGGGAGCATTGTTTGCAGTAAGTAAATACTTATTGAGCACATACTGATTGCATCTTCTTTGAGTCAGGTACTATTTTCATTATTTCTATACTCTCTTGTAACTTTTGTACTTTCCCCTTGGCTAGCAAATTGCAGATGCTCAGTAAATGTGTGTTAAATTAATTTAAAGCAGCACATATATTAGTTAGATCTCTACAAAGCCACTTAGGCTACTTAACTGAGTCCTCTATTTGTGAAGTTCTCATACACTTCTAAAATAGCCCATGCATTTACATGATCATTTGATGTAGATTCCAACATAATAAAAAGCAGCTTGTCTATTTTTAAAGGGGGAGTCTTTTTATTACTTGTACAGAAGTGGGTAAGGTTCTTGGGCACAAGAAGATTCCAGCATCTCTCCTTCACTGAGACATAAATACGCCCTGGCTGGTGTGGTTCAGTGGACTGAGTGCTGGCCTGCAACTTAAAGGGTCCCGGGTTTGATTCCCAGCCAGGGCACATGCCTGGGTTGTGGGCCAGGTTCCCAGTAGGGGGCATGCGAGAGGCAACACACAATGATGTTTCTCTCCCTCTCATTCTCTCTCCCCCTTTCTAAAAATAAATAATAAAATGTTTTAAAAAATAAAAGACACAATAAATACATGATGGAAATATACTTAGTGGCAATCTGACGGCTGACCTGCCACTTTAGAAGATGAAGGGCAGTTAGCGGTAACTCAAAAGTGTTCAGTATGTGAAGGTAAGAATGGGGTAAATTCTGAGCCACAGAATTTATATTTTCTCTGTTCCCTCCACATCACTCCAGTTTGGAAAGCCTCCTTTCCTAAACCAGCCCAGTCCCACTTCAGTTCTCGTAAGGCGATTACAAACAGATGTCGCTCACCAGTTCAGCCTTGGTTCACTCATGGCCATAATGGAGCTCATATTCTTAGACTTCTTCTCCCCTCTAGCTCACAATTCTGCTGCCTGGCAATGCAGGCTACAGCACAGGCAGGATTTCTCCAGAATCAACACTCCCCTGAGGAAAAACAAAAGGTCAACGTTAAAAGCAGGTGATTGTTTGAGTGGTGTAAAACCAGGTGCTGTTAAGTCAGTAAGGATCTGGTCCTAACACCTACCCTAAAACTGACAGGACACCTAAAACAGCAGCCACAGGAATGTTGCCGAGGCTCTTTGTAGAACAGCAATGATGGTGTAGGATACGTTCTCCTCCATTTAATTTACTCCAGGATTGTCACTCTCAGAATACTCACTGTGAAAATAAGAGCGGAAACAGAATGGTGTTCTCACTGCTTCCACACTGCATCACTTTACGGCGCGGAGATGTACAAGATGTACATCTTAACTCGGCTCCCCCCTGGCTCTAATTGCCAAAATAAATCTCGCTTTGGGTTTGCCAATCACAGCCTGGTATGGGGCATATTCGGGAAGCAATGCAGGCCAAAAGCTTCCTGGACATCAAGAATCTTTCAAAGAGCACCTCACTTTTGAGGAGAAGGAGGTCCAGGCAACTCAAGTGATATTTCACAGGGTCACTTAGAGGAATCACCCTTACTACAAATCGGGCTTGACCACTCCATGTTCGGGGCTTCTCCTGTCACCCTGGACGGACTGATAAGATGTAGGTGGGAAACTTACAAATTTAGGAGTCGGTCTCTGGGCAGTGGGCAGGCCTGACCAGCTCCCACATAACCCACATGTCACACTTCGACCCAGGATGGAGTATGGGAGAGTCAATGAAAGCAAAAGGAATGACTGACGGGACGGGAACTACAAAAGAAGAGAAACAAGGGTTCAGGAAAGCAGGTACGGGGGACAGCTAAGCCGGGGTTCTGGGCCGTGCCACAGCCAGAAGCCGAGTGTCCCGTCCCAGCCGACGGTGCCGCCATGTTCCGTCCTCCCGCCCCTCAAGAATGCGCCCGCCTGCGAGGCAGCAGCCTCCCTTCCCCGTCCCCACTGCAAAGTAGCCTTTCTTCCCACCTCGCGGCCCCCAGTGCCTCTGGCCTGGGCTGCGTCCCCACTGCAAACTCTGTCGCGCGCGCCTCGGGCAGCCCTCATTTAAAGGACGTGCCCGCACCGCCTCGGCACAGCGTGATGACGTCACCCGCGGCGCAGTGGGCGGGACCCGCGCGATTCCTAGGGCCGTGCTCCGACCCGCCCCCTTGAGTAGTTCCGGCACGGAAGCAGGCAGATTACGCTTGCTTGGGCTTGCGGGGTGGAACTGGCTGGGAGTTGCTTGTCCAAAAACATCCTCCACCTCAGTGATAAATTGGGAAGAGGGCCGATGACAAGTATAGTACTGGAAAGACCCCAACAGACGAGTTTTTTGACCTTAGCTCACGGTTTTAATTTCCCTAACCCTGACACCTCTTCAGTAAAATTAAGAGACATACACAATAGGTTTTTTTTTTTTAAAGGATTCGATAGACTAAGTGATGAACTGTGCTCAGCACAGACCTGGCACATAGTAGGTGTCCACTCCATCCCTATTCCGGTTTAGATGTCAGTTTCCACCAGCGGCCCAACTGGCACTCACGTTAGTTTTTTTTTTTTTCTTTTTCTTTCTTCCCCTCATCCATTACGGAAAGATTTATTGGGCACTTGTAATGTGTGCTTAATGCTGGGTACACCTAGGACTAAGACCAAATAGTGGGTTTTCCAAGAGCTTTTTTGATCATTGAGAATCTAAGGCATTCACATTAAATGATTATAAAACAAAACAGGAAGTGTTAAGCTGTGTAAGAGAGGTATATAGAAAAGATTGTGTGCGTACAGAGAGGGAGAGAAGGCAGCTTTGAATAGCTAAAGACATGTATGAAGTACGATATTGTATGTCCGTTACCACACTGGCCACTTAACATGTCAGCTCATTTGAAGAATTTGAAGTATAAAGATGATGGGAAAGGACATTCTAAGAAGAAACCAGAGAAAGGAGTTACATAAACGTATGGTATGAACAGAATCCAGTTTGTGTGCTATCAGGAAAGTGTGTTCTAAATTTTAGAATGACTCATGGTGTTTAAAATAAGTTAAAAATTATGCTTATGTTAAAAACCTCCTTTGAATATAAGGACCTTAGGTAGTTTATTTTGCCTGGAATGCAAGGCTTATGAAGAGTAGTAGAAAAGAGTTTGGAGAAACAGGTTGGGACCAGACCATAGAAGATTTTATAAGCCAGACTACAGATTTTGACTTTATTGTATAAGAAATACAATGCTGGCAGGAGAGGGGAGCTTATAAGCAGAGGAATGACACAATCAGATATCCTATGTTTCAGGAAAGTTTTTCTGGCAAGGTAGTGAATGTGTCGTAGGGAAGAGGCTGGTTAGGAGACAGTGCTTGTGAACCCTTGCAGATCAGCCTGTACAATGCCTGGCACTACGCCAGTAGTATTTTTTATTAGTGAGTGATATCGATGGCCTGTGCTAGGATGAACATGGACGTAAGGCAATGTAGCAGTTAATATGTTGGACACTATCTCATAAAGCATGCAGTCACAGTCAGAGCTGGGTGTCTTGTCCTAGTTTTCAGCAACTGCTTAAAGACCACTCCAGAACTGTTTAAGCATTGATGCAGCTGGGATGCACCGGCCCACAGTAGTGTGCTATAGAGACATCACCAGATACGGCCTGTGTTGAGATTCTAGATTAGCATCAAGCAGTCTGCTCTGGTTTGGCGTATCTCAAGTTCTGGTGGTTGCAAGATAGCACACAGAATCAGAGTTTTTACAGCCAGAAGGAACTTTGGAGGTTATCTAGTCCAACCCTTTCGTTTTCCTGATAAGGAAACTGAGGCCCAGATTGTCTAGTGACTTTTCCAACATTGCATGATCAGTGTGATAAAGCTGATTCTAAAAATCAGGTCACACACAAGGGTGTGGGAATCGACTGCGGGAGCAGGGGGTAGGCTGGGCAGAGGAGGGCAGAGGGGGAAAAATGGGACAATTCTAATAGAGTAACAATAAAAAATTTAAAAAATAAAGCTTAAAAAATAAAAATCAAGTGTCATAATCTTGCCATTAAAATGTATTAAATATGTGCATCCTTCCCCCCCCCCCCCCCATATGCTCTGCTTTGTAAACCAGAAGCAATTGAGTGAAAAGAACATGGATTTTGGGAGTCCAGCATATATGGGTTTGATCTCAGTTTTCTGCTTACAGGCAGTGTGACCCTAGAACATGTGGTGTTTACTCTTCGAGCCCAAGTAGAGGAGGCAGTAATAGCTCACCTACAGGATTTAGTGAGGATTAGAAGTAATATGTAAATGAGTTAAAATAGGCCAAAAAAAGTAATATGCAAGAGTAAATGTTCAACAAATAGTAGCTATTGGTATATACTTTCTCTGCTCCCCCCAAACCCACAACACAGTGGACGTGGCACTGAAAACAAGTGATTATAATAAGAATAAGAAATGATATACATACATATTATAGAAGATTTCATGGGAACACAATGAGGAAGGAACTCATTTTGATGACTGAGATACTTTAGAGACTATTTTGGAGAAGCTTGATTTACGTTGGGGTCTTGAAGGATGAGTAGGAGTTTGCTGAGTAGAGAAGACTGTGCATTTTCAGGTACGAAAAGTCACAGAAGTGTGAAACAGCATGTTCTGGGGAAGGGGAAAAGTTACTGCCTCACTGTGTATGTGTGGAGCAGAGGAAGGAGAGGTCTTCATGCCATGCTAGAGAACTTGAGCTTTCGGACTTTATTCTTGCTGATGAGAAAACCTCTGTGTGTGTGTGTGTGTGTGTGTGTGTGTGTGTGTGTGTGTGTGTGTGAGAGAGAGAGAGAGAGAGAGAGAGAGAGAGAGAGAGAGAGAGAGAGAGAGAGGGACAGCTTTATCAAGGTATGTAGGTAGGTTTACTACCTACTGCGAACTTCACCCATTTTACAAACTTCACCCATGCTATTCAGTGATTTTTTAGTAAGTGTGGGGAGTTTTGGAGTTTTGCAACTATTAACATTACCAAATTTAGAATATTTCCATTACCCTAGAAAATCATTTGTGTCCATTTTCAGTCAACCCTTGTCACCCTCAACTCCAGGAAAACACTAGTCTGCTTTCTCTCTCTGTAGATTTGTCTTTTCTGAACATTTCCTATAAATCAAATTATATAATATGTAGTCGTTTGCATCTGGATTCTTTTTCTTAGCAGGCTATTTTTGAGGATCATCCATGTTGTAGCAGGTACTAGTAGCTGTTTTGTAGCTGAATAGTAGCCCATTTATGGGAATGCCTAATGTTGTTTGTCCATTTGACAGTTGATGGACCATGAGGTAGTTTCCACTTTTTGGCTATTACGAGCAATGTTGCTGTGAGCATTTGTGTACAAGTCTTTGTGAACTTTGTGTTTTCATTTCTCTTGGGCAGATACCCAGAAGTGGAATTGTTGGGTTGTACGATAAATTTTTGTTTAACTTATCAAGACACTGCCAAACTACTTTCCAAAGTAATTGTACTGTTTTATTCTTTGGAATTTTAAGCATAAAAAAGATTTGGTTTTCCATTTCTGCTAAACTGAGAAACAAGCAAACCCAGAAGTTGAATGAGAAGCCAATTTCAGTTTGAAAGAATTTATAACAGTAGGTACTTATTTTGAGCATGTAAAATGTTTCATCAGACCAAAATTTCAAAAAGAACACTTTAAACTGTGAGCGCCTTGCTAAGTGAGGTTATCATAATTGTTACTAGGTTTGTATTTCTTCTTGTGAACCAACCAAGATGGAGAAATGTGCGAGGTCATCTGCATCTCAGCACACCAGCCATCAGCCTCCCCAGCACATGAGCATGGGCTGGTCTTTTGAGACCCGGCGTGAGAAGCAGGCCTACTTTGCACCAGTCCATTTGCTCCAAATGCACATTAGAATTAGAAGTCTAGTTTTGAGGGGCTAGATTGATCTTGACCCATTAAATAAGGCTTACTAGTAACAGCAGCAACTAAAACATGTGGTTGGGTCTTACTGACTAGTCTATGATTATTTCTTTGGCTTTGTCTCCAAGAGATTCATAATAACCTGACACTTGTTTTCTTCATCTAATTATCCCACGAGATCATTATACACAAAACTTTAAGTTGTCCCTTTCATACTCCTGCTTAAGTACCCTCTTGAAGTGCAGCAAGCCAATCCACGAAGGAGGGCTGAGTGTGAACCACTGTTTTTATCAGAAGGAGCTCAGGCATGAGTTTGGCTAACGGCCCAGAGGTAACTGATTTCATATTTTGATCTCCAATATTTCCATTAACTCTCAATTTCCTGAGACACTAGAAGGTGGTGAATATTCATACTATATGGAATATGATAGTCTACATGTATTTCACATGCATAATGTCATTCTTCCTCTTCTGTGGGCTAGCTGGAAATAAAAGCAGGATTAGGGACTGTTTGGTACAGGGGACAATTTGGGGGTCAATTCAAGTATTTATTTTACTGAGTGCAAGAGATACTTAGGTATTGCAGTGTGTGTAGGAAAAGGCAGGCATAGTAGCCTTTATTCTGACTTCAGAGTATTTTATTTGAATGTCCTTGACACTACTTTAAAAATAATTTGTGGTGAGCATTTTGCATTGTTATAAGAGTGTGATACTTAGCTGATGTTAAATTTATTGGTTCACTCCTATCTAATCTACTCAAGAGGAGGGGTGGGGCTGGAGGGGGGCAATACTAGCCCAGGGAAAGTCAGATTTTTAGTCTCTCGCATCATTAAAGCCTTCAGCAGCATTTATGATGTTACATTTTAATGATTTCTAAAGCAGAGATGACCATGCATGGTGTGCATTCAGGACTTCTCCCCTCCTACCCTCAGAGCAGGTATTACTAATCAGTCCAAGCACCCTTCTCCGTTGAGACAGAAAGTAGCCTCAGAAGCCTCTATCAGTCAACAGATGTTAGCTCACAAGTTAAAACTTCTTTCTTTGCCTTCTCTGATCGAAACGGTAGTTTTATCCTTGCACATTTTTTCCCTCTGCAAAATGGAAATAACAGTTTTTAAAGTATTATACTATAGACTGGTGCTCTCAAACTTTAGTAAGCTAACCAATCACCTGGGGGATCTTGTAAAAATGCAGATTCTGCTTTAGTAGTGCTGGGTGGTACTTTGGATTCTGCATTTCTAATAAGGTCAAGGTGACAGGTGATGCCACTGCTACTGGTCTGCAGACCACACTTCGAGTAGCAAGGTTCTACTAGACTGTTCTCTAGGACAAGATGTAAGCTAGAAAATCATGTAAAATAAAAAAACAAGGAAGACGAAAAACAAGGCAAGTGTTCCATTAGAAGCTGAAGTTTTATTATAGGATAACAGTACATAAAGCACATCTAAAATTGATGTGTTCAATGCACTTTTAATAAAGGTAATGTAATATTAAAGGTACAGTTTCTAAGTACAATATAACAACATTCATATTAGAATGAAAATCGGAGTATTTAAAAGACAACATTAAATCTCTCTTTTTTTACAGCTCGTATTTACAAAATGAATCAAAATATTTTTTTTTAATTCAGGACACAATAAAATAACAAACAGCTGGAAATAAGCAGACTACTGTAAGAGTGAATTGAAAAGAAAACCCAATGATGTGAAAAGTTGGATGATCCTCCAATAAAGATCATTAGCAAAGTTTTAGTACAATACTATTTTTAGGATACCCATAAATGGCTTGCATTTTTAGTGTGGCAGAAAAGGAGTTTTTACATACTGTACACAGAACAGACAGATATATTTATAGGTACAGTATTACTGTTTCCAAACTTGCATGTATATTTACAGAAGGCTGAGTTTGTTACTCACAGAGTTTTGTGAAATTTGTGTGCTTAATCTTCAAGACCTACACACAATTAGAATCAGCATTTCATGTGGTCTTTTTAAATGTGTATTTAATACTTGGTTGTAGAAGACAGTGTTAACCATAAGGCTTGGCATACTTTACAAATTTACGGTAACAACGCAGAAAAAGAGTTTGAATTGGGGCACATGTTGTCATGTAACAATTATCAGATGCTGACGTGCTGGCCACTGTGCAGACACAAAGAAACACAATCTCTATCTTCAGGGAGCCTGGGATACTGAATGGTGCCTAAAAAAAGTTTCCCTCTCTTTCTAAGCAAAGCAATAAGGAATGACATGATTTGTGTTAAAAGAGATTTCTCCCTAAACGGCAGCCAATTCACTTGAAAAGGTTAACTATTAGCATTAGCTTTCATTAACCACATGATTGCATTTATAATTAAGGTAATAGCAACTCTTCCATAAAAATGGAAAATGTCTACATTGTGGGTAAATATGCAGTGCATGGAAGCCAGTAACCATGGCTTGAGAATTTATCACCTTCAATTACAAAAAGTGCAGTAAACAGAAACATTTGCTCTACATTTATAAATTGCTCAAAAATCTTTGCTAAAGATCTTACAAATTCAGTAATATTACAGAACAATTCTAATCAATATTTAATAAGGTTAACTACATCCTTAGTTAGATATTTGATATACTTGGATTTTTAACAGTGCCAATAGGTCTTGGGAGAATAGGTGGAAGAGTTTAACTAAGCTCATTATAAATGACTTTTAAAATGAAGGTCCTTCACTCAGTTCATGGAACTGGTTGAGGTCATTTTAGCGCAGAACATCCTTCGTCGAATTTGTTTTGTGGCCCATGTTCTGCCATGACAGTGGGTGTCTTCAGACGTCTCATGGCTCAGGTAGGAGGGAAACGGTGGCCATCAAGCCACCACAGATATTTTCTATAAATGCCTATTATCTACAATAGGAGCTAAGTACACAACCCTGTCAGATGTCAATAATACAATTCCCTAGTAAGAAAGAAAAAAGGTGTGACTCCATTAAACTAGAGTGTTTCTTTAGGATCTTGAAGGCCTGGCAAATTATTTTTCAGCTCAGGAGATATGGTGTAAAGCCAAGTAGCAAACACAAGGTAATTGCTAATAAATTTTCATATAGCCATATTTATAAACAAATTCACCCTATAGATGTCAAATATCCATACTAAGGAAGTAATTTTATCCTAATTAAATACACTCTAGAATAATTTATATAATGATATTATGTATTTAAAGAGAAAAGCATGTCCCAAATCCAGCACTCTGATACAGCTGCCAGTTGGGCACAGGTAGAGAGAGATATATATATATGTATATATATACAAATATATAGTTATACTCAATGAAATTAACAAGACCCAAGGTGGTATTGTCTAGGAATAAAAGGGTTTTTTCTTTTTGTTCACAAAAGTAACTTATCTAGCACCACACATCAGAAAAACACAAAAATAGCACACTCTAGTTCTAAACAGCTATGTCTAAAATAGATTATATAGTAAAACCAGTATTATACAGCATATTGTGGATTTGATAAACAGATAAATATTTGCACTGAGTAGGCTGTTTATAATATAACATCTTCTTATCTATACAGAATGAAAGCCCAAAAGTTAACTGTATAGAGATGTGCAGAACAACATTAAATATCATGACTCAAAAGCAGGGATGAAGGTAAATTTGAAAGAAGAGTAAGAGAGAAAATGTTTACAGGCCATTACAAGTTCTTAAGTTAATAGTAAATAAGGAATCAATTGCTCGAGTTGAAGAAAGCAGTAAACAAGAGATTGCATTTACATGCAGATGTCTAAAATTTGTATTTTTTTAAGTCTATACACAAAAGTCATTTGTTTTATTGCTTGACATTCAGTTATGGCTAGATATTTAACCTATTTTTTTTTTGTACTTTGGAAACAAGAATATTGTTAAAGGTGCCATAAAAATGGACAACATTGAAAACGGTTTGCAAATAAACCACCTAACACTGCAGTTCTTTATACATATTAAAAGCCTTGTCTGGGGTTTGTCGTATGTTAAATATATTTAAACTGGGAAAATATGTTGTAGCTTGAAGCCTCCCATTGGCCCAAACATCCAATACAAAAACACATCTCCACAAAAGGAGCAGGCAGACAATACAGGTACATTTAAAGAAGCAGCCAGCTAATGTCCTAATGTTTAAAATTTACCACTGTTTTATGTGAGATTTTAAACCATGGTGGTAAGAAGAGAATTTTGGATTCAGGAAGGTGTGTACAGCACATACAGACTGTTGTGTGTGTGTGAAATCATCTTCACTATACGCTCAAGAATTACCTGCATTTACATATGCACTCTGTGCGACGATGACCATTTCTGGAAATGGTGTTCCTGCACATGGAAGTAATCACGAACGAGAAAGGAATCGCACAGGAGCACTGGAGCGAATTTAGTTGCTCTCAGAGGACAGCGTAATTTCACGTGCGGCATGTCTAAGCCGAGGCCAAACTACCTTTCATTAGTTCTTAGCAGAAAAATAGAAGAAGTGCGATACTGCTAACGTGGCAAACATACTACATGTAAGCAGCACACAGATTCTCTAGGCATCCACTTTTTTCATAAGTATGAAAAAATATTCATATTTACTCTCTTAGCACAAGACTCATGTTTCACTGCTGACAAAAGTGTTTCTGTTTGGATCGACTGTTCTGTCATTCATTTATAAATGAATGAATGCATGAATGTGGTTATCGCTCTAAGTTCCGAGGGTCTGTTTAAACACAAAGATCTCCTCCCCCTCCCCCATCTACAATGTCTCCTTGGTATGAAACCAGGCTTTGGGATTATTTTTAAAATTTTCTGAGGGTCTAACAAAACTGATCTCACCTACACTAACAAACAAGCAAACAGACCCAGAAGGGAAACCAATTGCTTGGTAAAGCCATTGCTTGTTACTGTTACGTCTTAAGAATAGACAATCATAGGAAGGGCTCTTTAATGAAATCAGGTGGAACCTCTTTATAATACTAGTGTTTAGGGATAGAGTAAAGACCTGTGTTAGAGACTATTAGCAATAGATCAAGATTTACTGTTGCAATTGCCTTTCTGGGCCCATGATCTGATCTAGAGTAGAAAGCTGTTTTTACTGTGTTCTGCTATGTCATCCCTTTATAAATAAGAAGTGGCAATCAAATGTTATAATATGTAAAACTGTCAGTAATATGTATTTGTATATGGATATGTGTGGATATGTATGTATATATATATGAGAGATATTTCTGCCTATTTCCATAGTCTTTATTATTAAAAAAACAAGGTAAAGGCTTCTTTTTCATCTGAGTGACATGAAAAGTTTTCCTAGATTATGCTCTTGTGTGGTCCTAAGAAAGTATGAGAAGCTTTCTCTGAATGTGTATTCCAGGTGTGAAACGGAAGAATCAAAGCCAACGATTACTCTGAGATTAACTGACTGTATGAAAAGCAATATTGGAACATGGTAACAAACTGTATTTCAAAAATGGAAAACATGACCCTAAAAGCTGGCTCATGTTGTTGTGACCGGGTGGGTAACTGATTAAAAACAAAAACATGGAAATAGGAGAATTGTGTTACATAAAGGGATTTTTTTTGGCTTGCTTCTGGAGGAGAATACAGTGAACACAATAGTTGTTTGCTGCCATTAAAAAACACATGTTGTAGGCCCTGTCTGGTGTGGCTCAGTGGATGGAGTGTGGGCTGTGAACCAAAGGGTCGCTAGTTTGATTCCCAGTCAGGGCACACACCTGGGTTGCAGGTCAGGTCCCCAGTAGGGGGTGTGTGAGAGGCAACCACACAGTAATATTTCTCTCCCTCTCCTTCTCCTTCCTTCCCTTCTTTCTAAAAATGAGTAAATAACATCTTTAAAAAAAAATACACGTTGTATCTTCTACCTGTCTCACTTCATCAACAGGCAGGCCCCTCGTCTCCTTTGGTTTAAATTTTTTATCCATATTATGTAGAATTTGAAGTAGTTTTTCATATATAATGCTATAAATATATCATGAATATTTTAATTATTTGAGAAATGATGAATGGCATATGCAGGGCTGTACTTTGAACGATGCTCTCTGTTGGTATGTGACCTATTCATTTATCTTTTGAGCATACTGGCGTAACGTTCTCCTGGCGGAGCTCCGGAAGTCATTCAATGTTTTTACGCACACAAAAACTGAAGAACACCTAAGTTTCAAACGCAACCAAATGAGATGACAGTGAAGTTTATACACTCGTGCAGTTAGTTCTACACAGTTCACTTGTGCCTTGGAGGGATAGTATTATCATCACGATCGATAATAAAAACACAATTCGTCCCAGTAGTACTGGCCACCCTGTTTGAAGAGTTTTAGAAGATCCCTGAGCACATTGTTTCTGACTCTTAACCCCAACTCCAAAATGATAGGGCTTCTATCGTTGATACCAAGATGGATTGTCATTCACAGTAAGTCAATCATAAGGTGCTTATTTACCCTTTCTTTTCACCAATCAGCACAAAGAACTGTCAGAAAATAACTTTTTATTATTAGTATCTTTAAAATAATAGCACTGGAAGGACACATGATTTAAACAATCAATGTTTGAAACAGTGGCTTTAGGATTATTATCTGGCTGCCCCTCAACAGTAACAAGTGATTCAGTCGACATTCCTTAGCCAAAAACAAAAGGAAAAAACAACATCAACAACAACTGTACAAATATGTATTTTTCCCTGAGGGATCCAGGTACACCCGCAAGTGCTCTATGTACATATTGCACTAGAGAGGAATGAAGAACATGTGCAAAAAAGCAACGATGAGAGAAGCTTACATCCTACTTAAACCTTTTCATTAAAGATTCTACTAGGTTGTTTTGCATTCTGGAATGTCGGAACACAAAGAGCTATACCTTAGCCTAAAACTAAAAACACGTATTTCTACTATGGCACATTCAATGAAATAAAAAGTTTTCCAAAGACAGATAGACAAATTCCATCAAGAAAATAATACAAAGTTTGTTTGTTTGTATTTTTTTTTAGAAAATTACATTACTTTCTTTCTTTGTTTCACATTACAAAATCTTTTTTTTTTCTTTACACAAATCACATGTTATTGCAGGAATATTTCAAGTGCCATCAAATATTTATAGAAGGGTTAAAAAAATAGAAGTCTCTCTAAAGTGGTCCAGACAAGGCTTTGTATAGAATAAATCTTTTTCTCCCCATCTTCTAGTTTTGATTTAAGTATTTTGAATACATTTTCTTTTACATTGACACTTAGTAGCCTAGAAGCGGTCCGACACACACACATCATACACAAAAACCACACACACACACATTCCCTCCTCACTTGACCCTCAGCCCACCCCTATGCACTCACAGACATCTGGGTATCCACACTATAAAGAACAACCAAACTTAGAAGCAGTGTCTTAAGTCATGTTTTCTTCAAGTTAGGAAGGGTGAATTAGGATGCTGAAAGCCTTTCAAAAAAAATCCACAGTTTTAACACAATTTGCAAACTGTCCAAAAAAGCAGTTTCACCTGCACTTTTGATTGCATTGAGACCAAGGCCAGTTTCTTCAGGACAGACCACAACCATGTGGGCACCCCTGGGACTGAAGGTACTCAGGCTTTGTGCAAAAGCCTCCTTTCCTCGCTGTCAAACATTGTACATAAGGCCTTCCAGCAGCTGGGATGCCAATGCTATTCCAGTATTTAAAAGACTACTGGGCGTTCAAGGTTAGGGAACTTTGTAAGAACTATTCAGAACAATTGTTCCGTATCACCAAATATTTTGTATCATCCCACAGATGTTTCTATAATAAGGAAGAAAATAAAAATGCGAAGTTTTTCATGCCATTTTCTATACCTCATTTTTTTCCAGCTGAATTTACTGTTTAACTTCATATCCCAACTTTGATCTAAATACCAGTGAGTTGCTCCCGCATCTCACGGAGCATGCCCCTACTGCCCTGTTCCTACACTCTCCAGGTGCTCTGCTCTTAAAGCCCACAGGCCGCTTTTCTTTCAGCAAGACCTAGTAGCAGCATCATGCCAATGTATGCTGCTTTACCCAGAAAGCAGTGTCACCATGGAGCGGCTATTACTGAGATTATATCATCTTTTTTTTTTTGCATTAGGTACATGCAAAATCCTTTCTTGGAAAAGGAACTTCTTTTAAGTTCAACATTAAGTGCTCTCTCACCCTTAGAGAAGTTCAATGAACTCGTATCATCTCATAAATGGACACTGGAATTAGGTTTAGTTGCTCTTTAATGCACTAGCACCTGAGGCTGGTCATATTCAGAAAGCTTTGGTTAAAAAGAAGTTAATATACTTTATTAAAATTTAGTGAATCAGAATGATAAGAAACAAAAAACAACCAAACCAAAGTAAAAATATACCATTCCCCCCAAAGGAGAAACAATAGGAAAAACATGGACAAATAAATAACTATACTTGGTACTTTTTTCAGAGTATAAATACTATTGATTTTTAAAGGAACTATGCTTATTTAAATTAAAAATTTGATTTAACCCTTCCTGCCCAAACATAAATACTATATGCTTATTGTTAACCTCTCTATATAAACACTTATAAAGTTTTATATGCTTGTAAGAAATTTAAGTAAATACTACTCTTGTCTTCTATTTATGGTTAAACCCTTACTATATTTTTGAAAAATTTTTTAGATGTTATTTAGGCTTCATACACACTTCTGTGTGAATGACTGCTTCTCCCTTTCCAAGTCAGTGGAGTTGAAAACAGAGTGAAGGGTTGTGCGAAGCCTGCGCTGTGACCCAGCACGACATCAGGAGCCACAGTCCCCACAGAAGACTCAGGAGGGACCCTGGTGGTAAAGGAGACACTGTCTCCACTATAAAGGGCTGCCTGGAAACTCCCACCTTTTCGCTGTGGGAGGATGTTCCCTTTTCTGAACAAACATGGTCATTGATGTCAGACCAGAAGTTTGACTCCTGCCCCGAGGGGGACTGAAATCATCCTCTAAATACCTACATTCCCAAAGGTCACTTATTTTTAAACTATGCACACTTGTACGTCAGACAGCTCTTTCTCCCTTCCCCCATTGGGAATTACATTTAAAAACCCACAAAATTAAAAAAAAAAAAAACCCTCACTATTTCTCTCCTGAACACCAAAGCCAAATAATCTTCTAAATATTTAATAAAATAAATTACAGTCCACAGTTTTCTAGTGACAATAAATACAAAAGTAAATGTTTGCAGCAAGCACTGACTAATCACTTAAAAGGCTTAAAATACTTAATATTTAAATAAGAGAAACTGGTTCGACATGGTATTCCTCCCCCACCCTCCCACTCATTGTCTAAGAAATATGGAGAGCAACATTCTAGAATGATAGCATCTAGAGGCAGCTAATCTAGAAATAGTTCACTCTGAGATAAACTCTTCGGGTTCCGAGATTATACCAAGAACATAAGCAGTCACAACATGAATGCCTCATGTCCTCACATGGGGAGTGTGCGTTCGCTCCACACAGAATCTTTGGGTCCTTCTTATTATAAAAGCTAGATTCCAATACAATATTCTGAGTTCTGATTTGTTCTCAAAGCATGTGAATTCCAACTCGAGACTGAGCCTAGATAACTACTGAATTGTATAAAACGAGCCTCCCCTCCCCTGCCTCCTTGAGGTGGCATTTCAAAAAGCTTTTTAAAACTAATGGGCGTGATAGTATAAGTCCACAGCACCAATCCATCATTCAACTTTGTATGAAGCATAAACACATCTATCCTTACTTACCCATGTGCAAAGTGTAATTTAGGGAGAGTTTCATTTCTAATTCCAAATTCACATGTAAAAAAAAAACAATCCAACATTGTGATTTCTAGATATGACCAGCCAGTCTCTTAAAAGTAATTTTGTAAACAGCAGCATAAATACCTCCCGACGTACCTTCCAAGCCTTTTCAGTTAAACTTGTGTTTCTGGTGCACATGCGACACGACAGTGAACACGCTAGCATTTAATTTAAAGAAAAAGGTGCAAAACGAAAGTGCCTTATCAATTCAACAGGAAAAGCTACACCAGTAACTACATTTTATATTAATTAAAACAATATATAAACAATATCTCTTTTAGCTATATATAGTCTTCATGCCCATTTACCCTGTAATATATTATAATGCTATTGTTGCTAGTGCTATGGACCCTTTTCGTGCCATCCTGCTGACTGGCAATAATCGGTGAAAAAAATAAAAACTTCCTTCATGAAACAAAGAGCAAGTTGTGCAAATTAATGCTGCAACCTCCGCTATGCACACCAGTCACCGATTATTGCTGGACTCTCTTAGTACTAACAGATTGGTGACTCTGTAGAAAGTCTGTGGGCAGTGAGCTACAAGAAAAGGAAATCCTCCAACTTTAGTACCCTCCTTCTGTTGTAAACAGAGGTCAACGATCAAGAAGTCAAGACAGAAAAAGGGTCCATATCTGTAGGCATAATGGAAATCATATGCATGAGAAAAACAAGTTCAACTTTTATTTGTTTTCATTGTTTCCCCTCCTTTGCCTGACCCCGATCACCAAAAGGTGTGCAGTGTGTTGGCGCTCCAGGTCTGTGCAGGGCCATGTAAAGTGTCTTGGTTAATATTTTTTGTTTGCTTTTTCAGGTTTGTACTTCAGACATTCTAGAAGTGCTTAGGTGATACGTTTACCCATCAATTTGCATTGCTGGCTCAAATTCTGAAGTGAACAACTCCTTGTATAATGGAGGAAAATGAAGTCGCACAATGTCTGGATATATTGCTTTAAATGCCATTAGCTTTTCTGTATGTCGTCCGCATAAGGCTCTTAATGTAGACACCTTGCATATTAACTGTAAGTGGAAGAAAGGACACGTTGTTAGGAGAGAACAGACGTGAGAACCAAAATTCAGGGGGCCTGGCTGGTTCTTACAACACGGTTTATGATGGCGAAACACACTGAAAGCAGCTCAAATGTCTAGTGAGGAGAGGCCTGATGAAAAGAAAGGGTGATATAATTGTACCACAGAATATCAGGTAGACATTCAACGCTAATGACAAGTTTCTTCTTGAGAAAGCGTGTGCCTAAAACAAAGCAATTCTGGGTCTAAATCCCTGAGTCCCTGACAAATATAAAAGTCAAAAGGCCTGGATGGAAGTCCCAGCATTGGCCATTTACCAGCTGAAATACTATTATGATTTCCAAAAATGCTTTTCCAACTCTAAAGCACTATGCAAGCACACAATAATTAGTATTTCAACCCAGAAAAATTCCTCTCTAAGAAATGTTTTCATCAGGTCATAGGTCTTCTCCATGTGTGAGGTACAGTTTATAATCAAAGAACCTAGTGGTACCCTCGTCTTACGGTGAGAAGAGGGAGAAAAGAGGGAAGCTCCTGAGATCTCATCTTCCTCTAGTTCCCATTCCCTCCCCAACCTTCCCTTCAACACGGTCGGAATCATAGACAAAGCAGCAACCAAACCCCAGTTTCCCCTTCCTGACCTAACCTAGCTATCAGCAGTAAATAAGAGAAAATAAACTAGAAAAAAAAAAAACCCTTTCAAATCACCCTCTTGAACAATAGAACACAACAAATAATCTAAGAAAGGGCTGCTTTTTCTAAGGCCAAATACGTTGTCCTGGCTCTAGCACTGAAGAACATTAGCATATTTTAAATTGACATCCTAATTATGCTTTTATTGCAAAAGATAATAATTAGCAAAAATGAAAGCTTATGCTTTGAATACAGGGGAGTAATGGGAAATTGATGAAGAAAATACAAAAGTCATTTACTGTTGATGGCTGATGAATTTAATGGAAATAGAACTAATATTAGAATATATGGTTATCCTGGTTAATTGGCTTAGTACTTCATAACTTTCTCTTTCAAAATTCAAAGACTGTCTAATTTCTATCAATGAAGACCATTAGCGCTGCTTTGTGTTCAAGTTTGATGCAATAGGAAGAGGATTTCCACAATGTGTTAATGCTTTAAAAAATTCTACTATTTCCCTGTTGTAGAGCACTTTACAGCCAATGACAATAAATAGAATTTAACCTGAATTTTGGCCCCACAGAACTTTTGAGATAGACATGTTTCTTTCCTTTCAGCAGCCTGTTGCTTACTGATACCGTTGGGGGCTGGTCAGATGACGTACTTGGGTACTGGCGGCATGATGTATGGCAAGGGGTAATTCAGGCCATTGCCACCTGGAAACCTTTAGCTCTCACCTTTGTTAGTATTCCATCTTCTCGGTGATTCTTCTGTAGGACGTGTTGAAGAGCTAGCTGAATCTTCTGTTGCAGTTTTTCAATTTTTACCTTTTCCTGCAGCCATGAGCGATCTGCACATGAAAGGTGATATTCCTTAGTGTTCCTCCAACATGATGTCAGAACCCCAACTCCTCCTGACTCTTAGACCCAGAGTACGAAACCACAAGGCAGTTAGAAACTAACAGGCCAGTTTCACTCTTCTTTCAAAATTTGCTCCTAAAGGAGTAGAACGCTAATCTAAACAGTTATAAAGGATATTAAACCTTCCCATTTTTACTGATACTTAAAGGAAGGGAGGGTCCTCTCCTTCAAAAAGGATAGCCATTTAAATCTAAGGCCATACACGTACAAGTACAATGAAACCACTGTGGCCTCTTAAGCCTTTCTAAGAATAACATTTCTGAATGAAATATTTATATCAACCCTGCTAGTCTTTCTGGAAAATTTGAAAATAAAATTTTAATCCAAGGCAACTGTAATTGTCAATTGGATTCCACATGACTTAAAAGCTCATAATATAGGGTAAAGTCTTTACATGTAAGAATTTCAAGTAGGCCCTAGCTGCGTGGCTCAGTGGGTTAGAGTGTCATCCCCATACGCCAAAGTTGTGGGTTCGATCCCTGGTCAGGGCACATATAAGAAGCAACCAATGAATGCAAAAATAAGTGGAACAATAAAGTGATGTTTCTCTCTCTCTGTCTAAAAACCAATAAATAAAAAAAATGAAAATGAAAAAGAAAATAATTCTGAGTAGAAGATTGTAAATTAGCAAAACTGATGATCTCCAAGAAGCAGGACTGGCCGAAAACATGGATTAAATTGAGATAAACTTGTGGATGATATCCAAGTAGATTTCAGGAAAAAGTTGGATCTCTTAAAAACCACGTTATCTTGGAGATTGGTATTAAGAAGGGAAACCCAACACTACCATAGCATTTCTCTTGGTATCCGGAGGTGACTTAGGGACTGGGTTTTACTCAATTCTCATTTCTTAAGATTTTAGCAGAACAGCATGAGGTCTTTTTTAAAAGGTATATGTATGTGTGTGGGGGGGAGGTTATTGTTTGAAGAAATTAAAAATAGATTGAATAAGTGGAACAGCCTCTCTTGGTAGCATCTGAATATTCTAGAAGTTATGGACCTGGTAAAAATTCTTCACCTGGACCATTTTTAAAGCACTTTATTTTTATTTGGTTAGCTTACCTGCTGACATCAGTACAAATGCAGAAAATAATGCAATTTCATCTTCAGTCAGGTGCATAGAACATAAACTCTTTCCAAATTCAAATACAAAGCTAATAAAGTCTTCACAACCTGCCAAAATTAAAATGAAGAGAGTTTAGGATTTTGGCTCTTACCCTAGGAAAAAAATATGGAAGCAAGTGAAGAGAGATGTAGTCGTAGAAGATGAGAGATGAGAGGGGATATTGACAACATTTGTACAGTTTAATCATTTGGCATCTTCAAAGGAAAATCTGTTCCGCCAAGGTCACCACCCCACCCTCCATCATCATCACATCATCATCATTCAGAGTAATGAGAGCGGACTTTTGCTGCGTGGTCAGTATGTTGGGAAATGATCCAAGAGATTTCTTTGGGTTTCCAACTACTTCACAGCAGCCCTGTGGAGGAGGCATTTTTATTAGCCCTGTTTGAGAGGTGAAGAAGCAGACTTGGAGAAAAAGGTCATGAGCCTAGGGTCACGCGGGTAGGAAGCAACATCCTCGGTGGCAGAGTCAGACTGCCCGACTTCAGGGCTCACAGTCGTCTTCACCAGCAGAGTTTAGCAGCACAACCTAACTGAAATGCCAAACTCACTCGTTCTGGTGTTTGCCTCTATTTCATCTAAAACGGCCTTAAGAAATACTAACCAATGACACATTATAGTGTAGCAAAATCATTGTAACTGTCACAGAACTCAAAATACAGAACATGAAAGTCCTATAAAATAATGATCCATCCCCAAAGACTACTCTTTCAGATTTGCGTATTATTTATAAACAGGGTGGAGCAAAGAATAATGAATACATAATAATACAAGAATAAACTCTGTGTTTCATAAATCTATTTTGCCCCACCTTCTATTTTAAATGGAAATGAGCTATACTATACTTAAGTATACATACCTTATCATGTTACTACTTTAAAAGTCACATAACGTATTTTAGATACTGTCCCATTGCTCTTAATGACTCTACTCCACTTTATTTATATATAGAAATTCAATACAATTTATAAAGTATATGTCGGTTTCACTTACAAAGTAGCAACACTTTCTCTGATACCCACATTTAATTCTCATTAATGCGTGTTCTCTGAGGAGTGAGAAAGGGCAGACCTCGGGCTCTTTGCTTGAGTTTATGTATCAGATCGCATCCTCTCGTTTATCTGAGTAACATACCCCCTGCCTACCTGGTTCTTAAAATCTGGAAGGATATATAATATGGATTTCTTTGATTACCAACTACATAAAATGAAACTTTGGACCTTTACATGTAATATAGACCAAAGGCATCTGAGGTATCTTTCTGTAAGTGTCTAGCTATAAAGCAAAAAACAGGTATAAAATTCTTCAGTTATTTCCAAATACCCAGTTTCCATTTTGTTCAGTAAGAGCTTTCACCCAGCTCCCATTTGCTCATATAATTGTGATTTAAAGACAAAACACCCGGAGATTTCCTTACCTAAGGATTTGAAGACCTCGGGGCTGGCGTATTTCCCATCGAAGTACACGGTGTTATTCTGAGAGTCAAAGGCACGGCACATTCTGATAAACACCACCTCTAGAGAACCTAAGCGAACGCAGAATAGTTTAGATTATTCCATCTTGGTGAGTTTATTTCAAAGGCACTAACGTAGAAAGCCGCTTCTGAGTCGGAGCACCGGGTGTTGCTTAGCTAGTGGGCTGTCAGTCCTCTAGCTCTCTATCTAAAAGGGCAAAGTTCACGGGTGTAATTCAACACCTGTGCTGAAGCTAAGGCCTGCTTTACTGAAGAAAGGATTGATTTACAAATGACTTCTCTGTCACTCTTCTGTCTTATGTATAGAGTCTCTGAGTCACTAGTCAAATATTCATTCACATGTATTAAAACAAACAAAAAAAGCCAGGGCTGTCTGAGGTTCCACATGTCCTTCCTAACAGCTTACTGGAACCTCCTGAGGACCTGGAGGGTAGAAACAAAACACAGGGGACGGTAAAATCAGGGAAGGCACGCGTCCTTCACATTAATCTTGTCACCCAGGGGAGAAGTGAAATGGAGGGAGCGTTTCCTGCAAATAGGTGAAATGCCTTGAGAAAGAACTCAGTCTCTGCTCAGAGGAACCTGAACTATCGTCGCCGGAGAAAAACTGTTCCCGACACCTTCCTTACCAAGCATTTCTTTAATAGGCAGGTAAAAGCAGGTTAGGAAGAGATCTCAACATTCACTTGCAAAGCACATACCTGCTTTGAGAAGCACAATTTGATCGTTTTGACACAGTTCCATAAATCCATCAATGCGTTTGGCAAACTCCACCACATACTGTATAGCTTCTGTGATTTTGATGGCACACAACTGCCACATCACCTCCCGCTGCTGTTAAAGAGGGAGACACATTAACACACACCGCTAGCCATGGCCTTGGCTCCACTGGTGTAACTGTGCCTCTTTTGTAAAATCCTTCTTTGGAAATGGACTAAAAAAGGCTAGAGGATTCCAAAATAAACAGTTAGCCAGTTATTTGGGATATAATTAATGATAGCTTCCAAGTCCTTTCTCACTTCCCCCAATTCCTCCCTGACCTTTTTGGGGGCAGAGGGGCAGGGGGAAGATGTTATGAGCATGCGTGAAACAGAAGACAAAATCGCAAGCCACTGCTTGAACCCTGGGCCATGGAGGATCTTCTTGTAAGCAATTACGATATGTTTTGCCTTGAGGAATTTAACAGCATTTTACTGGGGGGAGGAGAAAGAGGGGGAGTCAGTTACATTTATTGTGTATCTGCTAGGAGCTAGGTGCTTCACGACATCCTTGTCTCGTTTCATTTTCACAAGAACATTTCCCCATTTTCCATAAAAGGACACAAATGGACATGAATGCTCACAGAAGTTTCGCAGAGAATAGGCATCAGAGCTGGGATTCAAATCCTAGCATCTCTGACTCTGAGTCCCATTCCATACACTTTGCTGCTGCTTCTGCTTTCCTGCAGCCCTTTGAGTCTTTGGCTGCTGGCATATCTCGGAGGCAAACAAAGTGTGTGTTGCTATTCCCCAACCTGTTTAAGTTCTTTTTATATACCCACTCTCTAATTTAGTGACAGGGTGACCTGGATCTGTGGTGTTGCTCACCTGTTCCCCCAATGTCAGGGAATGAACAATTATTAACCTAGATAGGTGTGGGAAATGAGGGACGCAGCCTCTTCCCTGTGTCCCTCATTTCCCACACCTTTATTTTTATAAAGACACACCTGCTGTATACACTGACCTGGAAAGAATTACTCTTGAAACATTGGTCTTGAAAAATTTTAAACTACTCTTGAAAAATTAAGACTGTTTCCACCAATAGATGGGGTGGAAGAAACACTGAATTAGGAGCAGGAATCATGGTCTAGTCCTGACGACTGCAGTCTCAGCCACATGCCCTCGTAGCTTCCTCCTATGTGAAGTGAAGGGCAGCCTTGGCCTAGATAAACTCTATGGTCCCTCCTAAGCCTGAATTTCTCCAATTATCAGGCGGGAACAGCAGCATTTTCTTTACCCGAAGGGAGAGTGGATAATTATAAGTTCCCCTTCTCCAGCCCCACCCTCCCATTTTGGTGGCTTGTTGATCAGCGTTTTACAGAAGAAAGTCAAGTAGCAACACCTGTCAGCCTCACACTGCTAGGTGCAGACCGGAGTTACAATCATAGATTCCCAACCTTTCTGTGTACACGCTCCCTAAACTGCTTTTTCTAAATCTCTAGGAACATGAGACTGAGATTACTATTTTACATGAACTTCCTGACCTTGAAATCTGCCATTATGATATTGGGACAAATCCCAACTAATTGAGGCTTATGGAAACTGCTTCATTTAGCCCCCTATTGACAAATGATAGGAGATGTGTGTGTAGTTACAGGCACAGCAGCATTTGTTGGCTATTGCTGAAACTTCACACACTGGCATCTCAGTAAGACGGTGATGCCTCAGGTACACAATGAGTTCTGGGAGGAAGAATTTTAAACAGAAACTTGACAGCTGATGAAAGGCACTCATTCTTTGGTCTGTTGGTAGTCTCGTTCTAATCACCTGCATGAACACTCTTCCCACCGTTCCCTCCACCCTCGATAAAATTCTTCAGAGTATACCTTGTTTTGATAGTTCTCAATCTCCTCCTGCAGAAAAGTCTGCCACGTTATCTGCTGGAGCTCTTCTCTCAAGTATTGGCAAGTTTCCAGGTGTGACTTAGATATATTCTGTGCGAGGTGTTCTAAGGAGAAAACGGGAGATCGCAACGTGAAAAGTCAAGTTCTTCTTTGGGCAATCAGTGTTTTCCCCTACCTAATATTTGCTGTAAAGAAGTAACAAGTAGAAAGCATCATGCTGAACCAGATTAATTATCTTTATACATTGAAATAAGCAATTTGAAACTATTCTGTCTTTTGGAATGTGGGGATGAAGGACAGGCAAAGCCAAGAGTTAGCAGTAAGTCTTGGTGACTTCAAAGACACTGCTGACCTTCTTTTATAACTTTCCACCAATGTCTGGGAATAAAAAAATATTGACCTAGATAGGTGTTGGGGATGATGGGCACAACCTCTTCTTGGCAATTTTATAAAGACGCATCTGCCATATCCATTCACCTGCAAAGGATTACGCTTGAAAAATGAGGAAGTGGTATTCTTTTATGATAACAGAAATGTATTTCTTTAGTTTTTCCTGAAAATGGCAGAACAAGCATTACTGAGGGCCTACTATGTCACTATATATGGTACAGTGGTTAAGAGATAGACTCTGGAGCCAGAATGCCTGAGTTTGAACCTCAGCCTCGCTACTTATTAGCTGTGTGATCTTGGGTAAGTTACTTAGCCTCTCTGTGCTTTGGTTTCCTCATTTGTAAAATGAGGGAGATAGGATCTATTTCATAGAGGTTCTGTGAGAATTAAATGAGTTGAGAACTTAGGGAGGGTTACAAAGTGTGTGCTACCTAACATTAGTTCTTATTCTACTATGGTATAGGGAGTTTGATTTTAAGAAATAGATGCCAAAAAAATTTCTATAGGAATTTATAATCTGGTGAGCTTGTATGGACATGCTGAAAGGACAATTCAAAGCATTAGACAATAAAGTATAACGTTGGATTATATCAGAAGAGCAAGAAAAACTGGTAATAGGTACTGTCAGGGAAGGGGAGAGATGAATGTTAGCTTAGAGAAGTTAGTGGGTACTTCTTGGCAGAAGAGAGACGTTTGAGTTGGCCCTTGTGGAAGGGTAGGATTTGGTAGGTGGGGGCCAGTGATGTAAGGGGTAGGCCTGTTCCACATTCAGGGGATGGCAGATGAAGGAACCAACATAGCGTTTATAGGAGACAGGCAGATGTGATAAAGTGACAGAGTCAAAATAGAAATATGAGTAGGTAAGAGTACAAATCCTGAAGGATCTTGAATATTAGGATTGAGAGTTTGGAGCTGATGAAACACAAGGAGTCAGCAAGATTCTCAAGGAGGGGCCGAGGTACTGAACACTGTATCTGGGGAAACAGAACAAGCAGTTTTGTGACTGGATGGTTGAAGGACAGGGGCTGGAGGTAAGAGGACCCCTTCGAAGTCTGCTGGATCTAGTTGGGAGGGACTAAGAGCAGGAAGCAGGCTGGTAACCACTGTCATGGGAGGGAAGGCTAGTGAAAAGTTTTAAAAGAAAAACTGATAAGATTCTGTGAATATGAAACCATAGCAAACAGGAATCCCCCTCTCGGGGTCTTGAATGTTTAGCAAGAAAGCCATTTAAAGAGTGGTGCCGAATGCAAGCTTGGCAGCAGTAACAGGACTATTTGTTTATTTGGGAATTTGTTACTTCTTCCATCAAACAGGATCACACTCATTTGTGTGGAAACAGAGCAGGTTCACCTAAATGAAGCTTCAAACTAGAATCTCTCTCGAGACACTGAAACAATAAATCTTAATGGCCCTATTCACAACACACAGACACAAAACAATGTACGTCAATACCATAAAAATGAAACATGAACAAAAGAAAAGAATTTAAGGGGAAGTGACAGAGAGGCTGAGAGAAAGAGGGAGAAGCCAGTAAACTATGTCTTAGAATCAATGGCGCTTGTGAAGAGGAGAAGCAAGACAAAAACAATGGGAAGTCAGAAGCAAAAAATAAGCGTGTAAATAAATTAGTGAACCATCTCCTGCAGAAAGAGCACTCTCTACAGAAGACAGATTCTAGAATGTAAACCAAGTTCTGCAGATATGAAAAAAATGACAAAGTGTTCGCAGAGAAACGGGATCCTGTGAGGTGAGGGGAGGGAAGAGGATGTAGCATTCTCTGCCAGATTATGCTTCTTTTCCAATTAATATGGTCAACGTGTCCTTTCACTTCATCCTAAAAATTGTCTGCACTCACCCCTCCCTCCCTGTTTGGGCCCAGCTTTTAGAAGTAGCAATGAACGACACAATGTGCGTGACTAACCAGTAGAGGGCAGTGGCTGCATTCTTGCCAACTACTCATCAGCTGCCTTTGACTCCCAATTCACAGGTTGATTTGGCAAGTGTAAGACTTTAGACACTTGGCTGTTCTTAAATCTCCATTTCAACAAAGGAGAATATGGCCGCACTGAGTAAAAGTCAACAAGTTAGCGTGGTCTCTCAGAGAAGCAGCCTGGAATAGTGAAATACCTCGGAACCAGGAGTTAGGAGACCTGGCTTCTGGTCTGAGTTCGGTGGATAGATGACCCCTTGGGACAGGCAAACCAGTTCACTTCTCACCCACGCCTGCTTCAACAATTTTCACAGTAGGAAGGAACTTTAGACATCATCTGGTGCAAACTCTCTCCAGTTTACAGATAATAACAACATTAATAGTGATGATAATAGTTAACATTTAATAGCATTTACTGTGTGCCAGACTCATATAATATACATTCAGAATATATATATATATGTATTTTTCTCTTTTCTTATTTAACCTTTGTAACAACTCTTGGAGAAGGTACTAGTAGTATCTCCATTTTACAGAGGTTAAGTGACTTTTCCAAGGTGTCACAGCTGGCACGTGGCCAATTATAAACATACACAGTTTGGCTCCAGAGTCCGTGCTCCTAATGTTTACAGTCCGTAGGCAGGGAGACTGTAGTCTGCAGGGGTTACATGACTTATACTGGGTTGTATCACCTGTAGCGAAGCTAGGACCACAACCCATGTAAGTCGACTTCTTGTCTCATGCTTTGCCCATATGTCGTCTCTCTGCACAGAATTATTGATTATATAACAAGTGCAGTTAGTTTTTTTTAAATGAACCCAGATGGCATATGTGGAACGTATAATTCAGGTATTAATTGTACGTCAAGGGCTACATTTCCTAGCCACGAACGCAGACAGAGTCCCACTAAAAGTAATGGATTGTGGGTACTATTCTTGAATGATAGAATTGGGCTTCAGATGTGTTAATATAGAATTTATTTTTCCACTGAATAATTGTTTTCATTTGTTTAAGATCTAATGACAAAATTTAGCCTAAAATAAAGTCAAGAGTCTTAGTTAAAGAGGTAGCAGGACTTAAGCCCCAAAAGGACACTCAGCTTTGAAGAAGAAACAGTAAAGTCTTTGGCCACCTTTAGGCCACCCAGCTGTTCAAACTATTTTGCCCAGGTAACTGGGATAGAAAATTAGAGCCCAGTTACATCCTTTTCAGATAAATTCCTGTTTAAGTTTTGGGTTTGGGACTAATTCTACTGTCAAGTTAATTTTATTCATCCTGGAAAATGCCAGAACACGTGTAAAAATTCCCTAGTTTAGGAGAACATGGAGAAAGCAGGAAGGCACAGGGCTCCTAGACTGCACTGACAGGTGACCAGCGCGGAAGAGGAAACTGATCTGCGGGGAAGAGGAAGCTGGGGGAACCGGCCTCGCCATTTCATGCCCCCTCAGGTGTCACTCACTACACATGTAGCCGAAGTGCCATATTCAAGGGGAACACTGGCTAAGCCTTGTGGATTTATTTCAGGGTTGCACGTTTGACGCGCAAACAGAATAGACTCGCTGGTATTTATGATAAGGTGGGAGCAGACCTAAGGTAAAGAGAACCAGGTCTTTTTTCATGATATCATGTCAACTTTCAATCAAATCCTTATTCATTTCTGAAAATTTTACTTTCATTATAGTTCTGCTTAAGGCTCAGCCAACCAAGATTTCGTGACAAAAATGGAAGGTTTTTGTTCTAGTTCAAGAAAAATAAAATCAAACCTACCTCTGCTCAGCTTGGCGTCTAGTTCAGAGGTTTTTCTGTTAATCAAAAGAGCTGTGATACACCTTTAATGCTGTTCAGTGGTTAAAGACCAGGCTTAAAATGTCTCTGCTCTTGAGGATTTAAATTTAGACCCATAAAGAGGTGCTTGTGTAAAAACCGTAAAGAACATTCAATTTGTTCTATTTGGAGAAAGATTTTACTGGAAATATAAATTTCACTTAAAAATGTTTTATGGGGTACAGAGGTGGAGAAACCATCTAAAGAACACAACCACTTTTTTTTCCCTGTGAACTGAGGATTTCTGTGCTCAAGTCAGAACCTGCTGGTTCTTTTCCATCTGAAGTCTTCACTCTCTCCTCGCATTAACTTAGTTATCTCCACACAACTAATTGAAATCTCCCAGAGGATTGTAACCTTGTGCAAGGGGTCATGGGGAGGAACACACCGAATTCTAAAACTGCAAAGGTTCTTATCAAAGTTTCTGTAACAATAGTGCTGCACTTAAAAATCGATTAAATGTAACAGAGGATGCTAATGCAACTTCCTTGAAATGGGAAGTTTTTCATTGTGTTATCAACATTTCTAGGTCACATCACTGAAGAAGCAAAAATGATGTCATAGGAATAAGGAAATGACAAGGTTTCGTTTTTTCAGGGGGTTTTGGGGGGGGGGGCGGGGGAAGTTAACTCTTCTATGAAATATATCAGTTTTGTTACCAATATCCATCGCCAAAACAGTCTGGCAAATAAAGAAGCCAGTTTCCCTTTGGTGTTTATTGGACACATCAGAGTCGTGAAACTGAGAGGCCTGCAGGGGCTGGGCAGTCATATACACATGGGGACAGGGGAGGGGGGTGCTGCAAAGGTGTTAGCACCTCACTGGGGCCAGCTAGTTGCTGCCGGTCCCCTATACCTAGATCATTTTTTCCCTCCCACAAGAAGCTGACAACCTGACTTCTTCTGTGAGACTGTCCAGTTCTAAGTTTTGGCAACAGATTCAAAATTTTAAAACTCGGCATCGGTCAAAAATTATGTCTATGGGCCAGATTTAGTTTGTGGACTTCAGGTGTAAAGCAATACCTGGGACGTAAGTGAGTAACTAACAAAGTAAATGGGGCCATTTCCGGAGCACAACAGTTTCCTGAGGAATTTTAAGACTGCTTTAATTCATGCTGACCCATCTTTGATGCTGACAGGTCAATGTTTTCCTTGCCCATCCATGGGAAACAGTGGACAGTGAAAAGCAAGGCGGCAGGGAGGGTGGTATTCCGAAGTGGTCCAAACGGCAAAGGTGAGTTTCCCTTCTAGCTGCATCATTTTAATAATATAATTCATTAGAGGAAAGTCAAACACATCCCATTTACTTCAAAGTGCGTACGCAGCGCATCCCAATAGAAACACGGAAGCCATTACCTAGTTCTGCCATGGACACAGTTGGGGACGTCTCTCCATTAGTGAAAGAACAGTAGGGAAAGAAGCCTGATGCTGGTGTGTAGTCGCATATTGGTTCTGGTTTGATTCCATTGATGTCGAGACCTGACTGGTCCGGGGAAGGCTGTATGTCCAGGTAGAAGCTGCTGACGGCAGAGTCTGCCTTGCTCCCCTCGGGGGTGTGCCCGTCGATGTAGTTGCTGAGGTCGTCGTGCAGTTCTGTCAGCCCGTTGGCCGAGATGTTGTAGGTTGGAGTCAGCGGCTCGGCCTCTCCGGGCTGCTGCTGGTGGTCTCTCTGCTGCTGCTGCATCCGGTGTTTCTGCACTTCCGCATACAAGCTGTCTCTTTGCTTTTTCGACATTCGGCCAAATTTTACCGCTGGAAGAAAAAGGCCAAACCACACCATATATAATACGCTTTTCTTCATTAGGGGTTGCTTTAGGGGTTCCTTTGAAGTCTCAGACAATCTCATCCCAAAACCACATAACCACAAAATAAGGGTGTGATCCAGAGGTGAACACAGTTCCACCCCACGCCCACAACAGCAAAGACACATCCCAGAGGAACTGAGGATGGGCAGAGGAGACCCAGCAAAACAACCACCTATGGTTTCTTGCTGTTCTGTGACCCCGTGCTCAGGGGAGCCACTGGAATGGGACTGGGTGGGGGTGTTCACTGCCCACCCATGCAGCCGGGCGGGACCCTCTCTCCCTTCCCAGTGCACAGGCTCACAGAGGTACATCGAGGCACAAGCAGTCAAACCTCAGTTTTCATCCATTCCTCTATCCCGTATGCTCAAATGAGTTTCTTCCCAGACGGTGGAAGCTGGGGCTTTGCTGAGAGACCTAAACAGACTGGACGAGGCCTTTGCAGTTCCCCGAATTACATCTCCAAGTCCACCCAAGAAGCCCCTCCCCTATGCTGGGTCACAGTGACCCCTGCAAAGCACTTGGGCCCATCTTTAGGTGAGATTTTCTACTTTTCTTATTTTGCCTCAAGTAACAAGAGTGTCGGAATTCTGGAAAGGGCAAACACTGTCTAAGATCCCTCCCTGTTGCGCGAATTTGTGTTTGCAACATTTCTCCTTGCGATGTTCCGTATTTAAAGTGGAGCAATGACTGCAGTAACTTCCCAGTTCATTCAGAATCCCAAACGATTTCTTCTGAAACACCCATATAGTTGAGGGAAAAAAAACCGTTATGATTTCCTGGTCTGAACTCTCCCAGGAACCTATGTATTTTTCAGCCTGAACCTATATATGCAGAGGGAGCCTCTGCTGGAGGGACTAAGATGCTCTAGTCGATTGTGGTTAAATTTACACCTGATGGGGAGGATGGATTCACACATTTGACCATCGTCACAGCTCTGTGAGGCTACAGGAAGGAGGCAGGATAGACGGGCAGGATAGACGGACATGACGTTGGGAACCCAGGCTACCAGCTGGTGGATTCTTTCCCTGCCAAGAAGGACCTACTGTCCTTTTGCAGAGAAGAAACAAGTGACTGTGGGATTGCTAATTTTCTGGTTCCAGGGAGGAAGGAACACACTTGGGTGGGGCTAGTTAGACTGACGTGGCTCTGCGTTTCAGGCCTATGTTTTTATAAGCCCCCAAATTCACTCCACGCCCTTAATAACGTGTGCCGTCACTTCCCTACAAAACCTTCAGGAGACACACTGAAGGCACTTTACTTTTGTGTGACAGAATCTATGTTCTAGAGCACTCAAGGGGATTAATATTCAGAGGTGGAACCTGTTCTGCATGACTCTGAATTGCCTTGAACCTTTGCATGAATATTAACAACAGCAATCACACCATCCTGTAAGGGAAAGGAACAGATCAGCTGCTGGGAAAATGCAGACATGACTTGTGATTTTAACTTTTAAGTTCATAAGAGATGAACCCACTTGGTGGGTGCAGTGCCATTGGCAGGTGGGATCTGCAGAGTCACACGCACACCACAGGAATCTCTGCGACTACAGTGTAAGGTCTGGGACTTGCGTGTCCCAAAGGTAAAAACTTCACTTTTGTTTCTACACACTCTACAAGAGGCCACCCTGTGCCCCACTATTGAAGGTCATTGCCACTTGTGTCTGGGCAAGTCCCCAGGCCCCAAGAACATCTGATTACGGGTAAGACTGGCCTGCAGAATGCCAACCCAGCATCCTCAAGTATTTTTCCACAGGCTGAAACTCTATAGGAAGAGATGTTTCCTTCAAAGGGATCTCTTAAGAGAGCCAGCTAGTATATTTGGAAAAGTCTTTAAAAGGTACCCGCTGTACTTCTACACGGTTTCCTTATATAAGAATAACTGTCTTGAAATCTGGTGTTGATTATTCGGTGCGCTTCAGCTGGTTTTCCAGGAAGATCTTGAAAGGTTCTCTAGTTGAATGGTAGGTGGTCTTTATTTCTTAAAATAGCTTCTTTTAACAAAAAGAGCATTTGTCATTGGGCCAGATTTTGCACTATTTTCATATATTCTCAGTGTACAAATATTTGACTTTGGCATTATGATTCAAAGTATCCATTTAGCATAAAAGCTAATTGAACCCGACTGGCACTAAGCTCACTAGTGTAAAATATGTCACAATTAGCTCTCGCTTGTGTTTCCTTCTCGGGAAAATGCCTACAGGAGGTACGTTTATTAAGGACCTCAGAGGACACTAACCTCCCATCGCCTGGCCCACCTGTGATGTGGTAAACATCAACATTCCGAAGGTGTTCTGACCACACAGATACTTCTCTCCCACGCGCCCCTCAACAGCCAGGCAGCTCACGCCCGTGGAGCACGGAGGAGGAAGTAACTGCTCTGAAGCCCACTAGCCGGCAGGGGAGGGAGGGCCTGTTTGGGCAGATCTGGGTCCAGGTTTCAGGAAGCACTTTGAGAAGCCCATGCACCGTACATCTCCGGCTGTGAGTGCTCACCATCTCGAGACATCCCTACGGCAAGGCATTTCTGTAATCGACAGTGTTGGCAGCGGTTTCTACTGGTTCGATCAATCAAACAGTTCTTCTGACGAGGACAGGAGTAGGTGGCATTGCTTTGCTGACTTCTCCTGAAAAAGCCCTGCGATTCAGTTATGAGACATAAAACAGGTTAGTGTCAGTTTGAGCTGTGTGATACTAAAGACAGTATAGTGAGAACTGAGTGGCATTAATATTTAATGAGGATTAAACTTGTAGCAGAATCATCTAGGAGACCATTAATGAAATTAAAGTCACTTCTTTTTCCTGAGTAAAATTGATCCCCAGAGCCCAGTCCTCTGTCCTTTACACACACAGAACTTTTCACTGCATACAGATGGTGTCTGTGGAAAAGGCACAGGGTCAGGCCCTGTTCTTGGCTTCTGATGATCAAAAGCAACGTGTTGATGGAAGAATACCAAGGCACATATATTTAACCTCTATTTCCAAAATGTTTTGAGTAGAATAAATACAAACCACTTCTGGGGATGTCCAGAGATAAGGAAATTCATCCTTACCATACCCCAGAGTGGCTGCCACCCTCGTACACACTGTGGTAGTCGCTACTAACCCACTCAAATGCATCATCCTTCAGGTGTCTCACCTTCCCCACGTTAGAATCTGCTGCCCCAAAAGTTAAGTGACACTTGGACAGACTACTTTGGCAGATCATTCAAACTGGGAATATTCAACCCTAACAATTTGAAAATACCACGTGTTTAGTGTCACAAACTTTACAATTTCTTTTTAAAAGATTGTATTTATTTATTTTTAGAGAGAAGGGAAGGAAAGGAGAGGGAGAGAAACACTGATGTGAGAGAGAAACATCGATTGTTTTCCTCTTGTACACGATCCGACCAGGGACTGAACCCGCAACTGAAGCAACTGGCGACCTTTCACTTTGCAGGACAAGGCCCTACCGACTGAGCCACACTGGTCAGGGCATGACCCTTACAATTTAACAAATCCAATTTGATGTTCATCAAGCTACACTTAGCTGTTAAGCGCTGTTTTGGAGATGAGAGGGTGTACAAAGATGCAGAGGTAATAAAAATACATATATATGTATATATATACCAAAGACGCAAAGGGAATTGTTGACTTCAAGCATTTCATTCTTCATTCACTCATTTTTGCTAACTTCTTGAGTTGGATCCTTACTAGCTCATTAATTTTCAGTGTTTATTCTTTCTTTAAAATTGTTTTTTTATTCTCACCAGAGGACTTGTTTTATTTTTACTTTTATTGCCTTTAGAGAGCGAGGAAGGGAGAGAAAGAGAGAAAGAAAAACATCAATGTGAGAGAGAAACATTGATTGGTTGCCTTCTTGTACGTGCCCGACTGGAAACTGAAAGCTGGGTATGTGCCCTGACCAGGAATTGAACCTGCCACTGTTCGGTTTACAGGACGATGCTCCAACCAACTAAGCCACACCGGCCAGGGCTTCAGTGTTTATTCTTAAAGCTGCAAGTTTTCCTTTTACTTATGCTTTAGTAGCAACCCAGAAATTTTGCTAGGTAGTATTTTCATTATCACTCAAATGAAAACATGCTCCAATTTTCAATAGAGTTCTTCTCTAATCCATATGTTATTTAGAAGCACATTTCTTAATACCAAACATAGGGATAGTTTTTGGTTATCTTTTTATTGATGAATTATCTCTCAGTGGTGGTGCAGTACTGTGACGAGAACAAAGGTAACCAGAGTTATATCTATGAAGCATAGCCACGAAGTATACAAAAGTATTATCATCTTTAAATCTTTAAAGATTAAGATGACGCCACCCAACAGCACACTAGTGGAGGGGGAGATGAAAAATCCTGAAGAGCTGGCAGAGTGGTGGGCAAACTGATAAGGGTATACCTTCCACCTAAAGATTCTTCTGGAGGCCAGCTTGGCAGTTGTATCAAAATCCTTAAAAACTACCTATCCCTTGAACCAGGAATTACTCTTTTAGGGAATATATTCTAAAGGAACATTACAAATGATACAAACATTTACCTACAAGGATGGCTGCCACAGAACTATCTGTGATATAAAACAATTTAGGAAGATGCTAAGTGTCCAACATTCGTGAATTGGAAGAATCATATTGGATATCCACACATTCAGCAGGCATTAAAAATGGAATTTCAGAAGTACAGTTGACAAAGAAAGGTAACAAAAATATATTGCTGAATTTAAAAAGTGAAGAACTAAACATAATATAATCCAATTTTTGAAAAAATCCATATATTTCACATAGAAGAAACTTTGGAAAATTATGCCCCCAAATGAAATTGTTGGCACTGGTTGGTGGGGCCATAGGTGATTTCAATGTTCTTTCTGTTTATCTGGGCTTTCTGATTTTTTTTTCTATTGTACAGTATGCAGGTAGGAATGTATGTGAAACACTTGGGGAAAAAAGTCTAGTACATCTGCTTTCTTTCGTGACGGCTGGGGAACCATGTGATTTAGTCGATGGATATGATGATATGACCTCAGTTCCCAGTTCCTTCCTTTTGGAAGCCAACCTGGGAGAGAGCAGGGCACAGATACCTCACCCCCTCTCCGCTCTCTGCCACGCTGCTCACTAACCTCAACAATGTGGGCAAGGCTTGGGGCGCAGGGTCTCGGATGGCCTTTCTATTGTACTTTCAATCTCCCTTATACCAAGTCTGGCCTCTTCTGTCAAGCAATTTCTCTTTTCTCAAAATATCTAAACTGTGGGGTTATTTTTTTTTTCCCTCTGTGAAGAGGAAGTGAGAAGAAGGAAAGCTTTCTTTGGGGCTTGATGGTGAGAATTCAAGAAAATATAAATGGTTACAGAGGCAGATAATCCTTAGAAAGAGATACCAAGAGGCCAGCTGTCTAAGTAGTTAAGTCTGAGACACATAATCTCTGTCTAAGCTAAAGGCTTTCCTTTTTTCTTGAGATCGTACCACCATTCAGTCCCTTTGTGTCTGAATCTATCACTGCAAACGTCTAGGGTCAGGAATTATTTGCTTTCCTTTAGTTGAGGCTGAATTTTGCTTGCATCGCAAGAACCCGTTTCATTTTGTTTTAAGATCATTGAACACGGAGAGTTCTGAGTGATCTCTTTTTCCTTTAAATGGAGACAGTATTTGGGGACTGCCAGGCTATCAGATAATGTTTAGTCTGTACACCCAATCGGAGCATCTGCCACCTTCTTTCCAGGTCCTTTTCCACTGTTAGTGTTTCTCCTCAGGGTCACCTGTGGTTTCTCCACATCCTTCATAAATCTGAAATCTAGAACTAGATACCGCTCTTGAATAATGATGGAGTCATTAACAAAAAGGATGCTACCTTTTAGTTCCCACATATTAAACTCAAGTTAATAGAGACCACTGCTAATAAAGCTCCAGAATGTTAGCAGAGAAGCCATACATAATCACCAGTTTGCTCTGCTATAATGGAACTCTAAGGGGGCATGATGATGATGATGATGATGATGATGAAAGGTTTGGGAACAGCAAGCGAGCAAATAGACACCTTGCTCTTCACAGCACCATTTATTCTTCACTGAGCCAGCTGAGCAAGTGCCTGGAGTAGCAGAGCTACATGCCAGAGAAGAGGTCTTTCTTTCTTGTGGACTAAGTCAACAGTCATGGCCACAAAGAGAGCTATCGAATTCTAGACAGGAGGGCTCAGTGAGGTTATAAAGTGAGAGCCCTGAAGGGCGAGAGAGGGTTAACCTCTGTGACACAGATAACCACTTCAGCAGAATGAGGGCTTGGTCTTCCTCCCCACACCCTCAACTCTTCTTTTCAGCATGCCTTGGGGTTTCTCAGAGGTTTAAGGATTCAGGAAGTTAAACTAATAAAATGTTTAAAGCTAATGGACACAAAAGAGGGAGAAAGATTAGAAAAGTGAGAAGGAAGAGGAAGAGGAGTAGAAAGTATGGTAGATAGCTTCCTCCCTAAATGTAGACGTATATGCTCATAAATGCAGAAGCAGGGTCTTGACTGACTGGGGAGCCATCCTGGAGAGGGTTTCACTGTGAAGTGAGTGAGCTGAGACATCGGTGCTAGGGGTCGGGGAGTCTGAGCCCAGTGCATGGAGTTTTGGGTGGAGCTGATGAGGTACGTAGAAAGAGCAGACAGAGTGCTGATGCTGGGAGTTAGTTTGGAAAGATATTAAGCACATTAATTTTTGAGTTTTATTTCTAAAAGAACTTTCTTAAAAGTTCACTTTTTACAGATGTCAAAATGCATGGAAATGTGCCATTATAAACAGGTCGGGCTTGAGCAGAGAGCCACCATGATGAATTTCAAGGTAGTATATCCTCGTGTGACAGTGGCACATTATCCCCACCTAGTGGCAGCACACTAACATGCAGTTATTGTGAACAGTAAATTAGAAAACAAACAGGCCTTTAGGGGAAGGGAGTTGAGAGATGAACAGGTTTGACAATTCTCAAATAGACACAGAATCTCCAGTGGAGCTTCTAAAAATATATGCTTTACGTCCATTGAACCAAAACCTTGGGGGATACAGTCCAGACATACATATTACTTAAAACAATATTAAATGGTCATTTTTGTAGGTCAAAAGAGCAGAAATGTCAATTTAAAAAACTCCTTGAATTTATTGGGGTGACATTGGTTAATAAAATTACATAGGTTTCAGGTGTACAATTCTAGAATACATCATCTATATATTGTATTGTGTGTTTACTACACCAAGTCATGTCTTCTATGAGGATTTTTTTTTTTTTTGCTCAATCCCTTCAACTTTTCCACCCATCCCTCCTACTCCCTCCCCTCTGACAGCTGTCAGTCTATTCTCTGTATTTATGAGTCTGTTTCTATTTTGTTGGTTAGTTTATTTTGTTCTTTAGATTCCCCATATAAGTAAAATCATATGAAAAAATAAACAAGTGGCCTAGCTGCGTAGCTCATTTGGTTAGAGCATGATCCCTGAATGCTAAGGTTGTGGGTTCAATCCCCTGGTCAGGGCACACCAATGAATCAACCAATGAATGAATAAATAAATTGAACAAGAAATTGATGTTTCTCTCTCTCTTTCTCTCAAATCAATAAAAATAAATAAATAAACAAATGGGACTACATCAAACCAAAAAGATTTTGCACAGCAAAGGAAACCATCAATAAAATGAAAAGACAACCCACAGAATGGGAGAACATATTTGCCAATAATACATCTGATAAGAGGTTAACATCCAAAATTTATAAAGAACTTATAAAACTCAACACCAAAAAACCAAACAATCTAATTTAAAAATGGGCAAAGCATCTGAACAGACACTTCTCCAAAGGGTACAAAGGTAGCTGATAGACATATGAAAAGATGCTCAACATCACTAATCATCAGAGAGATGCAAATTAAACCAAAATGAGATATCACCTCACGCCTGTCAGATGGCTACCATCAATAAATCAACAGACAACAACTGCTGGTGAAGATGTGGAGAAAAGGAAATCTTCGTGCACTGTTGGTGGGAATGCAGATTGCTGTAGCCACTGTGGAAAGCAGCATGGAGTTACCTCAAAAAATTAAAAGTGGAACTGCTTTGTGATCACAAAAAGTCAATTTTGAATGGTAAATATTTTAACAAAGCGTCCTGAAGACTCTGATGCCTTCCTCTTGCAGGAGGAGAGATCTACTCTGGTGTTCTGATTTTACAGACAGCAAGAAAGAAGCTCAGAATTTTAAGGTGGTCCCATGGCAGGTGAGAGTCAGTGCTGGGATTCAAACTCCAGTGCCCTAGATTTGCCTGCAGCGCCCTCTCACTTCCGTATCTTCCCGTAAGAGCTGGACGGATAAAACTGATGTCCCGCAGTCCCAGTTCGCTCATACAGAGCCTCCTCGCACATCAACCTTTTGGCTCCATTCCCACTGTGTCAAGGAGAACTCTCCAGGGTTTCTTCCTTTATTTCGCCTAGCCTTTCAAAGTGCCCGTCATTGAGTTTTAGTTCTGATTTTGGCCTTTCATTCTCTATCACCTGTTTTTTAAAAACAATATGGCTGTATACGGACTGACGAAATTGTTCATCAATCCCACTAGATTGGATGGAGCGCCCCAGGACTGGGACAGATGCACAGGTGTGTGGGAAAAGGCTCATCCCAGGCTGCAAGAGCAGAATGTCCAAATTCCACGAGCCAGCTATAATCATTATTAAACATCAACATATTCTTTCATTATTTTTCTATTCTCCACGTTCTGGAGGTTACTTACATCACGTCTGTCTGAATGGTGGATGCGCTACACAATGGTGGGTCCCTATGCACCTCTTCCCTACTCTGTACACAGTGAGACTGCATGGTGGGAGGCTTGAACCAGCCTCGTGGGGGTAGTATTTATACTACCGAAATTGGCAAACGCTGCAAATAGGGACTTGATTTATTGTTCCATTTATTGTCTAGTTTTAAAAAATGATGAAGAAAATGATAACAATGTGGGTGAAATGCCAAAGTGTGTCAAAATACCAACCAACATTTGTGTTGGCATTGTAGTCCTTTGCCAACTGCAACTACCGGTATGGATACAAGGGTTCAGCAAAAGTCAGCGAGACCATCCAGTGAGAAACATTTGTATGAGGTGCATAAATAAAGAGCATTAGAGATTTTCCTCTTTGTAAACTGTGTGAATCATATCAGTAAAACACACGCTGAAGTTATGTACAGACATACGGACACTGTTTGTTTTCCAGGGAGCTGGCTGCTAGAAACTGACCGGCACGAGGCTGGATGAAGCCCAGTCCGGGTTGGATCCCCAGCTTCTCATCAGGCTGAATGAAGCCTCCTCACTTCAGACAGGAATTTACCCGAAGCTGTGGGTTGGTTTCGCATAGCTCCATCTGCCTCCCCCACCACCCACACACTCTCCAGAAACTTTAAGTGAATAATTTTATCTTCATTCCAGGACAGAATGTATCCCGACCCACTCCCTCTCTCCCAGCCTCATCTCCTCCAGGGTTTCCCTGCTTGCTCCGTGAAGGGCACCACCTTCACCCCATTCACTTAGGACAGAAAGACGGGCTTCCTTTCATCCCTGCCTCCTCCACACTCATATCCACACAGGCACCAAATTAGGCTCTTTCTAGCCACCATATTTTCAAATTTATCTACTTCTCTCTCAATGTTACTGCAATTTTCTCAAGTTTCCTTATCTCTTTCCCCCTTAATTGGTTATTATACAGCCTTCCAACTGGTCTTTCTCCTTCAGTTCTCACTCCTTCCAATTCATTTTCATACAGTCGCTTAAGATCACGTTCTAGAAAGCATAAACCTGATCAAGTCACTCCCCTGCTTATTAGCCCTCAGCGGCTCCCTACTGATGACCAGGCTATGACCACCTGTCCAGGCAACTCTCTCCTACATTCAGTCCTCTTCTCAAAGTCACACTCTGGCCGAGCCTAACCTATTGTGTTCACAGTTCCTCTAAGGCCACTCTGACCCAACCCAACACACACACACACACACACACACACACACACACACACACACACGCACGCACATGCACTTCCTGGAAAGCTCTCTCCTTCCCTTCAGGATTCACTTTCTCCAGGAGCTTTCTCTGACCTTGCCCCTTCCGAGGCTGGTTGAGGAGCTCCTCCCATGTGTATCCTTAGAGCCCTCTCTGTGTCCCCCTTATGTCCCCGAACTTGCTGTATTTCTAATCTGCCACCCTCACTGACTGCCCTGTTTTACTGTTTCTAACAGCTAACCAAGGACTCAGAGAAGCCAACAGATACGTGCTGAATATATGTCCAAAGGAAAAAGAGATGATGGTAGCGATAAAGACAGTAGCGACGATCGGATGCCGAGCACCTATTTTATACCAGGCACCATGTAGGGTGTTTGCACATTGTTTGTTTGCAATTCACAACAACTCTGCAAAGTAAGTATTTTTATATCTGTTTCACAAATAAGAAAATTAAAATGCAGAGAGGTTAAGCCACGTGCCCAAAACTACAGAGCAGGTAAGGGCAGGAGGAACCAGGATTTGAATTCCTGAAACCTCGGTGCATCTTATTCCAAAGGCTATATACACTTCTTAATGTACCACAGAGAAATCCCTGAGACAAACATGTAGGGCAGATCCAACGAAAACAGACAAACGACAAAACAAAACAAAACTAATAACCCCCCACCTCAATTTCAGTTCTGTAGGCAGTTTCATGTAATGGTGCAGACCCGAGGTAAGGGAAGTGGCGTTTTGTAGGTTATTGAATATGTACATATTAATACATAGCTATTTAAAACACTTTTATTTGCAAGATCTACTTAATAATGAGCTTTGATATAAACGTGGCATTTCCTATTGGGTGATTAATAGTTTTGCCCCACAATGTGGGTTGGCTGGACACAGAACTGGGGGTGTGGTTGGGAAGGTGCTCAGGGGTCTTGCCCCAAAGGGCTAGACCTCCTCCTTGGGGCTCCTTCTCAGTGAGGCACAGGCTGAAATGCTGATCTGATGTTTGGTCTTTTGACAATTTTCACTTAATGAATTGATTCCTACAGTTCATTAACATACCCACTTCCACTTCTGTATACACATATGTCTTAATTAGCTGCTCATTGGCTGTTTAATTACAAGAAAACAGCTGACAGCTGCCTTGCTGAATTCTAATGGCAGACGCTTTGGAACGGCTACACATTTGCTTTTGACAACCAAGATTTATTCATAACTCTATGATTTATTGCGAATGCTTGCCCGAATTATTGTATTTTCCCATACAAGTAGAAACTTGGAATTTGGGGGGCTGTTGAAGTGGGTGTATGTGTTCTTCTCGTGGGATTGCTGAGGCTGCGAAGGACTGAGGACCCTGTATGTAAAAGCATGCACTATGTTAAGATTTTCTTTATCTGGGGAACTTTCTGTTCAGAAGTATGCGGGGTGAGGAAGAATAAGTATCTTTGGAATAAACCTGGCCAGAATGCTAATTATTTGGATAAAGGAAAAAGGAATATAATTGTCAACTTAATTTTATTGAGGGATAAAGAGAGGAAATGGATAGATTAAAATTAGGGAAAGAGACAGCCTGAAGAAATGGTAAAATTAAAATTGGGGGGGAGCAGCAATAACAGTCCTAAGGAAGCCAATGAATAAGGAAATTTGTTTTTTTAAAAAGAACAGGCAGCCTCATTCACAAAACACTTTTACTGTGGTCATTTCCTCCAATCACAGGGCAGGGCCAGGGAGGGAGTGGTCATTTCCTCCAATCGTGTATGAGCCCTACACTCATAAATCAGAGAAACACGGATCTCTTAAACTACTTTCTTATTCAATAATGACTGGCCTCCCTGTAGAATTTTACATGCAAATGATCTCTGATTAAAGCTGACCTCATGTGTCATATTTGGCAAGTGTAGATGTCTGCTTTGCCGTACTGCGATTTGCTACAATCGGATCCAATCCAAGTGAGCACATTCAGCAACAGCGATTCCCAAGCAGGCAGCGGGCCCTACCCTGAGCCAGAGACTATGTAACAGCCCTGCCTACAAGCCCTCGGCCCAGTGTTTTCTGGAAGTTGAGGAAGGTCCGCAGTTATTGATACATGACTAGGACCTGAGCAAAGAAAAAAACCTAAACCATCTTGATGTAAATTGGGTTCTAATACATTCTACTACTTGTGCATTTAATCCAGGACTGGAAGATTTAGCTAAACAACATTTTTTTCTTATCACCTGTATACAGCAGAACTGAAACTCTGATGTCACAGTATGCAGTAATGGCCAAGTCCAATTTTCATTTTAAATGGCTAGCTCTAAAAATGCAGCCAGCTATTACAAACCATTAAAATAAAAATGTTGAACATGAATGCATCCATGCTGGAAAGTGGACAAAATTGGTAGAAGACTAGTGACATTTCACAACTGAAATTAAAAATATTAGAATCCTATGAAAAACAATTGGGGCCTCAGAGGGACATTTATGGACATTGGTTTTTAACCTAATACAAAAAAAGCTCCAGAAATTGCCTTAGTGCTTTCAGGAATAAAAAAAGTAATAAGTATACACCCTAGATGTCATTGAAAAGGCTTTCTATTGTTAATTTCAGGTAATATATTTGTCATCGCAAATAAACTATTCCCAATTCTCCCTTTACTGGGTAAAAAAGGAAGCTTAGCATAAGGCATCAAAAATGTATTATAATGAGTAAATGTTGATAAACAAATGCTACTCTAAGAACAAAGGGTCTTAAATGTAATCAGAAATCAATTCACTAATTTCAATAGTCAATTGTAGATTATCATTTAAAAAGTTCCAGTTGAAATTGTAGAGCCAAAAAGCCTATAAGGATACACATAAAAAAAAAGTGTGTTTTTATTATCTTGAGATAAATTTTTCATCACCACCTGAGCAGCTCCTGTCTCTAATGATGAAGCTGGGAACTGGAGTTTAATGATAAATAGGCCCATTTTTCAAAAGAAAACCTCAACTAATGGTCATTTTTCTATAAACACTTCAGCATTCAGGATTTGAGCAGGGCTAGTATACTGTTAGCTCATTATTTCAAAAGAAGAAGTAAAATATTTTAAAAAAGAAAAACCCTAGCATAGCAGAGCCCTTAAAATGTTGGAAACGGTGTACCTGTCTACCCCTATCGCCCACTATCCCCGACAGCGACGCCCTGCTCCAGCCCAACTGGGTTGCACATCGTCCCTAAAGTACAACCAAGACGTGTCCATGCGTAGGCTCCTGCTCCCCAGTGGCCGTGTGCTGCTTGTGTCGTGCGTGTACAGACTGTGGCCTCGCTCCAGCACCTCCTCCTTGCGCCGCTATTTAGCTTTTTCTGTGCTGGCCTCAGCTCTACAGCGAGACCGCAAACTGCCTGGCAGGAGGATTAGGCCCTGCATGCCGTTCGATCCCTTCCAATACTTCTAACATGTCTGGTCCCAGGATGGGTGCTCATATTTTCATATGTTTGCTGCTTTAATTGGAAGAGTCTATATCACAAATCACAAATGGTCACAAAATCAGGACTGGACCCACAGATAACCCGAAACAGTATCCGACTACCCAGAACAGCATTACTCGGGCACCAGGAGTCTGGCCGGGAAGGACGGTGCCGACGGCCAACACTTACTGAGTGCTCGTTCCGTGCCCGGCACTTTTCTAAGTGCTGCACATGATACCCCGAGGAAGTTAGCTATGACTCCTGTCCTCGTTTCACACACGGGGGAACAGAGGCACAGACAGGTTGGGTAGTCGCTCACGCTGGTCGACAGCAGAGCTGGGATTCAAACCCAGGCAGTCTGGCTCCGGAGTCCGACACAGCTTCCCTGCAAAGAGGCTCAGGGATCAGGAGCTGTGAGCAGGGAATACAGGCACCAGAGAAAGAGCTACTACCCTGTCTACCCTTTTCACTGTTCATGGGCAATGTGTATCCGAGCCAGTATGTGATAACACAATCATTTCAGCAATTAACTAGGTTCTCTTGTTTGTAGTGGTTTCAGGTTGTCAATTTTAAATGCAATTTAAAATACATTCGCAAAGTGATTAGCATAGAAAATGACTGAGTCACTTTCTTTCCTCTCATTAGATATCTATTTAAATATCTAATTATAAATTTTCCTTATGTCTAATGATACTGACACTGAGATAAATTATTTACAGTTTGTCATAACATAACCACCTTCACCTAGTTAGAACACAGTAAATCATTAACGTCAATGGCAGAAGCAGAAGGCTCTTGACTTCCCCACAACTAGAAATAAAAATGTTAGTTATAACAGACAGAAACTATTATGCAGAGTAAATACTATGTACATCAAATATAAACACATACCACCGTATAGGTCCCAGGCTGGGCTTAGGCCCAATCTGTTAATAAAATTAAGTGTTAATTGTTTGTTTCTGTGACTTTGAATAGAGGAACACAGTAACCAAAAACCACTTTGGCACTGAGTCAGTACATGCGCAAGATCTGAAAGGGAATCTAGAAAAGTGACAACTGTGAAATAATAGCTGCCATTTGTTATTTTATTGCCTTTATTTCTGTCACAAACATTGGGGGTGAGGAGACAACACACACTGTTCACGCCTGTGTAAACACTGGTGCTCAGACAGTCGTTCGGCTTTTACTGAACAGCACGTTGTGAATTGGTTTTCTGAACTGTGGGGTGATTCACAGGAAGTGGCCCCTGCTCCCAGACCCCATTCCTAGGTACTCACTTCGGTTGGCCGCACGAGACCACACATGTGGCACTTCGTGGCAGAGGGAGTGGGCAGGTGTCTGGGCAGAAGGAAGGTACACAGGGTGGTTGATGCCTAGGACCCTGTCCCCTTAAGAAAACCCTGGGTGGTACTCAGGGCACAAAAATCACCATTGTTTGGAACCCCTGGTGGGGGAGGACTACTGTCTACATGGCCTCATCCAGAAAGGCCATGTCACTTTTACCAGGGACCCAGCTTTGGGAAGGTGTGAACGCAGAGTGGATGAGGAAGAAGTGTTACACCTGCACAGCCACGTCAGCCACATGAACTCTGAACGTCACTCGGGTGGCCACTGTCACAGGCAGATCCCTCTCTGAGGTGGCACAGGCCTGGCAGTTGATTTCATTTTGTCTTATTTTAATTAACTAATTAATTTTGAGGGGGGGCAGATTTAGGAAGTAAAAGGGCATAACTGTGTTTTTTTTCCTTGGTAACCGAGAACCCTGAGGCATTCATTGAGGGTTCCCCCAGAGATAGCCCCAATTCCCGTTTAAGTAGCAAGCCCCCATCCCTAAAAGGCTGGTGATTTAAAATACAAAAACAAGAAGTGTGTTTGGTGGTGTGCAGAAACCTCAAGCTTCGCCGAGATGGGCTCACTATGAAGCATTTGTACATGTACAAAGAGCCAAATGTTATAATGATTAACAGTAAAACGAAGACCTACGGAAATTACGAGCCAAATTTCCTTGCAGTCTCTCAGTAGTTATTTGTGTCTGGATGTGATTTTTGTATTTTATGACATTGTATTTTCTACTAGCCTTCACTAAAGGAGAGCTACCCAAATTTGTGGATTTTATTGTTTGCCTCATCTTCAAAATGCCTTAGGGCTCATTTAGGCTGGTTTCAGTGGCAACCCACGGTCTCACCTTCAGCATATTGAAATAGCTGCCCTTCTGTTTATTTCGCGCTGTTTTATCTCGTAAGCTATCTCAAGGCCCTTCCAATATAAGCAGGAGAATGAAAATCCAATACATTGGAATTTAAAGAACAGAGGCAATCTGGGTTTGGGGGTCTTGAATGACCAGGATAAGTATCTCTATTTCCCACTGCCCTACTGTGCATGTGCTGGCCCTACTGTGCACGTGCTGCCCTGAGACTAGCAGTCAGTCAGGGTTAAAACATTAACAACAGCAACACGAATGACAATGTTTAGACTTAAACTGCACTTTTCAGTTTATAAGGACTTTCATTTAGTTTTTCATTCTCAGAGTAGTTCTAAAAGATAGGAAGAACAGGTGTTATGCCCACTTTGTAGATGAAGAAACTGAGTCACTCAAGTACTGAGAGATGCCCAAAACAATATGGACAAGCGGTGGCACCAGGACCAGAGCTCAGTTCTTTCCAACTGCACTGCCATAATCTGGCCAGCTGTGTCAACATCTGTGTGCCAACAATAAGACTTTCAATCATATTCCAATTAAACTTCCTGCAAATGCCTTCTTATAAAGCTTATAACAGGGATGTTATAGAAGTCTAGAGTCGGCTCTTTTAAAAAAGATAACCACAGAGATTGTTCATCAGATCAATCAATTCTGGGACTGGAAGTGACAAACAAGCAATGCTCAAACACTCTTCTCAAGCCTCCTGTTAATTTGACGGAAGGAATTTAAAAATATACATAACTTATTTACTTGTAATTTAACCCCAAAATATTCTGTCCCGTCATTTCTCATCACTCGAAATTCCCAGGAGCTGCATTGTTAAACATCGGAGAAGTAACAACTAAGACTTCCAAAGACACATTCTAACACTGACAGAAACAACAACAGCGATTAAAAAGGCTTACCTTGCAGCCTTCACATGTAATGACACCATAATGGATTCCTGATGATTTGTCTCCACAGATCTTGCATGGAATAATTTCAATTTGAGCTGCAACAGAAGCACGTAACCAGTTAATTACATTTTCTTTTAAACACCTTATAAAAGCGTTCCCCGATCAGCATTTGTATAGTGAAAACTAATAACCTGCTAAACATTATACCGCATTAACTATTCATTGCTGAACTGTAAGGGTCCCCCTAGAGCCCTGGACTAAATTATGGCTGCTCGTTATATAATAGCTTTCGGGTTATTAAAATGGGTCATTTGAGAAGGTGTTTAAGGACCCACAAGAAGGCTGGAATCAGCATTTCAAAGCCTTCAAGAGCTGGAGAGTTCGCAGTTTAGGCCTCAGAGCAAAGCAGATACTAAAATGTTTCCTCCGATCTTATTTTCCATCATTATTTTTAAAAGGTCATAAATCTGTCTTGGCTGAGCACTTGAGCTTGACTGGTGGAGAAAAACATACTCCGAAAGGTTAAGAATACTTAGGAAAATGATTCAATCCAAAACATCAATGTTACATGTGATGGTAAGTTAAGAATTTTTACTTATCCTTTTTTAATTGACATAGTTACCATGTGTTAAAAAACGAGTCCATCTGTGTACCACCAAAGTCTTTCAACTATACAGTTAATATCCTATCTGATTTTAGTAATGATGAATCCAGAAGAATAGAATAAGTAGCTTCTAAGTTCTTTACATTGGAAACTGATTCCCTGGTACAGCGTGCTCATGTTTCTATCCAACCGATTACTTACAGATGCCCCATGGTGTAAAACCAACCAAATACATACAGAAATATATGGGTACGGTACACCAACGTTCTCAAATATGATAAAGCACACTTCTAAGCATACACATCATTTCTTGAGCAGAGTTGAAAATAACATCATTAAGGATTTAGAAATAATCTAAGAATAAAATAATTAGGCACAACGAAGTACTTGGGTCAACTGTGAAATATGGTTTATACATGAAGAAAAGATCGACGCTGAGGAGTATATGGAGGAGAGCAGCGTTCCCCAGTTCACCTAGTATGTTCCATCACGCTAAGTTCACTCTCCATGGTTTTCACTACCAGATATCATATCAGATTAGCTCCTAAATCACACACACAAACACAAGTGCAAGAGCCCAAGTGGATCTCCTTCTCTACAGTTCCTTCCCAGACCCGTGCCTGACACAAAGCAATGACGTTCTAAGGATGTAAGTCACACGTTGTAAGTAACACACATACACACAGCCCACTCTTCCCTCCACTGTAATCCCACACCTTGGGATCATTTCCACAACATGTACTTTGCATTGGATGTGATGTTGAAATTCTTGGATTTAATCTCATTATAAAGCATGTTTACCTGCTAACTTCCCTTCAAGGGGAATAGCACAAGTACTGATCAGGGAGTGCAAGCCATTCTCGAGAGCTCCTTTCCTATCCATCACTGCTAGTGTTGACATACTGAGTTTTATTGCCCGGAGTTAGAGATGGTTCGAAATAATCACATCCAATATATTTTCCATAATCCTGGAGCTTTTTAATACTCCAATAAAGGTGTATTTGTACACTGTCGAATATGCCTATTTCTGAGTTATGCAACTTATTAATATGTTACAGGGTCACATTTAAGAAAAATGATCACCTCCAAGTCCTCCTCCTTGTCCTTAGTGCCTAGCTTGATTTCTTCAAGGAAAATTCTCTATGAAATCTGAAATCTAATAATGTCTCACACTTATGGTCCTTCCAATATTCTTAATATAGTCAAGGTGGAGTTTTGTGCTACAGACTGTCTGCAACTCGAGAGAGAGAGAGAGAGTTAATGCTCAACATTTTTCAGGGACCCATAAAAGCCAAGTGGTAGCTGAAAGGTGTTATCAGCTGGGAGTTATTGCCTGGATTCTCCCGTATGAATTAACCAGTCTATAATGAGAACCTGCCTCCCCCACCCCCACCCCTAAGGAACAGAATAGTTAGACAACACAAAGCACTTGGACCGTTTATTAAACAAAATTTATATGTGGAATAGAGAAGACTGACACCGAGCTGCTTCTGCATATGTCTCATCTCAATCTGTAACCACAGAAATGAGACTTAGACAAACCTAGTGAGGCCCTGTAGTTTAAGGCAGCATCAAAACTATCTGAGGCACTTAAAGCAACACTAGTGCTAAACTCGGGCCTTGCAAGTGTTATCTTCACTCCACATTAACAACGGGGAGACCAAGCACATCTGTTTAGTCCTGTGTAAGCCAGGAAGGCCCTGAGCAAGCCATACTGGGAGTGCTGAGTAAAACTGCCTCTGGATCAGATGGAAAATGATGTATGCTGTTCAGCTGGCTTGAACTCAGTGGACTGCCCATAAGAAGTGAAATGATGGCATTTAAGCCAGTGACCAGAATGCCTGCTAGTGGCTGCTGTCATCCCGCAAGTGACATGGAGGTCTAGCTTGGAGGGATCTGCTCATGGTAGGGGTGGTCCCTGCACTGCACTTTCACCTTTGAAGTGGCTCATGGCCTAGTATGGGGGAGAGGGAGGGGGCAGCATCCTTGGAGCACAGACACAGAGTTTGGTGCCACTACTGACTGGTGGCCTGAGTCAAGCTGCCAAGCTCTTGGTCTTCAGCCTTGTTTTGGCTCCCAGGGTCTTTTAAATCTGTAAGACACTCACGCTAAGATGAAGTTCACAAGATTTATGGGGGACAGTGAGTCATCTACGCTCATCTAAAGATGACTTGCATTCTCCAGCAGGGGGCCACCTGACACCCACTGTGTTTGTGCTTAGTTCCAGTGGGCAATGAGGGCCAGAAAGTCAGGATTAGTCCAGACAAACTCCACTAGGAAGCTCGGGGTAGTTACGGTAATGGAAGTGTTCTCCAAAGCAAGGTTCAGGCATTCTGACTGGTCCGATCAAACTATCCTGCCAGCCTGTCTCCTGGGGGTGGGGGGGCAACCTTAACTCAGAAAACAATCTCAGTTACAAGAGCTTTTTAAGAAATACCTAAAATCCGCCTGCCCCCAAAAGCAAACTCTGAATGTGACCTGATCGCACATGTTGATATTTCCAGAAGGCAAACATTTGCAGATTGGAGCAGGGCACTTGGCCTTCCCTTTACTCCAACGATGCCCCAAAGCGCCCCCTCCACCTTTCAGTCAATTTACAGAATTCACCTGTAACAGTGAGTCTAAAAAAGGTAGTCACTGGCTTGTACATTTTTTCAAAAGGAAGGCAGTTTAGTTCCATAAATTTGAGTTTTCAGTCCAAGAAGAGTGAAAAGGAAAAAACTCCCCTTGCCCTTTGCTTTCCATCCCTTAGGCTTTTCCGTCTTCCAACAGGCAGTGTTGTGTCTTTTCAAAATAATCTTTTAACACAAATAATGAGTCTTGGCCCATAGATATACTGTACACATTAGCTCCGCCAGTATTTCAAAGGATGAGTCCTGTCAGACAACACTCTGTCACAAGTATATTGATTAAATTAGCCCACATCCATATTCATCTCAGCAAAGAGGCTTATTGTGTAGGGGAATATCTGAAGCAAGATGCACGCTGATAATCATGAATTGGCTTAACAATGAACAATCTTGCTATGAAAAATTCTAATTTGCCCACATTTTCAGCTCTATTGCCTAAATAATTTGCTCTCTCATGCACCCTAAGGAGTTCAAGCAGGCGCTGCACACCTGCAGAGGCAGATTCCTGCCGTTTCCAGGAGCTGACAAGTGGCAGTGGGGCGTCAGGAAATCCCGCCACGCAAGCGCACTCATTCGCCGTGGGGGCTGGGGGCTGGGCTGTCACAGAGGCTCGAGTACTTCCTTGCAAGGTTTGCGCTTTACTTTTAATTATGAACGGAACAAGAACATGGGTTCTTAACACCTCATTTATTTCTAGGACTTACAGAGTCTGGCACAAATAATCCCTCTGTTTATTACCAATTCTTTTATTTACAAAATCATAAGCATGTAATTCTGTAACATAACAATATCACACTCAAGAACCCCATATGACATTTTAGGTGGAATGTTCAAATTAAAACTATAAATTATTACACCCATGTTATTACCCTACCAGCAACACTCAAGCAGGCATTACTTCTGCTAGACCCTGATTTTGGGAGATATCGTGGTCACGAGAAAGATGTCCATTCTCCCAGAGAATTAAAAAACTACAACAGTATGAGTTCCCATCACTTCACGCTTAGTGAGTAGTAAGCTCTTGATGATAATTTAACAGATTTATAACAATCAATTATATCTAACAGGCATTTGTGTTTATAATGTAAGGTATTATTGCATTTACTTCAACAACCCTGTGAGACAGGTGGTATCATCATCGTCATCATCATAATCATCATCATCATCACCACCGTCGTCCTCTGTATTTTTCAGATGAGAAAACAAATTCAGAGGGGCGAAATAACTTGCCCCAAATCGAAGAGCTAGGAAGCGGTACGACTGACATTCGGACACACTTTGTTTTTTCGTCTGACAGAAAATTTAGGGTCACCCCCACGCCCCCGCCCCTTTCCCACCACTCTGCACTGCCAGCATCAGATTGCTCCAGCAACAAACACCAGGCGGTTGCCACTCTTGCTGCGTTACCATGAACAGACCCAAAGATGTAAGTACCTGGGTTAAGCGTGCACACTAAGAACTGGCACCAAGGTGTCTTTCTGGGAGTTCCCCGTCAGTAATCATCAGCCTTCTGGGCACTCTGCTAGGTTTTGACCTCAAGGTGACCAGTGCCAAGGGTTAACAATTCTTAAGGCTCGGAAAGTTACTTAACGTCTCTGACCCTCAGTTTCGTGCGTGAAGATTCGATGATATGATATATAAATAACACAGCACATATATGATTATTTCATATATACTCTCTCTCTATGCACATCACACAGTTCTTAGAAGTAGCTGGCACTCAACAAATAGTTGTTATTATTATTGTTGTTGTTGATAAGAAATCCTGCCTTATAGCGAAATGAAATTCTTCTCTGCAGCCTGTAAGCCCTTTCCAAAGTGGGGATGGAGAAAAGCTGCTTATCCTCCAAATACTGTGACAGGCAGCTCGTCCCGCCCCCCCAGCAGTCCTGCACAGCACGGGCACTTAACCGTTTGCTGCGCTCAGTGCTCCGCCGGGATCAGCTGTGGATGTGTCACCTGGAATTGGTCATGAATAACAGTAAAAAAATAAAAAATGCATGGGTCCACATCAAAAATAAACTCATAGGACCCAAGGTTACCCAGTAATATCTTTCATCTAGCTCACATGCACATATTTGCCTGAATTAGACTGAACAGGTTAGGGGTCCCGCTGGCTTGCTAGGTAATGGCTAAACCCTGGATATGTCCATGAGAGTATGTCACACATAAGAATGTCAAGTAATTTTGTGGGTCTTGCAAAAATGGTCAAGAAATACTGCTTTAAAAAATATCTTTTACATCAATTTGTTGACAGTGTTTCATTTTTAATTTTTTTCTGGAGGGCTGAAAATATAGAGGACTTTTCACTTGCTAAGTTATATTTTTCTAACGTTTGAATTTTTTTTACAACCATCATGCATTACTTCTGTAAGCAGAAAAACCAATAAAGATTAAAAAGAAAAACCCTAAGGCATTTGATTTTATTTTCAATAAAATGGCCTGAGTCCTTTATGGATTAGTCACTTCATTTTATCCCCAGTTTAAAACTGCTGGGGTATTAAAGGATTCTGCAGCTGCCTGCGTGGCAGCCTGGCGTGCCTGTCGAGGCTGGATGGTGGAAGAGTGGCGGAGTCTTCACCTGGTTCCCTGGAGGGACTTGGGGAGCGCCTGGTTTTTAGAGTTTTGTGGCCTCTCTGGGTCTAGCCACCTCCTAGTTCCAAGGACGTTGTGCCCTGCCCAATGGAGCCCAGATGAGGGGACAAAGCTGAAATTCGTCTGGCTAGGAGTTCTGAGGCTGTAACAGCCTGGACTTAGGGAGCCTTTTCCTACTTTGCCCTGACCACAGCCCTTTTTCGAACCATCCTTCCAGAGGTGGCGCCTTCCCTGCAGGGTGCAAAGGTGCTGTGTGTGCTAGCCCGCTAGCTGTGGGCACTCCTGCTGCTGCTGCCGCTGGAGGGAGGGGCGCAGACTGTGGCTTCCAACAGTTCGGCACATTCTGTCATCCCGGACCTCCGGCTTGGAGTACAGCATGAATACGTTCCACAGCCCAGGCATGGTCCTCCAGGGCTGCGTTCCAACTGCATGCTACGCAAACCAATAATCACCTTGTTCTGCCACTTTGTCTACTAAATATATACTAAATATAATATTTGTATGTTTCCTTCCTTAGTCGAGTCTTTTCTTCTACTGATTTTGGATTCTTTCATGACAGTACCTGAGCCTCACTGAACATCACCAAAGCAATTAGCCCCCACTTAGAAAAGCCCTACCCTTTCTGGAAGCAATCATAATGCCTGATATCTGCAGAGTTCGCTAGGTTTTTTTCCTCATTGGCTTATTTTGATTTTGGTGCTCACAACAACACTGAGGTAGGCAGACAGGTCTCATCATGCCCATTCTGCAGATGTGGGAAATCAACTTCAGGAGGATTAAATGGCTTATGTCTAGATTTCCCAGGATCTAACTATAAAGGCAGCCAGCCACAGAGCAGGAAGACTTGGTGGTTCTCTCCTCCTAAAGATTATCTGCCGCCTTTAGATTTATGTTATCGTCTCTCTGGGGATCTCAAAAGGCAATGACACGAGAGAAAGAGCTGGAACAAAGATGTGGAATTGGCAATCCTTCCAAGGCCATGGCCGACCCTCCATTCCCTGGGTAGCCTCAGGCAAGTCACTTACCCCTCCACTTCCTCCAGCTATAAAATGGGAATAACTCTTACCTCCCAGGTAGGTGGTGGTAAATGAATGCTCGCAAAGCTCTTTGAAGATGAAAAGACCTATATAAATGGGAAGCTTTAGGAAGCTTGGCATATCATTCTTGGCAAGGACTGGGACGCTGTGCCCTCACTACCCACAACAGGCTCTGCCACAAAGAGAATAAAGAAAAATATATAGAACTGTAATGTTCATCTGCTAGCTAGACTGACTTAAAATTTTTAAAATATGGCTGGCTCCCAGAATGCTTTCCTAAGAGACGAACGCATCCAGATGTTACTAGCTTAGCCTCTGCTTGAGAGAAAAAGAGCACAAAGACGGAGAAGCCACATCTCTGTAACAGCTGTCACAAGCCAAATCCCTGAACTTTACTTTCACCAGGGCTGTACAGTCTTGTGTGGATGTCATGGGAATGGCATGATTCCCTCTTACAGACGCAATAAACATACATGTCATCCTCTGACATCCTGAGCGTGGTAGCATGTTGGTATCTGACCCAAGGACTCTGCCAAACTGTAGCCATTAAAGAACAAAGTCCAGGGCCTGACTCTGCCCCTCCCGAGCCCCGCCCCGTGCCCACTATTGAAAGCCACCTCCAAAAGGCTTTCACTTGACTGTGGTTTCTGATAAAAACTTAACAGCTTTTAAAAACAATTTTTAAATAAAACATGTTGCACATACCTGCCACATACAGACACGTAAGTGCACCTCAAATAATCAAGAGGTCAAGCATTTGCAAACTAAATCTAAAATAAGACAAAATTGAAGTTTTGGAACTCTATTTCCTTCAGTCTTTCTACAATGTAAGATTTAGGTGCATAAGAGTTAAAACACTGGGCCAGAATGGCCCATATAAATTCAGAGAAAGTGGAGCTGTGTATGCAGGAAATCTCTGAAGAATAAGGACGGCAGGCGTATCTTCTCATGTGGCTTCCTGTGAATATGCAGGTAGTTCCGACAATGGGAACTGAATATTAATCCTTTGTAATATGTTTCTATCCCTACTGGGTTAAGCTTTCCAGAGAAACTGACTCACATTCCCTGATGCATATGTATCTTTGCTAAAAGCCAGATCCAAATGAGCACTTTTGTCCCTGGACAGGGGAATCTTGTCAAATGAAAGAGAAAACAGATTTTCATATAGAGGAGCAGTGGACAGCTTTGATTTTTAGAACCAGTTTTCTCTAGAATTCTCCTCCTTTGCAGTCATGCACAAAATACCTACATTGAAAGCAATGAACTATTTACCATTTTTGGAAACTACCTAGTAACCAACTAAACCTTGAATAAATTAGTTGAATAGCAAGAGAAGCAGCTCCCCAACACTTCACTTTACTCATCCATTATGTCAGAAACTGAATAAATTCTCATCCAATAGAAGATGATGCCATTAAGGTCAGCAATACAAATAGTTCCGTCTCTTTGTTTTTCCTAATTTAATCTCTCTATTGTCTTTGCAAATAATGGAGCATATTTGTTGTTGAGAATTTGTGGGTTATGTGAAATCAGGGACCAAGACAGAGGTAACTGGTCATTTGGCCAATTATTCCCAGTTGGAATAAGGTTCCTCTAAGATTCTAGAATTAACTGCATTTTTAAATCATATAATTCCTGAAGATCTTCTAGGGCTTTGAGATGGGAAACATCTAATAACAATCCTTCTCTTGAACCTCTCAGTGTGGGTTAACTGTCATTTCACTTCAGCAGGAAAAATAATGCACTTTATTTTACTAAGTGCTTTGACTACGCTCAAGGGAAATTCCTAATAACTTCTTTTCCAACAACGGGTACGTGTCCCCTACATGATTCTGGACAATACTAAAAAAAATGTCATCTGAGTCACAGAACTGCATCTAATCTTTTCTAGCGATCAGCCTCACTCTAAATACCAATTCCTTTTTTCCCCTTAACAAGAACAATTTTGCCACATTTAGGTTATGTCTTCCTTTGCTCACAGTTGAGAGCAATGGGGTCAGCTCTTTGCTTTCATCATTCAAAGTCTGTTTTTCACAACAACAGAAAAGAACATCTTTAAAACCAAACCAAATCTGGAGATCTTATCTAGTTTCTGTTTAGCCAAAACATCAGAATTTTACTGCATTTTTTTTTGAAATAACCTTATTTTACACAATTCCCCCCTAAATTTTCACATCTAAGCCTAAGAGATAACCACTCTTATCGCCACACCTGCCTATGTAAACCTCAAGCTATACCATACAATCTGGATACTTCAATTTAGAAGCTTTTACTTTTTTCAATGGTACAGATGATATTATAAAGATAAACAAACCTAGTGATTCAATTATAAGTTCAGAAACAGGAAAATATATTGACACAGAAATGGGTCTTATAATAAACAGGGTATTTATTTAAATCTATCAGTTTGATGCCTTCATATGAGTTTGGTCCATTGTATGCTTAGCACACAGCATCACAGTTCACTGAATAAATCAATCAAAGCATTCTGTTTGACGCAGAATACTCCTTAAAGAGACAAAGTTTCCTGCCTCAAAATTCAGCCATTGCTTGTTAACTCCAGTTGCACAATTTCTATGACCCCTTACAGTGCTGGGTGCAGATATGCAGAAGTCAGTCAAAATAACAAGAATCCAGGTTAAGTCATCAAGCTCACCAGGCAAAGGAACCCACTTCTCCCTTCCATTAGCTTGGATTTTTTTTTTTTTTAAAGATCAGCCACTGTTCATTGAATAGTAGATCAGAAAAATATTCCCTAACCAAAGAAATTAAGTTTGAATTCATGGCAAAAGACTGGAAATAACTTGTAACCTTAAACCTTGAAAATATAACTTCCAGTCAAGATTGAGGCATAGATAAACATGCTTCGCCTCTTCGCACAACCACAGAAAGAATTACAACTACACCTCAAGATAAATAACAACCAGAACCATCAGAAAATCAGGCTGCATGGAAATCTGACAACCACATTCATCCAGATGGGTAGGAGGGGTGGAGATGGGTGGGGAGGTGGTGGAGATGGGTGGGGAGGTGGTGGCGGATGAATGGGCGGTCCTGGATAAAAATCAGGAGGGATACATTGGGAGCGAGTGATCCCAGCCCCCAGCCAGATTGCACAGAACACGGTTCCAGTGCCAGGAAGATAAATCCCCATAACTTCTGGCTGTAAAAACCAGTGAGGGCTGGGGTGGCAGAAGAAACTGCCAGATTTTCAGGAGACTCTGCTTAAAGGGCCTGCAAGGACTTAAAACGTAACAAACCCACCCCCTGGGATTCAGCTTCAGGGCAACAGCTGGAAGGGTGCCAGTTGCAGGGCAAGTGCTGAGCAAACCTCCAGAAGCCAGGCAGCAGCAGTGTCCCCTTGCTGAGCCTTCCCCCAATACAGAGCCACAAAGCGGGTTGCCCTGCCGTGGTGATTACCTAAGGCTGTGCCCCACACAATTTACAGGTGCCTTTTCTATAATAGGCTACACTACTAAGACAGGGAGTCAAAGCAGCTCTACCTAATACACAGAAACAAACACAGGGAGGCTGCCAAATTAAGGAGACAAAGAAATATGGCTCAAATGAACGAACAGAACAAAACCCCAGAAAAAGAACTAAATGAAACAGAGATAACCAACCTATCAGATGCAGAGTTCAAAACACTGGTGATCAGGATGCTCAAAGGACTCATTGAATATGGCAGCAGCGTAAAAACAACCCAGGAAGAAATGAAGGTTACACTAAGTGAAATAAAGAAAAATATACAGGGAACCAACAATGGAGGGGATAAAGCCAGGATTTAAATCAAAGATTTGGAACATAAGGAAGAAATAAGCATTCAACCGGAAGTGCAAGAAGAAAAAAGAATTAAAAAAAATAAGAATAGTATAAGGTGCTTCTGGGACATCTTCAAATGTAACAGTATCCAAATCATAGGGATGCCAGAAGGAAAAGAGGAAGAGCAAGAAATTAAAAACTTGTTTGAAAAATGATGAAAGAAAACTTCCCTAATTTGGTGAAGGGAATAGACATATAAGTCCATGAAGCACAGAGAGTACCAAACAAGCTGGACCCAAAGAAGACCACACCAAGACACATCATAATTAATATGCCAAGGGATAAAGAGAGAATCTTAAAATCAATGAGAGAAAAGCAGAGAGTTACCTACAAAGGAGTTGCCATAAAACCGTCAGCTGATTTCTCAAAAGAAACTTTTCAGGCAAGAAGGAACTGGCAAGAAGTATTAAAAGTGATAAAAGGCAAGGTCTTACAACCTAGATTACTCTATCCAGCAAAGCTATCATTCAGAATGGAAGGGCAGATAAAGTGCTTCCCAAGAAGGTAAAACGAATGGAGTTCATCATCACCATGCTATTATCACATGAAATGTTTAAAGAAACTCATCTAAGAAAAAGAAGAAGATCAAACTATGAACATTAAAATGACAACAAATTTGCAACTATCGACAACTGAATCTAAAAAAAACCCCAAACTAAACAAACAGGCAAAACAGGAACAGAATCACAGATACGGAGATCATTTGGAGGGTTATTAGCTTAGAGGGGGAAGGAGGAGTATGGGAGGAAAAGGTACAGGGATTAAGAAGCTCAATTGGTAGGTACAAAATAGATGGGGGGATGTTAAGAATACTACAGGAAATGGAGAAGCCAAATAACTGATTTGCATGGCCCATGGACATGAACTAAAGGGGGTGATTCCTGGAGGGAATGGGGGTACTGGATGGAGGAGGGCAAAGGAAGAAAATTGGGACAACTGTATAACATAATCAATAAAATATATTTTAAAACCCCCTTGAAAATACATTCACACCGTCTGTATTAAGCCATAGAGGACTAAAATGACAACATGCCCATAGCCATAGCAACAAAGACTGTGAAACCAAAACCTTCTTGGTCTACAGATCATTTTAGTGGGTGAGGATGGTTAAGAAAATTACCCCACAGCCCAGATCCCTACTCCATCTCTGTGCTATTTTCCACTTCACAAAGTCTCCCTAGAATTAATAGGGAGAATGGAGTTTTGAGCAAGGGACCAGAGAAGGGTCTGGTCTTTATTAAAAATCACAAGCAAATTATTTAGACTTGCCAGTAGCAGAAGTACAGATGATGTTGTCATATTAATCATTTTAAGATCTTAAAGGATTAGGTGACCAACTCCTCCTAGAAGAAAAATTTTACTAGGTTCTCCACCCACAGTTTCCAGGACATAGCCAATGGTATAAAAACAAGAGATATGGCAGGTTCTAAGCTTTCAAATAAATACATCATAGATGTATTTGAGAGCTGCAGTTCAGTGTTTGTTGTTTTTTTTAAAAATCATCTCTTATAATGCTTTTCTGAGCCAATCAGTGCAGTCAGGCAGAGGAATGACCAGACAAATGACCCAAGGAGTTTTTTTCCTGACACCCTCTCTAAACACGTGTTCTTTATACTTGCTTATGAAAGAAATATTTCATTCTTAATTATAATATATAAGATCAACCAGAAAATGGACAGCAATATTTGCTGAAATCTGATGCACAGTTGTTTCTATGGTCTGTGCCAAAGGGGAGAAAGCAGGAGCTGACAGCTGGAAAGGAAAAAATAGAAAAAGGCAGCAGAGCCTTGGGGATATTAAACAGTTGGGAAGTGTGAGGAGAAGGAATGCTCTAGACCCAGCTAAGAGATTGACAGGTTTATTTTAAGAAGGTCTGACATCTAAGCATCAATTCAGAGATGCTAACACCTGAGAAATGTCATTTTTTTCCCCAACAAAGGAAATGTATATCTTGGGTGTTTGTCTTGAAGCTACCTATTTTCATGTACGTCATGCACTAGAGGTGAGGTAAGAACACCATAGCCATGTAAAGATATCAGAATAAGGTTTGCAACACAATCCCGTTTCCAGTTTCTACTCCTACAGTCCAAGGAGCTTTTGTTAAAAAAAAAAAATATATATATATATATATATATATATATATATATAAATAATTTATTTTTAGAGAGAGGGGAAGAGAGGGAGAGAAACATCAATGTGTGGATGCCTCTCATGCACCCCCTATTGGGGACCTGGCCCACGACCCAGGCACGTGTCCTGACTGGGAATCAAACTGGCGACCCTTTGGTTCGTTGGCTGGCACTCACTTCACTGAGCCACACCAGCCAGGGCTAAGAAGCTTCTTTTTCCTGCAGACAAACATGTCACATGATATTCTGCGACCGCCCTGCACCTACTGCTCTCAGCTATCCAACACTCAGCAATGTGTGTCTTCGCCACTTAAGACAGCTAGAGTGAGTGAGTGTGACTTTATCATTGGAATAAGCGAATCTTTCTAATTTGCAGTAAAAGTGTACCGTTCACACACTGTGGTATTTCAGTACAGCAAGGTTTTGAATTCTGTTTCACAAGTGATGGCAGCACATTTCACATCAGATAGAAACACACTCTGATTGCTAACAGCTGCTATGGGCACATCTTACTGTCGGGGCAGGAGCTTAGAATAGCAGGTCCTTTTTAATGCCAATGGCTGCTACCATCTTAAATACACACACACGCACATCACACATTCCACATGCTCACACATACCACACACTCCACATGCTCACACCCAGCTCCGTCCAGCTGCCAGCCCTACCACCACCTGCTGAGAACCTGCACAGTTAGGCATCAGGGATGCAAAGAAAGTACACAGAAATCATTAGAACCCTTCATCATGTTGCATTAGCTTCACTGTATGTGAATTAAGGAAGAAGGTGAACATTTTTTCAAAAGGAGTTGAGTACAATCTTGAAGGTAAAGTGTCAAAGTTCAATTTGTAAGCTCCAGAGCCTGAAGTTGAATCCTTGCCCTGTCACTAACTAGTCACGTGAACTTGAGCAGCTCTCTTTCTTAATCTGTGCCCGATCTTCCTTGCCTCTAAAATGATGCCTACCTCATTATTACATGGTGCCCAAATACGGTGCCATTGAATCAGTGCCTATACATAGAAAGTGCTCAATAATGTTAGCTATCACCACCATCACCATCATCACTTATGTTTTAAGGATGGTGGTATTTGGCAAGGGTTGCAACTGGAGTTGAGGGAACTATTACAAGAATGAAGAGGGACAGGTCATTCTGTTTCTTTTAGGTAAAGACATGGAGTTCTGCAGCTTTATTTCTGATGTAGAGGCCTAATATGAGAAGTAACGCTAAGCAGGTACAAAGCATGCCCGAAGGAAACCAGTGAATATTATGTCAGCTGCCTACTTTGTAGGAAAGCCCACAGCCAGGCTGGCATCTTAGAGAGATGGAGGAAGAGAGAGACATCCCTGTATGAGCTATGTGGTGAAGCTGGAAAATACCTGCATAATGAGCAACATTTACAAAAAACCTGTGAGACTGTGTGGCCATCTTTCTCCAGGGCTCACCTTCCCTCACCTGTTCTTAGGTATAGTGCTGCGCCAGGTAACCTTCCAGATCTGGTCCTGCTATATTGCACTGTGATTTGATGGTAAGAGTGAGTTGACCTGTAATTTCCCCAAGAGTAGAGATATCTTTTTATGGCAAAGTCTGTCAGGTATCATCTAGTTGGGGGAAAATGGTGACAGAAAGTGAAAGAGAAGCTCCCCTGGCAACCAATCTGTCCATTTTCATTGCATTTTGGTTTAGAGCACACTGAAATGTTCTTGTCAAAGTCCAGAGTCAAAGTTCTGCAGAGTTCCCAGCGGAGCTAGAACACTCTGTTTCAATACACCTGCCTCCTCTTTTTTTGTCTTATTTAAAAAACAATGTTTACCACTGTCAATCAAAGAGAATTCTGTTCAATACCACACCCTGCAATTACAGAACAGACAAGAAAACATGATGCTAATTTGGTACTGATGGAAAATAAAGTACTTTTTCCCTTCAAAGTAAATAATTTCCATTGAATGTGCTAGGACATAGTTTAGTTGTCTGTCTGTCTGTCTCTCTCTCTCTGAAGGCCAATAATTATGTATCATGGCAGGCTGCATCAGTAATCCAAAATTATTTCCCATTATTTTTTATTTCTCAAAAGAAAGCATTCTCCATCAGCTAAGTATTTTAGGACCTCAAGCTACATGGTTCCCAGCTACAACTGTCTAAGGCATTAGATGTCAAGGACCAAGTCCAAGGCCATGCCAGTGACCCTTAGGGCAGAGAGAAGTGACTCCTATGGCAGGGTACACTGGTACCACAGAAGCAAACCAAGCAGACAAGCGCCACCCCTGTGAGATGTTGGGGAGCCAATGTCCAGAGGGGAGGCTGGAGTCAGGCCACTGCTCCAGGAGAATCAATGCAACTACTCACTATGACCTGCCCTTATATTTTGCCTTCACTGTTATTCAAAGGAACCCAAAGTAGCCTCTGAAAGCAATTCCAAGAAATGGAGTTCAAAAAAAAAAAAAAAAAAAAAGAAGAGTTAAGGCTTAAAAAAAAATCATTTGAATAAGCATGCAGACTTCCAAACTGAAATTCTGAATGGGACAAGATTTTTTTTTGCGGGGGTGCATAACCTCAGGATGTTTGTTGAAAAAATTCAGTCACACCTCAAACACACCCATCAATAATCAAAGGGATAGCTAACACCTGTGTGGAATTATTATTCATTAAAATATCTTTAGACTATGTCACAAGAATAAGCTTGACTGGTCCTCACCCATCTCCACCCTCTAAAATAAACACACAGTCTTTCTATTGAAGCCAATTTCCTGTTTTTGGAATCAGCTTTTTGGGTTGTCAGTCAGACAAAATGAACTGATTACCTTACCATAAAATTTGCCATTGTCAATAGCAAGTCAGGTAACTATCACCAGAGGAATATCAGTCCATTTCAAAATGATTCTTGAGAGTAAATTCTTCCATCTGTGACAGAGAAATCATTTCTCCTCTTCTGCCCCACTGAGGTGACTGCACTCAAGAGGTTCATTTCATTGGCCAGTTAGATACCACAGTCCATTTTAGAGCGAATCTACTCCTTTCCTTTCTTTCCCCATTTCCTTTCTTTTTCGACTTTTGGACATTGCTAATTAATTTCCAAGTATGTTTTCTATGGGCATATGTTTTTCCTATGGGCATATTTTTACAAATATACTTTGAGAACCTACAGCAAAGTTCAAGGCGCTTTGCCAAAACAATGTCATCAGTAAGGCAGGGCAATCTCAGGAATAGTGATATAATTACTAATGATGTTAAAAGGTCTGTGTGATTTTTACATCATGTCATGCCAGGAACTTTTCTTCAAGGGGCTCAAGGGAAGAGATTAAAATGGAGAAAAGCAAACTTTGACAGTGGGGGTCAGGCTGCCTTCAGTCCCAACTATGTCAGGGAGTGAAGGTGCTGAGGAGACCTCAGTCCCAGCTGAGAGCACAGGTGTTCACTCCTCTCCGAACCTGACAGAGGGTGCGCTGGCATTTCCATCCCTGCTGACTTTGCCAGGCCTCCCACTTTATTCAACTACAAGCAAAAAATGGGGAGAAAATTGAGAACCCCGAGGGCTAACTAACAAATGATGTATTTTACTCTTGTAGGAATTTAAATTTGAATTGTCACTTGAATTAATGTTTGGCCTGTCTATTGAGAGAATCATTGCTAGACTGAGGGCACTGAGTTACAAAGACTTCAGCAATGGGTATGAAGGGCCAGTGGGCCAAGGGGCTTGAGATCACGAGCAGCAGATCTAAGATCTAAGTGGGTTCTCCAGGAAGGCTGCCCTCACTTCCGTCCGGGGTGTTACTTTTCCCTATCTGCAGCAAGCCCAAACAAGTCCCGGCAGAATGGCGCCGGGACAAGAAAATAAGTAGCAGTTCCAAACATTCTTTAGTAACATCAAAACCTTAAAAAAAAAAAATCAAACTTTAAGAAATCCTATTTTTTATATCTCCAAGGACACCACACTGTGAAATGGGGTAAAATATCGATAGTTCTATCATGACTTCTCATGGGGAAAGCTGCAGTGTCACAACTAACATTTCCATCGAATTCCCCTGTGTGCCCGCGTCTGGACCCCCTGTGGCTAAGTGAGGGCCGCCCAGCCCAGAAACACAGCAGTCGATGCTGACTGCAATAAAAGCACGGAGCTGCCCCGCAACCAAACTCCGCTGCCTCTTAGTGATTTCTGAACCGGTGGCTGAAGTCAGAATTCACCTGTGATGACCGTCAGGTTATGACAACGGAAGTCACCATTCCGTGGTCCTCCTGGGTAAGAGTTTCCCTTTGGTTCTTCCTCCAGGCAGCTTCCCACACTCACTGCCTGCTGTACAATTTTGTTAGTCAGGGCAGGAGTCATTCTGACCCGACCAGAAACGTGTATGATCAAGAGTGGGGTGACCTGGGCACTGGATGCCTGGTGTGTGTGTGTGTGGGGGGTGCTTGAGTGTTGCAGCAGAGAATGGCCTTTGAATGTCCTTTGTTTATGTTGTTGCTGCCATCTGCCATATTAATTTTCTGGAAGAAGAACATTTGTGGCCAATATTTTCTTCCAATAAAATCACTGGCACTAGTCTCTACACCAAAATGATGTTTGACCTTCAAGTGGTGATGTCGTCATTGCCACAGACTACTTTGAACCACTTCTCTGGCAACCACTCTCGGTGTCCATGAAATGAGAAGACAATTCTGTCACTTTATAATCTCTCCCCCCGCCCCTCTCTCTTTTTTTAAAGGAAAATGGCCTGGCCTGATTTCTTCTCTTACCATTAACTATTGGTTGTTTTCAAAAATCAAATTCACTTCTCCAGAACAATGGCCACTCTGGAGAATATTAAACCATCACTGAAGGAGTCGAAAGCAGTTCCAGAAGAGGAATTGCGTACTGGGTCTTGGCAGTGACAGTGAGTGTTTTTGGCACAAACGTTCACTAGCCTCCCCAGCTGACTGTCTTGAAGGGGCAATGTTCATGTGGAAGCATACCTCCCAGTACATTTGTTAAAATAAAATCAGCCTCATTACCTAATAATGCAAATGACTTTGGGAGGAAACTCGGAGACTCATATTTTACTTCTCCTTACAACGCTGTTCAATTAGAGTGGACTTTGTGGAAATTCTGATTTCATTACCATCCCTGCTGCATTAAAGTATGCTTTCTGATGTCATGCTCTGGAATAAACTAAGTTGTTTGCTACAACTACCTACACACAAATTAGAAAATTATATGACAAGGAGTTTAATACAGCCTGCAGCCGGGACACAGGTTATTACTGAAAGTAGTTGTCGGCATGGTTTCTGGTTCTGCAGTAAAAGAAGATGACTTGAAAGGACTCAGTGGTTTTGATGCTCTCCTGGAATGAAAACATTCAGTGAGCGCACAGCATTGGGCTGTCATTAACGCCAGCCATGCGAAAACACTGTCTCCATGAACACTACCGTCACTTCCCCGGCAAGGCCATGACTTTCCACTCTCTGGCATTTCGGGCACGGAGCTGGTACTTTTCCAAAAGAGAATGTCTGGGCGATCCATTCTAGGTCCTCCAACACACACGGTACTTTTCAGTTAATAGGTGGCCTGAACTTGCCAAAGTCATTCGATAACTTCTATGGGAAAATGTGTTCCTTTCTGCAAGTTAATGATGAAATCCTCAAACTTTGGAAGGCAAGAAGTATCAACACTACATTTAAAGGTACATAGTGTTGGTTCAAAATAGTGTGGCGGATTAAAGTGTAGACATATCAGAGTAGCTTTTTATTGTTCCCCTTGAGTTTCTTAAAATGTACAGTTTAATGTGGTATTATTGATAAAGCAGAAAAATGCCTGGTATTCTTGATATATTTGAAGATATGGAGCACCTTTTGTGTACTATGTCTGTTGCCTGACTGCGCTGTCACAAGCAACAAAACACCATACTTCATCCCAAAGTGACGAGGACTGTGGAATGAAGCACGTTGTGTGCGGTGGAGTTAATGGCACACCATCAAACAACAGAGTTGCCCTCTATTTTCTAGCTCTGCAATCAAGAGAAGGAAATAAAGCTATTTTCTTATGTAGGGAGGAAGCATTAGGAAGTGGCATTCACTATCGTATCACCAGGGTATTTTGCTGTTCTTGTTATTTTCCTCCCCCCACAATTCCTGGCCCATGAATTAATTTAAGAAACAAACAAGGCATCCAGGAATAGACTAAATATAAAACGGTATTTGCTGTATTCTTTGGTTTCAAACATTCTAAAAGCAAGATACCAAATTTTAGATGAGAAAATGTTTTGCAGTTTCCCAGGATATCACATATTTGTCATACTTGCTACAGTGATAGTATGTCATTTTTAATACCACATTTTTATTGCAATGATTTTCAAATGTCCACGGTGAATTCTCACAAAGAGATTGCCTGAGTGTTGGGGAGGGTGGGACATCTGGTTACACTCTTATGTAATCTTTTTATTTCACTCATTTTCTATGTTTAAAATTATAAATTCAAACTACATCATCATTTTTAATCCTTGTCTATCTCAATTTTAATCTAAAAAACAAAAAATAAAATTATATCATTATTTGTATTGTGAAATACCCACAAATAGGACTCCAGGGGTACATATGTCTTGCTTTATACGGTGTCTGATTTATCTCCCAGCCGTCAATCAAATCACAATGACAACGCAACTCATTTTATAAAACAAAGGAGCCAAAGTACAAATTGTTTATAATTGAGCTGCTTTTGACCTAGTAAGAAATTTAGGAGAGGAACACCTAAGACTGGAACTCTGGATGGGAATTTTAATGTTTTAAGTTGTTCATACTTAACCCCAAACACATTCATTTCAGAAAATAATGTTTAAAGCCACAAAATTTATGATGTAGGTATCAATAATTTCCCCCTTTAGTGTTCACCAAAAATACTTTTTAAAATCTTTTCTATAAAACCATATCTGGAAAATATCAATAGAAATATTATCAGTCTTTCTCCTTTGGACATAAAAGGGGTTAAAGCTATTGTCAGCATACAATAAGCTTTCAATGGAAAAAATTAATCTTTCTTAATGTTTTTTCCCTCAAGGACGGCCAGAAAAAAATGGAAATAGATATCTCCGTCTGCATCTATCTACGGTGACTCTCGAAGGAGATGAAGGAGTCTAATAACGCTACCTCGGTTTTGAAATAAAAGTTCAAGCAATGAATGGCTGAATTCACACCTGAAACTACACCAAATACAGGCTTACAAAAATAAGTTTTCATTTATGTGAAATCATTACCACAATTACAGAAAACAAAAGGAGCATTTTGCAGAACCATTGCTAGTTTGCCACTCTTTCTGCTAATTTAGATTGTGCAGAAGTTTCATCGTGTGGACGACTTGCTCTTCATCACACTGGGGGAAACACCTTTAGAAGCAGACAAGACAGCTTTACATTAAGCAATCTCTTTCCATCTAGGTTTCCGCAAGGAGATTTCACAGGATCCCATAAGTGAAGTCAATTAAGTATAACTATAGCTCTGCAGGGAATACAAAACACATCAATATACTCATGGAGAAGAGATCCATGCATATTTATTTTCAGCATTTGGAAATGACTGGTGAGAGTGATTCCGTGCCCTTGCCTGTTGTCTTGATAATCTCATGCCTTTTAAGCAAAAGGAAATGTATAGCGCATAATGGCTTTACCACCCTGACCTCAATATGGAGTAAAATGACAGATAACAAGGAAGTAGAAGGTGGTCACTTACACAAGAAAATGATTTTGATGCTTTGGCTTATTCTGGTCTCTGCTTAGTTACCACATCCTTGTCAGCAGATGTGGCTGACAGTTAAAACCTGCTATGTCTAAGGTTTAAGATATTGAACATAATTTGGGTGTATGAAGAGTCATCTTTTCATTTCATAAATAATTTCAGTAAGAATCCATTGCCCATACTAATTCTCCCCAGGAAAGTTAGTTGAAAGACCTCAAATAATTTCTCCCACTGCCTTGCGATGATGCCTTGCTGGTCTCCTTCCTCATCAGAAACTCCTTTTCTGGGTTAGACACTCATAGTTTTTGTTTGCTTAGCATGCATGCTCTTAAGAGCTAAACGGAACCTTTCAAATACACAATTTCAGACCAGTAAGACCTCTGGGATGACCCAGTCAAGACCCTTTACTTTTTAAGTTGCCAAGGCAACTGATGCTTTGAGAGGTAAAGTGGCTGTCCTGTGACTACCTAGCTGGGGTGAAACCCAGAGTGGCCACCACCACACCTGCTCACTCTCCTGCCATCTTTCCAACCAGGTTTATACTAACTCCCCCATTTCACAGACACAAAAACCGAACCAGTGTCAACAGAACAGAAATCTCTCACTTGGGAGGAGTGGGCAGAGGTCAGTTTATCAGGGTGGCTAGCTGAAGCCTTGGCAGCTGCAGGGGGATGGGTGGGCTGACCTTGAAGACAGGAAATGGGATGGTTCAATGGTCACGGCAGTGGTGGTAAGAAGAGGCAGTAAACTGTGGCACCTTAGACATATCTAGAGATACAGAAGCTTTACTTGCTTCTTAAAGTCTCCCTTATTATTTGTCTTAGGGTCCACAGGAAATCAAAAACCAGAGGCATTCTTAAGTCCTCTCTTCCCAAGTCGTCTGCTATTTTAACAACTGGATTCATTCTTTATAGCATTTTTCATTCCCTGGAATGCTATGTAACTATTAGCCGTCTCCACATGTTTAAAACGGAAAGTGTGTAAAGCAGGGGCCTTTTCTTCTCATCCTATATTCCCAGGCCCTAACTCAATGCCTGACATACAGCAGGTACTCCAAAGGAATGCATAAATTAGGGAATCCTATCACCTGCTTCCAGCATGTACTAATCCCTATATCTTTAGAGGGAATGAAAGGGTTGTCAAAGCTATCCTAGATACCACTAAGCACTTTTTTCCTTCTGGCATGGAAACTCTATGGCGAGAACCAAAATAACTTAAAGGATTCCCAATTTATCATAAAATGAAACAAATAAGAAAAATCAATGGGGGCAACCATTCTTTTCTGAACTACATTTACTAGAACCTGCAACCCACAGATGCCAAAGAAATCCACAAGATTGGGGGCAAAAAGGCCATGGGAGCTGGAATTGGGGGAAAGGGGACTTCCACGGAGAGAAAGGTGGAAACTACTCTTCTGATGCCAAGGGCTGATCCATAAGTGGTCCGCACATGGACGCCCCGTGAGTATGTTAGATGTGCAGGGGTAGCTTTAGAGATAGACAGACAGGAGCCTCAATGCTAAGTTGGCCACTTATTAGCTCAGAGATCCTGGGCAAGTTATTTAACCTCTCCAGTCTGCTGTTTTCTAATATGTGCCATGGAGACAAGAGCAACGATTTCACAGGGTGGTTACGAGGCTCAAATGCAAGCATACATCTAAGCAAGCAGATCAGTGCCTGGCACACGATGGTAGCCACTATTACTATTATTACATGAGCTGCTGGTATTTTTATTTGATCTCAGATAATACTTAATAATCAAAGTTAATCTCCATCTGCTTTTCTGAACCAGGAATTACTGCTTTATCCTGGGATTATTATAAGATCAAGGTAGCAAGTGGGCTTCAGCTCATTTTCCAAGTCAGATGGGTTTCTAATGGATGCTCAGGATACTGGTTGAGACGCACTGTGCTGCAACTGATTGTGACGTCTGCCAAGGGTATGGGGCCAGGCTCGCTGGTTCCAATATTAGTATTGGTAAGCCTCTTCTAGGGTCGCAGAGACTAACAGCTATGTTAATATTATGTAACAAAGCACAAAGAAATGGAAAGAATGGGCTAAGAGTTAAGTGGTATGGGTTCTAATTCTAGCTCTGGAGCTAACTGGCTAAATGATTTGATTCAGTCATTTGTCCATGAAGTTACTTCCTATTCAAACCCTGTGATTTGCCAATATCGATTTTGAAAATGTCAGATATATATATGGCAGGGTCCGGCCTACAGGAAGTCCTTAATGGTTATTTAAGATCATTTGAAAGAAAAGTAAAAGTCCAAGACTATCATACAGAAGTGTAACAGTTAAATATTTCCTGTCCTCATTCAAAAGTTTGACTCTTCCTACCAATGAAGAATATTTTTGAAAGAAGAAAAAAAAAAGATTCCAATATTTTTGGCACTACAAAATAATCAGCTAATGCTGAGGGATGCTCCAAGAAAGACAAGGCTGTTGAGAACATGGCAGCCCTTTAATAACCAAGGCACCATTTAAAAATAGCTGGAATTAATTACAGAGCTAATGACCCATTGAAAGGCTTAAATACCAAAGCCAGCACTGAACAATCATGGAAAATATGGCTTAAAAGGGTTTTAGAGAGCAGAAACCAGGAACAGCAGTTGAAACAAAAACCACATTATCCTAGAACACTAGCTACTTTGGTGAGAAACATTCAGGATGTGAAAATCTCAGGGGAGTTCTCGTACTGGGTAAGAGAAGCCACTAGGATCAACAGAAAGACAAGAAGATGACACATACGCTCACAGTCACCTGCTTGGAAAAGAAGGGCCTCTATTCAGCATTCACCCGAGAGGAGAGTCCTTCACAAACAGCTCCCCCCCACCACCCAGGCTTCCTTTCCCCCCTCCCACCCCGTTTTTCTGACATACCTACCCATTTGTAATGGGCCATAGGCTAAAATGAGAATTTCCACAGACAGGAAAATATGTGTTTTAATAAGTCTCTGTGGCTATTTTCGAGCGGCATTATCTCCATGAGCTTCCTGTGTCCTGGTCCTCTGTGCCTCACAGCCACACCGTCATAAGCCAAAGAGGAGATGATAACCTGCTTCAGACTGCCCTACTTGCCAGGCAAAAGTGATACCACTGCAGTTCTTAGCTTCTCTCTGTACCAAAACGGCCTTTCTGTACATCAGTATCCTGGGAGTACACCGGGTGTCCGGAGCTGGAACCGTTTCATTACTTCATTCATGCCCATTTATTAAACGCATTACTCTTACCCTTATTTGCTCTGCAGCCCAGACGGGCCTTGTAGTTGCCTTGCGAAGTTAAAAATGTAATGGAATCAAAAGGTTCCAAAGCCTTTGAGCTTTCAACGTGGGGGTGTGGGGGTGGAAGTGAGGCACTCTTGACGTATATTGGTTTCAAGGAGCAAATATAAATTTGAGTATAAATTGCTGCTCACAATAATGCGTTTAAACCAGCAATTATTTATACTGTACTACTCGAGATACCCTATAATTATTCTGAAAGCGCTTGCCAATGTCTACCCTGTTTCATAATTGCCAACACAGCCTTGTTCAAAAGAATTAGTGGCTATGTTAAAATTCTGTTTGGTGTTATGTTACTGTTTGAAACGAGAAGTGATTGCACCATGTTGTGATAGTCAAGCCGAAAGAGGCCAATAAAGGAAAAAAAAAAATTGTCCTGTACTCACAGGTGGGAAGGAACGGGAGGTGGTGGTTGGGAGGACGCTCAAACTGCTGGAGTTTTTTTTCTACTTCTTTTCTAAGAAATACTGTCATCTTTTGAGCACACTAACTTTCAGGAAACTTTTAACAAATGTTTCAAGTGGTAGTTGTTTGAAAGAAGATAACCCACTTCTCCCTCTTCCCCACTCCCACCTGCCCAGAAAATATCGTTCCCTTCTGGCCTTGACTCCTGATATTCGTGAGTCTGTGGTGGTGGAGCCACAGCTTACGCATCTCGAAACATCCATCTGTGGAGGTCACTTGACTTTGTTGACCTATTTTTTGGCCACTTCTTCCTGTTACCCAAATCTTCCCCTCTTGAAACTATGGTCCTACTTTCTAATGAAGAACAAACAGCAGAGGGAGTTCTCGTTATCTATAATGAAAGCTTTTGGAGTCTCTGGCATTCACTTCCAGTGCGTGGTTAGGAAAAAATGGGATGCATCCTGGGTGTCTCTCCCATATTGATTTCAAGCTCTGTTTCCTCATTGACCCACTCAATTGTGGATGAGGGGCTCTGCATTCCTAGCCATTTCCAAATGAGATCTACTCTCAACATTGGAGGTGCTGCGGATAGTTTCATAAATAGAAACAGGGAGGAGGAAAGTCTGGCCTAAGCAACAATGACTGAATTTAAATCATATATTGCCACCCATGACCCCTCTCTTTTATGAATACATCAAGAAAAAGTAGAGAAGTAAGGCAGTTGTCTGAGAATAAGTTTTGTATTACTTATCTAAATATTTTAGGGAGATCTTTTTCCTACTCTGAGTGTCCAGGCTATCTTCTCAGTCCTGTTGGCTTGGCAGGTGAAGATCTCACCACTGACCGCTCCCCACACTTCTCAGGTGGGTCATAAGCCAAAGTCAGGATGCCATGAATCCACTGGCCACAAATGAGGTCCTCTAAGCCTGGAAGTTCACAACTCCCCCTTTCTCTTTCTGACTTCAGGGTCCACTAGAGACCTCAGCTTTGAGTCAAACATCACTTCCTCCTCTAAGTCTTCTAAAATGAAGAAACCTTGCAAATTACAATAGATGTTTCCCTTCACCATTCATGTATCCGGTTTGAACTTCCTTATCTTCCTTTGGTGAATATGTTGCCTTGCCCTTTTTCCCCTTCAGGAACATTTTTGTGTCCACCCCAATTCAATGACACATGACAAGGAACAGATTTATCGCAGCATACATTTCTGCATCCCCCCCAAGTGCCTGAACCTCCCCAAACGATTGAACAGCAATATGCGCCCAATAAATATTCTTTAAATAGCTATCCCTTACTCCCTGATTTAATCCCACTGTCACTGGATATGTGTTATTCTCCTTTTGTTCTAGAGAAATTTCTCCTCCTCCTACTTGCTGGCAGAAAGAATTTTCTGCTACCTGTATTTTTTTCCCGCTTAGTACTCCCTCCGATTCTGTGAAGGCTGAACTTGAAGTTGCCATGGAAGAATCTGCATTATCCCTCCACAGCCATACCTAAAATGAACCCATTTTCTTCAGTAAGATAAAAAACATACTCAACTGTTGTAGTTACCTGGGAACTAGCAAGTGGGAGCTTTTTGGCCCTAGAAGAGGACGTGTGAGATGACATGTGGTTTGGCTTTCATTTGGAAGGAGCAGAAATCACAGAGCTCGTGGTTACGTGACAGGAAAGGCCAGGGCAGCGAACGCGGTGTTATGGCTAAGTTACTCCGTACTCTTATGTAATGAGACGTAAGCTCAGCCTTGCTTGAGTTTAAATCACCAGAGTCCACTGTTACAGACTCTGGGGTGGGAGGATAAACACCGGAAATTCTGTCCTCCCCCTCAAGTCTGTGAAGCCCAGGGTTCATCAGAAGCACATTCCCTTCAGCTCCATGAGAAACATCTTGTAAATTGGAAACAGACAGGAGTTATTTTCTAGATAGTTTTCTCAAAGAATTCGACGAGGTAAATTCTCCTAACTTCAGAAACCTCTGTGAACATTATCTTTTAGAGCATCGCCAGAGCAAAGAACATGAATCTCAGCTAAGTAGAGTCCTAGTAAGTAATTTGGGCTAGCTAAATTTTCAAATAGCTGAAGTTTCATCCAAGCAAGCACATCGAAGCAAAGGAAGTAGTTATCGTAAATATTTTTTTATGGAATATTTCTAAAATCATGACATTTATTTTTCCTCCGAGAGCATAATTTACTCTTTCCTGATAATGCAGTCTTATTATAAAATAGTTTAAAACTTATCATATACTTACCCCCAAAACAACATAATTAATATATACGCTGCAATGCTCTGAAGGCCTACTAAGAATTATATGACATTTTGCCTCCAAACTACATGCCCCAGTATGTTGATTTTTTAAGAGTTTTCCCCTTTTTTATTAGTTCCATCTGGAGCCACATACTCCATCTAATGAGGCCATCCCATTTATAACTAATATTTCATCGTAGGGTTAGCCATGTGCTTGGAACCTGACCAGAGAACCAACCTTGTCAGGGGACCTGTGCAAAACCATTATAAATAGGATGTATTAGGTCTACAGGGATTTCCTCTGAGTCAAGGACATGAGCTGTAGTGCTTGAACTTTGGGACTCTGTTTTGGCAGCCCAAAGAACTATCTGCTTACTTCCTACGTTCTCAGATGGTTCCTGATAGAAGAGGTTGCAAAAGGACAGGGTCATCATAGGTAAAGTATTGCTGGATTAGGAAGGCAAAGATGGCATCTGAAAGACCATGTTCTTCAAATTACCCAGAGACAGTGTGGCGCAGAGAGCAGATCATTATCTGCACGACAGTCTTCGGTAATTATTAAAAGCTCATTTGCTTTGAGAAAGTTTCCCAATCTATTCCCAATGTCATCACACACAAAGGTTTTAAAGAATGGCAAACTGATTTAATATGACTTAAGACAAATTTTATGCCCCCCCACCAAAAAAAAAATGTTCCAAGCCAAATATGTATACATTATAAATTCTGGCTACTGTTTTTTTGTCTTTATTACAGGTAATCAAAAATGACTATAGTTGCTTTTTCTTAAAGAAGCAACTCGAGTTATAATAAGCAGTCTATGAATAATTTGAATTTGAGGTTTTAGTTCATTTTTAGACCATGTCAACCAATAATAGGTAGTCCATATTGGGTAAAACAAAAAGTTTATTAGAGCAAATCTTTATTCTGTTCCCTATAAGATCGCATTCAATTTCAATCTCTCCAGAGAATTTGACTGACCTCTTAAGGCGGTTTAAGTTGATTATACAGCCACAGATTGCAGTCTGGCTGTATGTTGAAATGCATGCCACTTTAAAAAAACAATGAGGACATCAAAATTATAACTAGACTACAGAACAACCATCATTCAGAAGCACCTGAAATCTAGCTGAGTGGAAGTCCTACAACTAAGAATATAAAGAAGAAGCCACATCGAGAGTGGTAGGAGGGGTGGAGATGTGGAATAAATAGGCTGTTCCTGCACCCATATGTGGTAGACAAAAGTCAGGAGGGATATCTAGGCTGCAGAGGTCCCCAATAAGGAACATAGTTACATGACAGGCCCTCCAGCCCAGGGTTCCAGTGCCAGGAAGAGGAGTCTCCATAAACTCTGGCTGTAAAAACCAACAGGGATTGTAGCTGAGTGAGATGGAGAGCTACTGGAGTGCCAGGCAATTCCTCTATAGGGCCCACCCATGGACTTACACTCCGTCTGAGCTCCAGTGCTGGGGCAGCAACTCAAAAGGGACATACGAGAAAGAACTGAATTGTCTGGCATCTGGGTGAGAGCTGGAGGGGCAGCTTTCTCCCAGAAAGAAGTGCTGACAGAGGCCCTTGTTCCTTTTCCTGAGCCCTCTCCCTATAGAACTGGCAGGCAGGTGCCACATCTGAGTCTCCATCACCTGAGTAAGTCTGTTAGCCCTGCCCCGGATGTTCCCTGAGACCCTGTCTCACCCAACTTGTAGGCCCACCCAAGCTGTCTTGGCTCATGCTTCAGACTTTCCCAAAATCTCTCAAACAAGCAGCACCTGGCCTTCGTGTGCCTGTACCTCTTGCTAAGTGCCCCCAGGCCAGGCTCTACCAGCATTTGGACTTGGTTAGCAGCTTGGCCTCTCTCGGCACCTCTCAGCCCAGCACAAATAGCAGCCATCTGCAGACCACTTTGTGGCTCATGCTGGGAGGCCCAGGGCAAAACACAGGATCAGGTGACATTGGCCTGAAACTTGCAGGAGGCCCCAGAGCCAGCATACCCAGTGGACAGTTTCAGACCACATAGCAGCACCACTTAACCATCTCCACAAGAGACACACTCAAGGGGTGAACTCAGCAGGAATGAGAAGTCCTCTGAAGTAAGTCCTGCTCCATAGGGTGGGCTCCTACTCAGTTAATCCTCCACAGTGATCCCAGCCAGTCCTTGAAACCAATCAGCCTGAGGGTAAGTCCCTCCCATTACCAGGCCAATAGCCATCAAGGCTCAACTACTACAGGAGGGTGTCCACAGCCCACAATGGGTGTGAGCACCTGAGTTCCTAGCTTGGTGAATGGGGAGACTGTGCTACAGGTCCCTATAAGATATCTCCTACATTGGGCCACTTCACCAAACCCAGAAAACAGCAGCTCTACTTAATATATAGAAACAAACACAAGGAAGCAGCCAATATGAGGAGACAGAAACAGGTTCAAAGTGAAAGAACAAGAAAAAGAACTAGATGAAATGGAGGCAAGCAAACAGATACAGAGTTCAAAACAGTGGTTTCAAGGATGCTCAAGGAACTTAGTGAGAACTTCAACAGCATAAAAAAGAACCAGTCAGAAATGAAGGATGCACTAATTGAAATGAAGAATAATTTACAGGGAATCAACACTAGAGAAGATGACGTGGAGAACCAAATCAGTGACTTATAATATGAGGAAGCAAAAAACACCCAATCATAACAGCAAAAAGAAAAAAGAATTTAAAAAAAAAAAAGGATAGTGCAAGGAGCCTCCGAGACAACTTCAAGTGTACCAACATTCATATCATGGGGGTGCTGGCAGGAGAAGATAGCAAGGAACTGAAAATCTGTTTGAAAAAATAACAACACAAAACTTCCCTAACCTGGTAAAGGATGTAGCCATACACATCTAGGAAGTGCAGAGAGTCCCAAACATGATGACCCCAAAGAGGCCCAAACCAAGACACATCATAATTAAAATGCAAAAGGTTAAAGACAAAGAGAATTATAAAAGCAGCAATGGAAAAGCAGTTAGTCACCTACAAAGGAGCTCTTATAAAACTATCAGCTTATTTCTCAACAGAAACTTTGCAGGCCAGAAAGGATTGGCGAAAAAAATATTCAAAGTAATGGAAAGTAAGGTCCTATACCCAAGATTACTCTGCCCAGCAAAGATTTTGGATCATTTAGAATCAAAGGACATGAAAAAGCTATAGGAGTTCATCACCACCAAACTAGTATTACATGAAATATTAAATGATCCTCTTTGAGAAAAAGGAGGGAAAAAAGATAAAAAATATGAACAATACAATGGCAATAAATACATACATACCTATCAACAATTGACTAAAAACCAAAATAAATGAACACACAGAACAGAAACAGACTCACAGATACAGAGAACATTTCAATGGTTGCCACATGGCTAGGGGGTTGGGTGAAAAAGGTGAAGGGATTAAAAAGTACAAATTGGTAGTAGCAGAATAGTTATGGGGATGTAAAGTACAGCATAGGGAATAGAGTCAATGATATTCTAATAACTATGTATGGTGTCAGATGGGCGAGAGATTTATCGGGATAATCACTCTGTAACTTATACAATGTCTAATCATCAGGGTGTATACCTGAAACTAATATAATATTGCATGCCACCTGTAGGTGAAAAATAAAAAATGATTTTAAAAAACACTGAGTAACAAGGGTGCTCTTCTAACATTTTTTTCTTTTATTTACTTTTTCTTTTCGAGAGTGCTTTCTGAAACAGTCAAATTCATGTGACATAACCAGGGTCAGCTTGCCCCCACCACACCATTGATGTCTGATTAACACAGGAACCGAGCTGCCATTCCACTTTTCTTATGTTTACGCTCGCTTAATAACCACATTCAAGTGGTTATCCATCCTCTAAGGCGGCTGCTTAGGCACTCTGTCATTCTGCTCTTAGCAGCAGCTGCTAATATTTAGCTGTAATTTTAGGCTGAAAATTGTTTCCTTTTTAAAAGTTACACAGGCTTACTAAACAAAATTCAGAAAATATAGAAAAGTATAAAGGAAAAAATGTATTCATAGTCTCTGCTCCAAGAGTTACTCAATGAAGGCGTTAATAACGTACACGACTGTATACACACTCATCTTCACATGCACACACCAACACACACATGTTGGCGATGATGTTTTAAACTGTTTCTGTACGTGGGGAGTTTTACTTTGTATTTTTTTAAATATTGGAAATGCTAGAAAATTATAAACAATTGAGACATAATGGTAATTGTTATAAGAAAACGTTAAACTCTGAACTTTGAAATGAATGCAAGAATTTCACCCAGTGTTACAGATCCGGGAAAGCTGGAGGAAGATGCTTTAACCATGAGATGGCTCCCAAGGTTTTGGGCCCCTTTCTGTAATATGATAGATTCCAAATTGTAAAATACCCATTCGTTTTAAAAAAGGGTCAGACAAAATAGAAAGAAAGCAAATGTCAACCCAAAACTGTATCAGTAGGAGTTGAAATTCTCCCAAAGCGAGCAGAGTCAGCCTACCACAGCAAAACCACAATGGGGTGAATACTGAAGTATTCAGACAAAAACCCCTGTTACTGAAGCAAACCGCAAGTATTTGCTTAGCACCTACTATGTCCAAGATTCTGACTATGCACACACGAGGAGTGTCAGACAACTGCCCAGTTTTCCATGCTTCTTTGTCTAACTAGGTATACCGGAAGTTCTCCCCATGGGATTCCACTTTTTGTATTTTGGCTGAAGTATCCATTTATATTGATGGATAGAGGATATTAAACAGGCTTTTGAACTAGATGGTATCTCCACTTCAAAATGAAGTCTACCTTGTGCGTTTGATTAGGGAAACTTCAGGAGATTTTAGCCCGTATGTACATATTTTCAAGTACTGCAGTGGTCAAGAACACTTAGGGTTTCTGTCTGCCACTTGGATACATCTAAGAAAATTTTCCTTGAACCTCAGTTTCTTCATGTGTAGCATGGAGATCTTACACCTCACCTCACCTCACCTCACCTCACCTCACCTCACAGTGCTCTAAAAACAAAGAGATTGCGCAATACTCGGGCAATTGGGGACTCTCAGTAAACGGCAGTTCTTATTGTACACCCCAAAGAGTCTACTAGGAAACTGACTCCCCAGAGGTTCACCATGGCGTTTCCTGTGTGGTTACACGACAGACCTTGTTTATCAGAGGACACAGACCCCAGTTCACTGCGGTTCATTCTTGGTGGTCACTGGAATATTCGTTCCCATACAAGTACACGGACAGGTGACAGTGGCCTACATATGAACAGAACAGCAAACATGGCACTCAGTATTGGATGAAACATCCTCAGAGTGTGCCTTGGGCCTGGGCCCAGCTTTTACTTTGTCCTCTCAGGTGTGGGCCTCCCAACGTGAGCATGCTCGTCACCACACACTCTCCTTTAGCCTGTGAATTCATGTCCAAATAATGAATCCAACATCTGAGAAATCCATAGGCTTACAATCTGTATATGGCACAGCTGTGGAGACATGGTTGAGAGGCTCTGGGCTTAGACACCTAAATTCAAATCTCAGTTCCCACTGCTCTGTGATCCTGAAGTCAGTTTAACCTCTCTGATTCTCAGTTCCCCTCTCCTGTAAAAAGGAGATCACTCCTACATACAGAGTCGCTGGAAGGTAAATGTGACCGTGCATGCCGACTGCTGAGCCCAGTCCAGTGCCTGGCATATAGAAAAGATTCGACCATCATCAGCTTGTGTTGGTAATGTTTCTGACTTCATCCTAATAAGGTGCTGTTCACATTTGTTCACCAAATCAGATCTTGTTTTGGAAGTTTTCAAAATTTTGAAAAAAATTTTGTTGTTCTCAGTGATGACAATTTGGATCGCCCACATTTTCTCATCTAGTTACTTTTGCCTGCACTTGTGAGAGAGCTGACTAGGGTGAGGGGTACAATTGTGGGCTGCAAAGTACTGTTCTCCTGGATTCAACGCCTCCTGAGTCCTAACAAATATGATCTTTTGGTCTCATTAGGACAATCATCTAACCAGGAAAGACAGGGGCCCACAAGAGCCAGTCATCTTCGACTTGCTGAACTTTCAATGAGTGTATTTTTCAAATACACTTCAAGGACGAAGAATCAGAGAGAACCCTCAATTAAAACTACTTTCTCCATGTAAAATTATAATTATTCTAGGAAAATTATGGGAGAGCATAAAAGTACTGATAGTTAAGTAACTCAATACCCTGACGGTGCCTGAGGTAAAACTCTGTAACCAGTGCAATGAGAGCATCATTACACTTCTTTGCTTCACTCTTTGGGGCTTTCACTTCAATGCCACAACCACCTGCTTACAAAGTGCTCTGGGTGAGCAGTGACCACGCTGTGAGCTCACTGAGTGTTATCTACTGCGTTCTACCAATTCCTCCGTGAAAAGACAGGGTGTTCCTGAGACCTCAGTCTCTGCCTTTCGTCCATCAGTGCTTTCAAGAACATTGTCTTCTTTTGATGTGGGCTGATTTTAAGGGACAACAGAGGTTTAACAGAAAACAAAATTGTATTTAGATAAAATTGGTGTATTCCCAAGAATTCTTCCCTGAAGGTAAATTCCACAGATAAAACACTGACTTTTCTGCATTTTAAATGTAATTTAATATATATATTTTTTGTTTTAAAAGAGTTGTTTTTTGTAACCAGGAGCTCAAGTACTGTTGCCGTTCAAACTGGATTGGTTTCGGACGGTGGGAAAGGTGGGAAAATAATTCTGCAAACGCCACTGACAGTGCACATTATACGTGATCTATATGTATGTATTTGTGAGCTGAGGCATTTGGAATACATGGCTGCTTAAATAATGAGATAAACTGCATTTGTCCAATGTCTTCCCATTTATATCACATAAACTTGCGTTATTCAACAACCCAAACTTATGTTATTCAACAATTAATTCTGCCATTCACAATGGGCTTTTTCCAAATTGATCTGTTTCATGTTAAAATTGGTGATAAAGGCGTTTTTTTTTTTTAATGGGCTAGGTAGCAAGCAATATCAACTTCCGAAAGCATAACCCAATACAGATAACTTAATTATTAGCCATACCATCTACACAGAACCAGTATCATAAGACACTCAGTTTGGTTCAAAGATATATTTCCACTACTCCTTAAAAAAAATTGAGCTAATTATGATGTGACCTGAATTGAGAAAGTCAACACATCCACTTGAACAACCACTCACACACCTGAGCAAAGTGAATTGTCCTTGGACTGAGGCCAGGTATTTGAAAGGGTTTATAAACGTCACTCATCTCCTGGCTTGAAAACAGAAGTTAATTCTAATACAAGTATCTTGCCCACCTACCCCCTTGATGCTGGTAAGTTGTTCAGGGAGCATTTGGGGAACATGATGCAGAATTAAGAGCAGAGGTCTGTAATTAACATACACTCATATGGACACTCTAAAAATAGGTTACCAAGGAAAGTCTTCTTATTAGGCAATGTCACCAAGAATTAATTGGTTAATGTCTACATAGCCCAACTATATATAAATAATGTATGATTATTATAATTATGGAGAGCACAGTTCAAATTCCACTTCTAGTTCAAAGAGTAGTAATTTATACATCTAAGTATAGATGCAAATATTTAACTGTGTAAAAATACTTATTTTAATGCTATTTCAAAAGTTTAATAAGTATTACTCATCTCTCAAGTTTTACTTTTCCTCTTAATAAAAGGCCTTAAATGATGCAAAAAATCAAAATTCCATTTCTTTAATGTTATTATTTTTTCAGGAAATTTGGTTATTACATGCAAAAACTGCCACATTAACCAGAGTGCATCCTGGTGGGTGGTTAAGGAGCAGGTGATTTAACTTTGCTGAAAGCTAAGTTTACATGGAGGAGAGAACAATAAATAAGGTTGGGTTCCTCGCCCTCAGTCGCCTATGTCACTTGAGGTAAAAGAAGTGGGTGACTGAACGAGTGCATGGTAAGTTGTAAAGATCATAACGACATAATATAACAATCCAGATTTTTTGAGAGATGATATAGGAAGATCATTTGTCATTTGATTGGGCCATGGAGAATAAATACCTCAGTTCAATAGAAAGCGGAAGCTGAGACGGGATGGCAAGTGCGGCAGACATTCTGGCATGAGCACGCATGGTGTGTTAAAAGAGAGGCTTTGCTGGAAAATTACCTCTGGGTAGGAGGGTGGTGCTCTGCTGGAAAATGCACAGGAAGATGCCTCATACCTCCCGCCGTTACTTCTGCCGGGAGCACCTCTCCATGGTGCCAGAGACAAAAGCTGCCCCAACCTTGGGGAGGTGGAACCAGAAGGCAGCCTCTGTGTGATGCCAAAATAGATCCCAAAGGCCTCTCCTGCCTGTGAGAACCTTCAAACACCTCCACGGATGGTATAGGAGTGAAGGCTCCTCTTTCTGTGCTCTCTGTTACTGATGTAGTTGGGGGAAAGAGGACATGAACTTGCATGATCTCCTCTCAAGACCCAAACCTCCCCATTCCCATACCCTGGCCAAGTACAGTGTCAGGAAGCCTCTGAGGACAGAAGAAGCCACTTCTCCACAATAAGGCAGGGGAGAAGTCCAGTCTCCATGGTCCATGATGTCATGGGGAGAGCAGAGCTTGCTGCCGCTAACACCTGGGAGGTTGGAAGCAGGCCGACCAAGATCTCAGAATACATCAGACCACCTTCCAGTACCTCCCTGTCCTCCAACCCAAAGGCCTCTGACATCTAAGTTTAGCGTCTGAGAGCTTCTTTCATGTCTCCTCTAACACAAGTTTACCTGGAATCTAGGCATGGTTATTCTATTCGCAACCCATCAGTAAGAGATTTTGTGTGTCTTCCTGGTATAAGTAAAAGTGACAAGTTTCTTTTTGTGGGGGAGGAGTGGGCAGTTGTTGAATGACAAAGCCAAGAAGTAGGTAAAAGTTGACTAAAGAGTTTTGATATTTTTTTTTCAGATGGAGTTCGGGTTGGATTGGTTTTCAGCTAAGAAAAAACTATCAAGATTATGGCATTTCCTGGAGTGTAACAAAGATAGGCTGATAATACGACTGACAAAATCATATTTTTGTGGTTAGTGTCTTTTCACACTTTTTTCTTCCAGCATATAGAATCTAATCATTTCTCTGTGGCTGAATTAAATTAATCAACGAAAGTGGCTCTTTTGCACCCCTTCTCAAGAGAAAACAAAGGCTTCATTAAAAAAAAAACCCCAAAATCCAAGTCTTCTGAACGATGCTTAGCAAATACATAGTAGACGCTCGATATGATTTAGCTAATAACAACAGACCTTCTAGTCCTCATGATACTTTGGGGGGTGTTTAAAAGTGAAAACAGGACAACAGCAAAGAGACATGACAATTGGTCTCCTCATTCACTAAATAATGAGTAAATGAAATAGCAGTCACCCACCAAAACAGAGATCGTGTTCACAGTAGGGACAGCTCAAAAGGATGAGCCGGCTTGAACAGGGGGAGGGTGAACAATACAGGGGTAAAAGAGGGACAAGGATAAGGAGGGTTCTGAGTAAGCAAAACCTACTGGTGACAAAGAACGGACAGAGAGCAGGGCTGGGCAGCTGAAGCATCCTTTTATTCGCCAATCAATGGAAGCTATTCAGGCCAATATGGTTTGATTTAGCAGATACTAACTGCAGCTAAAGTGATGCAAATACGTCAGCAAAAGGAGAGGAAGATAAACAGGAGAAACCCACACTGGCTAACAAAACAGAGAAGAGAACAGAGACTGACATTTAAAGACCAGATTAAAAGGATAGGAAAGACGAGAGAAAAGTAAGCCGATGTGAGCATGACATCCTCAGACAGAGGGGAGGTGAAAGGGACAGATCCCATGATCCCCTGCTTATGAGACTCAGAGGACAGAGAGAGCATAACTGATCATGGATCACAGGTCACTCAAATACAGCACAGGCACTTAGCGCATATTTGTTGAATAACTAAACATACATGAAAAGTTCTGTCCTTTCTGGATATGAGGATAACTTAAGATTTTTCTACGATGCCGTATCAACCAGTTTTTTGCCTTTTGGAGATGTTAAAAGGTACAGACAGCTTTAATGATGACATTTCAACGACTGTTTACAGAAATTCTTGTGAGCCTCATCATGTACCCCTGACGCTGGTCCCGTCCTAGATTCAATTGGGGGGAGGGGGGTCAGGCTACAGTAGCTGGAGCACTGCACTGAGAGTCCAGAGACCAGGGTTCCAAAATCGGCTCTGCAGTGAAGTGTGACACAGGGCCAGCCACTTAACCTTTCTGAGTGTTCCTTTCCTCTGGAGTAACAGGAGTGGCCTGGACTAGATAACTCTCTGGACCCTCTAAGGACCCTCTGCACACAACGAAGTACATTACCACACTATTCCGCATTTCTCTTGCTCTGTCTCCATCCTGCCTTGTGTGCCCCAAGTTGAATGGCAGATAAAAGTCCCCCCATCCTCCTCATTGTGCCTGACAGTGCCTTGTCAACAGTACTTTATATAATTAATTCTGGAAGTGTTTACCTATCTGTATTGCCTCAGGGTTGTTATTTACTGTTCCTGTGATTTTTTTCTTAAGGAGGGAGGGGAGAAGACAGGGAGGAACTTCCACGTGCTTCTCTTGGGGAGACCACAGCAAACAACAGGAATAGATTTTCCCAATACTCAGCAGGAAGGGACCCTGATCTGTTGGCCTCTCGGTCAAAGTTTGAACTGAATTCATCGTGATGGCACATTTGAAGGGGTTTCCTGTGTTTTACTGGGCTTTTAAAGACTTAATTAAAGGTAGGTACATATGGTCTTTGTGCTGCTCCTCTTAGCTGGAATTTTTTCCCTTTTCTATGAGAATACAAATAATTATGCAATTGGATATTTGATAAAAATGTCTGGCCTAGTTACTAAAGAGTAAAGGAGGCCTACCACATCGCTGACAGCACTTTTAATCTGATGATATCACATGGAAACTCTTCGCTGCACTCTTAGATAAAGCAAGAGCAGAGAAAAGACCGAGGCAGGGGAGCAGGGAGGCTGGTTCTAGTCCTTAACCAGCCATAAATTATCCTGGTCCTGGGATTTAATCTCCTAACCACCAGATTTGTGAAGTAAACAGACTGGACTCGATCACTTCTCAGGTTGCATATAGGTCTAATATTCTATAAGCTGCCTGACTAGCTAAGGGACTTCATTTTAGCTACGTCGCCTTGCATGATCAAAACTTTGCTCCCAACTAGGGAGCTATCAAAACTCACTCATTAGAACACTGTGCCGAACACATAAATCGACCTTACGGCTTTTGTGTTACCTTGTTGAAAAGTAATAATCCATGCAAAAATGTGGGGTGTGAGGCTAATTGAGATCAAGAGAACAATATTCCAACTTAAACATATCAGAGCATTCTTGAGTGGTCAGAAATCCTAGGTCTCTGAGATGGAAAGAGGGAGGTCTGACCTCTATGTGCCATCCTTGAGCTTCCACAGGTCTGCAAAAAAGGTACTAGGTATATCCTCCCCCGTTCCTCAATACCCGTGATTTGAATTTTAGGACCCGAAGGTTAAGGAGCCAAGTGGAGTACCCTTAAATGCAGAAAGAATCTTGGTGAATAGATATAAAGTGGATTCATGTGCTAGAAAGGTGCTATACCCAATGGAATTCTACGCAGCAGAGAGAAAGAAGGAGCTTATACCCTTTGCAACAGCATGGATGGAACTGGAGAGCATTATGCTAAGTGAAATAAGCCAGGCGGTGAGGGACAAATACCATATGATCTCACCTTTAACTGGAACATAAGCAATAGAAGAAAAAAGCAAACAAAATATAACCAGAGACATTGAAGTTAAGAACAATCTAACAATAGCCAGCAGGGTGGGGACAGTGGGAAGAGGGGATTACAGGAACTACTATAAAGCACACATGGACAAAATCAAGGGGGAGGGTGGAGGTGGGGGAGGGAGGTGGGTTCAGCTGGGGTGGGGTGGAGGGATGGGGAGAAAAGGCACACAACTGTAATTGAATAACAATAAAAATTAAAAAAAAAAAAAGAAAAGAAAGGTGCTGTACCGCTTTTCACATGGCCAGTATAAGGCAAGGAGGGGAGAATGACTTAGAAATTTCTATGTCAAGGGGAAGGAAGAATCCCATAAGAAACAAATCATAAAAGGAGCGCAATATCTCATATTTGCATGATCTTTCCCCAAAACTTGAATAATTTGGGCATATTCAACCACAAGATGTACAGAAAGTATAACCCTAAAGGTTTAATAAGCTCAAAGCTATTACAGATAGTTGGGTTGTCTTGCCTTTATCATTGGTATCCAGACAAAAAGAGTGGCATTTAAGTCATACTCCTTTCCACCATTTTAAAAATATCTGGAAATATCAATAATCAATCTACATTATGAAGCACTTACTGATGGGCCAGGCACCTTAAATATATAATCTCACTGACCTCTGAACAATCCACTGAGTAAACGGCGGCAGAAAGAGACTTGCCTTTGGGTGGTGGGAGCATGATTCGGTGTGCGACGATGAGCTATAGCAGTGATTTTCAACTAATGTGCTGCAAGAATTTTTAAAACATGCTGATACTTGATTATTTAGGCAGGGACACTGACCTCTTTTCCTTTAGATTGTCAGATAAAAAAATGACAACACCCAACACAACAATAGCCATCTGGCATGAATGCCCAGTCTTGAATCATAAATATACAGGTGATACAATCCAGTTACATCTTATTGGTCACACTGCATAATAAGGTTGCAACTGATTGGTTCATTCTTAGTACCAGAAATCCTTACATACAAGTAAAGGCACCTGATTTTTTCGATTCCCAGGCAGGGCACATGCCTGGGTTGCAGGCCAGGTCTCCAACTGGGGGTGTGTGAGAGGCAACCAATCGATGTATCTCTCAACACACTGGTGTTTCTCTCCCTCTCTCCCTCTTTTCCTTTCTCTCTAAAAGTAAATAAATAAAATCTTTTAAAAAATATTACAAACACTTTTTAAAAAAGTCACTTTGGAGCAAAAAGGGTAGGTAATTACTTTTTTGTAAATCAATAAAAAATTATACCTTTTTTTGTTGGGATTGGCAAAAAATGCATATTTTTTTGGTGTGCTGCAGAATTTTAATAATTAGCTTATGTGTGCCATGAGATGAAAAAGGTTGAAAATTGCTGTGTTTTAGAGTTCTATACTCGAAACCTGTATGGTTTTATTAACCAACGTCACCTCAATAAATTCAATTAAAAAAAACCAACACCCAGTGAGGGCACTGGCATGGTCATCCTCGCTAGCAGAGGGGAGCTCGGGGCGTCAAGCAACTGGCCTTCTGGTGAGGAAATCAGATCACCTCTATTCTGGATAAACCTGCCCAGTGCCAAGGGTCTGTCGTGAACGCATGAAGACGCAACAACCTGAGAGGCAGCTGGCAGTGACACTTACTCCTTCAGGGTTTGGGCATGCGTCCTGACTAACGTATATTAAATTACCAAGCATATCTTTAAATAAACGTGTGCTACAGCAACTCCAATTCAAACAATCGTCGTCAATGTGATAATTACACTGGCTGTGACATGAGCTTAGCCGAGAGTGTATTTTTATTTTAACAAGCTTGAGTAAGTGCACGAGTGTGGGCTGAGCTTTTTGCTCGATAGTCAATACTTGAAAGCTGGTTCCAACCTTTAATTTAAGCATTCGCTTGTAGCACCAACAGGGCTACAGGGTTTCTAGTATCAAAGACACACTCCTCCGTCCTTTCATGGCCTCACTTCTGTAAGCAGCGTGATTGAACTGCAGCACCACAGAAACTTGTTTTCCCTCCTCCTGGCAGCGCAAGCCACAACACTACTGCCCCCTTCATCTTAGTGACACCATAATGAAGTCCCTGAATCAGTTTATAACAGGCAAAGTACAAAAATCCATTGAAGGAGTCTCGTGGTGGATGCCTTTCATACCTGCCTCAACGGCAAATGAACGGCAAACTGTCTGCACAGAAACCCAAATCATACCAGAGAAGGGTCTTTTGCTACATCCCAAAAGTTTTCTTTTCCCCTGGAAATAACTAAGGGAAAGGAAGATATGGAGAACACCTGATTGCTCCTAATGATTCCACATGTCTTAAACATGTTTGGCACCATCCCTCAGGGACTTCCTATCACCTTCCAAATAAAGAACAACCCCCTTAAAATGATAGCAGGCCCTTTTATGGTCTAACCCCCCTGGCCCATCTCCTAGTCTGTACAGGCCACACTGAGCTACCTGCCATCCCTGAAGTCCCCTCACTCACTGTCTAGCCTTTGAGAATTTTCATAATCTCTACTCCGTGCTGGGAATTGCTAACTTCACTTCAGAGCTCAGCTAGGCCTTTACCTCCCACAGAAAGCAGTTCCTAACACCTCAGTCTGACCAGGGCTCCCCCCGTGTGTTCCCCTTGTACCCCGTTACTCTCTCTGGCACTTACACTGTGTCATGACTTCATTCCCACCTGGGGTCCTCCCTCACTGGCCTGTGAGCCCCCTGAAGGTAAGGGCTATGTCTCTTCACCTCCCTCATTCTAGCACTCACACAGTGCCTCACACACAGTAGACGCTTCATAAATACCTGTTTCTATTCTGACTGCCTCCACTCTACCCAAGTGTTCTGAAAGAGCCCCCAAGACCAATCTGCACGATGACCCGATCTCAGAGTCCAGAACTCTGTGTTTTTGTGAGACTCCCACGATGCTGGGCTCTTGAACACAAGGAGATTAAAAATACAGCCTCAGGAGTCAGACAGGCTTGGCCTGCAAGGATGGCGACGTGCTAGCTCTGAGATCCTGGACAGGCTGTTCTGCCTCTGCGTCTCAGCTTCCTCCTCTGTGAAAAGGGGATGAAAGGCTCACATGAGCATTCATGTGGTGATCCACTTCACAGTGCTTGGCACAGAGGAGGTGCTTTAGAAATGACAGGCTTAGAACATGTGTCACTGCTTACGGTGGCAGGGCTTGGGTAACGCAGGACTAGAGGCCTCTTAGGTCACGTGATGAGAAATAGCATCACAGTGCCCCTTCCAGCAGCCTCCATCTGACCCAATCACGTAAGCCATGTCTTTGGACACTGTCAAAACCCCGTGTGAAAATGTCAAAGTGCACCGGCTGAGATAAGATGGGATGAAGTCGTTACCCTGAACATGATGTGTATCGCTCCCCATGGGAGCGTGATGATGACAATATTAATCACACTTATTCAGTGTCTGCTATGTGCTAAGTACCTGTTACAGGTGAGACATTGTAGGACGCACCTTCTCTGTGTTACTTCCTACTTTCCAAAAGCCCTGTAAGATCAATATTTTTATTACTTTTATTTTATAGTTGATAAAACTAAGGTTGAGAGAGGTTATGTGACTTGCCCAAGATCCTTCAGCTAGAACGTAGCATTTCAGGGACTTACACCTTATAGCTGGAAAAGTTTCCAAATCCACACGTGCTCTTATACTTATGTCAATTTTCTCAGGCTCCTTCCCATTCACTCCTCTTACGTTACCTGGAAGAGCCAGGAGAAATGGGATCTTCATGTGCTAGGAGAGCAACTCTGCCCTTAGCTGCTAAGCCTGAGACCTCTGAGGACACTGAGAAAGGAGATGCCAGATTCTGAAAACATAGCCAATTTGCCTGAGGCCATCCTTACCCAGGGCCAGAAACTTTAGCAAAGAGCTAAAAAGTACACAGAGAGTATTAAGTCTTAGAAGAACTTCCTATTCCTATTATAATATCCTATCTTCTGATTCGTTTTCTCCTCCTACCTTCCTCATGGGTCACTGCAAAGCCAATGTTAAAAAAAAAAAAAGGAAAAGGGAAACAGAAAGGCTGTTATCAGGCCTTCGTGATATAGAGTTACAGCTTTGTACACACACGTGAAGTATATAAATGCCTTTAGTTTCCCTTTTGCAAGGTCATAGATTCGATTTTATGTTTGTGAAGTGGTGGCACAAAGGAACTGAGGATAAACAAAAGGTGTGTTAAATGACAGTGAAAAATTCCAAAGCCGCTTAGTCTAGAGAATATTTCCAGTACTGGGAGCGTATTATTCACCCAAGAAAAGGAGGTAGAATGCCCCCGCCTTGGAGGAAGCTTTTTACTGAAGTGCGACATACATTGAGAAACAGGCCCAAGTCCTAAATGTTAGCTCCATGAATTTTCACAGAGGCAACAATCTCAGATCAAGGAAAAAAAAATGCCTTTTTGGTTTTTTAATGTTTTTCTGTACCTGGGTCAAGCCACTGAATCATGCAAAACGTAATGCATAAAATTTATTATTTTAAGTTAAATTAGCAGAGACGTGAAATTTAATAAAAACACAATGCCTAAAAAGAGCCATTTTACTTTAAGGAGGATCATTATCCGGGAAATTTGAAAGAAGTATTGTTTTGTTTTTAACCATGAACAGGCACACAGTTATTGCTCTAACCCTTCCCACAAAGGTTAGCGCTTCACCTTCCCGCCAGCCTTTCTAAGGAGAGAGGATGCTATCTCTTTGTTTCCTTCCTCTCCATTCCCATCCTTCCCCACATTGTCATCACGAGTTGTTCGGCAACTAGGCCATCTCACTCTCCTTAGCTCTCCTGATTTTGGGCAGATCCAAGAAGAAATGAGGTGCTTTTTCTCCTGGCCAGGCTAGCTGTGGGCCACTGTACAACCTCTGTTTACAGAGGGAGTGTGTCTCAGCCTATACCTTTAATTGGCTAATAAAACTATGCTGGAGGGAGCTGTCCCGATACTCTGACACTGATCTGGCTGTAGGGGCACCAACTACCCTCTTAGTCATGAGAGTCAGGAGCAGGACCTTGGAAATGCAGAAAGTGCTGAAGCTCCCACTCAACTGACAGCCTACTGATAGGAAACCAAATGAAACCAAGACCTGCGTGCCCCTGGTTTGTAGCTGATGGCCCAGCTGCAAAGGGCAATGTAAATGCCTGTATGTCAGAGGCCAACAAAGTGATTATAAAATTAAGGACAAGGATTTGAGCATCATTTTCTAACTGTACATTATCTTTCACAAGGAATTTCAGGGAAGGTTGGACTTTCATACATTTAATTAGTATAATGGAACTGGTCCTGCCAAGGGCATCTGGAGTTATTGGAAGGCTCGGCCTTCCGGACACACTCTCAGTGCAGATGGATATGTGGGCAGAACTCTTCCCTCTTGGAGAAGGTCTCAGGGGTGTGAGTGATGGGCCCCAGGTGAAGGTCCCCTCACTTGCATGGTGGCAGGACCTGGAGGACTTTCTGTCACTACACACAGTAAGGAAATTCCCCCAAATGCCCAAATTAGTGGCAAACACCTCACATCTACCAGGAGTTAGGACAGCTCTGTCCTAATAAAAAAATTTAGGACAAAAATTTTTTTCTGTCCAATGTACAAGTCCAAACTGAAAAGATAAATAGTAGTAATTTTAACGACTAGTTTTGCAAACACAGGTTGCAGATGATCAAAGATAAAAGGTAAAGCCCCTGTAAACCAGCATTTTATGGCAAATCTCTGTATAGAAAAGAAAACAACAAAAACTCTGAAAATATAACACCAGCAATGATTCTGGTCTCCCAGGGCTATTAAAGATGAAAACATTATTTTAAAGAAAATGGGTATTAGAAAATTTGTTCTTGAGTTCATACTTGAAAGTGATTTGTTTAATATATAATTCATGGCTTATTTGATAAATTTGTCTAAATTTAAAGCCCCAGCCCCTTCTATTGCTAGCTGTGCTTTGTCACCAAATCTTCTGAGTCCCACAGAGTAAACTGTAGAGCAGTGGTTCTCAAACTTTTTGGTATCTGGATTCTTTTATGCTCTTAAAAGCCACAAGGAGCTTTTATTTATGTGGGTTAATTTACCAATAATCACTGTGTCATAAACTAAAACTGAGAACATTCAAAAATACATATTAATTTAAAATAATCGCAATAACTCATTACATAGAAACACAAATTACTTTTATGAAAAATAAATATATTTTCCATGACAAGTAAGAGAATGCCATTATTTTACATATTTACAAATCTCTTGAATAGACAGGTGGATTCTCACATCTACTTTGGCATTCAGTCTGTTGTGCCTTTTTGGTTGAAGTATATGAAGAAAATCTGGCGTCACACAGAGATGTGGCTGGACAGGGAGCACCATTTCAATAGCCTTTCCAGATAGTTTTGGGTCTTCTTCTTGATACCACACCAAAACTCAACAAGTTGTGGAGATTCTTAAAGGTCAGCTGGAACATAAAACCTGAAACAGTCTCAGTAATCTTTGTACTCTGTGACAGTCAAGTACATTTGTGTATTCTGTACCCCGAATGAATTTTTTACCCATGCATGTTTTTATAATAGCACGCACTGGTCACTTGGAAACTGTTCATTGGTTCACCGACTCACGTAGCTCTTCCAGATGTCCTGTACGTCATTAGCACATGTGATTATATCAAGGGATCACATTTACTAATATCACCACAGACATCATGAGAAAAGTCTTTAAATCCTAGGAAGCTGTCAAGTTCAAGGAGCTTTATACAAGTACTCCAAAAATTCTAATGTTTGCCTGCAAGCTGGAATTTAATGGGAATAAATACTGCCAACAATTGTTCTTGAAATGATGGGCTCACTTGGTTCATTCTTGAGAAAACGCATGACATATACCTCGGTCAGAATAACCACAGTCAGCCGTTCTCGTAAGTAAAATGGCATTCCGCTCGCAAGCAGCTAGTTCAGCTCTTCACTCCAACCACGGTGCAAGGGCTGTTCCCCGGGGACAAACATCCTGCTCTGGCATGAAGCAGAAGTGCTTCATGTGCTTTCTGCGCCTTTCCCACTTTGTCATAAAGAATATTAGAAAGGACTTGTACTCAAGGGTCAAAATTTAATGAACTCAATAATTTTTACTGCTTCATGAAGGACGTTCTCAAACGAGCCTGCCGATGTCTTGTGACCGGCAAGTCCACAGCAGCAGCGAACACAGTGACCACTGACAGGTACGGGCCTCGGCCTCCTTTCCTGCCGAGGTGTCAGGAATTTTACCCACCAGTGCTTGGACCCTACTCCTGCAAATGGGCCATACCGTGAAAAAGGCAAATAATAGCTTAGTGTTGTTATGCAAATAGTTTTTATCTCTTGGAACTGCAGAAGGGGCCTGGGGGAAGCCCCGGTGCCTGGATCGATGGTGAGGGCCAGGGCTGCAGAGGACAGGGGCAGAATAAATCCACTCTCTAATCTGCTTCGTGCTCCTGTCCTTGTGGAGTTCACGTAAAGAAGATTTAAAAGGTTTATTTCTGTCTCCACCCTCCTGCCCTCCCTGCTTAAAAAAAAATTCCATTGTGGCAATTCAACATAAATGATGTGTATAGAACAAAGAAATTGCAGTACTCTTGACTTCATCAGCATTTTTCTCCCTAACAAAGAAAGCTACTCTAACAAGCTACTGGGAAAACTATCATGAGTTATAGGAAACATGACATGCTTAGTGCCCACTCTACCCCATTGAACTCCCAACCCTCCCTAAACCTTTCACTTCAGGGGTATTTCAGATGAGTTCTTAGTAGTGTCCTCAGAAATAATCGTGTGTCCTAATTCAGCCACATGCAAATTAATGCTCCCCTAAAGAGGCCCTATTATAATTTCCATTCCTTGATGTCTACATAATCCCCTATAGTTCTTTAACTTCTTGCTTTCGAACTTCTGTTTACCAATGCTACTTTTGTCAGCTCAGTATAGCATCAATTAGTAACACAGTTGTGTTTATTAGGTCTCCCTAGAGCCTTGAGAAAGCTGCTTTGTATTTATTAATGACTACACAGAGCACTACTATTTTTCAATAGCATTTAAAAATGAGTAAATTACTGAAGATGAACTATAAAAGAACTTCAAATTTCAAAGGAAAGAGGGGGAAAAAGCACATTATTTCACACCACCCATAGTACTTGCATAGTTAATTTTATTTTCTATTTAATATCAAGGCTGGCAAGGGGGAGTCAAATCCAGACTATTGTTCCTGTTCTGCTTTGGGCATTTGGAAGCACAGGCCATTTGATTTAGAGAACTGAGGCAGATCTGGTGATTAATTAGGAGCCAGTTTAACAGGTCTAAATTTCATTATCACACACCTGTTAAGTAATGCACACCTGAATCAGCAAAAAAATCCACCCACAAGGTTAATTTTAAAACATTAAAAAAAAACCAACCAGGCATGAGAGAGAGAGACAGACACGTATAAGTCTACAAACTTAGGTCCAGTATTATGTTCTCAAGCATAATTCAACACAATCAACTTGAACTTGAAATGTACCCAAGATGTACTCTCTCACTTTGTGAATAATTCCCTGTACTACATTAGGTGAAGCGAGAGCTGCCCACACTGGTACAGAGCTCACTACTTAAGGAAACCAGACAGACCCATTTGTCCTGCGATGACTCTTCCCTACCCAAACTTCAAGCGAGGGGAACAATTACAGCAGCACTCGTTTGCCCTTCTTTTGTATTCGTGGTCATTTATGAAATGAAGACTCGATCTGCAAAAATCACTTTGCATTCATGAAAGGAGCTCTGGGAGCTCCCCCTGAGCATCTGGCAACGAGGCAGAAATATACCTCAGTACACTTCCTTTGTCTTGTGCTCCCTCTTTGATGTGCAAGTCACTGGTGGAGTAAGCTGTGATCGCTTTGATGTTGAACTTCTAGATTTTATTGTTACTAGCATGCCTACAAGGAGAGCTGTCAGTCATTTCTCACATCTGAACAACCATGCTTTTTTTTTTACGGCACCTCTTTTACAAGCATCAATCCTTAAATACATGTTTTCACATTCCTGCTGCTTACCACACTATCTGTGCTGGGAGAGGGCTGTGCTCAAACATAACTACAGCACCCACATTTTCTGTAAACACCCTGAGGTGTCATCAGACGGCTGGTAACCAACCTTCTTCAACGAGAAGCCTGAGTGCAAAACATATTTCTAGCAAATGAAAACATTCTAAAAATGCTTAAGCCATCCTAACAGTAAAAATGAGTGGTTTAGTCAGTATTTCCCCTAAGCAGCCATTCAAATCACATAGAAACTTCCAAGCCACATTAAAAGGGATTCTGAATATAACAGCAGCAGGAAGCTTAGAAAGCCTGCCAAAACTTTGAGACATCTTAACTCACCTTCAACAACTTTGTTTCTCTGCAATGGTAGAAACAGAACACGTCTGTTCTACCCGGTTTTGCTCATGATAAAAAAAACTTTGCTTTTGAAATAGATTTCCGCCAAACTGATTATTTTGTTAAACAGTATCATTTTCAGAAGGTGTTTGCTATTGTGGATGCAACTTAAGTTAGAGGAAGATGGTTTTTCATAATTTTATATCTAAGGTAAACATATTGGAGGTGCAAACAAATTGTGTACAATTTCTTAAATATATTCATGTACACCAGGCAATATGCTCATGTTTAAAAACCTCTGTTGAAAAAGACAAGGCTCTAATTTCTTTTACCAGCTCCCATCAGATTTACTTTTCAAACTACTTTATCACTTCTGGAACTGCTGAATATTATCAACCCCCTCTGGGAGATTGCACACAAAGAGGAAATAAAGTTAAGGTGCTTACATCACACCACGCTGCTTTATAATGAACTGTTATCTTTCGAAGTAAATGTTTCAATGAAACTCAAATTCTTAGAGATACAGGTCTCAACTGAGGAAGCGCAATGATATTTTTCATGATAGAGCTTAGTTTTGTTATTTTCTTTTTATAAGATGGCAACACAGGAGATACACTATTTCTGCTTGCTAATACATTCCAAACAATGTATTAGGAAAGAGTCACATTCTCTGGGTTTCTGGCCTGGAGTACTCGGTGAGGAATAAAATTACTGTGGTGGACAATTGTTAAGACTATTCAGGTTTTCTGTGTTTAAACAACCTCCCTACCCCCAGCTGCCTGGGTTTTACTCAACCATCAAAAATGGAAAGAAGGCTTTGGGCTAGAATTTGATAAATAAGGGATGACTGTAATTTACAAGAGCCGAGTCTCGGCATACTTCTTCTTATTATTATTAACGAAAGCTTGCTTGTTCTTTAATTCTTTAATGGTTGGCAAAAAGTAATCATTTCTTTTTACCTTACATTTTCACCTCCAAAAGGAACTGATGAGCGGATTGAAGCACCTATAGCAATTAGGGGTTGAGCCAGGGCATAAGGAAACCAGAGGCCTTCCTTTTCCTCTGCTTCTTCCAAGTCTTGAACAAGAAACCAGGCCATCTTTCTGTTCTAACAGAAACGTTTTCATAGAAGGAGGGAGCTGGAAAAGATCTTGATGGCTATCACGTCCAACCCTCTAATTTGACAAATGGGGAGAGTGAACAATTGAGATAACCTGACAATGACGGGGTAGCAGACATAAGGGGGTTTCCGCCATCCAAGGCTGTTTCCCTGTGCTGGGGACCATGACTCATGTGTAAAGTAAGGGTGCTGGACTTCAGGGGTTTCTCAACCAGAGTCGCCTGGGTAGCTTAAAAAAATACTACCGATACTTGAGCCCCACCTCAGACCTTTAATCAGAGCCTCTAAGGAAGACAGCCTGGCCTTGCATATTTTTAAAAAGCTCTCTAGACCTCTACTGTACAGACAAGGTTGAGAACCAAGAGACCAGATGACCTCTGAGTTCCCTCCTGGGACTATTGCCTACCGTTCACCATTGGCTGGAAAACATTCTTAGATTCTGGTCCCCAGTGTCCATCCATGAGGCCGCAAGCCTTTCTAAGGCATTACGCTGTTTTTATATGTGGGCCTAGCTGTTGTCACTTTTGGCATTTACCTAGTTCAGTAATTTTCAACCGGTGTGCTGCAAGAATTTTGAAAACATGCAATACCTGACTATTTAGTCAGGGGCACTGACCTCTCTCCCTTACACTGTCAAGTAAAAAACTGATAAGACCCAACCCAACAATAGCTGTCCAGTGTGAATGAATCAAAATTATACCTATTTTTTTTTGTCAGATCGGCAAAAAATATATTTCTCAGTGTGCCGCAGAATTTTTGTCATTAGTTTAGGTGTGCCATGAGATAGAGAAGGGTGAAAATCGCCACTCCAGTTCATTTATGTGTTTACTTAGGCGTGGCCTCCCTTCTCCCACCGGAACGTACACTCACGCACAAAGACCAGACACTAAGTCTGCCGCAGCGTTCTCTGCTGCCCCAGCCCTGCAGCATCGCCTCTGCAAATGCCCACAGCAACGGGACGGCGCACAACCATTTTCTGAAGACAGAGGGGTCTGGAGTTGCCCTCCTCCTTATAAACCAGAGCTGTTCCACTTTTCCTCTTTCACCAGACTAGCATCTAAGCCGCAGGAGGGCTGTATTGGGCCTGCCTTGTTCAGATCTTGCCCCCTTCAGTGCCTGGACGTGGGCAGATACACATCTTGGGCTCAGGGCCTAAGAAACGCCATCTTGTACAGCGGGGAGGCTGCAGGGCACTGGAACTTTTACTTTGTTGCTGAAAAAGCAACATAAAAAAGATATCACTGTTTCCACTGGAGTTGGCCTTGATGCCTGTGGCATAATCCCCAGCCTGCCCCTCCACTTAGTGGTCACAGTGGTGGCAAAACCCAGCCCAAGCTCACTGAGGGCTGGAAGGCCAGAGCTCCCTGGCAGGGTTTATGCAGAAAAGGAATACAGTGATTGGAAAGTGCCACAGGCACCCCCAGTTTCAAAGCATTGTCTCCTGTTTGGACCATTTGGGTAACAGATTTTAAGTCTGTCCACTTCCTTCTACTCGCTGGTTGATAGCAAGGCTGAAACAGCCAGGAGAATATCTCAAGTGTGATAGTAACAGCCGAGTAACAGCACCTCTTCCACTCCGAAAGAGATTTAAGCAGACTAACGGGAAGCTTATGCTTGACCTAATATGATTTACCTTTCTGAATTTCAGTGTCCCCCTAGTAAGAGGAGAGGGTTAGACCAGACAGGTTCCCAAACCTGTCTGATCTGCAGTCAGCAGAGGAGCTTTTACAAATTCAAATTCCTTGGCCTTACCCCAGACCATTGCAAGCAGGGTCTGTGTAGGTGATGGAAAAACAGGCATTTATCTTTAAAATCTTTCCAATTGCCTGTGAAGATCAATGATATTTGGACACTGCTGGAGGGCCGGAGGACGCCAGTGTCCAACCAGCTCTGACTGGCAAGGACAAGGGTGCACAGAGGGAATGCTGAGGAACACCTAAATTGGAAACACCAGAGACGCTTTTCAAATACCCGGCTTCCTGGGTCAGGAAGACTAGATGACAGAGGAGAAAACAAAATCAGGATCTCTTTTGGGGGGGACTCAGGAACCTGCCTTTGGAACTCTCCAGGTTATGGGGAATACTATAAACTTTCAGAACCACTGCTTTTGGCAGGATTTTAGAGCCTACCTATGGCTTATTTGGAAGGAAATCAAATCATGTTCACACATTACTATATGAATCGGCTTTATCCAATGACGTTAATGTTTCATTGCGTGTCACAAGCTCTCCTTTGTTTTAAATGGCATGTGGCTCATAGAAACTACAGACCTAAACCTATAAGCCCAATGGTCTTAAAGCAGCCTTCTCTGGTTAAGCATGGCTGCCAATTTCTCAGTGCATTTTTAAAATGCTGATTCATGGTTTACAAGACACGATTAGAAGGAAGTTGTCTCAACTACTATAAACGCATACAGTGGCACTTGAGTAACCTAGCACACAGTAGGCATTTAATAAGCATCTGCTCTAACAAATTTACTTAATTATTTATACCCAGTGTGCTACAGAAGATTTGACATGAGAGGAAACAAATAAAAGAAGAAGAAGAAGAAAACCCTACAACTGAAAAATGAAAATAACATTCTGTGAAAGAGAGCATATTTCCCATGCAGTGAAAGAATCACACTTCGGGGTGGCTCGGTTTGAAAAACAGTTTGCTTCAAGAACTGACCTGAAACTTAACCACAGGTCTTCACTTCTGAACCACCACCTTATTTCTGCGGTGGAAAGGTTTAAACAGCAGGTTTTCCTTGCTTTCCCCCCACCCTTGTTTTTCACATAAAGAAGTAATTTCATCTTTTCAGTAGGAACCAGAGACGCGGTCAGCTTGTAAGATCCTGGCGATCACCGGTCACCACTGCTAGCCCCGGTTACTCTGGCTCAGCTCAGAAGCCCTGACTTCTCGGGCAATGTAACACTCGTGTGAACTCGCGATCTCCTTCCTGTGCAGCATCAGGACAAGGGCTACTTAAGGAAATGGGAAGATCAGCACTCATCTCTCTGATTCCAACACAGAAATCAGATCGTTTTATGACTGTTTCCCACCATCAAAATGCCAGCCCACAGCTCGTGTTATGGACTTACCCTAAAAATGACAGAGACGGACGCTCACCACTGCGTCGTGCAGTGTTCTAAAGCATCGACTGTGTGACGTTCTGCAAGCCTATGCAACACGCGCTATCGCTTTGGCAAACTGCGCACGCTGAAATGAACCAAACAATCTGACCTTAAGTTTTCAGAACCTGAAGGGTTAATCGTTTTGCATCTATGTTTAAAATTGTTTTATTGCCAAAAACAGCTACAATCATTTACTTCTTTCTAAATGTTTATCTTTTTTGAAGAAAAATGCTTTAGATTTAAAAAGGGAAAATGCTATATTTCTCTGATCAAAATGACACTCTCTTTTTAAAACATATTTGAAGGCAGTGGAATGGCATTGAAGTTGAAACTCTAAAAAACTCTAAAAAGATTACCATAAAGGTCAAAATAATTGTTTACTTACAAACCAAATCTTACTGAAATTTTTAAATTTAATATGGAGCCAAACAAAATTTTATAAATCAGCTTTAATCTATCTTAAGGTTTAAAAAAAAAACCCATTTATTCCAAGCAAACTTTTAAAATTCATGATCTCCCCCAGTTCCATTGCTAATAACCATGTCAAACACAAACACTTTTCAATCCGATGTAGAATTCCCAGAGCAACTGAGAAAATAATTGCAACCTTTGACCTCTCCAGCAGCCTGATGGGAAATTCACTGGCACCACCGCGCCTGGCTGTCCATGAAGAAGCAACCACTAGAGGGCAGACTCATCTCAGAGCTGACACTGCTTTGGAGAAAAACATCTCATAAACGCTCCTAATGTTCCTTGAATGATTTTTGCAATATTTTTATTTCCCTAAATATTTGGTAATCAACTTCAGTTTATCTAACAGCATTCCTAAATTGGCCCAAGGTTCACTTTCACAAATTACAGTATCACAAAGGCTGAGATGGTCTACAGATACAACCTAGCTTCTGTATCTTAAAATTTTAAAACAAAGTTTTAGAAACTATAGTCTTTACTCCGTGGTGGGTTGAGGGTTGAGTCAATCATACCACAGCTAGTCCTTGGGTTCCACTTTTGGCACAAAAACGTTGAGAGGTTCTAGACAAACTGAAGTGCGTTTGAGGAAGAAGCTGACCGAGAGCGTGGGAAGGCTGGCTGTGAGAACAGCGGAGGGGAAAGGAGCCGCACAGACTAAGGGTTAGAGGGGTGTGTGTTGTGTTTCATCCTTAGTCTTCAAATTACTGACAGTCTTTCATATGAATGACGGATTGACTGTATTCTACACGGCCTGAAAGATCAGAATTAAGAGATTAAAAGAACAAAAGAGCCCTGGTCGGGTGGCGCAATTGGTTGAAGCATTGTACCAATGTCCCAGGCTTGTGGGTTCCATTCCTGGTCAGGGCACATACAAGACTCAGCCAATGAATGCTAGGAAGGTGGAATGAGGAATCAATGTTTCTCTCTCTCTCTTAAATCAACAAATTTTTAAAAATAAATTAAAAGTACAAAGGAGAGACTTATGGTTGATATAAGAATGTTTCCAATTCAAGATGGAATGAGCTACTTCTAACAGTGAGCTTCCATCATAGGAGGTGTTCTGGCATGACTAGATAATCAGCTGGCAGAAATCCTGTGGAGAGAAACCAAATGCCAATAGCACATGTATCTGAGTGACTTTGGAGGTTTCTTCTCCCCCCTAGACTTTATGAAATGATGCTTATTTGCTTTCAGACAAACACACCTCAAACCAGTCGCCAGAGAGGTAAACACCCATCAAGTGAGAAAGGAGCTTTTGCAGATCTATCTACTTGGAAACTTTTACTCCTCATGTGATTTTCTAAAAGACAACAGATTTCTCCAGAGTATGTCCACAGCCATGCCCCTCAGCTGTCATGGGAACAACCAGGACAGGACTCTCAAGTCCAAGGACACTAGAGCTTTCTACTACATACAGGCACTTTCACGTTAGAAGATGCATTTGCAAATGCTCCTTTGCCTACAGATAAGTGGAATATACAGATGAGTCTGTAGCTCCGTTCTATCACAGTGAAGAGAGGTTACACAGGTTAGTCGCACTTCACGGTATTCTGTCTTTTTTAGCAAAGTACAGAAATGCTTACATTTTACCCAGATCCTCTCATAACAAGCAGACTTAATGAAAATCATGGATGAAGGGAGCTAATGATAAGCAAATAAGAATAACTCCATTTGTACCAAATTGATTTTATTAAATAGTAATTTAAGGATATTAGGCTCAGCAAAGCATTACATAATTGAATCTATTTTTTCCCTTATAAACGCCAGAGTTATAATTTCCACTAACTAGAGACAGAGTTATATCCAGGACATTTTCACAGCTTCCTCCAGGGGAGGGAACATGAAGATAGTAGAAATTAGGGCTCTAGTCCTTACTTCCCCATGTGATGACCGCTCCAGCCCATGACCTCTGTGAGCCTCAGTTTCTTCAACTAAAAAGCCTGATCTTCCAAGGAGAAGTAAAAGAGAAAAGAATGTTTGTAAACTGTAAGGTGCAAAACAAATACAGATTAACATCACCCCTCTATGTATTTATGAAATACCTAGTCAACTTCAGAGACAATGAAATGTAAAGCAAAAAAAAAAAAAAAAATAAAATTGCTGGCAAGTCTAGGGAATGGGTTTAACATTACGTTTTATACCGAAGCAAAGATTTATCACATTACTTCCTTGTAATGTGATGAGGCTGACAAATGTCAAAGCCAGAAATAAAAGATTTCAACTGTTTCCTTGCATTTTGCCCGTTGGCCAATATATGCTATTATCTGTCTACGCAGATCTCTATGTCTGCACACAGAGCACTCTGAGAATGTACGAAAAACCATGTTCCATCTCATCATTCGCAACACTGACAGACACCCAAAGTTCGGACTTCGAATCTCTGAGAGCAGGACTCGGAGGCTGTTATGGAAGGGAGGTATTCTCTGCGGAGGAGCGGGGAGGTGGGGAGAGGGGAGAGAACTTGTAAATCATTCCTCAAAAAGTCTTTGAAATAGTATCAAATGTCTGTTCACACCTGTAAGTATTCTTAGAAGATTCCATGTAATGGCTTTTACTGATCACTAAATATAAGAGAATTTTAAGAAAACTGAACTCCAACTCCACCTCTGCAGATCTGTCTGTCTACCCACCCACCTACCCATCCATCCGTCCATCCAGCTGTTTTTTCTCCCACTAAATGGCCATTTGCAAATATTGTCTTCTTAGGTGGCCCAGGGCAAATTACAAAGTGGCTGGGTGCTGCTGCAGGTGCTTTGCAATTGCTACTTGCTGGTCACATCTATTTTATTGTGGTTCACTTGGTTGGGAGGGACATGTGGGAGAAAAAGGAGTCTAGTGAGCACTATTAATATACTTACTAACATTATCTACTAGTCTTAAAAAAAACCCTAAAATTTATATCACATAAATATGTATATATTGAAAGGACTATTTCTGTTTAGATATTGTATTATTTTATAATTGGGCAGCATGAAGAAGTCACATGGTTTTCAAGTCAAATAGAACTCAAAGTGGTTTACTTGTGTATGATGTTGCTTTGCATTTCAAGTAATGTGATTGAAATATATAAAATCAAGAGGCTGCTCACGAAAATGGTGCTTTTCAAATATTCTCTATTCCCAGAGATTCTGAGCTCCCCTCTCCTCCCCGGGAAAAATGGACTCAGAGATCCTCTTTGTCTCTAAAGAACTGACCTCCCCTTGCAAGACCAGCACACTACCCAGTGGAGCGGCCACATGGGCTTCCTCTTTTCAAGAAGACCGGGCCATCACCTTCCTCCTCCCAAACCTGCCCATTGAAGGTCACAAAAACGGGACAAAAACCCTAGCGATGGGACACCACTGACATGGTGCTTAAAAGAAAACCAGGGATAAAATCCAAACCTCATTTGGTACAAAGAAAAGACAAATTATTCAAAACTATAAAATCAAGTTATTGAAGTTGGAAACATTGCTAATCACCAACGTCCACAGCATTTTCAAAGTAGCCAAGGCGTCTTACATTTGCACATGAATTGTATTGGAGAGGAATCCGTGAAGGGACAGAAATTTCCTTTACGCCTCCCCTTCACTCTGAAAACTCCATTTGCACGAAGGTAGCTGAGGACTCGGAAGAAGCAAAGGGACAGACAATCTGCTGAAACCCATGAGGCGCTTGCGGCTGCCTGACGTCGCCGGGGCAGTGCTGTGACCGGCAGAGCAAGAGCTGCCCTCACCGCACACGTCCGCACTGGCTGGCTCCGCTTGCCCACGAAGCAGTCCCCGCCGCATTGGAACTTTGTTACTAATTAAACAAAAACAAAACTGAAGGAGAAGACTAGAGGTGCTCGAATGAAGATTTATTACTTCTAAGCATGAAACCACTTTCAGCCTAAACTTACTTGACAAGTAGTGCAGAGGAAGGATTTTCTTCTTTGGTGAGTTCAAAAGGCCTGATTTAATGATGTTTAAAAAACAACAGTAAATCAGCCAACAAAGAGGATGTTTCTCTTTTATGGTTGCTTGTTCTCAACTCCCCTGTCCACTGGCATGCACATACCCAAAGCTATATTGTAAAGAGAGCTTCTGTTTTGCATGAAAAAATCTAATTATACAAGATGTCTTACAGTTGGAACTCATTTAACAATAGTTAATACTGAGAGGCAGTAGGGAAGCATTTAATATGATTCTGGGCCAGGTTCCCCCTCACCCCTTCAATCTGATATGGAAACATTTACTGCATTCCTCATTTTCCCACAAACTATTTCCCTTTAGTTTAAATTTGCACCCAAGCAAGATAATCCCATTAAAACACAGGATGTTAAGATATTGGGAATGAAGTATCCTAATTATCAAGATGCACTGTAATTCTACTTCTCTCTCTCTCTCTCTCTCTCTCTCTCTCTCTCTCTCTCTCTCTCTCTCTGGTGTATTGAAAACTGCCTTGCCAGTACTTCTGAACTACTTTTCTCCAAGCACAATACTACGAATCCATTATCTTATGGCAGCCAGAGGTCACTCCAAGACAAATGTGTGGGCTAGAGCTTTGGGGGGACGAGGGTGGTGGTGTAATTCTCCTTATTGTTAGTGAGGGATAGTATGGAAGTTCACTTTGTACTCGAAGTACAAAAGCCAAAAACCCTATATACTTGGAAACATCAAAATTAAAATATTAAAATGTACTTTATTGTTTGGTTACTGTTCATTAGGGGAACCAGTCTTAGCTTCTCACCCTTGTCCCAATCAACACATATTATACTAAATGAAATGGATAAGAACTGGCTTTGGCACTTCCCAACTGGCAAAATCTATTTTACAACTTAAAGGGAAAAAATGAAAGAAAATGTCTGAATTACAAAGGATATTTTATTTTTATTAATGAAACATAGAAAATATAATTAAAAATTGGGGGGGAGGGGAGGAGCATAGATTTCTTTTACATAAAAGTCGGTAGAAAATCTTCACGTTTTTTTTTTCCAAAATGATTTTAAATGTTTAAGAACGTGAATCACGGGGAGCTTTCCTCTATGTCACTTCATCAGTTGCATATTCTAAAAATGATTGTATCCTATTTCCCGCAAGCCACGGGGGGGGGAGACAAAATTTGCTGTGGGCACGTTGTGGAGAGAATTTCATCTCAAGCATCTCAGGGCAGCGTCCAGTACGTTGCGTCCTGTTAATAATTAATAAAAGAAATGCCACCCAAGCTCTAGTGAGAAAGGCAAAGCTCGATGATACGAAAGTAAACCCAGCGCAGATACCGAACCCGCGCCCTTCCTCTTGGACTGCAACAAAACCTCCACCTAGCAAACATTTAACGAGCGGCACCCGCACGGACGGCAGAACCCGCAGGGCAGTTTGGATCTGCAAACAGGCAGCGCGTTAGGGGAGCTCCGTCCGCGGCAAACAGATGGAACTCTAAATCCGCATTCCCAGCGGCCGGGGCTGCGAGCGGCTCGGGCAGATTATCTAACCCCAGGAACCTGCTGTTGCCAGAGCGCGCAGCGAGCGGAGCCGACAGTCTCTGGGCTGTTTTCAACAGTCCTAGGAGCGTGTCTCGTTTTCTCGGCCTCACAGGCGACTTCCTGCACACCTCCAAACTCTGGTTTTCCATCAGAAACTTCCTTGACTTGCATGGTTTCTTTCCTCCTCACCTGGGGAGACCTCGAGATAGTCCTGTCTTAAACCAAAGCCCCCTGCCATCCTGTCACTAGTCTGAACACGGAATCCTGATGAGGGCGAAGGCCGGGTGGACAGGCTTGGCCGCGACTAACCCGCGCCCGTCGGCCCTCACTGCCATCTAACCTCCACCATTGCCCGCAAATCCACAACCCAAAGTATCAAGTCGGGGGGGGTGGGGCGGCGGTGCGCTGCGGCTGCGGGCTGCCTCGGAGGGAGTCTTAACACGCTCTAGAAGCCCGTCTCACTTGGGCCCGGGCACTTTCGGAAGTGGCCGCGGCAAAAGGCAGCGCGGACCTGCCGCACTTCCCCGGCGGGCCGCCGCTGGGCCGCCGAGGCTGGAGGGCGCAAGGCCCGGGGCGCTGACCAGTCCCCAGGGACGACGTCGCGTCCGCGAGCACGCACGGCCCGGCCTGGCCACACAGCCTTCCTTCTCCACGTAGGCCGGAGATGTCTGGGGCGCGGGCCCCGGGGACCGGCTGCAGGCGCCCCCGGCTTCCTCCGAGCTCCCCAGGCCCTCTCCTCTCTTCCAGAAGCGCGGCGACTGCCGGCAAAGTTTCTTCCGGGAGCCCCGCCAGGTGCCAGGCGGACCCGAGCAACTGACATGAGCCGGACGGGGCGGAAGAGGGGGGTCCAGCCCGTGCGCCTTTGCCCCCAACAGGAGGCAGGCAGACCCCACCGCCAGGCTCAGGTGGCGCCGCTGCGCGGGCCCCGAAGGCCCCGGCGGGGCTCCGGCGGCTCGCCCGGGGCAGTACGTGCGCTCCGGCAGGCGCGCCCACCCCTCCCCCTGCGCGCCCGCCTCCCCGCCTCCGGGAGCAGACAGCCCACCCGGCCCCGGCGGGGCGCCCGGGCTCACCTTTCATCGCTGCGATCACAAAATACATCATTTAAGCCGCGGTGCGGAGAGCGCAGGGAGAGCGGATGGTCCGATCCCGGAGCCCCCTCTGCCGCCGCCGCGCCGCCGCCGCCCGAGCCACAGCAGCAGCTGCCGCAGCTGCCCGCCCGCCGAGAGCCATCCCGAGCCATAAGAGGCTCCATGTGACCGGCTGACATCACGGCCGCCGCTCTGTTTACACCGCGCCCCTCCGCTTCCTCCCGGGGCGGGAGGAGGGAGGCGGGAGGCAGGCGCACCCCGCGCCGCGCCCGCCCCGCCCCCGCGGGCAGGTGAGCGGAGGCTGCCGGGCCAGCGCAGCCCGGCCCGGCGCTGTCCTCGCGTGCCCCCCGCCCGAGCCCGGGACCCCGGCCTTCTCCTCGCCTTCAGGAGGACCTGGGGCCGCCCGGGCGCTTTCTGCACGCGGCGCTCGGCGGAACTCGCGCCTGACCACTTTCTCCCCTCAGCCCACGGAGCAAGAGGCACGCAACGCAATGCCACTTTCCCGCTCCCTTCCCGGAGTCCCTAGAGGTGTTAAATAATCCGCCTAGTTGGCATAAAAAATGGGTTTGGTCTCGGGGGCGGGGTGGGCTTAGCCAGATTCATTACGCGTTTTCCAGAGCACCCCAACTCTACTTGGAAGGTAGAGCCCCTCCAGATCCGTGGAGAACGCAGCCCTCCGAACCACCTGGAGCGGTGAGCTAGGCGCCTCCTAAGGTCTTTCCTGAGAGGATCATGCTGGGCAGGGGGAACACACATGGGTAACTCACGTCACACCGACAGCTAAGGTCCTGGGTTACAGACACTTCTCTTCCGACCCACTCTCCCCTCTCCTCCCCCGCCCCCCCCCCCCACCCAATCGCCAACACCTGGAAGCAGAGCTCCAGGCGGCCGCCAGTTTGGGCCACTAAGTTTCCAGGCTCTCTCAAATCTTGGGTTCCATTTCAGAGAACCCATTCACAAATGGAAAAAGCTCTAGTTTTCACACCCCCAAAAATGAGGCTTTGTGGTACTTTGGACAGGGGTGAAAAAGACTTCTAAAGGTCAGCGTTGTGAATTTTAACTTGTAACTAATTCCCTCCAAACTTTGAAACTTAATCCTTTTCACTGACTTTATGGAAACTTAAATCATGACATTATTATCAGATGAATCTCTTTACCATGAATTTCAGGGGTTAGTTATCTAGAGTCTGCATTATTTAAAATTACATCAGGTGTATCTGTGGTAATCAGCATAACAGAAAAAAAAATTATCAAAAGCCAAGTTTGCATACCTACTATTGTTCCTTCCATTCTGCTTTGTTTTTCTGATGGTCTGTTTCCCTTTACAACTTACAATATTAGACGGTTAATTGTTGCACTTACGGTGATTAAAGAAGCAGAGTCCTAGAATTTTTCCCATATAACTGAGTGGTCCTTGTCCCCTGAGCTGGGCCATAACTTAAAACACATGTAAACAGCACTGTAGGAAGCTAGAATCATACACTGCCCACCCTACTCCCCTTCAAGGCAAAATCTACACAAACTTCTGATTTAGAAGGTCAAAAAATGTCATTGTACCTTAAATCAAGCCATAGCTTTATAAAAGTCTGATTTCAGCTAAAGTCAACCTAATTCAGTTTTTTCTTTAGAATTTTTTCCAAATCAAACCACAAAAATAAGAAAAGAAGTCATAAAAGTATGAAGCCAAGACATACCCATGTTAACTCAGCTGTCCAGCCATAGCGAAGTGGGCTAGAGTTTCAAATGAATTAACCATACCCTCTGTGATGTTTACAATTATGAAATTAAATCACACCACGTTCCCATGATGCAACTGCATCTCCCAGTTAGGCAACAGCCCTCAGTTACCCTCACACCATCATTCACATTTGGTTCTCGATTTCCTTTGTGCTAAGGACTTTAACAAGGAAGGCTAATGCCAAGCTATGTTGTAGGTAGATTCTGGGTACCATTTTTCTTTCCTTTACACAGTTAAAGGATGGGAAACCATCAGAGACTGCACGCTCATAGGCATGTTCTTCCAGAACATGAATCCAGATCTACAACCCTGAAAATTCATGTGACTTTCAAACAGTATCCTGCTTTAGAAAATAACGCTTTGAAAACGACCAAATCCATTAGCTCTAGTCTGCCTGTCAGACAGAGGGCTCCAAGGTAAGTAGTCTTACATTGCTAGTAATTGGCATTTATTTCCAGACCATTTCAAATGGAATTGGGAATCGGGAATGACGTGCAGCGTGATGCGTGCTCCTGCTGTTCCACGTGGCAGAGTCACTCGTCCGATAGGTGTGTTCCCAATAGAAGTAGAATCTCATCGTATTTATTTGAGCTATTTACACATTTATTCAACAAAGACGTTTTCAGAATAATGTAACACTGACCTTGCCCTTTAGAAATGTATTTCATTATCATCCTACAACTAATGAGCAACAGAATTGCAGATATTAACTCTTAATCTTCCTGTGTGGCCAGGTGCTATTTGTAAACATGGCTCTATGAAATGCCTTCAGCCTTTAACCCAGGCTATGTTATTGTTCTTTATATTAACACAGAGCTCTTATGAAACTTTGAAAGCTTAAAAAAATTCTTGAAATACAAATTTTCTATGGAATTGTAAGTCCTCAACCAAACAAATCAGTCAAGAACGAAAAGATCCATCTCTTCCTTTAATACTACCAAGTTGGAGCCATAAATGTTGCACATTTCAGGGGAGACTTCTACCAACTATATATTAAAATGTGTGACTAATTACTTGGATTATATTAAATAAATGCTTATTGAATACCTACCATGGGGGAAACAGCATTAAGCAATATAGTCTTTCCATTAAAAATTATTTTACTGAGTGTTCTAAAAAAATAGACAATTGCTTACAAGATGATAATTAGATGGGATGGGAATTCTTTACCATGGATGGGATTATGTTGCACATTAATTCTCAACTCAAATGTTTCTGTTGGTTAATCTCAGAAAAAGAAGGCACACATGTTATTCATCTCAGTCCTGGAGAGACGGCGACAGCCCCACATGGTGTCCCTATGTACTAGGTTTCACATTGGATCTGTCACTTAGCAGGGAAGTGGAGAGACACTTCTGATGCCAGGTTGTTTCCAAATGCCTGTGAGAAAAGCCTGCTGTACTTCTGCAGGATTCTAAACTTGAGTGTAATCAGTAAATTGGTGCCAATCTTTGCACTTTCAGAGGTTAAATAAAGAAATGATACTTGTTTTTTATGAGAGTATATTTGTTTTTCTTACAAAGGGCGTCTGATCTCATGATATACCACCTTAAATCACAAACACAGTGCTACTGGGAGAATGGCAAACCAATGGGTTGACAAATTTATCACGAGTCAGCAAGTGGCTTCTGGTAGAAAGATGATTTCAAAGTTTGCCGATGCACATGAGAGAGAGCATTTTGGCTCTGTGGTTCTGTCTCACCCAGGCCCTGATTCTCTCCCCAGTGTATGGCAGCTTGCTAATTCAATTAATTTCTTTCTAGCTGAACAAGAAAGAGATCAGTGAAAGGTTAATGTGGTCCTAGGCAGTTTGATGCAGCTGCATCCAGAGCCACCACTGCACTGTGATCTGTAGGAGCTGGGCCGTTCTGGCCAACGCAGGGCCAGGGGACCAGGTCTTCCACGGACCAAGCAGGGTCAGGCCCAGGGAGTTCTAAGCAGGATTTCTTGAGAAACTCCAGAGAATGCACAAACCTACAACAGATCACAGCCCTGCTTAATTTTTAGTCTGGAAGGAGCCAGTGTCTCCTAAAGGATTATTTATAAATGGAATAGTACTGGTGAGTCCCAGACACTGACAGTGACAGAGGGGCCCCGGTATTTGTAAGTGTTAAGGGGAGTGGGATGCACGGCCCATCATAGCTCATCTGTCTTATTCAAGCATTTAAACCAAATATAGATGTAGATTTAAATGCATATGCAGGTATGCATATAAATGTGTAGTCGATGGAATACGGTGAAATGAACTGTATTTTGGTGGTGAGAGACATCTTTAATTTTGCACACGTGCACACACATTTCACAGTACCGGCCACATTTACTGAATTCCTATTATGTGCCTGGTGGTGTACAGGACAAGACGGTAGCCCTGACCTTAAGAAGCTTGTTAATCAGCTGACGTTGGCTCTGAAAACCCCATAGAAAAGTCAGTTCCCTGAGTTAATCTGAACATTCCTAAGGAAGGCAGTGCCTGGTTTCCCATTGAAAAAGACATTTGCACAGCACTTTGTCCCTCACAGCTGATAGATGGCTGCAAATCATTAGTGTGGCTTTTAGTGTAATGGGATGTTAAAGGTGAAAGATTTGGCTGAACTGAGAGAATGGTGAAGGGATTCTGAGATTTCCGGAACCACATGTCTCATGCATCTATTAGGAAATTCAAGAACTTGCAGATGTTTTGTAACCATCACAATGAGGGACAGGGTAAAGTTCACAGGCATATGGACCTGAGCAACCTCCACAGAATAGGTGGGTAGCAGGTGCCTCGCTACACACACACCTGCCAGGGCAGCAAGGAAGGAAATGCACGTCAGAGGCCAGAGGGACTTCCAGCCCTTGTGTTCCTACACGGTGTCCGCACCTCACCCCTACCAATGGCCCTGCAACAGGCTGTTTAGGAAATTACGATGTTTTAGTTCAAGGATTTTGAGAAATAGAAGTGAACTTACAACCTGGAGATCTAGGTTCAAGTTTCACACTTGCCACTAGCTTTCTGTATGACCCTGGGCAAGTCTCGGCACCTCTCAGGATATCAGGCCCCTTTCCTGTGAATGATGGAATGGGAAGAGGCCTCAAAGTTCTCCTGCAACTCACACATCCCAACATCCCATAACTATTTTGCGGGTCACGTCCCATCCGCTTCTCAGGAACACCCACATCCCGTTCTCTCTGCTGTTCCACGTTCACTTCTCCAACCAGCCTTCTTTCTTTCACTGAACTCCATGATAAAGGAGGATGATCCCCGGCATTAGACAAAGCCGGGCTCAAAGTCCACCTTCCTGCCAGTCACTAGCTGGGCGATCGTGAGCAAACCTGTGTTTTCTCATACGTGCAATAAGGATAGTAGAGCCTGGCAGGGCCACTGGGCGGGATAAATTAAACAATTTAAAAGAGGGACAGAGTGACTCTCTCTTAGTAGGGCTCACAAGTGGGGATACCATCACCACCCCCACCAGCAGCCCCTACATTGTTATACATACAGAGAATAGTTTGTGCCCGGCATAAATTATTAACCTTAATAAAGATGTGTTGAAATAACTATTAGTATGCACTTTTGCTAAGCTTTCTGCAATTTTGAAACTGTGTGTATAAAACAAGCATTTATTAAGTACCTGCTAAGTATTGGGAATACAAAGATGAATAAAAGTTAAATTACCCCATAGCCTAAGGGTACTCATGACCTCACCTTTTTATGTCTCATTTCTTAGGAGAGTCAGAGTACAAGCTTTTAAAAATATTTTACTTCCTGTAAGAGTGCAAGCTCCCATCCAATAAACATTGATAAACACCTGTGCATTACACTGTGCTAGGACATGAAGAGGGAAGGGGGAAAAAAAAAGATTACGAAGGCAGACCTACCCTCAAGGAACTTGGAATCTCGTAGGAAAATGAATGCAATGTTTACAATGTAAGGCAGAAGGTGTGACACATACACTAAGCGTTCCAGAAATAAGGTTCTATGTAAGCCAAAAGTAAAGAGGTTACTTGGTGCAGGGTTCACCTGAAACTTTGTGAGATGAAAAACTTTATGGAGGAGGTACTCCCTGAAGAAGACCTTGAAGAACAAATCAAATCTTAGTGGATAGAACAAGAAGTAACAGGCATCTTAGGAAAAGGGCAGAAAACAGGTAAAAGTACAGAGACATAATACATTTCTTATTTAAGGAAGAACTAGCAGTGAAGGTTTACAGCAACATAAACCTAACCTACAGACAAGGAGGAAAGTTCAGTGTAAGTTGTAGCTATTGCTTCTGTATTCTCTCAAAGTGCCTAGTACAGAGCTTTGCAAACTACACACATTTAGAAAATGACTTTTGAAAAATTGAAAGCAGAAGAAGGGAATTGTGCTTTAGAAAATAAATCTCTTTTTGGCTCTTGCCTATTTTATTGCTTTGCTGTAAGGATTAATAGTTGGTCTGATAGCCATAGAGGTAAATTGCACTTAATAAAACACGTAGAGCAAAAGAGTCCCACATCGCAGCATGCTGAGGAGGAATAAAACTGGAAATGGGTGTTACTTCATCAGAGCAAAAGGCTAAGCAGAGCATTTTCGGATGAACAAGATAAATTGAATGTTATTCGATTTTGTATCTCATCCATTTCAATTCTGAAAATTATCTGAGACAGTTCCATTAATATAGATGCTTTGTATATAGGCCGTATCTTATTTAAAAACAACGATCTTAAAAATATATTTTCAAATAATGGAGAAAAGATAAGCAGTTACAGATGGTTTTCCCCTTTTTGTCACACATGATTAAGGGTGCAGAGCAGTGTGGGCTTCACTGGGAAATCCGAGTCTCACGGCCAGGAGCCTTCCAGGAGCAAAGGCTGGCATTATTTTGCTTTCTCAGAGAAAATATGTTTCTGTTCAGTCAAGCAAAGTAATCAATCATTCTGCATTATGAAATACTCATTTTATCACCATTGACATTTCAGACAGTCGTGCCCCATGTCAATAGTGGTTTTGATGCTCACATCTAAGCCCCAGCTGATAGAACGGGACTCAGCTGGGCTGAAGTGCCTGACCGGCAGTCCGTTCTCAGCTCTCAAGAAGCCCACGTATTATTTTTGTTCAGGCCTGCCCTGGGGAAATACGCTGTGGACATGAAACAAGAATAGACTTGGATATTTTTTTCTGTTTTAATAAAAAGTGTTTAAATTCGTCTAGATGTGTTAGACTCACATTTTTCAAAAAAAGAATCAATACTTTTCTCTTGAATTAAAAACAATCCCTACATAGATAAAAGTAGATGAAATTAGGCATTCCACACAGAGACTCCAAAATTCACATTCGATTTTTGAGTACCCAATTAAAGCTCGTGTCCTCAAAGATAACTTTCCAAAATCAAAATGATGTCTCCATAATTACACGTCACTGCCGCTGTGGCTGATTTTACCTCTCCTGTTGCGGACCCATTACTTGGGTTGGTGTGGCAGGCACTTCTTTTATAGTCGTTGTAACATGTAATTCACCCCAAACTCTCTTTTTTTCAGATGAGGAGACTAAGTAAGGCACAAAGATATTAACTACCTTGCCCAAGAACCCTAGGCTAGGACATGGGGGAACCACAACAACAACCTACGTCAGCTGATTCCAGGATAATATACACCCTTAACCATGAGGCTACCACTGTCAAAATGTTCGTAGTTTTTCCTTACACTGAGCCCTACTCAGTAGTTTGAACGTGGCAAAGCTGACGTCTTCAGGAATCAAAAATTACTACTCTAGTCAGTTTTAGGCATGTGTGCAAGAAATTCTTTTATCACTTGCTCCTGTAATTGAGCAGGGTTAGCATGTGTTATTATGAATTATTGCACAATTTAGTAAATTGTTTAATTACTTACTAATGAAGAAACATACTGTACACAGTTGTAATTATCCCTTTTGAAAACAATGTTGCCATTTGTACATTTAAGAAACACTTGCTACACATTCAATTAACCCTTGAGGGGAATTCTTTCCTATTTTGGAATAATTGAACAATGCTAAATATTGGTAATGGAATGTTAGAGATGACTGCAAGGAAACTAAGTATTATAAAAGCCAATGCTACATTTCTAAAAGACTCTAAGCAAAATAATGTATTGGGTAAAAACACACAAAATAATAATTTCATAGTCCATGCTATTAGAAAAAGAACAAGATAGGGCTATGTATTGCTCTTACTTTTAAAAAATTATATACCTGCTGCCCTTTTGATAAAGCTTTTGCAACACATCATATAATATAGTATTTCTTTCACCTGTTTTAATCATCCAACAAATGGCTGTGGTAGTATAATAATCTTAAGCACAGCTACTTAATTTTCAATGCACTTTAAAAAAAGTGGTTGTCTAGAGTTACCGACTATAGTCAATGGCCTTGTCACTTATATAAAGCCATACATAGTACAAATACAGCCTTTTTTTTTTTTTTTTGGAAAGAGAGGGAGAGAAACATTAATGTTTCCCCCAATGTGTGGTTGCCTCTCATGTGTCCCCCACTGGAGACCTGGCCCACAACCCAGGCATGCACCCTGACCAGGAATTCAACCAGCCACCCTTTGGTTCACAGGCCGGCCCTCAATCCACTGAGCCACACCAGCCAGGCCTACATATACAGCCTTGGGATGTTTTGACAACACATCTTAAGTAAAATATACATAAAGTAACTTTTACAATATTATAATGCAAGCGAGAGTGACTTGTTTGTGTAAATGCAGGTATTATTGAGAAACTATCGATGTTCATTATTGAATTTGTTATAAAGTCTTAAGTACAGTAAGAGTCTCAGATAATCCAACTTGCTTATTGTTCCAAAGGCTAGTACTTACTGTACAGTGAAACTGATTTCAAGAAACTGGAATACAATGGTGATTTTACTTACAATAAGGATGTATAACAGAGGTAATGTGGCAAAGACATTATAAACAAGCAAGAATAAAAAGGAGAAATATCAGAACCCTTATACACTGAGCGAAGGCATGTGGTAGATCTTCGTGCCTAAAAGGCTTGAGGGGATAAACTGACCATATCTGACAGTTGCCTATCATTCAATAATCATATATAAGCAAGAGAAGTCATAGTATCTCATCTTTATTTTGTTTTCTCTTATCCCAAGGTCAAAATGCCATTTAACTGGGTAATTGAAATCAAAGTTTTGTCCTCTTATGAATAATGCATATATTGGCATTAGAGTATCGTTTGCAGATTTCACCACTTGTCAAAAACAGTAAGAAACCATTTCCTGGAAACCAGTAAGAGCCATGTTACATTTAAGCATTACAAAACAAGAGAAAAGAAAACATGGCTTGTATGTTCCTAGTGTCCACTGCCCTAGGTGTGCTCTAAATTACCACATAGTGTTTATCGCTAGAACTGGAGGGAGACACAGGAAGTGCTCTCTGTTTTAATGGTATTTACTGATGTTACTGTGGCAAACTGGAACTTTTTTTTTGTAATTTGATTTATTCTTCAGCTGTTTTTCATCTGCTATTAAAATATAATTTACATAAAACTCACTCTTTTTATGTACAGTTCTTCAAGTTTTGACAAAGGTTTTTAATTGCATAACCACCAACACAATCAAGATGTGGAACAGTTCCACCTCCCTCTCCTCCCAAATTCCTCTGTAGCCGACTTATTCCCCTTTCCCAAACCCTGGCAATCACAGTTCTTTTTTCTATCCCTGTAGTTTGCCTTTAAAAATACCATTTAAGTAGAATAATATGTTATGTAGTGTTTTGGCTCTGGTTTCTTTCACTTAGCAAATGCATTTCAGATACATTCCACATTGTTGAGCATATCAACAATTTGATACTTTCTATTGCTAAATAATAGTTCATTCCACAATTTATTCATTCCTTAATTAAAGGACATTTAGGTTGTTTCCATTTTTTTCACAATTACAATAAAGCTGCTATGAAAATTCGTGTACTGCTTGTTACATGAATGTAAGTTTTTACTTTACTTGGATAAATATCTAGGAGTGGGGTATCTAGATTATATGGGATACAGATGTTTAATTATAAGAAGTGTCAAATGGTTTTCCAGGCTGGCTGGGCCATTTTGCCTTCCTATTAGCAACATAGGTGAGTTCCAGTTGCTATATATCCTCACCAGCAATTGGTGGTGTCCGACATCTATCTATTGTCAATTCTTCTTATTCGAGGTAGATGTGTTCTGTAAAGTCATCGGGATCACCGAATTGGTGAATTCTGTATCACGGCCCCCAGCGTTAGGGACTGAGACTGTTACAGTCATAATATTTTCCTCAGCTGATCGGTACATAACCTTGTTTCTTGAGTGTGTGGCGTTACGTACTCAGGGAACCCAAACAGTTAAGGGAACTTTTCACTTTGGAAGTGGGTGTTTCGTCACTCTGTCCATCTAGCCATACTCTTTAGAGCCAACGGTTGTGTACGCTGTACACTCTCAGTAGGTCTCTGTGAGAAAGGGTGATTTATCTATTCCAAGTCAAAATGTTTTCTGAATATTTTTAAGTGATTCTTCAATAACCTAATAAGAGTTTGTACTCTCTTGAAACAAGATTGTTTTCTTTCAAACATTCCTGAAAAAACAAAAAAATAAATTTAATTCATAGGCATATTATGATTTTGTATGTTTTCTTCCAAAGATCTACTATGTTCCTTAAGATGTCAAGGCAATAAAAGTCAGTAATTTCTATAAAATTATCCCAATCCTCCTGAGTGTGACTATGGCCAACAAGATCCTCTAAAAGCTAAAATACAGGGGAAAAGAAGCTATATAAACAAAAGAAGTTACGATAAACCCATAATGGTTTCATCGCTTAAAATTTATACATATGATTGCCTTACAAAATTATGATGATCAGATAGGATTAAGATTATTGGTCTTTATAAATGCAAAACATGATGATTCACTGACAGAGCAAGATCACGGTAGGGAGGGAGCGATGCTAACTTTGTGTATTTGATTACAAAGCAAAGCAGATAGGTAAAACCTCGGAATCAATAATTACTGTTTTATATGAAACTTTCATTGTTTCCTAACTTACACTTACATTAACTTTTCCTGAGATGACATTTTCAAACAGATAAATTCTTACGTGGACCCAACAACAAGTCTACGTTAAACCTGGGGTTTAAAACATCATTTGCCAAGAGGCACCCTCCAAGAGTTTCCCACAGAGGCACTTCACTGCCTCTTGTCTCCAGGCTGTTTTCGATGATCTTGGACAGGGCTACCAAATGACTTGTCAGGGACCAGGAAAACCTTACGATACTGTTCTTCCGATTTCTTCCCAGAACATGAAATATTGGGGACCGTTCAAAGAGAAGCAAGGCTAGTTTAAGGAGAACTTAAACTTCAAGTGGAAGCTTTCAGTTTTAACTCAGGGAATGCTTCTAACATACGGCTGGGCTGGGACTCATAGCAACCTTGAAATTCTGGCCAAAACGTCTGTTTCAGGAGATTGTGTCTGATAAGCCTGTGCCTCCCTGGTGGGGCCCAGCAGGCATCCAATAAATGCGATTGTTGGAATGAATGAATGAATCAAAGGGCTTCTAATTGTGAGCTACAAAGTCCTCCATCAACAAAATAATCCCATAGGAAAGCTGCAATGTACTTGCTGTGAGGAGTTCTATTTTCAGCCACTTTAAACATTTTTAAAATCATTTATGTCTAACTTGGTCTTTCTTAATTTCTTTAAAACCAAGGTGTGAAAAGCACAAAAGCATTTTTGAGAACATGGAAGACAAGTATACTTCTTAGAAAGTTTCATTTGTATTAGCTTGTACATGATAATTATTTTTAAAAAATCTTTTTTTTATCCTCAGCCAAGGACTTTTTTTCCCATTGCTTTTAGAGAGAAAGGAAGGAAGACAAGAAGAAAGAAGCATCGATCAGTTGCCTCCTGTAGGTGCCTGGACTGGGGATGGACCCCACCACCTAGGTATGTGCCCTAACTGGGAATCGAACCCACAACCTTTCGGTTACAGGACGACAGACACCCCAACCAACTAAGCCACACTGGCCAGGGTCATAATTATTTTTAAATCTCTGTTAATCACCAGATATTTTCTGGGAATAGACTGTGGGTGAGGCACTGTATAAGATATTTGAAAAGGAACTGTAAAAAGTCCTACCCTTGCTTACATAGCAAAAATTGTCATTAAGACTCAGTAGAAGGTGTGTGGGTTCCAGTGTATTCACTAGGTGAGGCAATGGTTAATTAAATAATACTAAACTAGAACTACTATCAAAGAAGTATAAATAATTGCTACAAAACTTTTCATAATTATAGGTCTCTCATTTGAAAGCTTTATGAAATGGAACATGGAAAAAAACAGAAGGAAAGAAAGAAAAAGAAAGAAAGGAGGGAAGAATGAAAGAAAGGAACGACGTAGAGAGAGATCCACAAAGACACACTAAAATTCTAAGAACTAAAGTTGGTATCTGTGCTTTAAAAAAAAAAATCCCTCTGGCGTTCACTCAGTAACTATTTACTCTTATGTAAGATACAATTTTGACAACCTTGAGATCTGATTTTCCAGCATGCAGGATATATAAAAAACACAGCAGAAAGGAGTAGAGAGTTCTGCTTATAGGAGCAAGGAAAAACAATAAATATTGAAGGAAAAGATAAAACATTTTTAAAAGTTGGACATGAGAACTCAAGAAGTGTGGCAGCAGGGGGCCATTCAGCGTAGGGGCAAACAGCCAGCCACACCTGCAGAGACGCTGGGGACAACCTGTATGACAGCATACTGTACACACCACAATAATTAATGTTTATAATGAGTTTGAAACATTGAGAATGGATTAACCCATGAACTCGGAGAAGAGAGGGACTTACATAATATACTAGGAAAGCCTCCCTCTCCCCCTTACACAGAGAAGTGGTTTAGGCATTGGAGAGATACACTCCAGAAAACTGACTTACACAGGATATCTCATTTTCTAATAGTGTCTGTGAGTGGGTATGTAAATCAGGACATGTGCATCTGAAGTGATAGCCCTAATCAATGAAGACCTTACAATGGGGTCTTAGTCCAGTTTCAGTAAGCAATGCTCTGAAGCCTGTGGAAAACTAAAGAGCTTCCTGTAGTAGGAATGCCCGTTTCATACACTGGTATTTCAATCCCAATATTAACCAAATAGCAATAAAATAAAAACTGTTCAAATACACCTCTCTCTTCTTAAAGCTAGTGCTTGAATGATGAGTGTTCCGGGCTGAGGTTTAAATACATACCATTATATTAAGACAGTTGCTATTTATACAACAGAAATTGCTATTTATATAATAATGCTTAACCTGCTGCAATTCTGGAGAAGGAAAGATTAGCAGTGAAAGTAAGTTTGATAGGAAAAAAGAAAGCAGAACGTAGGGACCTCTTGGTGCTGTTCTCACTCAGTGCAGGTGAAGTGACTGGTTTTTAAAAGTATGCTGTATACATGCACACACATGATACCGGCGCCTTCTTCATGGCTGTAACAATTCTTTTTTCAGAACTGCTAACCTGTTTCCAGGGCAGCTGCAAAACATCCGTGAACACTAGTTAATTTGTCGGAGTCATGGAAACTGCTGCCTCTACACCTGCCAGGCTTGATCCACATTGTGCAGATGCCACAGCGCCGGAGCCGAGCTCCCGAGCCGGATTCTCTCCACTGCAGGCTAGACGGAGAAGGGTGGGGGGGCACTGCTGTCCGTGTCCTGGGCCCCACTCTCAGATTTCTCTTGCTTTCACTCCCCATACTGTCTGGGCTCCGGAATAGTGTTTCTTTTTGTATTAAAATCACCACAGTCATCTCTAAATTGCTATTAAATTTATCATTATCTTCTTCATTACTATTACATTGTTGTTGTTATTGCTAAGGCGAGTGCTGTTTGAGGGCTACAAATCGGCACCAACACCGGGGAAGACAACAGGCAGGCAGGGATCCTCACTGCCACTCACAGATGGGGTAAAGGAAGCTCAGAGAGGTTTTCCAGCTTGCCCACATCACACAGCTAATGGTAAAGCAGCAACATCAGCCGGGCTCTGACTCTCAGTCTAGTGCTGGAAAAATGTTGCCATGTGCTAGATATTAACAACTGATTTCCCATTCTTTAAGAATGTATATTCTGAGGAATCGGCAAGTATAAGGAAAGTTTTCCATAGTATGATTTTTGAAAGTTAAACACGGGGCTGTCTGACAACTTTTTTGGAAGACTTTGGTCACTGATTATGTCTTCCTTTCGGTTCATACATGTTTAGGTTATCTATTCATTCCTGCCAAAACCGATCACTTACATGGTTCTTCAAAAATATGCCACCAGTCAATCACTAAGTAATTGTTCATTAATTGGACCTCATAATAAGCTACACAAAACTAGCACATTTGATGCAAAGCAAAAACCAAGCCCGGTCATGGGAAGTGGTTTCACAGTTTCCGATCACTTCGGTGTGACGAGATACGCAGTATTTTTAAGGGCCTGGTTCCCAAGGTGACACTGGCCTCAGGAGTTAAGGATATATTTTGAAGTTACGTCTCTTCATTTTTATGGCTTGCTTTTTCATTAATTTATTTTGAAAGTAAATTTTAATATTTTATCCATTGAGATGGGGCCAGTCCAGGCAGGCTGTATCACACGTTTTTTAATAGCATAAGGGAGTGGTCCCTAGGATTAATTCCAAAATCAACCTTCTTCCATATTTAAGGGACATTCGTTTGGCGTCTCTGTCCCTCAGAACTTTTCTGTTACCACCCTTTGCTTGGTATAAAATACTGAATTAGTTTAGAAAAAGAACCATTCATAGGTTGAATTATCTTTAAAAACTTATATTATTTGGTACTAGGGCCTTTGAAGTAAAACACAAAATATTTATTTGGGCCAGAAAACATGCAATAATCATGGAGAGGATTTTAGAGGGCACAAAGATGCGGTAGCCTTAGGGAGTACATGATATATCAAGTCCCAGGTGGAGATCCTGACGGACCCAGGAATACAATCCTCGAGGTCTCGTTCCGATTCAATATTCTGACCATTTGGTCACGCTGGAGGAAGAGACAATAAATATGTATCTGTGGACAGTCTGTCCGATGGGAATGAGGTAGCCTACCTTTCTTTATTGGCAGTGCTCAGAGACGAAGCCATCTATAAAAATACCTGCCATGACAGAAACCGCTGCATCGCAACTGGAAACGGGAACGCAGAGAAGAGGTTGATAAAAATGAAATCACGATACACTAATCCTTATCCTATCACCAAAGTGGTTGCCCGAAGAGGGGCCTCCACAGTTGTGTGATGAAAGGTACAAATCACGGACTGCCCGCTGGGGCAGCTGGGCCAGAGAAGTGAGGGAATGGCCTTTTCTTCATGGGCTGAATGGCTGGACTCTCTCAAATGAATAGATAACACCATCGCAGAACAGACAGTGGAGATGAAAGTGGAAGCCCACGGAAACAGAAGAACGGAGGAAAACCATCAAAGGGGCAGGAAATAACAAAAGTCCAGGGACTGATGTGATCAGCACCCAAATACTAAAACTGCAGGGCGAGAGAGCTGTTTGAAGCTGCTAAAGGGACTTCATATAATCTGGAATGAACAGAATTTGCCATCAAATAGAACAGAGAGCTACTAAGAGACCTTAAGGAAGAACAACCTAATGGAATGTGAGCCCTACAAAGAGCTCACCTGGCAAGGTCCCTTTGAAGATCTCAATCATTCTATAGTGCTGCTTAACCCCCCCCACCCCCGCACACACACGCACACACATGATCCAGAATCAGTAGGAAATTTTGATGGGAGCTGCTCATGAAAATTCTTAAATAATGCACGGCAATAAAAAGCCATCCGCTCTTCCACTCTGAGGACCAGGAGCAAAGAACAGACGCAGGCTTTATCAAAGCAGCCTCTAATCTTTCTAGCACATCTGCAATGTCCATCTCACCAGGGGTGACCTTCTGAGTGAACTTTGGGGGAGATGTGCTCTTTAGTTTTGTCTGGGCTGCAGTTTAATTCAGCGGGAACCAGGCCGTGGCTGGAAACCACAGCACAAAGAAAATCACGGTAAGGAGGTGAAAAATGTGGGGCTGGTCGACAATAAGTGAGATGAAATAACTGTCTGGTAGTTTGTTTTTTTTTATGAGACCAGCAGAATAAAAAAAATATGATGGGTTATCTCTTTGAAGGCTCATTTCTCATTGTTACAACTAAGTAGGCAACGACAGGAGCAGCGCGACTGAGCAGTAGCACCCAGGTCCGAGGGAAAGAGACAATTAAGGGATCCGAGATGCCCTTCAGGACTGTGTCCAATCCAGGGCAGTCACATGAAAAAAGCCTTTCAATTTCACTCAAGTACAATGAGAATAAACAGCATTAGGGAGGTAAAATATACAGACTTTAAAAAAAATTATTCTGTTTTCATGCAGGTAATTGTCCATAATACCTTTGGTTTGAGAGTGTTTTGGTTCCTGTAAGGCATAAAAATCATCAAATGATCAAAAGTAATGTATCTAATTGTAGCAAGGTTAAGAAGTCATGTCACCTAAAATTTATGGGCCAGTGGTCTTTCTTGTGCTAATCTTTAAGCTAATTTTGGACAAAAGGGAGGGAGGAGGTATTTCTTAGCAGGGGCAAGTCCAAAAGAGTTTGCATACGGAGGGAAAGAAAATTTCTCTTCCTAGTTGACTACCTTCACCCTCTGGGCTGGGTATTATCACACAGGCAGTGAGGAATGGAAAATTCTGTACTCTTGAATGGGTTCAGTCTCTTAGACTCCAAAGATCTCCAAGAGAGGTTTCCTGAGAGAAGTGGCAGGAGCCTTGTTCTGATTTCTTCAGTCTCCCATTTTTGGTGATCATTCCACGCCCCTCAACCTCCCCACAGGTGAGCAGTGCTGAATCAGCGTGAGAACAGGGTGCACGTGGAAGGAGGAAGGTGTTCAGTTCATCACAGTGTTAGCCTTCCTCAGAACCTTCCGTGTTTGCATGCTTCTGGATTCCTAGCAAAATGAAAATGTGGATCTATTGTGCATTATCCCGTTCCACATGTCACTCTCCTTGTCCTGGTAGAAAACAAAGTCACCACTGGGCTCCATCTCGAACAACCTTAAGTTTGGCAAAAATAAGGAAGGATGGAGTCTTCTTTGCATGAAGAGTCTATCATAATCTGAGCACCTAGTAGGTGCTCAAGAAATACTGGCCAGTTGGTAGGGCTGGTTTCCCCTGACAGCTGGCCAGAGACACAAACTGCTTTTGGGAACCTGATGAAGAGACCCGCCTTTCTGGCAGAGCCATCCTCACTCTTTCATCACTGTACTCAAAGATATTACTGATGTTGGTCCTCTGGTTTTGCTGCTTTTTTCCTCTGACTGGACTAACTGAGTCTACTCTGCTCACTAGCTGCCACTTCAGAATCCTGTCACGCAGCGGAAGGCCAAAGGACATTTTCCCCTAAGTCCTTTTAACTTCCTGGCATTCCGTTTTTCAACCCCACATTAAAGGTGCTGATGTTTCATCCTAGTCTACCAGCCAATGTGCGGCCTCAAGTTAGACTAGGCAGGACTTCTATCAGCTCTTTCCCTGTTGGGCACAGGGAGAAGGAACCCAGAAAAATGTTTCCTCAAGCTCAAGCTCATTTTGTAATTTTCCTTTGGATGCTATCACTGAAGTTCTGAGGTCGTTTATTCATGAACAGGCACATTCGAAACTAACATACAACAGATGTCAACTGAGGGCCACGGTTGGCCAGCAAGACCTTTTTCTTGCAAGTTCTCAAAAATATTTTTTCTCTTCTCTTGCCTTTTTTCCCTCTCTGCTCTCGCCCAACTCCCATTCATCTTATAATCCGTTAAAGCTAGTATACTAATTTTGTTTCTTTTTCAAGACAAGATGTGCCAAGTTGAAAAACAAAAATGAACCTTCCCTAATTTTGGCATGTTTCTCCAAGCCTCAACTAACCCCAGGCAGGAACTGGTGGATGTGCGCCCAGTGGAAGCCTGAGGTTTGAGCTATGATTTTTTACCTGCTTTAGTGAACAATCTCTTGGTATGTTCTTGAATTCTCGTCCTCGGTCTATTGCTGGCCCAGGCACTGGCAAACCCAGCAGACTGGCGTTCTCTGCAGTTTGGCAGAGCAGGCCATTTGTCCCGAGAAGCAGAGACCCGAGACGCCTCTGCTCCCAGAAGAATCTCTCTCTCTGCCTCTCTGATTTACCCTGTTCCCGGTGGTAAAGTTTTTTCTGCAAATATGAAATTGGTTTATATTTTAAGGGCTTTGGAATGACTAATTTTGACTAAGTTAAACAGGGCAGAGTAGTGACTCCCGAGTGACTCGATCTGTGATTCTCGGGAAGAGTTTAATGGACATATTTTATTTTTGTTCAGGGTGACCTCACTGATCATTGTGCAAAATGCCCTTTCTTTATTTTTTTTTTTAAACAAAGTAATCACAATTTTCTAGGCATTTCCTAAGGAAGAAAACTCTAATTGTATTTTACTTATCTATAAGGCCACTGTTCAGGAATTATTTGTTAAAAAAAATCTACTTTAAAATTAAAAGTGTAGGTGAAGGTGATTATATCTTTCCAAAGTCAGTAAAACAAATGTGTTGCATAAGTCATTTCAATTCAATTAAGAGAAACAGGTCAGATGCTAAAATATTAGTGAAATCAATTATGCGTAATAGGTCTCCTGTTAACATGTATAACTACAACCACCTCTCTCATAATTCTTGAATAAATTTACATTTGTTTCACATTCTCCGTGTGTCTGTAATATACGTGAGTGTCACTGACCGTAAAAGCTCCTCCATTTCCTTTTCTTTGTTATATTTGCTCTGGTATGCCTTGGAAATCACACGGACTAACTCTTATTCAGTGAAGAGTTTCCTAAGGTGAGAGAAAGACAGGTGGCAAGTTGAAAGGAGCTTTGCAGGCAGGTGGACCCAACATTGAAAACTTTCCTGTCACGTGTCAGCTGGGCAGGGAGCATCACGGTTTGAGCCTTGGTTCCCTCATCTGCAAATGAGGGTAACAGGATCTTCCTTCCCCACAGGGTCATTGTGTGATTGAAATAGACAACTCACTACAGCAAGCGCACCAGGGTGCCCAGCGCAAGTGAAATGAATGTTTCATTCACATACACACCCCACAGGTTCAATGAATGTTTCCCTCTGATCTCCTTTGAAAAATCCTAAAAGTCCATTACCATGTAGGAGAGGATAATAATCATAACTTTTCAAATTTGATGCCCAGTTTTTGCATTAGGATTAGGGTCACTGAAGTCACCTGAAAAAGGGGTGTCAGAGAGGAAGACTTTATCTTTACTGTTTAGTAAAGGGGTGCTCTCAAATTCTCCTGTAGGTGACTCATGTGAAGGCAGCACTGTGGGACAATACATTTGCTACCTCAGTCAGCTTTTCCTCAGACAATAGGCGATGTCTGATATGGGGAAATTATGTGGGAAAAAAAATACAACATTGACTCTATAATTCAATATAAAAAATGAAAGTGACATAGGTATATGATAGATGAAAAATGACAAATGGAAATCTTTTTGTTAAGATTAGTGAGAAAAATGGGTATATTTTTTCCTCTATAATATCCTTTATCATTCTTACGATGAGGTTGGACATTTAGGTAGAAGACAGGGAATGCTGTGATTGGTGATTCATCCTTTTAGGTTGATAGGCTACCTAGTCAGAAGGTGAACAGCTCAGGGATGGAACTTAAATACAATTTGGCTTAATGGACTATTTCCCCCTAACAGCACAGAGAGAATGCAAGCGTTGGCTGAGGTGAGGAAGAGGAAGGAAGGAAGGACAACTCTGAAGGATGGCCACCAGCTGAGGGGAGAAGACTTGGAGAATGGGGGTTCTAGACAGGAGCTCAAGGGGTTGCAGATGGGGGAATAAATGGAAATGGGCAAAGCTGTAGAAGAGGCAAGGCAAGTAATGTTGGGAGGGGCATTAAGGGGTTGATTCTTTGAGGGAATGTGTGTTTATTTTTTAAGAAAAGGGGCATCCATAAGGTGCACTGGTAAGCTCCATATCTCTTGAGAAGGCTCCAAGAAAAGTATTCAAGAGTTCAGAACATAGCTCACTGATACTCTGGCTTCAGAAGACATCCCTTCTGCCTTTGGTTCTATGAACCTATTGTGGGGGGGGGCAGCATGGCCCATTAGGAAGGATAGGGACTTCGGGGCTTGGCAGGCTCAAACTCACCTCTGCCACTAGCTACGTGGGTTGGGCAAGTTGCTTAACATCTGAAGCTCAGTTTCCTCAATTAATATTCATAGTTATACTTATGAGTCATAGTTATCATAAGGTTTAAATGAGATTATACACACATACACACACACTTACATACACATAAAATGCCTGGAACATAGGAAGCTCTCAAATAATGTATTCTTGCTACAGGGAGCAGGAAAGATAAGTTCCATCCTAAGATAATAAGGAAATTAATAAAGTTAAGGTTGCAGCTGCATCCAGGTTTATAGGCACAAGGGGGGACCAGAACAGCCTTCTCAGGGAGTCATACGATTAATAGCTGCCCATGGAAATAGGCGGCACTAGACCACAGGGCCCCACTCAGCTTCCTAGAACGTGATAGTGGATTGGCTGCCATTATCCACAGTCCCACGTCCTAACGCTCTCTCTTGTTTCTTCACCTAGGGCTAGAGCACTTGGCTGAGCTGATTGCTCTGATTCCTGTGTTTTGAATCCTGTAATACTGCATGCTTGCGGTCGGGGGATATAGGTAAAGAGGAAGAGGGTGGCTTCTATTCTCTATGGAGAAGCTGGTAAGAAAAAAGAGTAACACCCCTGCCAGGATCTCTAACCCATACCTTGCAACATGTGTAAAATGAGAAAGGGAGGGGAGATTCTCCCCAGTGAGGGCCATGAGAACTTACTGGGAGCAGGCAGGTAACTCTGTATCTGGAGCTCCATCAGCAGCCAGGAGGAGAAGGCTAATAATGGGAGTTGAGTTTACCCAGCAAAACCCACAGCAGAGGCAGTGGCTGGTAGGCAGACGGAGAATGTGAGTGCATGATAGCCAGGGTCTGGGGAAGCTGCTCCCTCCCAAACCAGCTCATAAGGAAACTGTTTATGTTTTCTGTTTGCCAAAAAGTCTTTGTGCGTTGCTGAAACCTGTTTGTCCTGAAGTCCTAACAATAAACATACGGCAACCAGTTCTCCAGGTGACAAGTCCTTTTGTTAATGATCAAGGAGTGACTGATGAGGCCCAATGCTCTGAAAACTCTTAGATGCCTAGAATCTCGTGGACGCCTCTGAGAAGGCACTTTGGAAAACAGTCTGTTTCTCACTATGCTGCTCCTTCACGTGTGGACAACCCAAAGCACTGTTATGTTATGGTCACGTCACTTGGACGGGTGGCATTTACATTATGTCCAAAGGGCCAAGTGCTCCAGGGGAAGCCAATGCATCTCCATACCAACCCAAAAAACTCAGGATAAAGAGCATTGAGAAATAAAATGTTGTAAATATAGAGACACACACAAAACACTTTATGTCATGTTTAATGTATGCATGCATACACACACACATGTATTTGCAGTTTGGGTATCCATGAGAGTCAGGTCAACTTGAGAACATGTAGACTGATAGTGTTAAACAATTAAGCTGTTGATCAAACTCCAGAAGGGTGTGTGTCTCTCCAGGGTGGTGCTGTGACGTGTCGTTGGCGTGTATGAGACCAATGCCAGCACATGTACCCGCTCTCTCCTCTCCCTCACCTTGTTGTCTATTCAAATCTGTCTCCCACACTTGCTGGGCACCCTCCCAGTTGCATGAAGACCGTCACTGGTTGGCAAGGATTGAGAAATTCCGACTTCTGTTTGTTGTTTTATTGGTATCTGTTGTTAACTAAATGTTAGAAAATCTCCCTTGTAGTCCTTAGAAAGGTTCAGAAAGAAATCAAAAGTCTGGAAGAGTACCAAAGGCGTGTTTGTGGGAAGTCTCAAGGAATTCTAGTGGCCACAAGGTCTAGAGATTCTGATCTTGGAATCAAAACAGACCCCAAATATGTCAGAACAACGTTCCAGGAAAAGAGCTGGGAAAAGGAAGCTTGTCAGGTTAAAATAAACTGATTTTCCCTGAATAATCTTGCACTTTGCACTAATAAGGATGACCACACCTCCATTCTATACCTGGGGCAAAGCCAGGTTCAGCCCAACTAGCTCAAAGGTTTGCTGAGTCAGTGGCAAGGCTGCAGGAAAGCCCCTTGTTCTCAGCCTGGTGTCATCCAAGCCTCGGGAGCAGAACTCTGAGAAAATAACTTGAGAAGATTTGATGGAAATGCTTTTACTGTGACAGACAAGCTTCATATAAAAAGGCCATGCATTTTGGGAAAGACTTCCACATTACAGAATAGCTTCAAAATCAAATCAAAACAAAACAACACAAAACAAGACAAAATAGCAGCCCCATACTTTTTCCTTTCATTCCTACCACAACTATCAAATGACATATGTTCTTTTCTGGAGAGACCATCAGGACAGGGGTGTCTGTCTGGCTCGGAGTTACAACCTCGGAGCCCACCGCAGTGCTCAGAACACAACAGGTGCCATTTTGTTCCTCAGATTTGGTCAATCAATCGATCAATCATGCAGAGTGGGGAACCCAGTGGGTCCCCAACTGAAGCAAAAAATATATATATATAGATATATATATATATACACCTAGTGACAAGGTAATCGGGGGCCTCTCTTTTGAGTCTTGAAGGGCAGCGAGGTCTGAGGTAGCAACTTAGCAAGAGGCAGAACCATGCCGGTGAGAAGCCTTCTCAGAGAACACCCTGTCCACAGGCTCCCTCGGAAGGACTGTTGGTGGAGCTGTCCTGGGCCAATTTCAGTGCCTGTTACAGTTTCATAACATGGTGGATGATGAGCATATTAATCAGGAAGGAAGACAGAATAAAGCAAAAAATATATACACACTCACACAGGAAACCCTGGAACTGTGAGCTTCTTCACAGCCCAGTCTTCATTAAGTCTTCAGACCTGTGATGAGCAGATCTTCCCACGGAGGGCAGAAAGCCTGGCTTCTTCTGGGCCCTGGCAACAGTTGCTAAGCCCCAATTGGGGCAGGGCTGTTTCTGAGGCAGGGCCTGGCTGTATTAGGGACTGGGGTGGCCCTGCGTGCACGGGGGGTGGGGGCGGAACACAGGGAGGCCGCTGAGGATGAGAGGTGCTTGAAAGGGTCATGTTCTGTTGAGAGTGATGATGGTAGGTCCCACTTTGATTCTTAAAACCATTAAGTTGCAGGAAAGTGACAGGACTTGTATCTGAGGGCAATTTTTAATGATCAGATAGGAACAGGCCTATTAGAGGCCACAGACAAGCTGCTAAACAGTCTCCTAACTATTACCACATATTTTTCTTTTCTTGGTCATTAACACTTAGCTTGGCTGATTTCCTGTTCCTGGAGGTGAGGCAGATGTAAGTAGCTACTCTAAGAATCTGATGGCAAAGCCAAACTGAGAGACAGCAAGGGAGTCATGCTTGGGTATCAGGACCCAAGCCGCCTCTCTCAACTTTGACCAAGGCCAAGAGATGACCCCAGCTGTAGTCCTCCCCTCAGTGATCCCTCTCACCCACACAGCCCCCCACATAGAGTACACACTGACACACACACACACACAGATATCCTGAAGCCGCCTTGTCGTGTGCACTCCAGGCACCTGGCACACAGCGGTGCCCAGTATATATGTTAAATATTGAATGAATGGATTGAAACATTAGGAGACAGGTACCTACTCCATCCTGTATTTGTCTCCACAAAGCCTCAACTCGCTATAAAATTCTGTGGACCCGGCTTTTTTCCATGTGTTTATTCTGCCTAAAGGAGCTTTATAAAAGTCAGGACATATATGTAATATATATTTTTTGTATGTTGGTGACAAAAATGAAAATAATTAACTTTCTCATTTCAAGATAGCATAAGGCCATCTTTCCTGTGGGTTTTACCTTTTAAAGCAATCCCTTTCTCACTCCCCACCCCAATAATAATTCTCCAAATCTCACATCCTAACATTTATCTTATGGAATGACAATTTCTTTCAAATTTTTCCTGTCTTGCTATTTTCCCAAATCTTGCCAATTTTTCTGGGTTGGAAGCTCGTGCAACTTTTTTTTTTTTTTAATCTGTCCCAACACCTCCTGCTGACACATGCCCGAAGGTGCTCAGCTTAGAAAGGGAGTGGTCTTTGAAAACACAAACTAGGTGTTCCCTGTTCAAATGAAAGCTGGACAGGTTTTCTCACGGGGAATCTTGGCACCTTTCCTTCAACAGCTGTACAGAGGTGAAAACATGTTCCTGGCAAACGAGGCTCCACTGATGCATCCTACATGGATCGCCCCTTCTTGTGGTTCAGTAAACTCTAATTGCAATTATGTTGGACGGAGGCTGCTTACTGTAACATTTTATAATGAAAAGTGCGCTCTTCAGAATTCAATCCCCAGTCATGGCTTCTTTGATTTGAAGGATTATTATGGTAATAAAACCACTCCAAAAATTGACACTTCTTCAGCAGATCACCTTTATTTGGAGACAAAGGCAGGTTCTGATTCCTGTGATTATTGAGGATCAAATTCAGCTTTATGTATGCACTGCCTGCAGCCATTTCAGCTTCATTTGATTAACTTTGGTGTAAAATATCTTGGGGCTACAAATATGGCCACCCACATTCACAGGACGTATCATGGCGATTCCTCTTGGGTGTACTCATAGTCAGCGGGGCTGAGGGGTTTTCGTTTGTGCGCTGCTAAAAGCATAAACTTTAACGAAAAAGATGAATAAGCAAAACAGAAACAAACTCATAGATACAAAGAACCAATTGATGGTTGCCTGATGGGTTGGGTGGGAGGCTGGGTAAAAAAGGTGAAAGGAATTAAGAAGTACAAATTGCCAGTTGAAAAAATAGTCACAGAGATAGATGTAAAGTAAGCATTGGAAATAGAGTCAGTAATATTGTACTATGTGTGGTGTCAGGTGGCTACTAGACTTATTGGAGTGATCACTTTGTAAGGTGTAGAAATGTCTAATCACTCTGTTGTATCCCTGAAACATAATATTGTACGTCAAATGAAATATGAACTAAAATTTTTTTAAAAAGAAAACAATTATAACATATAAGGAAACTAAGAAACTCACTTACAATCCTGAAACCTTAAACACATTGAGCTGCTTTCCCTCTTCCTCGGTCGCCTACCATCGGCATCTGCATGCAGGTTGGAGTGCTGCTTGTCCCCACGCTGCCCTGTATCTTTACGTCCTCATAATGAATCAGGAATGCTTGTCGCCCCAGCACCTGCCACTCTGACCACCTCAAGGTGACCCCGGAGGAGGCAGAACCACCAAACTCCCCAAGATTTTAGGACTCTATGACTTTTAAGGTACAGAACCCAGGCATTGCTTGAGGTATGTTCTGCAGCTGCTGCACAGCATCTTCGCTGTGTTTTCAGATCTCAAGGCACAGGAAGCCATCGTCCACAGTAGGCTGATCCTCTCAGTTCCGTGTATTCAAAGCTGAATAGATTTTCAGAGTTCCAGCCTCCTTCTCTGAGGCCTTCCCCAACCATTCCTGTCCAGAAGGCTCCCTCCTTCCTTTCAAGTCCTGAAGCTCTTATGGTCAACATCTCCCACCGTCTCCCTTTTGCTAGAGGGCAGATGTTTCATTCCCTCATCAAACTCCACTGTTTTTAGAGTGAGGAATCTTCTTAGACTTCTGACTCCCCAGGATATCTAGTGCATAGAGAGTACTAATGCATATTTATAGATTGATCCAAATAACAGTGTTGATACAATAATTGTCTAGTGGAAAAGCAAGTAAGTAAAAATAATGCAGCAAATGTGAAAGAGCACAAGACATCATGGTATTGGTTCAAACAAGGGCAGAAACCCAGCCTTCGCCCTCTTACGTTACTTAGCCTCTCTGTATGTCAGTTACAAAAAAGAAAACAGAAACAAAAAATAATAGTGCTTACTTCATAGGCTGTCATGAGGATTAAATGAGTTCATATTTGTAAAGTGCTTAGAACAGTGCCAGGCATGTAGCAAATGCCACATAGGCATTTGTTAAATGAAAATAAAAATTAAACACTATGCCATGTCAAAATCTACCATAGTGCCTGCCACAGGGAAGCTGCTCTATAAGGATGGAACTCAACTACCTTCTCTGTTTTCTGACATCGGAACCAGCAGGCGCCCGGGATGGAGCCGCTCTCAGGACCAACGGGCTGGCTGGTGACCATGCCTTGCAGAAGCAGAAAATCTTGGGAGCGCAGCAATCTCCGTGCTCCAGTTCAAGGGTCCTGGAAGTTACCAGGTTCTGCCACAAGCTCAGCTCAGCGGGAGTTGGGGCGTGCGGCTTTTGGAGGAGCAGTTGCTGGGCACCCTGGCGCCCCCACCGGTGGCGGCTGCTGCTGCGGTGAGGGGGACAGACCGGAGCTCCGCCCCCGGGCCTCAACGCTTGGAGCCTGCACGGAAAGTTACTGCGTGCTAACGTGGCAGGACCGATGGAAAGCGCAAGGTTGCCAAGTGCTGAAATCCTGGGCTGTGTTTCTCATGCTCACAGGCACGGCTCTTTTGAGAGTCTAGTCTGTGCACGTCCCCTGCACATAACTGTATTCTTTCAGCAGTTTCTGTATTTTGGGGTGGAGGGAGGAGAAAAAGTTTGAAGGAGTGGCAGTAAAGGTATGGGCCAAGATCCCGTGCATTCCCTGCGATGTCCCTAAGGTGAATATGTGATTTCACCCACTGTATCGTGTATGGTTGAACCTTCATCTAATAGATTTAAAAAACACAGCCTAACTCTTTATAAAGTTCAACTCCCCGGAGGCTTCCATGTGTCTAGTTGCCCGTTCATTTTTTAACAAACATTGCCCAGGTGCCAGTTTATCTGTCAGTTATCCAAGCAGGCCCTGGGAACGCCGAGGAGCTCAGGTCCAGTGTGGAGACAGGGAGGAAGTTGTTGCTATAGGATGCGAGGGCTGTCTGGGGGCCCCCACGCAGGGCTCCCGAACAGAAAGGATTCCTAGCAGGTGGGAGAGCAGCCTGCCCAGGCCTGCAGGGGAGTCTTGTTAGAGCTGCGCTCTGAAGAATGACTGTGGCGAGAAGGTCATCAGGTGAGTAAGTGGCCTAATTAGGCTGTGATGTACATTTACTATCTTTGTCTCACACCTCCTTGTTCAAGTGAGGCTTTGAACACACAAAAACACTGTGTGTGTGGGGGGGGAGTTGGAGAATCGTATTCTGTGAACACTGCGTTCCCTGATTTTGATCATTGCACGGTGGCTGCGGATGAGGACCATCTTCCTAGGAAATGTACTCTGAGAAAGAGCAAGGAGGACTGTCCTATCTCCCCCCCCACACACAGACACGCATGTATATATTTGTATATATACACAAACACACAGACATAGGAGAGAGAATGAGAACGATAAAGCAAATAGGACAAAATGTTAACAACTGGAGAATCTGGATAAATGGCGTTTGTGCCATATTTGCAGCTTCCTATAAATTGGAAATTCCACCAACACAAAGGACAATGCCTGTTCTTACCATCGTTCTGAAAGTGTCAGCAATAACCAGAACATAATTTGGTCGGATGGGTGCTGCTACCGCCACAGGCGACTGGGACCTCTGAGGAGTCGTGTCTTCTGTGGTTGCCCTTTTACCTCCCCACCCTGTTCTTTTTTTCCATGAAGGCTTGAGATTTGTAGGGTGAGAGGGTCAGGGGAGCAGTGATGCCCGTACCAGGTGTGGTCTGTGAAGGCCCTGAGAGGGGAGGGGCCAGAAGATGCTGCCTGTCCCTCTGCAGAGGAAGAATACACATCTCTGGGAACCTGGAGGGATTAGTGCCACAGGAGTGGGCAGGCGGCTTGGTGAGAATTTGGGACCAGACAATTCTGTTGTGCTTGCTTATGATACATTTTCAAAAGCACAGAGCGAAACTTAGTAACAGCAGCAGCTAACGTTTACCAGGTGCATACCATATTCTAGGTACTTTGCTAGCTACTTAACATGGATGCTTCATCAATTGCCCATTATAGATCCTTGAGGTAGGTATTACTAATATTCCCACTTTACAGATGGGGGAACTAAGACTCAGCTAGTCAGTGGTGGAATTAGATATAAGTACACGTAGCCCGGCTCCAGTGCCTGGGCTTTTGCCAGCAGTATTATATTCTCTAGTTCAGGCTATAGTTTATGTGCATGTGAAGTAAGACTTTCAAAGGACGTCTAAGGCAGAATGAAAGCAGAATGATTAGTTGGCATGGCAGGACTGCAGTGATGTTTATTTTCATTTTAATGTTCAGTGTTATTTGTGCAATAAATATTAAAAAAACAATCCCATAGATTGATAATTCCTGATCCAATAGATACAGTTTGGGATATGTGTACCTAAGGCAGGCTCTTGTCACTAAGTAAATTATAGCTTCTCTGTGCCTTGCTTTCTATATCTGAAATATGAGATAATATTTGCTAATATTTCCCTCTGAAATATTTGCTCTATGGTTGATATTTTGTGTGTGGTGTGTATAGGCACCAGAGAGTGGGGAGACGAGGGGGTGAGAAAGAGTAGGGAGGAGAAGGGTGGAGTGAAGGCAAAAAAACTCTTTAAAGGGGCAATCACTCACTGGTGGAATCACAATGATGCATGAGGATGGGCTAGGCTTTGTACTCGCAAGGTGTTGTCCAACACGGGCCAAAGCACCACATCTGAATTAGGTTTCCTTCCCCCTCGCCTGCCTTCTTTGCTTTTCACCTCTCCCTTCCCTCTCACCCTCCGTCCCTCCCTCCCTCCCCTATCTGTCTCTCTCTCTCTTTCTCTGGGCCAGTGGAAGTGGTGTGTTTTGTCATATTTACACATTTTCTCAGATAGGAAAGAATAACAGAGACTCACCAGAGCGAATGTGAGTAGCTTGAAAGCATCCAGGGACTCAATCCCGTGATAGTATTTAACCCCTTTACCACCTACATGGAAGAGAGACTTTTCTATTTGCTGGTTATACACAGACAGTTCACTGGAAATGCCAAAGCGGGAAAATTTGGTGTAACCAGAAGACAGGCTACTATGGCTGGAAATGAGGCTGGTTAGCGTGTACTCTCTTCCGGGCCACCTTTCAGACCATCTGGACAGAAAGCAGCACTTTCGTTTCTGCACATCAGCCATCGAGGTTCAAAGATGCCTTTGAGAGAGCCAAGGGAATGAAGCTTTAATGCTGTCAAGTGCATTGAGATCTCAGACAAAGAAGCTCTGTAAATACTGAGAATTACTGGGCATTATCGGCCCCAGTATCGGTCCCCTCAGTATTATGAGGGTTTTGAAAAAATTAATGAAGAAAGAGGTCCTGGTGCACTGGCAGCAGCGACTGCTTCTGGAAAGATTAAGAGACCCACTACACGCGGGAATGTCGGAGCCAGTGAAAATACTCGCCCATGAATTACTTTTCTTTCTCTCTCTCTCTCTCTCTTTCTTTCTTTCTTTGCCAGTGATCACCACCAAAGATAAAAACCCATTGCAAAATGAAAATGAAAGAATGAAAGCTTTTAAAATCAAACTCTGGTGGGGAGAGGGCAAGGGGCTGTGTGTGCGCGCACACCAGTCCAGGAGGCGAGAAGAGAGACACAGACATCCAGAGAAACAGACTGGGTTTCAGAAGAACACGATGCAAAATGAAAACAAGGCTTATCTTTGCTACAAAATGAAACCCTTTAAACACACACACACACACACACACACACACACTGTGGGTGAGGGTGTAGGGCAACAGGCACTCAGATACATTATCTGTGGGCATGTAAACTGCTAACATCCCTCTGGAGGCCCACTGTGTGCGTCCAGTGACATTACTTAAAATGCGCTTTCCCTTCGTCCTAACAATCCCACGTCGAGGACTTTCTGCTGTATGTATACAAGACGGTGTATGGCCGAGGGTATTCATTGCAGCACGGTTTGCATTAGTAAAGCTTGAAAATAACTCAAACGTTGATTAGTGGAGGATTAAATAACTGCTGGTGTGTCTATAAAATGGAATACTGCGCAGTTGTCAAAAAGAATAAGGCGGCTTTGTACACAGTGCTGTGGAGTTAGCTCTACAGATGCGGTGCTCACTGAAAACACAATACGCATAACAGTGTGTGTATGTGTGTAGGTGTGCATATTTACATTGAATATGTAGGTCTGTATTCATCATGCTCCTATATTCACAGAGCGGATTACTTCTGGAGGCTGCCTAAGACACTGGTAACGGTTAAAGGATAGGGCTTCCCTCTCACTTTGTATTCTTTGGCATATTGTGCCACGTACCCATGTGACCCATTCAAAAAATTTAGATAATGCTTATGTGAATGAAACCACTGATTAACCAACAAAATAAAAAAGATGAACTTTGTACTGCTTTCTGGGGGTGGGGCTGGAGGAGCGTGTCTTCAGGCTTTCCCGTGTTCCCACGTTCCCCTTGACACCAGGCTTCCCAGCCTCTGCCTTCCCAAGCTGCCCACAGCTCAGTGCAGGGGTGGGGTCGGCCTGGTGCCTGTTTGAGCTGCCTCCCCCCAAACCAGGAAATCCCTGATCTGCACCAAATCTATGGAATTAGACCTTAGTATTCAGGGACCTTCCCTGTAGGACTGACAAGGATAAGGATCCCTAACGATTTGGGCTCCCGCTGGACTACATCAAACATATTTGCTGCAACTCTGACCAGAGATAATTTTGGAATTGGGCTGTTTTTGGTCACAAAGAACGAAGACTCACCAAGCTAGGGGACACTTATTACAAGGATACATATGGAGTAATTAGAATAGTACAGTTTTCTGAGAATCTAGTAAGAGTAATAAAACAACACCCTGAAAAATAACAATTCTGGAGCACTTGGGTGGTGGGCACTGTGCTAAGGGCTTTGAGTGGATACTGTTGCCTCCAGGGCACCACAAACCCAGGAGGCCGTCACTGTTATTACCGCCATTCAAAAGGCATTTAGGCTTGAAAAGGTGACTGGTACCACGGAGTGACCTTGGCAATGGGATCTGGACAGTCTGTCCCTCTCTAGTCTCACTCTCATGGGCAGCATGGCACGCCTCCCTCAGGGCTGCTGCTCTGTCTGTACATCTGCTTCCCTCTGTTCTGATACCTCTTGGCTTATTCCCTCCCTGCTGGGCCCGCTCATAGATTTTGGTCCCTTACATCACCAGCTTCACACGGTCCTTTGAGACCCTTCTCCACCTCAAGGTCTCTTCTGGGCTTCAGCTGCCTCCTAATCACCTCCTCTTTAGTCCTCCTGTTCAAATCCCCATGAGAGAGAACTTGACAGGTCATCCTTCCTTTGCAGGCCAGCCACTTCCCAGCCTGGGGCTGGTCGTTCCTGGTAGGTCCCCTTTTTGTTTCCTTTACCTGTGCCTGAGGGCTACCAGGCTGCTTGGGATTAGTCTTTCCCTTCACTTAACAAATGTTTTTTGGAGAACTGACCTTAAGCCAGGCCATGGGACACTGGGGATACAGCAGCAACAGAGCAAAGCCCCTCACTCCAGTGGACTTCTACTTCTCCACCTGCAGTTAGGGGGTGGCACACATTCTAGCCTGTCCAGCTTACAGAGAGTGATCCGTGATTGACCACTAAACTCTGGCCCCAGTCCCTAAGTCACCGCCCCTAAGATTCCCTTCTTCTATGCTTTTTTCCTGGTTACTCACCCACCTCCAGAAACTGGAGCTGTGTCTTGCTCCAGTGTACTCTGGAGTCCTGGGTGACCAGATTGGGGGACACAGTGGGACCGAATCCTGGTGGACATTGCTCAGAGGCCCTGAGGGCCAGCTGCCATAGGCAGGCAAGTCCCAGACATAAATAATGAAGTTATTAGCTGTTCTTCCATAATTGGTCAGCAAATACCCGAGCTGTGCTCCTCTCTTTCTTCCTTTCTGTCAAAGCTAAACTGCTTGAAGGAATTCCATGCCTTGTCAAGTGGTGTTTCCTAGAACTGAGTTAACTTTTTCCAGGCTTGTCTTCCACATTCTTCAAACTCCTAGTAATCTTCTAAAACCGACCTCCAGGCCTTTCCCCCTTCAGTAAGTCTTTGCTAAATTCTCAGAGGCAATCATGCCATCTTTTGGGTGACTTTTGTACTTGGTATTCAATTTAGTTGTTGCCCTTATCATGCTGTATTGCAAATATTTATTTAGATAGTGTTTCCTTCACCGGAGCATACACTTGTAGAGGGGAGAGAACATGTTATGATAGCTAATTTATTTTAATTTAAATAAACTATTTCAGGAAAGATTTAGATTTACAGAAAAAAGACAAAAATAGTACAGAGAATTCACACAGACCCCTTGCCCATTTTCACTTACTGCTGACATCTTGCTTAATTGGGGTACATTTTTTCCAGCTAAGGCATCAACATTGGTATATTATTATTAACTAAATTGCACAGTTGCCTCAGATTTCACTGGTTTTCCCTTAATGCCCTTTTCCTGTTCCAGGATGGCATCCAGGTAGCACATTATATTTAGTAGTCATGTCTCATTAGCCTCTTCTGGGCTATGACAGTTTCTTGAACTTCCCTGGTTTTTGATGACCTTAATAGTTTGGAGGCAAACTGGCCAGGTATGCTGTAAAATGTCTCTCCAGTTGGGTTTTTCTGATGTTTTTCTCATGGTTACATTGGATTTATTTTTAAATGCCAGCACTGAACTAAATACCTAGCCTATATCAGCTCGCAAACATCAGGCATTTGATTAATGGTTATTGAACTGAACAGAATTCCAGGGTTTCTTTGGCACCTTCTATATAAATAAAACCCTGATTGATACTCTCGGAGAGATTAGGCATAGGACTCAGGTCCTGTGAAGAACTACCACACAGCTGAATAATAAAAGACAGTTTGTGACCAAGTGTCAAGTCAGGGAACTGAGAGGACGACCTATGCCAGCTCAGGAGATGGGTTCATCAGTATGAGTGGGTGAGGCCAGCAACACCTCTGTGTAAGAAGGGACTGGAAAAGTGGGGTTGATTTAGAGAGGCCTCTCTCCTTTCTCAAACACACCAAGCTCTTTCCTGCATTTGCAACCCTTCTGTGTTCATGGCTGGACTCTTCTGTCTTTAGGTCTAGGCCTAAATGTGGCCCCTGCAGACCCTGTTATCTAAAATAGGCTCCACCTGCCACTCCCTCTCAGCAGCCTTGTTGTTTCCTTCTTTCCTTTGCCAGCAGTTATAATGATTTATTGTTTATTCCTTTATTGTCTGTCTCCCTCATACAGTCTAAGCTCCTTGAGGACAAGCATTGTATTTTTAATTCACTTTGGCTGAGCCCATTACCTGGCACATAGTGGTACTCAAATTATCTTGGGGAAGGAATAAAAGGGTTGATGTTGGATAAGCCCGACAAGATGTGAGATGATGATGAGAAGATAATAAGCAACTGTTGCAAGAGGCACTGGAATGGAGCAACAGCGCACTGGGTAGGCAGATGGGATGCTGCCAGGTCATGAGACGGATCACATGATACCAGGTGATCCCAAATGGGGTGGCATAATTTGGGCAAAGGCCAATAATGTACTAGGTGTGGGACACACAGAAGCAGAGGCCATCTAGTAATTTTCCATCTTGGGAAGGCCCACAAGGGTTTATAGGACCAACAGGGAGGATGAGGAATAACTGGGGTCAGGGGAGGTACAGGGGCCTTAGGAATGTTTGTATAAACTGAGAACACATCCCACGAACAAGAATAACAAAAAAAGCTCCTGGAAGGCAAATGGGGTGGGGTACCCAGTTTAATGTCTCTGGTGTTGGCACAAACCCAAGAAGAAAAAGGGCATGCTAGTCAACACTACTGAATACGAAAGATAATGTAGACGATGAAGCCTCATGGTTTTGCTCTGGGGTTTAATTCAGGGAAGACAGTCATCTTTGCAAGCATGAGGAAACCTAGACCAGTGCTTAATGAGCTCTAGGACGCAGAGTGGAAGGGGCCACAGAGAAATCTGTGATCTTTTCCGTGTTTTCTACACGGTTACAAAGGACAGGACCAGAGTTCCTACACACTGCCTGCCTCAAAAACTATATACTTCCCCATGTGAGCTCAGTTTTAAAAGGCTGACCAAAGAGGCAGTGTTTCATACAGATTCTGACTGGAATGACTCCAGAGAGAAAAGGCCTGGGAGGCACATGGCAAAGAAACTCAGGGAGTCCAGAGTACAATTCAGAAACAAAAAAAGAAGTGCCATCTTTGTATACCTGTGTAAACAATGATGGTGGGTGAACTCTGCTTATTTTTCATCCAACCTAAGTAATGGGTTTGAAGAAGAAAGATAACAATGACCTGTGCAGACGAGATTCCAAAGGGACTGTTGGCGACAGAGCTCAGGGGATTCCTGGGAAAACCAAGAAAAGGTCCAGCCAGTCTTCCCCTGACAAGTTAGGGTGGGCAAGGAAGGCGTACAAAATGGCGGCACGTCGACATGCAAAGGTCAGAACACGAGACACGGAGTGTGTGTTTGTTATTTCAAATCTACAGCCTTTGAACCCTCAGAAGGGAAGTGGGTGAATCCTAACTTGTAACTCAGAAATTCCTTCTCTCCTCTGTACCTCCTTAGATCGGGGCTAAAGGGAGAATAGGCATTAGCTTGTGCAATCTCTTCATTTGGAAAGGGAGGAGTCTGATGTTCAGAGGACAACGCAACTTGCCCAGAGTCGCCTGGAAGATGGCGTTGGAGCCAGGGTGAGACCCTCTAACCCAGCTCTCCTTCACAGTCCAGGGCAGCCCACCTGGGCCTGACCACGGAGTTGGCTCCGATTTTACATTTTGATTTCCACTTTCCTTTCTTTGAATATATGAGCGCTAGTCACCGCGTTTGTTTCCCCCCTCACATTACTTTTGCAACAACCTTGAGGTGGCCAGAGGAAAAATAAAACAAAACGCCACCCCCACTCACACTCACTTGAATGAAATGCACGCCGGGTACCTGACTCCCACTCCTACTGTCCTGCCAATCTCCAGCTCCTATCAATTCACGTCCGGCATAGAAAGCACGTGGCAACCTAATAGAGGGAAAGTAATTTCCTTGCAAATATTACCAGAGAGGTTACTAGAATTGCTTGACAGTTTTATTATTGCTTTTGTTTCAAGCTTAGGTGGGGAACTCTACATTTGCCAGATTGTATGGGGGAAACAATGCAGGGTTTTTAACTTTGCATTCGTTTTACTGTCAGAGGGATAAATAAGAAACAAAGAACAAGTGTGCTGACTGCATGCTGAGTAAATCGGAGGGCTCCTCCAGGATCCTGGCTTTCCTCCTCATCCCACCCACAAACTCTCAGATCCTACAACATCAGTGTGGGTTGAAGGGAATTACTCTGCAGCACCTGAGCAGCCAGCTCAGAGGTGGGCAGCTGAGGTGACTTGGCAGAACCTGATTGTAAACGCAGGTTATCAGCTCATTTACAAGGTAAGCCAAGTGGGGCAAGTTAACTTGTTTTACTCTTCTCTGGATTTCGCTGAGCGTTTCTATCCTTTTATATAAGAACTCAATCATCCAAATAGTTCATATTTAGATGAGAAAATCAGACAGCATAAAGGAACCAAAAAAGCATTTCATTAATAGTTATTTATGCATAGGGGCTACTTCAATTCACGCTTTACTACCTTTAATTCATTTAATTACTACCCCTGTATTTTCTAAAGGGTCAGATACTCCTGCATGTGGAGTTGCCAGATAAAATGCATAATATCCAGTTACATTTGAATTAAAAATAAACAATGAATAAGTTTTAATGTAAGTACAGTCCAGATATGGTATGGGGCCTATTTTATTCATTGTTAATGAACACCGGGTCCATTAACTAGCCAGCTTATTTATTATCCAGATTTTTTCTTGCTTCCTTCTTTTTTCAGTGGCTTAATTTTAGGAACCCTGTTAGAGGGTGGAGAGAGGAACACAATTCAAGCACATTGGGTGTCCTACTTACCAGGAGCTGAGGCACATGTTTTAGTAGGGGAGGAATTTGATATTCTGGGTTAAAAATGGTGATTATCCGTACGCTCCCTATTACCGTATCCACAGAATTAGCCATAAACTGATGATTTTTTCAGAGTTTTGATTTTGCAGACCAGTAAAATGTAAAAAGAAAAGGAAATTGTGGGAAGATCAATATTGTGTTGCCAAGTCTAAATTTGATCCAATAGGGATGTTAAAAAAAAAATACAACTACCATCTTCAATTGCCATTCATTCACAAAAGAAAGTAGGTGACATTTTAATACCCCTAAAGTAGAAAAACACATTCTTGGAATAAAGAGTAATACTTCTTAAAGCTGGCAGCCTTACAACGTGTTGCCCTCAGTTTCGTGAACACTTCATCAGGACGTGGCGCTGGCCCCGGGATTTGAGAACTCGCAGACAAGCTTGCACCTCAGTAACACCTGTAACCTGACAGTCGCTATGCAGCACATCACAGAGGTCTGTGCTGGTAGGAGATAATCACCTTCTGGAGAGGAAAGAGAAGGCAAGCACAGCCAGTTTAAATTTTGATGACCTTAAATGAGTATGTAACTTAAATATTTTCTTTCTGAGGAGCATATTATTTGTGCGGAAGTATGCTGTGACTTTTCTCAAACCACAAAGCATTTCCTCAACCTCTAGTGTACAGAAAACCTGTCTCGAAGCTTCCTTTGGAGCACAGCCCAATCTCTGTACTCTTCCTCTCTATCTCTGTAAAATGAATGCTCAGGAACTGGATAATGTGACATTGAACTTAGCCCCCTTCCTAAGAGAGTTCAGAGGTCTTTGAAACTACAGGTAATTAAGCCTCCTGGCTCCTGTGAGCTGGCAGAATGTGTGACCCCGGCTGAGCAGAGCTGGGTATTTGCCAAAGACAGGTGTTGCTGGCAACAGTGCTTGGAGACCAAGTCCCTGGGTTCAGCTTTTCTATCACCCTTCCCATCTCACACAAGGGAAAACTATGGTGTGAAAGTGGATAATTGCCTGAAATTGCTGAGTAATTCATAGAAACCACGATTAAAATCAATTGCCCAACCCAAGTCTTATATGCAGTTTCTTCTTTCCTTCTCCTGCCCGAGACACACATATAAAGAAATTTTTTTTAAACAGGGGAATTTTTCTTCAGATAAGACTGAAAATGAATTTCATATGCTGCAGAGAGAATCAAAGCATAATTTACCAATAATCTCCAAATATTCTTTCCTTCTCCCCATGGCCATGAAGTTGGAAATTGAGTATCCTTTTCTGGGGCTCTTCAAAGCAAAGTAGTCATTAAACACGCACATGTTAGTATATGCTTAAAATGTGAGGAACACCCTCAACTTTTAAAATATTTGGACACATTTTACTTCAGTCTTTTTCTAATCACCGGGTTATTTGCTATCTCTTGATTCTGTCATGCATTCAATGTTTAATTATTTTTAAGCTTAATATTATTATATAAATATTTATTGTGTTGTGAATACTATCCATAACTTTATTTTAAATGATATATAATACAAATCATATAAAATATTTTTACTCCCAACTTGTTATGTGATACTCTCTGCTTTAGGGGAATGGGTAGGAGACCTTTTTTTAAAAAAATTGATTTTCTGTAGTGATGGTGTTTTTTAATTATTGTAACTGTCTATTACTTTTATAATAAGTAAAAAACAAAGACACACATACACTCCATTAAAAATCACTTCAGCCTGAAATTTTAGGAGGCCATTTAACATCACCTCCTAATCACATCTTCCCTTAGGCCTAGTCCTGAGTGGCTGAGAAAGCCGGGACCCCTGAGGTATTCCAACGTTTGTCTTTCGGAGAGAAGCACACAACCATTTCTTTTAACCTCTCAAATGCCCAGCTCTTCTGTAGTTACTGAAGCTGAGGGTTCTCCACCATACCCCCAGCCCTAATTAACATCAGCTTGTATTCATTCCTCTCTCTCTCTGGTTTTTTTGCCTTACTGATTCTGACATGACTGTTTTTTTGTTTTTGTTTTTTTCCTTTTCTTCAGGCTCAACTGAATAGAAGAGAGAGATTTTGGCTTTGATTCCAGAATGATGTTTCGCAGAAAGTCAACTCTTGTTCCAGGTACTTGATAATCATCTCACTAACTAATTTCTTACTGTTCCTAAGCCATTAACATCTTGGTTAGCAAGTCCAGAGCCCTTCAGACACCGTTTGCCTCCTACACAACAAGTAAGCAAAGGAAACCCAGGGAGCACAGCCTGCCTCCGATTCTCTTTACCGGTGTCTGTCCCCTGGGGCACCTGGACTCTGCACACCGGGGTGCTGCTTCCGGGCAAGTGGGGGAATGCAGATGGCCTTGGCCCTCACGTTGTAATTTAAAGATAGCTACTCGCTTATACCCATCTATTTCTCTTTCTAACAACCAACTTTGAGGATAATGTACTATTTTTACTTATTTTCAGTGGAAAGAACATTAAACCTTAGGGTGACGGTTGCATATTGCTGAATTATGTGTTTTAGTCTGACGAGAATAAATTAGATTTTGTGGGAGAGAGGAGAGAAAAGAAAGCCTTGAATCCAAAGAAAGTCAGATGTTAAAGCTAAATTTTCCAAGTTTCTGGGTTCTAGGTATAGAGAAAAAATAGCCACAATTAATAATATAATAATTAATTACTTGGCAAGAAGTTGTAATCATTAACAAGATGTTTCTTTCCAGGCTTTCAAAATCTGTGTACTCTGATTTTAATTACATTTCCCTCTATTGAGTTAAAATATGCTGTCTGCAATCAGAATGCAATTACAAGATTTAAAGGGAAAAGAATACATTTAAAAGGCTTTTTAAAAGCACTCCAGGTTTCTTGGACAGGGACCCTTTCAAGGATGCTGTGCGGCGCCAGGGCACTGAATCAGAGACTTGGGCCCTCCATTTCCTTAGGGACAGAAACATGCTTAAATTGTTAGGGCAAATGAGTTGGACAAAGTGCACTCTACGTTTTGCTTTACATTTTAACTAGAAACAAAACAGAAAAAAATCCTTCACTTTGGACTTTGCTGGAGAAATATCCTGAGCCTGTTCATCTTCCATCCCTTGCCCAAGTCAACTTTGGGTATGATTGAATTTTCAGTTCCGTTATTTTCAGATCTGGCCCCCTTGGTGGTTGTGGGGCTGGTAGGGGGAATGGTCGTGGAGTCTGTCATTCTAAGAGTTACCATTTGAAACACCCAAATCTTTTTTTAGGCAAACATTCCCTCTGCCTGTTTCTCAAATGAACGTCTTGAGGGAGTGTGTTCTGTGCCTGTCCGGAAGCAGTCTACAAGAATGAGGGTTGGAGGAGCTTGCCTAGGTCCTTACAGAGATCCTTCCTCCTTACCCTACAGTAAATCTGTGTTCTCCTTTTCAGGTTTATCTTCTCAGGCTTGGAAGGACAGATGAAAATAATCCTATCTCACCACTCCTGGGAAGGGGAAGGGATGTGGTGCTCACGTTCTCTGGCTTTTACTTGAATCGAGTGGGGGAGAAAGGAAGGAAGAGAAGGGGAAACTAAACCTTGAGGAAGGAGGAGGGAAAGTAGCTACTCCTCCTTGGCCCACCCCGCCTCCCCCCCCCACAAATCACCTAGCACTCTGCACTTTTGATTAAACTGACTCACAGTTGGTAGTGGTACCTCTATGGGCTTGGAAGTATCCTATTATCCCTACCATCAAGTAGAGTACAATCTAATATTGATGAAGGAAAAAAAAAAAAAGCCCACCATTGGTTCTTTTTTATTATTATAGTCATTTGTAGGGGAGGAAAATTTTTTCCTCTACCCATCTTAGGTTCATTCATTGCTGGGATCCTGCAAATTAGACGGACGAAAGACAGATTAACAACAACAAGCTTCTTAACTCAGTGATGAGTAGTAACTCAGGAATAATCAGAACTTGGGCTTCTATAGTGTCTTAGCAAAGATCAATGAATTTGTCGAGAAGTGACTTGTTTTAGGGTTTTAGGCTTCCAGGCAGCACACTATGGGAAGGTGAAATGCGTGGGGGAAACTAATGGAAGATAAGGATTGTTTTAGCAGGATTTGTTGCATAGATTCCTCTGGTTCCGTTTCTGGGCCCATAAGAGGCTAGAGTTGTCTCTGGTGGCTAAGAATCTCTCTGCCCTTCCTGGTGGAGAGGCGGAGTCCAGAGTGTTTGTCCTGGGTTGCCTTCAGCTCAAAACAAGCCTTTTGCCAGAGTGATGTATTTGTGGGTGGCATACTCTGAACCACTTCAATTTCAATTTTTCTTTCTTTTTAAGGGGTTCTAAAAATAATACATATGAGTATACATGGTAGAAAATTTGGAATTTAAAAAGAAGTTAAAAGTACACAGAACATTACCAAATCTTATTGTCTTACTAGTCAAAAGCAACCAGCATTAACATCTATAAACGGCTCCCGTATTTTTTGTGTGATTTTTAAAAATCTCCACATAACTGAGATCATTCTGTATACGGGGTTTCACATACTCTTTTTTTTCAATCAAAAATATTTTCTCATGGCATCATTCATTCTTAAATATTATCTTAACAGCAGTACAATTTTCCATTATATGACTATACTGTAATTTATTAACAATTTTCCTATTATTGGACATTTAGGGAGTACTTAAATAAACATTCTTTGTGTGTGTTCATAAATCTTAGCATTTCAAATTACTTCCTTAGGATAATCTCCTGCAAGAATGACCAGATCAAGGAGTATCATCATGTTTTAGGACTTTAATACACATTACCAGGAAAGGTTACCAGTTTACATGAACACAGCATATGAATGTCTTTCTGAAGCTCTGGCTGCACTGATTAATGTCACGTAAGGATCTTTGCTGTTTTGTTAGGTTCCTGTTATGTAACTTTGTATTCACTGGTGAGGCTGAAAATTGTTTACTGTATAATTAGCTATTTGTATTTTCTCTTCTATAAATTGTCGGTTCATGACCTTTATCTGTTTTCTCATTGATTTATAGTAACACTTTGTAAATTAGAGTTATTAACTACTTGTGTCTCAATTTTTGAAAACTACATCTTCTTACCAGTTTGCTTTTTGTCCTCTGATTTTGTTTGATTATTTTTGACATATAGAATGCTTATATTTCTCTGCATTTCAATTTACTGATCTTTTACTATGATTCCTCTCATTGCTTTAAAGGACATTCCTTTAGTTGTTTAGTTTTGAAAAAATATTACTTCCTTAATCTACCTAGGACTTCCCTTGTTGAATGGTATGAGAACAAACTTATTTTTTCCCGGTAAGCTAACAGTGATCACAGCACCACTTGTTGACTGCTTTTTACCGAGGTGGGTTTTCTCTCTGTGTTTCATTGATCTCTTTGCCTATTCTTTTCCCAGTCGTTTTTTTCAGCCCTAATCCTTTTTTTTTAAAGAAGTTCTTTTACCACTTATACTGATTCTTTCAACCAATAGGTGGCCAAGATGGCATACAAAGAAGGCTGTCTAAAATTACTGGAGAGAGAGAATCTCTGCCTTTCAAGATTTAGGTCTTAGGTGCCAACAATACAGTGTTAGCTTTTCTTGTGCCTGTGAAGGGTGGGGTTCAGCCTATGACACAGAAAACCAGAAAGGCCTTTGGGTTTCTCGACAGTGGTAGGAATAGTAATACACAGAAGAATTAGGTATCTTTTTGTTCATCTCAAGAAAAGAAAATTTCCAGTGAGGACATTAAGACATTTAATGTTGAAAAATCATCTCTGCTTGGGCTTCTAGGGTGTCAGTAACGGTACCAACCCGTGTATCTGTAGAAAACTGCCGGAAACTGTCACAAAATGAAAAATGAGAGAAAGCCTGAATTACAGTGATCCTGTTGGGGTGATACAAGGTATGTGCGGCATAGTTTTGTTTTGTTTTGAAGGCTTGTTCACAGTGAATATCTTATCTTAGGATGATAGGACTACAGGTGAGTTTTAAAAAATTTAATTGTATTTTCATTTTTTTTGCCCCAAATTGTATAAAAGCTTTTTTTTTTTCCTTAATGATCTTTTGATTAACTTTTGGAATACAGTATTGGAAGCTTTAGTCCCAAGAATGGTACAAAAAGTGGATTTTCGGTTTCTTCATCTCTTTTCCTTAATAGACACAGCACCACAAAACCTCATCTCATTAGAAGAGATTTTGTGAAAATGAGACAGGCCATTTCTAAACCAAGTGCTTTTCCCTCTGAATAAGATTTAACCTAAAATGGGGCTGGGAAGTGGAAGAAGGTATAAAAAAACTACCTTTCAAAATTGCTGTTTCTAAAACAAAAAGGAATTGCTTTTCCAATAGCTTTTTTCCTTGATGACCAAAGATTGATACATCTTGCATGTTAAACAGTAGAGAACTGTAAGGTAGGTACTCACAGGCTACAATCTCCCCCACCCCCGCCCCCCTGTAAATTCCCTCTTTTGTGATACAATTGACGTTATTTTACTCTTAAAGATTCCCATTTTTCTTTAATGGTCTTTGCTTTCCTGTTTTCTGAGCTCTTCTTAATTGTTCTGCTTTTCATTACAAGATAATTCTCTCTGGCTGACCAACAGTGATGAGGGTCAGAGTCACGGACAATATACCATATCTGGTTTGGTCTGGCTCGAGAAAAGCTACACGGTGCCTCAGCCTCGAATTAGTCACTTCAGTATAAAGGATAGGCAGCCTCCGGGGCAATGATTTTGTCATAGTAAGCACTTGAGAATACCTGCTGCAGCTCTTTCACCCCCACCCCTCCCCCCCCACAAAGCAAGTTTGTCTTTGTTCTTAAACCATAAGCAGCACTTTGTATCTCTTTTCCATGCCACAGTGAAAAGATATAAAAACCAAGCGCCGTACATATCACTTCAATGCATAAACAATTGGGTAATAGTCCATTTCCCTCTTAAACCTTTCATGCTTGTTTTCCTGTCTTAGAATAACACTTAAAAGCCATCAAAGTGCCCACAGTACCAGCAGCTCTCCCGCTGGGGGTGGGGAGTGTTCAGCGCACAAAGCCTTTGCTTGGCAATGGGTGCAATGCGTTTCCTCTGAATTTCTTGGGAACGAGGCTTCCAGTGGGTAGGTAGCCCTGTGAGAGGGAGGAAGCCTCCTTCCACTCGGACAGTGTCAGGGCCAATGTGCCTTTCAGGAGACTGTCTGTGAGCTTCCGAACATTGAAACCATAAGACAAAAAATTGAGTTGGACAGATCCTCGCCACCACTTTTTCCGCTAAATATAGATAAGTTGTCATCGGGTTGCACAAGCAATTTCCAGCTACAGCTCCTCAGGAAGGGAGGCAGGCACAGGGGCTCAGGGCTCTGGTAGCTAAGCTGCACAGAAAGGAGCTGGCCCTGACTCGGCAGTTGAGAGAAGCAAGGGAAGGGGGCAGAATGGACCTGGGGTGCGGGAGTCATCTTAGTCTGGGTTAAATGCAATGACATACCGAGGGAATCTGTAGCAAACAACGGTATTGCAATAACTTGGCAGAACAGATCCATAGAAGGAGTCCTACCACAGCCCCTGCTCAGGGTTCCTTCTCCACCACACTTGGGAAAACCATGGGGTGTAGTGGGAAAGACTATGAGATATGGCTCAAATAGTTCTGAGTGTGAATCCCAGCTTAATCTGACCCAATGCTTTTGTTTTAACTTTATTTTGATCTTTAAAGATCTTCTCCTAAGGACATGCTTATTGATTTTTGAGGAGGGGGTGAGGGAGAAGAGAGAGAGAGAGACAGAGACAGAGAGGGAGAGAGAGAGAAACACTGATGTGAGAAAAACATTCATTGCCTCCTGTATGTGCCCTGATCAGGGATCGAACCCACAACCTAGGTATGTGGCCTGACCGGGGACTGAACTGCAACCCCCTGGTGTATGGGATGATGCTCCAACCACCTGAGCCACTTGACAAGGGCTGACCCTATGTTTGATTTGGAATAAATTACTCAGCTTCTCTGAGCTTTTTCCCCCCTTAAAAATGTCTTTAATTTTAGGAAATGAATTCCAGGGAGGTTAAAAAGCAGTACCAGAGGATAGAGGTACACAACTAGCTGTAGTTAAAGCAGTCAGTTAAGAATATGGCAATATAAACATCTGAAGAGCATCTCTTAGGGGTTCAAAATAAAATGTATGTGTCAGGGTCCTTATATATGAAATCTCAGTACAATAATATCTCCCTCACAGTGTTATTAGGGTTAATATTAGGATTAAAGTACATGGCGCTACTAAGTGCCCAGCTTTTGTTGGTCTCTTTCTTCCCCTTGTCATTCAAGTTCCCTTGGACTCCAGTTGCCTCTCTTCCAGCAAATCCTACCGGTTCTACCTTCAGAGTACATGCAGAATTTATGCACTTCTCTCTGTTTCCACTGCTACCACGCCCGTCCAAACCACTGTCAGCTCTTGCCTAGGCCATTGCAACAACTTCCTAACTCCTTCCTCTCTTTCTGTTTTCACACTCTGTACAAACCATCTCGGTACACAAGCAGAGAGAACATTTTAAAATGTACATTAAATCATGCCACTCCCCTACCCAAAGCCCCCCAGTAGCTTCCCCCTGCACTTAGAATAAAATCCAAACCCCTCACCACAGTCTGTGAGGCTCCGTGCCATCCCTCCCCTGCCTACCTCTTTCCTCTGTGACTTCAGCTGCTAACACTTTCTTCTTCTATTAATATTTTCCAGCTGTACTGGCCTAATTTTACTTCCCAGAACACTAAGTTTATTTCTACCTCGGGGCCTTTGCATTTGCTGATTCCATAGCTTGGAACAAGTTTCTTCCATATTCTGCTGTGATTGAAACCTTCTCAACAGTCAGATCAAATGTCCCTCCTAAAATTCATGTTTCCTGACATAGTCTGTGTCTCAGGCCTGTTTTATTTTCTTCATAGCACGTATCAGCATGTGAAATCATTTTACATTTTGCTGTTTCCCCCATAGGAATGTAAGCTCCTTGGAAGAAGTGGACTACATCTCTCACCCTTGAATAAGCCTAGAACAGTATAGAGTAGGTGCTCGGAAAACATTCAGTGAATGGATTCTGAGTGAACATGTAAAAAGGAGTAACAATATCTTCCTGAAAGTCTGTGAGTGGAGTTGAAAATCTTCCTCTGTCCTTTCCATTTCTAAATATTCTCTGATTCCTTGCACAGAAAGTCTGAATCCCAGAACAATGTTAAAGAAACGCAGTTAGAAAATGTTCAAATAGTCAATATAGAATAATTCGTCCTAGGCTTGCCAAGTGGAGGTACTCTGGCTATGTGCTTTAATGAAAAGAATGACGACTTACCATTTGCATGTCCAGTATTTAAAGGGATCATTTAAATACTATTTGTAAATACTGTATGTAAAGGGATCATTTTAAACTACTTAAAAATTATGTTCCCTTAAGTAGCGTTTAGATGTTCAGAGCAATCCTATCGACAGTTGGCTTAGCACATCCTTTCTTCGCAGGTCTTGAAAGGAATAGGATGCTGTAGCACAACACGTGTGCTAAAGGAAATGGCCAGGTAAGCACAGGCTGTGCGAATAGTGTGTTCTTTATTTCACTACTGTGTTCTGTGTAGGTCAGGCCACTTCCAGGCTGTGCTGCAAGAGGAACACACCGTAAACTGGATTACATCCTAGGGAAGGAACTGGAAACCATGTTAGCAGAAGAAAATGGGAAGCCTAACTAACAGGGGAGGGGACTGTGCAGACTCAAGAGGTGTCAAATATTTGAAAGTTTCTCATAAAAAGACAGATTCTCTGCTGCATGTGCCATGAGACAAATCTAGAATCGATGAGTAGAAGCTAGAGGGAGGCAGAATATGGGTCAACCCACAGAGGCTCAATCTCCAAGAGTCTGGCCTCCTAAACAGAGGCCCGATCGGAAACGTAAGGAACAGGCGCCATCGCTGAATCTCGGGCCAGCGAACCCGGAGTCAGCAGTGTCCTACACGGCTTACTGCTGTTGCAGGTGGGCAGCAGGCACACTCCCAGCAACCTCTCACGGAAATCTTCCCCTGCACCCTAGATGGGCTAGAATCCACAGTGTTCTTCTCTAACACCTAAGGTGGAGTATGACAAGGCTGCTGCAGCTAATGACTTAAGTTCAGAAAACTTTGGATCTCCAAAGTTAACCTAGAATCTCACAGGCCCATGATTTTATTTTACATTCTGGCCTGGAAGCAGGATTTTGTATTCTGACCTTGCTCTTTCCTACCCAGGAGGTTTCTTATCTGGAAGGCTGAAGCAGGCCGCTGCTCTTCTTAGGGAGTACCAGTTTGTGTTCCGGAATAACCCTGGGGGTAGGGATAGGAGATAAGCTGGAGAGCTGGAGGGGTGCATTGGATCACCTTTTAATTTGTTATCTGAGAACTGTCTGTTTTTTGTAAAAGCTATTCCTTCTAGCAGGGGTAGATGGCAACTTTCTGCAGAAGCTGACCCTCCTCAGCAACAGCCCCCAGCCCAACCCCTCTTTTCTCCTTTTTGCCTTCCCTTGCTTTTCATTAGAATCCCTAGGAGCCTTTACGTGCTTAGCATGAAAATGAGCCCATTTTATTTTTGGAACCCACAGAGGCAGCCCTGAGGGGAGTTATTGTGTTGCTTTTAGCAGCTAAACAAAAAGGTGTGAAATCATTTGCTGGCTGTTCTAGAATGGGAGAAAATAAATAAATAAACAGAGAAGGAAGGTTCAGAACAGTGGGTGGCAACTTGGACAGAACCTCGTGACTGGGCTTCTCTGAGACTTATTAGTAACCCAAAGGGCTGCGGGGATGTCTGTGTATCTCTCTCACCTTCCCAGGAAGTTACTAGAATAGCACTGGAAGCCACTGGGATTTTTTTTTTTTAATTTATTCGTTTTGAAACACTATTTCCATGTTGCTTTGAAAAGGACTTGGGGATGGGACTAGTTTGAGAGAATTCTGTACAGCCATTTATAACATTCCCTGTACAGGGAGGTGAGGGAGGGGAGACCACTTCAGCAAGCTTTTTAAAAATCGGAGATACTCAGGGAGTAGTACTTTACTGCGAGGCTTTTAACAATTTAATAACATAACAGTGGTAAGAGACAAAGGCCCGAGGCAACACAGGTTTCTCGTGAAGCTGGAGGATTTTGCCTCTTTCCCAAGAGCCAAACCCTGTTCTGCAGCAGGTGTGTGTCCTTCCACCCTTGGCCTTCATGCAGGCCTGACCAATTAGCTTAACAAAAGCCTTTGGAGTTGGTCTCTCAGCTGCCTGGCTTCAGTGACCGGTGCACATCACCACACAGTGGGCCCTCTGATTGAGATGTCTTATAAGCCTCATTTTCTTTAGCATTCAGGGCAGACTTCTAGGAAAGTCAAACACCAGGATAAGACAAACCGTTTAAAAGTACAATGTAATTGATTAATTAATTCATAGAACAGACAATATTGATTGCTCACTTGTTGCCAGGGACTATCTGTGTGCAAAGACACGGTGAGTCACAGGCAGGCAAATGGAAACTGAAACCATTGTCATACCCAAATTTCTCTTAGGAAAGGAACTGTCCTGGCTGAGGAAAATTTCATGATGAGCTGTTGACTTTGAAGATAGGGGTGATAAAGACCAAGAGACAATTAACTGAGCTGAGCAGGGTCATGGGCAAAGGGGGAGAGAGGAGAGGGAAGGGGAGGAGAGAGATACCTAGGAACCTCAGGGTGAGAGCAAGAGAGAAGAGGGGTGGGAATGGGGGAAAAAAAAACAAAGGAGGAAGACACAAGGACATTTAGCAAAACGGCTAAAATGAGCACAATCGACGGTGGCTCAGCTGCCAAAGGGGCCCAGCAGCCAGGTCGCTAAGGACCCACCTGCAGTTCGTTTTCTGTGGGAGAGTCTCAGCGTGCTGCCCACCCTCTTCCCCCGTCCCAGTGAAACCTTCAGGGAAACAGATTCTTCTAAAAAGTCAAGTAAGGGGTGGCTAGCATATACAAGTATATTTATATATTTACTTATGTAAGTACATGTAATGTATATTCACGAGTAGGTGTTCCACATACACTTATATGTGTATATATGATACATACATCTACATGTTCCACAATATGAATTACTGGACTGGCCCAAAAGTCCGTTACGTTTTTTCTGTATGATGGCTGTAGTAGTGCTTAGTTGTCTTTAACTTCATTGGAAACAATTTAGTTAGATTGTATTGTGACAGCTGTCATATCAGCGTGCATTAAAAAAACTTATCAAAATTGGTGAATTTTTGTGTGGCCATTTTAGTGCTGAAGATGAAAGAAGATGGGCAACATTTTCAGTGTATTATGCTTCATTATTTCAAGAAAGGTAAAAACATAACTGAAATGCAAAAAAAAAGATCTGTGCAGTTTATGGAGAAGGTGATGTGACGGACTGAATGTGTCAAAAGTGGTTTGCAAAATTTCTTGGTACTATTGACATTTTGGCCAAACGATTCTTTGCTGTGGGGCTTATGCACTGAAAGAGGTTTAGCAGCACCCCTGCCCTTTACCCACCAGAAGCCAATAGCAGGAGACAGCCTACATACTCAAAATATCCAAATCAATAAAGTTACTGGTGACAATGAAAAGTGTGTCTTTTATTTTACAGAAGAAACCATACGGACTTTTTGGCCAACCCTGTACACACACACACACACACACACACACATACATAATGGACACGTAACTACTGTATAAAGGACGTCAAATAAACTGAAATGAATCAGTAAAAACCAGAAATTCCGGGCCAGGAGTGATGGAAAACACAGCCCCCAATGCCTCCCTCTTATGCTCTCAACCCCTGGAACTCTCAGAAATCCTGCCAAGGCCTCGGCTTTGTATGTGGTACGGAAAGAGTTCTTTGAGGGACATCGCAAAGGGCAGAGAGAGATCATTTGACCTCAGAGCTGAGAGCTGAACTCATTGTTTCAGTCACACCTTCGGGAACAGGGAACACAATTTGAATGCGCGGGTGGATTCTGAAATCATACTTGATCAAACCTCTGCCTGTAGTTTTGCCCAAATGCTCTTTTCCCTCGTTTCCAACTAGCAAACCCCTACTCGTCATGTTCGATTCTATGTAAATAGAATCACTTTATCTGTGGAGACTTCCCTGACCCCCAGGCAGGGAGGGCAAGTTTCCTCTTCTCAACTTCCATCTCTCTCTCTACATACATATGTGTGTGTGTGTGTGTATACATATATATTACAGCACATATCACATGGTATTACAGGGTATTGCATCTGAATACAACAATGTAGACCCTCATAGTACCACTTCTGACTCCCCCACTGCCCAGCAAGACATATGACACATCTGCTGAGTAACACCTGGGTATGTGAGTGATAAAAAGAAACTTACAAGTGGACACATAGCTTTGGAAAGGGCAGAACTCCCAGGCCCTGAATGGTGGCACCACTGTCCAGTGCCAGCTTTGCTGTTAGATGCTATTTGTCTTGCCCCTTGTTCCTATTTTGAATAAGAACCCATTGCTCCCCCGAAGTAAAAGCAGTGCAATCATCGTTTGTTTATTAATTCCCTGTGCCAAGACGCAGGCTGACGAGGCTGGATTGCACACGGGGCGTGGGCATCAGAAACTGGGAAGTCTCACCCTGCCCGGCCTGTCTGGCTCGTATGCTTGGGCAGGTCACATATTCCTGTGGGACTCCGTTTCCTCACACACTGGTAATGATCGGCTTCGCAGGGTGGCTGCAGGGCTTAATTAATGATTGAGAAGCAGGCAGAAAATACAAAGTGCTTCATGCACGCAAAGGATTTTCTCCCCATATTTATTTTTGGGGTCAGTTACCCGTAGTAGGAAGTGCTTATGACCCGGACGATGAGTCTAGTAAAAACATGTACGTATATATAATTTCTATTTTCATCCTAAAATGGCTCATTTGGCATTGATTGGCAAATGGACCACCTACTTATTTCTTCTCTTCCAGCACAGTCTGTAGCCCTTGCTGCTAACTTTTGGTGTACAGCTTGCTACCTCTAGACCTCCGTTTCCTGGACTACAAGGACTTTCTCTATGATTCCTTTATGCTCAGAGGTGTTGTGAGGCCTTAAACTTTGATCTTGGTGCCTGCGTTCTCAACCCACACTCAGAAGAAACGAGGTTCACGAATGTCACAAAAAGTCTGTGGGCAAACCCGTAGGGGTTGGTTCCCTAAACCAGAAGATGCAGGGGCTTGTGAAGTCTTATACAAATGACGCCACAGCTCGGTCTGGCCAATGCCCTCCGTTCCTGTAAGCGGCCAGCGCCCTCGGGGAGCCAGTGTTTCCCTCACTCACTGCCAGAGCCTGCAGCTTCATTGCTGTTGCAAAGGGACAACCGATCCTGAGGCAAGAGTTGATTTACTGCCTTGAAAAATCCTTATTGTTACTATTCCTGGCTTTTTCTTTAAATCACAGTGGCTGCCCCTGTGCTATAGGGGTAGTCAAAGACCAAAACCGTTCAAAGAGAAGAGTCCAATGACTTACACCCCAAACCAACACTGTGTGCCATGTTCATAGTTGAGAGAGGAACACGGGCCAGAAAATGCCCTTTGTTGACATAGAGCCTCCTCTATGCTCCTCCTGCCGCAGCTGTCTGCCGAGTCCCTGGCATCACACCCCAGAGGCAGGTGGGTCAACCCCAGGAATCAGGTGAGGAGGAGGAAGCGTCAGACAGCTATTGCAGGTTGCCTGTCCAGGTGTGGCGGTGGCTGTGGAAAGACGTGGGGCCACCGAGGCTTATATAAAGAGGAGGAAGAACACAGGCCAAAGGGGAAGATGTAATGTTGACTTTGATTGGCTAACTTAACATGAGGCCAACTGAGGGAGGAAGGGGAGAGAGGGAGAGAAGACACTTTTGAAAGCATGACAGTATCTCATTTGTACGTGAGGGAGACCCAGCCTTCCAAATACTATAGTCCTGAAGAAGGTGGGGATAAGCGGGAAACCAAATGCTACTTTAAATATATACAAACATATCAAAGAAGGTTGGTAATACTAGAATATAAAGTATATCCTAATTACATCACTACTGGATACATTGTTAATACTATTTCTCAATTTCATTTGAAATGCACTTGAAGAAAATGCAAAACTAATTTTTGGAACTTTAACCTTGGGTGCCCCATAGATCATTTTCTTTGGAAATGTGGCTATTGGGAATGTTGAATAGTTTTTTTTCTTTTTTCAAACCAAAGCATTATAACTGGTCTCTCACATGCTCAGAGTAAAAATTTTTATAGAAACACTAGTATAGAAAAATGCCACATGCTACAGATTAAGTGCAGAAGCCAGCTAATCACAACACATGAAAGCAAATGTAGCCTGTTCTGAGAAGTACAAATACGTTGAAACATGACTATCATGAAATATGGTCTTAATAACCCTCTGAAAAATAGCCCTTTTGCAAAGAGAACTTATTATTATACCTCATGGAGGGTTCTCAGTTTCAAATGGAGTTAATTTTATACACTTTGATGATGGAAACTAAAGACACTATGGAAACATCCTTTTAATTCTAAGCACCCCCCCACTTTTTGTGGGGAGGGAAGCTTTTAGTGATTCCATATGTACCCTTTATTCAATATGTGGAGGGTGGAAAGCAGTGCCAGGTAATTCTGACATTGAAATTGCCACCAAACCGCCAGCTGTTAGAGTTCAAATGAATCGTTAGCTATAAAAGAGCGGTTTCTCAATCTACATCCCACTCCAAGGTCAACTCTCGTCACAGGTGCACTTGGCTGTGAGGCACTTGTAATCTCAGAAGCAGATATGGTTGCCAAGTTCAGGTTGCCATGACTCTGAACATAGTATATAACATTCCATTCCAAGCCAGAGCCCATAACTCCTGCGGCTGTTCCAATGAGGGCCCTTCCTGGTACCACTCTGGCTCCCACCCACTGGCTACAGTAATGCAGCAGGTGAAGGACTTAAGTGTCACTCAGTCGGTTTCCAGTTGCTTCCAGGAAAAAAAGAAATCCATGGCATATACGACTATTGCATCTGACACACGGCAGGTTTCCCGTGTTCCCAGGCCACAGCGAGGCGGCCTGACCGTTGCTGTCATGACCGTAAGTGCTGTCTCCCACACTGCGACGGGCCCTGGGACACCAGGAGCCTGGGAGGGTTCGAGTTTGGGAGACAAGGCATAGAAAAGCACTCTCCATGTATCTGAAAACTCTGCCAAGCACCTCAGCCCTGACATGCCGCTTCTTGGCTCTTTCAACTGCGGAACATTCTGTCTCAGGAGTTGTCAGTTAGCTTGACATCACATGCTGGTTCGATGTTGATACTCATCTCCCAGACAGGCGGCTGAAAGGAAGAGCTCACCTCCGTCACTGTCTTCTGCAAATGACCACCCGCCCTTGGCCCATGGGCGTGTTCTCCATGTATCGTTCTTGGTCTGTCCATCTATTTTGGACTGGGCATCTGTGGAACTGGAGTTCCCCAAATATTAAAATGATAAACAATAGTGCTAATTGTCAGTAGGGTTCCTCAAAAAACAGTGGAATAGCAAAGTCACCTTAACTTGGCCTTTGTTTCTTTGGCAATTGAAAGGTCAAAATGCTGTTTTATCATCTTTGCATAGTCATTTATGTTGACATTTTCCCCTTGTGGGATCAGATCTTCAATGTGAAAATAAATCTAGAAACTTTCTGTTCACACCCTTTTCGGTGTGTGTACCAAATGACTCGGGGAGGTGGTAGTTGGCCACATCCTTTATCTGTTGAGTCCTAAGAGTTAGCAGAACTTTATCTTTATGATGAAATGGCCTTTAGAAGTGGGTCTCGGCAAGTTCAGAATAGAGCATCATTACTGAGAAAAGCACTTTCCTTTTAAACTGAGAAACCAACAGTCATGCACTACAAGGCCTGAAAAAAAAATCGAGCTACCACAAAACAAACAAATATTCAGCTCGGTTTCAGGAAGTTTGGAGAGGATCAAACAAGCCTTTCTCTATTGAAGTTGTTCGAGAACATTTATGCTTACTTCGGCCTTAGTTCCTATTTATGCTGCTGGCTTTTATACATCAACCTCAGGAGGGCATTCCAACTTCAGGTTACGCACCGAGCACCTTCTGAAAAGGAGCCCTGCAAGCCCCATCCCCAGCTTGGGGGAGGGGAAGCACTCACGTTGGAATTTGTTTCCAAACCACTGCTCTGTCCTTGAGGGGAGGATATCTCAAAAAGTGGAGACAGAAATTCCACAGAGAGAGGGTGAGAAAGCTTTCTCATGGTGTGAACATGCCTGTGAGGAGAATGCTTTTTTTGGTGGGATGAAACCCAGAGATGAGAGAGACTGTTTGTGGAGCCCCAGTGAAGGTTTCCACTCAGAGGGAGCTTGTGATTTTCTGCAGGTCCCTGGGGAGGAGGATTTGGTAAACAGTTGAATTTTCAAGCAAATTACCTTCCAGAGTAAAGGAGGAACTATGCCAACTCCTTGCAAATAATATTCTTATTTTATTGTACAAACCCATTACTTTTCTTTCTTAAAAAAATGTATTGATTTTTTTTTGTGAGAGGTAGGTAGAGAGAGAGCTGGGGGTGGGGGGGGAAAACATTTCTTTGTTGTTCCACTTATTTTTGCATTCACTGGTTGATTCTTGTATGTGCCCTGACTGGGAATTGAACCCACAACCTTAGCATATTGGGATGATGCTCTAACCAACTGAGCTCCCTGGCTAGGGCCAAACTCATTACCTTTCAATTCTTAGTGTCATTCATGCTCTCAACAATGCTTTGACTGGTGTTTTTATGCCCATTTGATGTATTAGAAAATTGAGGCCGAGAGGTGAACTCTCCAACAAACACAGAAAATCTAAGATGCAAACCTGGGTCTTTCTGCCTCTAATGCCTGAGCTCTTTACCACATGTCACGTCTGCTCCTACCTATGCCATTCCCAACAACCAGTATGATTGGTGGGAAGAGAGAAACTTCTGGAGAAGAATGCTAAAGAGCTTTGATCAGGGAGTGGGCGCGAGGCAGGAAATGTTACCCCTTTGGTTGTCGTTACTATGTCTTACTATGTCCCCATCTTTTCATGGAAATATACAGCAGTTTCCTTTTAATATTTGTATGTTGGAACTTGCTGGTGAAATTTAAGCCACATCCTGCATATATGGTCCAAGATCTCAGTGGAGAAGCAAGAGACGAGGAAGCTGCCATCTCCTGATGTGTCCCGTCTGAGGGAGGCACACGCCTGACCTCCTGCAAACACCCACGTGGCTGGCCTCCGGTGGTGTCAGTAAGGTTCATCTGTGCTTCCGCAAGCACAAGTCTTCCACAAGCCCCGTAGTCCTGTTTAGCTATCTCCTGCTACGTATATGCCTAGCAAATAAGTATCTACTTGGCTTACTCTAGAGCTTAGGACTACCTATGCTGATAACTTCCATTTGTTCTTTATGATAGAATAGATTTTGGTTACACAAAATAGGCATCTTTTCTATGACGTGTACCTCCTCCTTTTTCTCCATTGCCCCATCATGCCGATACACTCAAGTACACGGGAACCCTTCCACTCAAGGAGGCTTCCGGGAGTCGCAGCTCTCTGCACCCTCTTCCCAGGCTAATCTTTTATAAAGTTGGTGCAACATGACCATAAAGTCGACTGTCCCTCCCAGAGTTTTGAACAGCCATTTTAGTCACCTAGATCTGACAGAGATAAAATTGTAAATACACTTTAGGTTTATGTGGGGAACCATAAGTATCAGGCTTGAGTCCTGAGGGCTAGAATTTCATGGGCCATTATTAAGCATGTCACCAGGTGGAAAGCTGTCTGGAGCTGGATCTGAGCGGCATGAGAGTAACCACGCAGCCTGGTTTGAGACAGCGCAGCCCTGATGGGAGAGGGTGTCCTTTCGCCCGGCTCTATCACTCCGCTCACCAATTCATCTCTCCCTCTCTGAGCTCAGAGCTTGCTCGGTCTTTATGATCTGTCCCCTGTACAAGATGGCAGGCTGCCCTTCGCTCACCTAGAAGGAAGGGCTGGGCGGCAGATGGAGAGAACAGGAGATGTGCAACGAGGCAGACCTGGATTTCAATCCTTGTTCTGCCATTTGTAGCTATAAAATAATGCGCAGGTTACTTAGCCCACCTTAGCGCCAGTCTTTCTGATTGTAGAATTAGTAAAGAGAAGTAATAGTACGTGAAAGGTATATCTAGGACCACTAGGCAGAGACTGGGCAGACAGATTGCCAGCTTAGTGGACAGAAGAACTTTCTAAAAACCAGACAGTCTCAAAAATAGAATGGGCTGCTTTGAAAAGAAGTGAAGAAGTAAATACCTTCTCCTTACTCAAGTTGGATGCTGGTGGAGGATCCTGGAACAGATGGGAGTTCAGACTGGCTACTGCAAATTTCCCTGCTAATCTGGAAACTGGATGATTCTGTGCTTTACATGTGTGTCCTTCCAAAAAGCCAAGATGCAGCCTCTTGAAATCCCCAGGGAAGACATCAAGTAAAATGACCTCCTTTTTTCTCATTTTTCATTTTTCCTTCAAGAACACTGATTTCTCCCATATTTTTTCCCCTCCACTTAACTAGTTGCTAGAGAATACCATTTTCAGTGAGTGCATAGAACACACGTAACCATTTTGAAACACTTAACATTGAACACAAACCGCATGGCTATAAGTTTTAATTATTTCTCGCTACACAAATAGTTCTATTTTCAGACAAATCTAAATTCCCCGTGCTGCCTCTCGCTTTCCTCCTCGCTGGTGTCTCCGTGTTTCACCAGCTCGGCAGTACTGCCCCTTCCTGCCCTGCTGCTGACTGAGCCCTGACAACTGCCAACGGAAGTGACGACAGACTCTCATGCGCACACAGGTTTCCAGCAGCAGGGTTCACTTCCTTCATAGTCACCGGAGGGCAGCCAGTAAGCACGATCCGAGCGACTCCGGATGTTTTCCCTGAGATGTTACACGGAGTGCTTTCTTTTCTACGGGTTACAAACTACTTTGAAAGTGAATTTTTTTAGCTTTCTCGGGGAAATGACCTACGAGCCTGCAAACAAATCCAAACCCTTGTTAGAGTGCTTGAGTTCGCTTGGAAAAGTCGCTGCCATGTATGAATCATAGGTACAGGGTCATGCTCCGGGAGAGCGTGTGCTTGTGCACTTGAACATGCCCAGGACATGAAGCAAATTGTGTGAACCTTACCACACAGCATCTTCGGCTTGGCCAACGTGACTGTCAACAGTGGCTGTAAATGGGAGGAGGGCTACCACCCTCACCGTCACCCTCATCACAAAAGGACTGTCATTACTGACCACACATGGACCAGCCAGGCACTGAGACAGCAGGTGCTTGCATCACACGATCTGATTTATTCAGCTACCTAACATAGTCTCCTTATCTGTGGGGTGTAGGTTCCAAGATCCCCAGTGGAAACCTGGAACTGTGGATAGTACCAAATCTTATCTTCTGTGTTTTATTTGGTACATACTTACCTTTTCACTTACAGGTAGCACTTTGTGGCTTCTCTTGGGCATATCTGAATTGTCAGCACCTCGCACACTGTGTGGCCATTATTAAGTAAAATAAAGGTGACTCGAACACAGGCACTCTGGTCCTGCGACAGCTGATCTGATAGCCGCGTGACTAATGGGCGGGGAGTGTCTCCAGGGTAGATGCGCAGACAAAGGGACGATTCACAGCCCAGAACTGTAGCTGGACAGCTGAAAACTCATCTCACTACGGTACTCAGAACAGCGTGTTGTTTGTTTCTGGAATTTTGTTTTCATTTCATAGTTTTGGACTGTCCTTGACCTCAGGTAACTGAAACCACAGAGAACAAAACTGTGGCTTGTCATGGGTGGGGGCGGGCGGCTACTGGACTATTATCCCCATTTTACAGAGGAAGCTCAGAAAGACTAAGTAGCCTGCCCACAGCCACATTACGCCTCGGTTCGGGGCACAGGCATAAGTCACCCCGTGATAATGACTCTGTGGCCTCTGGATCTTTCATGAGACTCCTTTTTGGTGACTTTCAGTGAAGACTGATTGTTTCTGCCCCTCAGGCCCTGTTTTAGTCACATTGTCTCTCTCTCTCACTCTCTTTTTTTTTGTCTCTGATACTTTATTCTCGCTGTTTGTGCCGGATTCCTCCCTGTCTAAGTTGGTTCTCTTATTTGCCTAATGTTATAATTCATGTGTCAGATGTCCTGGGGCATCATGTTTGAACTTTCAAAACTATGAAGAACTTTAGGGATAATTCGAATCTCATCGAGAGCATGGATTCCACTAGGAGACCCCCAACTTTGTAGCCAAGTCGCTGCTCCTCCTCTCCCACGAACGCCACCTCCTTGGATAGTTGGGATTTAGAATGTCTATCATTTTAATCAAAGAGGCTGCTGAATAAAGATGTGTTGACTGAAGTTTCTCACAGGCAAAGGGCAGAGAGGGCTTAGTTCTTCCCTTTGCAAACAAAGATTCCAGTCTTCTCATACTGAAATATGGATAATGCCACAGTTTACACAGGTACCCTAAAATGTCCGATGTTTTGTTTTCAAGGTAGAGTTTTATAAGGGGATGATTTATTTTTCCACTTTGACGCAACTTGAATTGAGCAGGCATTTTCCCCCATATTATATTTCATAAATTTATTTCCACCAAAACGATATGGCTGAAAGAAAGAAAGAATCGAAAACAAACAAGAAGGCAAACCAGCAAACAGGCAAAAACACCTCCTCCATTTGTTCCTTGCTAGGCAACGGGAAGCTAAGCATTTTGAGATCAGAACGTTGTGCACTTTTTGCATTAGGCCGAAACGGTCTCTTCTAACCCCAAGGTGTCCACTAACCTCTGGAACCTGTGGCTGTTATTTTAGACAGCGAAGGGGGCTTTGCAGATGTGATTAAGTTAAAGATTCTGAGATGGGGAGATTACCCTGGATTATCCTGGTGGGCTCATGTAATCCCAAGGGTCCTTATAAAAGGGAGGTAAGGGCATCAAAGACTCAGAGGTGCCGTGACCGTGAGAGCAGAGAGACAGAAGAAGAGAGCTGAAGATGCTATGTTGCTTGCTGGCTTTGAAAGGGGAGGAAGGGGTCATGAGGCAAGGAATTCAGGTGGCTCTAAAGCTGGAAAAATCAGGAAGCAAATGTCCCCCTCGAGTCTCTAGAAGGAACTAGCCCTGCTGACACCCTGATTAGCCCAGTGAAACTGATTTAGGACTTTTGACCTCTGGAACTTTAACAGAGTAAATTTGTGTTGTTTTATATCCCAAATTTGTAGTAATTTGTTATAGAAGCAATGTAAAACTAAAAAGCTTGTTTACCATTTATTGTATCTTTTATGTTCAGCCTAGTGCTTGACATAGAAGATAGACCCATAAATTAATATTTACTGAATGAACTGAAAAATGTAAAGGAAGGAAATTATGGGAATAAAATGTACCCCACTCATGGCAACATTTTTTGCTTTAAAAAATCCCCATTTCTTCTTTTTTAATTCTCACCCAAGGACACTTTTTTTTTTTTCATTGCTTCTAGAGAGAGAGGAAGGAGAAGGAGTAACATCAATGTGAGAGAGAAACATTGATTGGTTGCCTCCTGTTCACGCTCAGACCAGGGATCATAGGCCCAGACCAGAGATCGAACCTGCAACCCAAACAATGTGCCCTGACTGGAAATCGAATCTGCAACCCTTTGGCTACAGGATGATGCTCCAACCAACTGAGCCATACTGGCCAGGACAAAAATTCTCTCTTTCTGAGGATGAAAAGAATATGAGAGGGGAACCCATAAAAACCCAAAATTATCTTCTGGATACCTGGGCTCCTTGTAGTACAGGCTTCCCTGGAGTGTTCGAGGAACCCACCTGTGTCAGTGCACCAGCTGGCGTTGTTGTGAGAGGTATGCTTGGCTTCAGTGAATTTTTTTTGAAGACTCTCAGTGCGTTTGCCCATTTCATCATGGGTGATTTATGAGTGCACCTGCCTACACCGCACTGAGTGTTCATCAGTTTTTGACCAAAACAGCAAGACTCCCATCCATCACCCTCCCTATTCACCCAATCTTGCTCCAACTGACTTTTATTTGTTTCCCCAGATGAAAAAAGTCCTTAAAGGGAAACATTTTGCCAATGGAAGAGGTGAAACGAAAAATGGCAGAAGCACTAAAAGGCATCAAAATCAATGAGTTCAAAAACTGTTTTGAGCAGTGGAAAAATGTGTCGATATGTGTATTGCATCCATTGGAGAGTCCTTGAAAGGTGACTGAAGTTTACACATGTAACAATAAATGTACAATTTTTTAATAAATAAATTCCTGTTTTTTGAGTCCTTCCTCGTATTTCTTTAAAGCTCAGCTGGGTGTAGGATTACACAGCTTTGTATTAGCTCCTCAGGGCTAGTAAGCTCTTTCCTGGAGCAGGTGGAAGAGACCACAGGCATGAAAACAGCATTTAGAGGCCAACTGCTTTAAGAACACCTATTTAGTGCTTCTAGGGACTCAAATACCAGGGAGATGGGGAAGAAGAAGCATCCATACTGTATTATGTAACTAATAAATAATACCACCTTGATGAATGTCTGGTATATAATAAACACTCCACAAGGAAATGGTAGAATGAATAATATTCAGAGCCAGTGTGTAAATGTGACTCGCTCACCTCCTTCCCAAATCCTTCTATAGTAGAAGTCAACCTTCTAGTATCTCTGCCTTTTCTGCCTCCCTGGATGCTGATTTCAGTAAGATCTTACTCATATGCACTAAAGAAGCCCACAGAAGGGCACCCCCAACCTCCCACAGACACACATACCTATCAACACGCCACCTGTGTCTGGGCATCGGGACTGCAGGCCACAGCAGTACAGCTCCTCCCTTCTGAGGCCCTCTCGCTGGTTTCATTTGTGCCCGTCTTTTAATTTAAAGGAAAATAAATTAAGCCATTCTGGCTGATTGAAGAATAGCTCCCCTAAGGAACTTAACATGTAATGGTTACATTAGTGATTTACAGTAACTTCTCATTCAGGATTCTTTTAGATTTATCACAGAGGTAAAATCAATACCCACTACCAACATGGAGAAGTTTAAGTGATTCATTTTTGAGATGGAGGAACAGAAAAAAAATAATGATAAAGACTGAAAATAACTCCAGTTCTTCTAATTCATGATCTGGCCGGCTCTTCGAATCATAATTTAGGAAGGGAGAGACCTTGGGGATCATCTAGTCCTGCTTCCTCACTTCGCAGGTGAGGAAAGCTGAGGCCCAGACCCCAGGGGCTGAGAAACAGCCTTCTGAGTCCCAATCCAATGTGCATCCTCATCTGCCTGCTTTCATTCGCTGACGCTACAAGCAGTAAATAGACGCCAACGTTGCTTTCAAGGTGTTTACATCCCAGCAGCAGAGATGACGCACATAGAGAGAAAATCCTGACACAAAGTAAACAGATACACTCCATAAAAGAGATAGGGATTTAAAAGGAACCTTTAACGACTGATCCCTGACATTTTCTCACTTTTTACAAATAATCAAACTTGTGAAATAGTGAATCTCTTCCTTTTTTCAAGATTTCTTTAAACCAAGCTCTTGGACCATAACGTATTAAAGATTTCACCACACACGCTATTTGAGTATCTGATCTGAACAGTAAACAACTAAGCCAGACCCCACAATGCATGCTGGATGAGACCTTCTGGGCAGGTATCTCCGTCTGCCCAGGCAAGCCAAACCCAATGAGGCACTGGGTCAAAAAGGAAGGAAGAGGAAAGGATAAATCCATTGACTGACACCCCAGGGGGCCAAGAGACTGTCTCCCCCCCATCAGTCGTGGCTGGCTCTACAGTAAAAATCACACGCTCAAGCTGTGACAGAGGAAGCTCTTGGTTTGGAACCCAACTACAAAGTATTCGCAAAGAGAGATTATGATCCAGTAGAGACTCTCTTTTCAGTATAACTAGAAGAATAGAAAGACCACTGAATAGTGGGGTTTGTGAGAAATAGGGGTCATATGTTGGCAGCCCTAGTTGCTTGCAGAATTGGCTCTGTGGGTTGGCACATAGCACCATGAATATTGGAAACCACGAATCTCTAATAGAGTTTCCTGAACAAAGTAAAAGGTCTTTCTGTGGACTGCCGGGTTAGAGACTGGCTCATGAAGGAAGCCCCTGGGCAACTGCCAAAGCCACCTGTGCATCTCACACTTCTTCTCTTCCTCTTCCTCCGGTTCCTGCCTGCCTTCCCTCCTTCTCTTCTCATTTTGGTTACGTGTCTCAGTGGGCCTTGCTGTAACTTATCTACGATGCTTCTGCCAAGCCCCAGAGGAAACAGGCTGTCTCCATGACAACTACGAACCGGAAATCCACAAGCAGCTTTGGACAATGGGACCAACCTTATTTCCATGGACAAAAATCAAGGCAAACTGAGTCCTTTGCCCCTTGGAGGACGAGAGGAGTTACTGACTCCTCCCCCTAACAAGGTCAGATCACGCTGCTACATTTGAAGGCCCAGAGAAGAAACAAACCTCCCTACATGAACAACAAAGCCAGTTCTTGAGAAGCTGAGTCAGAGTGTAAGACCCTTTAAGAACTTCTCCTTGGGAACCTGCAGTGGAAACAAAGTAATTCCCTGTTTTCATGTGTCCATTCTTAGCCTCCTCTACAGGATTCTTATCTTGGGTTCTAAGTTAAGTAGATGTTTCTTAGAAGGCCCCATTGGAGAAAAAAAGGGGAAGATGAGATGAGTTCTTCAAATCTCCAGGATTAGGTTTACCTTGGACACAGATAAATTAGCTGTCTTTTAATACCATAGTTTTGTTTATCTCTGGCCTGGAATGTTCTCTTGGCTCTTCCTTCATGCTCTGTTACACTACTTAGCCAGATCTTCATCCAAGGTGACTTCCAGGAGCCCCCAGTGGGAGGCAGGCCCTATGTCAGTCATCTCTCTTTCCTTCACATATGTATCCAAAGCACTTAGATGTGGCATCTGTGTACTTTTCTGTCTCTGTACTCCTGCCTCCTCCATGAGAAACAGGGTGGCAATGGTGATAGATTCGATCTTTTCCCTCTCTACACCTCCCATACCTTCCACATATCAGGAGGTCAGTAAGGTCAGGAGAATTCCTAAATGAATACACGAAATCTGTATTTCTTGGGCACCTGGTGGACAAAGGAATCCAGAATCCTGAGCAATGGACGGAGAAAGAGAGGAGCAAAGCCAGCAGATTCTGCCTCCACCGAGCACACCAACAGGGCAAAGCCCTCGGACTGTATTTCTATTTTTCATCCATTTGCACAACTATGTTTTTAGGACCCAGAAGCATGCTCTTCGTAAAGCTCTTGAAAAGACTGGGTAAAAATTATCTTATAAATGTCAGTCTGATCCTCTATCTCAATGAGCTGCTACTAAGTACAGTGCAAAAAAGAGAAAATTCAGCAGGGATGTTTGTGCTTAAAAGATTTGGGCCACAAATGCTAAACAGGATCCATTTTTCCATTTGGAGAAAAATGTACCACTTTCAATTGTGATGTTTGGAATGTCAGCTTACACTACAACAGGCCTTGGGAAAGGCATTCGAGGTGGCTGCCAGTCCTTGCAGAATCCCTTGGCCAAGTGCATCCTGCTGTCAGCCGAGCCTGTCATTTGAGTGTATTGACCTGTGCCCGACAGAAAGTCTATGGAAGGCAGAGGAGGAGGAACACACAGCAAACCTGCTGCAGAGCATTAGCAAGAACAGAATTAAAAATGATCACTTCTGGGACTTATCACACAACTTGGAAATAGTGTTCAATAAAAGAAAAGATAATTTGGGGCCACACTACTTGGAATGAACATCTGACACGCAGTCACTGGTCTGGATTTAGAAAACTGCTTTGATCCCCAGAGAGGAGCTTGTTAATGAGTATTTTAAAGGACGAGATTGAGGTAGCATGAGAGATTTGAAAAGGGTACTGGTTTCGAAGGGTTCCAGTCTTGCTTCACTTCTGTAAAAGCAAGTGGAACTGACTTTGAACAAGATACTTTATACCTTCCTGAGAAATGTCTTCATCTTACTACACCAGAGGCGGGGACACCAGATTAACGCTCTCTGGTCCCCTCGACTCTCAAGTCTGGGCCTTGATGATGATGATAACAAAAAGATTGAAAAACCAGAACTAATGCTCCCACTTTTTTTCCCTAGATGAAATGAAGGTGTGGGAACCTTACTACAAAAAGGTAATTTTTTCTTACATGTATGCTAACAATGAGTCAGGATCTTGAGAGCAATGTATGGACTTGACATAGTTTAAGAGATCACCATCCACTTCCCAAAGCTGACATGCTCTTCGGTATCATGTGCTTCTCCCTGAACACTAATTATCCAAGGTGGTCAAACCTCCAAAGGAAAAATAATCATTTTATAAGTTGTAAACAACAAGACGGTAAAGAAAAGTTAATCTATTAAAAGTATCAAAATACCTTACAGGAAAATTGAACAGTGTGATACATTTCATGTACTTCCCCTCCCTCCCCCGATAAGACAACGCTTCGCCATTCTGGCTTCACCTCTTCTAAGTCCCACCAAATATACTTGTTTTACAGAACATTTTAATGTAAATTTCATACATCTTGTCATTTTACCCACAACTACTTCAGTCTTCATCTCTAACTTATAAAGATTTTTAAAAAAACAACTACCATGCCATTATTATACCTGACAATATTTTAAAAATAATTCCTTAACATCATCTAAAATACAAGTCCATCGGTCATCTACATTTTTTTTTTTTTTAAGTTTTTGGCTTGAGTCAACATTTAAGCAAAGACAGAGGTGAAACTGATTTTGCCCTATACACAATCCTTTGTCTTTTAAATATTTCTTTTAGATGCTAACATTACTTAGACACAATGTATCTGGAACAAAACAAATGTGAAGGCCAATTTCATTGCTACTAAAGATTTCATTATTTGAAAGGTCTGAGTCTGTGAATCAGACACAAATACAGTTCAAGTCTCAGAACTGGAAAAATATCAAGTAATTCTTCTCATAGTCTTCTCAAATGCAGAAATAGTTTAGGCAACTTTAATAGTAAGCTTTAAAGATAGTTTGTTAAACTTTATAACATTCCCAGGAAGAAAACATCTGACACACCCTAGCCGCTGAATTTCCTAGACTGTACAGCAGCCCAACAGCAAACGGAGCACTTTCAGCTGGAGCTTCCTCTGCACTTCAAAAAAGGCATCTGGCTGAACCAGGCAACAGCCAGTCAGCTTTGTAAATAGGACTAAGAGCCCTGAACTGTCGCAGACTCAGACTTTCGGGAAGGGGGAAGGTGAACAGTTTCTCCATTCAGCTTCCACGAGGCCTCTCTGCTAACACACAGGCACTGCTGTGACTCATAACGAGAAATACTGTTTTATAACACCAGTCTGTGTTTTGTAACACACACTGAAACACACAAAATAAGACGGTTCAGAAACCCAAACCAAGCCCTGTGTCTAGGCACCGGTATCAAGATCTCCAGATGTCAGGGTGACTATTTAATCCAGATAAAGTAGGTACGGCCTTATCCCTTTCCTTGGCGAGAAAGTGGAGGCTTCCTGCCTGCTGCTGCACATGCCCACAGGAGGAGCCACCATGAATGCAGTTTTCTTAAAACAGAAGCATTTTCAGACTTGCGTTTTCCTGGACAGCTGCCTGGTGGCTGTAATACATAATAAGGGCGTGTAATTGACAGTACTGTGAATCACTCACTGAAATTCTGGCAAAAAATAAATAAATAAATAAACTAAAGAAAAAGAAAAAAAGAAAAAAGAAAAAGAGAAAAATACAGAGATATTTTTTTTCAGGAAAAAATTAAGAAGTAAATTCATCCTGTCCATTGAAAATAGCAATTACTTTACATGTGAGTTCATTAGCTACCTTAGATGAAAAAAATCACTCTAATTTGCACTGTCTATCAGCACATGTAAAGAAGAGTGGTTGCACAATGCCTGCAATTGGATGGGTTGGGTCGGACGTATTCTGTGAAATGGCAAATTTAGATGGGTTACTTGATACAGCATACATGGAATTCCTCTCCCAGGAGCGAATTACAGGAGTTACTGTCCTCCCAAAAGATTTTGCCACTTGAAAAGCTGCTGTCTGTCAGGACCTTGTAATTATTATGGTAATAACCAGGGCAGACTGATCAAGATATTGATGGCAATGGGCAGCTTCAGAATTCCTTTCACTAGGGCTCAGACACAGGGACCTCCAAAATAATGGCTGGGGATTTTCCCAGGTAGGAGCTGTTGGAACCATGGAAGCTTTTAGGCCAGGTAAAGGGTTTCTCTATTCTATTGATTCTCTTTGAATAAGGGAAAGAACAATCTGAATTAACTTCACTATCAATCTGAAAGGGGCCCCTCTTTTCCAAGGCAGAGGCACAGAAACTAAACCCTGGAGAGCCATGAAGATTGAGTTCCATTTAGATAAACCCCCGACTCCATCGGAGCTGTACAGGTTCAGATATTTGGCTGAACCTTCAGCATCTGTGAAACTGGAAAGCCTGTGTTCAGCTCTGCGAGGTGCCTTGAGCTGCTGGTTCTGCAGGGAAGAGAGGTGTTCTAAACTGTGAAAATCTCAGAAATGCATGAAGAAAAACTTGGGACTTTAGAATGTTGGGGAGATACTCTTTGAACCAAGAAAGAAAGAGTCAAAACACTTAGCTTTTTCTCTCCTTATAATAAATACTTCATGAAGACAGTTGGGATTGATTTTCTCACGTGGGATTTTCTCATAAGTAAAATTGAAGTCAAATTTCACGAAATCACAGGTTACGTCAAGACTCTGAGAAATAAAACTGAAATTCGTTCTGTATTTTATCACTAATTACTACTGAGAAGCTTTTTTAATATGACAGCCATTGAGGGAAGGGATTATTGGCTGGGGATGGTGCTCATCTTGGACAGGCCCCACTAATCTCCAGTTTAATTCCAAGTTCATTTGCAAGTAATTGCTAACAGGCAAAATAAGGATGGAGTCCCATAAACCACTAAAAGGGCAGACATTATGTACGTACATAAACCCTGAAAAACATTTCAGATATTGTATCTTAATTGTAAGACAGTCGCAGACTGTCACAATCTGAAAAGTAACATGTACTATGTATATAACTAGTTCCTCTTGCAAGCATTCTCTTTGATTCTATATGAATACATTTTACATGAGCCCAAAGAGGAGGAAATAGTTATTTTTTTCAATTGAGAAAAATGTGTTAACTCTCTGGAATGTCCACATGTAGAAAAATAAAACATCGTATAGAATTGCACACACGTATGATTTATAATGCACATATCCAGGGCCAGAAATTCTAACGAAGAACCTTATTCAACAGAAAAAAAATTTTTTTTTTCAGCATTTGCAATTCTGGTCTTCCACAATGCTGAGGCCAAGCGTATATTTTATTAGTTTAAATCCTACCTAAGCAATAAAATGTGTGTCGTTTCAAATAAAGAAACCATGTTTTTCACAAAAGTTAAGTTAAATGTCCACTGTGGCCCCCTGCAGTGATGCTGTGGTATGCCACCCAGAGCCCCCCCTTCAGGACTGAGACCCGTGTTCCTCTGGGACCTGGCGTGTTGATTGCCAGTGGCTCACCCCTGAGACTTGCCTTGAGCTAAAAGGAGCTGCACAGTCCAAGATTATGCCCCTCCCAGGAGGGAGCTGGTACCCAGTGGCTAGCTGATACAGGGCAAAACATCCAGCCCCCTTGCCTTGATTTGGGACATCTCTCCAGAAACACCCCTGCTTCTGATCTCTCTGTGGCATCTGCTGAGCTCAGGCTGCAACGGGTGACTTCAATTTCCCCTTCTGCCCAGTCTAGCTTCCTTTATCCTGCATAGGTGTTGTTCCTAAGAGCACTCCCCAATCAACTTTCTGTGTGCAAATCTGAGCGTCTCAGAGCCTCCTCTCTGGGGACCCAATCTAAGATAGCCATTTATTTAAAGATACTTTAGTGGAGTGGCAAATTAGGAATAATGATGAATTTTAGAGGGGAATATGGTAGAATGTCACTTTATTCAGTGTGAGGTAGACCCAGCCTAGCCTTTATGCAAACAGGGTTGTTTCCAGAAGTTTTCTAAGTCTAGAATTGCGTGGTGAGCTCACTTAATGGTGATCATATAACTTTAGGATGAAGTTTTACTATTGCCTTAATATAGAAGAATCATGGACAGTAGGGAGACCCTTTGGCCATATACGGAATGTTGGCAGTTGGCTCTTCTGTGTTTCAGGGGTTTATTAACCCAAGCCTGGTAGAACTCTTCCTCGTAAGTGACACTCTGGGATAGAATGAATAAGAACTCACTGGCCATTAAAAGGTAGCTTAAGCACTAGGAGAGTCTGTGAGAATGGGACCCATATTGGTCATATTGTTCATTAGAAATCTAACTTAAGAGAAACACATCAACAGAATCTCAGGTAAAACAATTTAGGGCAATAAAAACACATTCTTCTAAACGATACTGTCTCCCAGTGGCTCCCATAATGAAATTGAGAACATTTTCCTGTCTCTCAAATCACCTCAGTTCTATGCAGGATTTGGGAACTTCCCCAAATCAGGCCATGGAGAGTTCTTTGATTTAGAACTCTTAGTCGGAACTCTATGGGGTGGGGGGAGCGGTAGGGGGATGGTGGTGTGTAGGTATGTGTGATGGTGAAACAGTTTTTCCTTTTTCAACCTGAAAACCATAGTTGGAGCTGCCCTCTGGGATGGCTTGCGCTTTGATGGCACTTGCCCGTGTGAGACGGCAACACAAAATGAAGACAGCGCCCCTTGGTGCATTATTAAAGACCCCCGCCTGAGAAAGGAAAGGGATGAGAGAGGCTACGAGAGACGACACTTCCATCAAAAACCAACTCCAGAGTCCCAAAAGGTCTTCTTACTTCATCCTGTTCTCATTCAGCTTGCTAATAAATACCTAATGAGAGAAGAATTATTGTGAAGCTGAGAAACCTAGGGTTTAAATTTCATATGAAGAGACAGACTTGCATTAGAAGCAAAGGACATTTATTCTCCTATTATAATAATTCCAAAGTGCTTTTTGACCTTGAAAAAAAAAATCAGTGTGAAGATAGAATTGGTTAGGTCATCGCCTAAGGAGGCATAAAAGGCCACTAGAAAATAAATTAAAATTAAAATAAAAATAGATTCTTTTATTGGGTCACATCTCATCCTCTCATTTATAAGCATGGTTTCCACTCAAGGAATTGATACTGCAGGGGATAATTTCGTTCCTCTTGTTTTGACTCAAGAAAAAGTTACAAACAAAAGTAGGGAGGAAGCCACACATAAAGCTGCAAAGACAGAGGATTCCTTGGAAAAGCAGACAGAAACCAAGATTGTGAGCAGCTGCTTATGAAGTGGACAGTAGCTTTGAAATCATTGATCCCTGCTAAGTCAAGGGGATACACTTACATTCCAGACTAGACAGACATGGTAATGTCACGTGTGCTGACTTGGAACAAATCAATGTCATACTTTTCCAGATTTTCCCTTAGAATTCAGTAAGGAAGCTAGGGCTATCAGAACATCTACGTCCCAAATTGTTTAACACACAAGGATCCCATTTCCTCTACAGACCTGACGAATACAGGGTATCTCCCTTGGTAGAATATATCACCTATTCCTGGAAAGATCAGCCAATTCCTTTCTCTAGTAGGTAGTTTTCTCTTTTACATTCAAATAGATACCAATGGTAACTGAAAATATCTCTATTTTACTCTATAAATTTGAGTATCTGGTTTATAAAATCTTGTACTAATAATGCAAACACATGGTATTTAAGAGGTCACTCAGAAAAATAACACATCCCTCATCTTTAGAATGATAAACAAGTATTTTTAAATCTTTTGGATGAGATTCCAACTCATATCTTACACACTGCTAAAGGAAACTTTAAAGAGACCCATCCTAAACCTAAGGCTCAAAATACATGTGGTAAATTGCCAGACATCAAAAAGCCCTTTGAGATACAGTATTGGTTTCCGTGCTAATATAGCACAAGTCTCACAATATAGTTTCAAATAATAAACCTATGTTCTTCCTTAAAGCTGTTAACAATGGGAAGATTATTATTTTTCCCTAGAATCAAGTGTGTAAGAAAACTGGTCATAAAATTGTGTATGTACACAGATAACACATACACTTATTTAAAATCTATAGATATTAAATGAGCACATAGTAGATACCAATGACTACACTAAGCTCAAGGGTTACAAAAATGATTAAAGCATACCCAATGGGACAAAGCTACACAAACAACCACTATTCCACAATACGTGTTCTGCACTGTCCTCTTAACGAGGTAGGTGGAGGACCTGCAGCAATTGACAAGGTGGGGTTGGAGGAGGCTTTGCATGGTGAGTGGCGTTTGTGCCAGCATTCGGGGGAGCAGTAAGACTTCGAGAGGTGCCGTAGTTGGTGAAGGACGTCCCAAGACAAACAAGATGCAGGAGAAGCAAAGGCACTGGGGCTTGCCCATGCATGGAATCTTCTAGGAACTGGTCACTGAGAACGGGAAAAACTGCTAGCACAGTAAAAGTCAAGGAAAGAACAGTGGAAAGATAAAGAACAGATTGTGAAGGGCCTTGAATACTAGGAAGTTTCGACTCCTCAGGCAATGGAAAACTCTGGAAGGCTATGAAGGCAGTAGAACGAGGCGATCCTGCCGACAGTGGAATTCCAGAGCAGTCTATAGTTTTTCTTTTTCTCTGGGGGAGGGAAGAGCTGGGACTGCTGGATGTCAAGGTAGTCTTTTCTAATATGCCCGGGCTCAGAGATCAGAATTTAGCCCAGGTCTGTTCTTAGCACGTGAGAATTCTTCATACCACTAGAAAAGATTCTGACCTCCCCACTAAAATGTTCACGACGGTCCCTCCTCCCGTCAGTGTTCTGTTATAGTCCCACAGCAAAGCAAGAGGAGTGCCAGGCTGCGTCCTGAGTACTCTGCTCTGCAGATTTACTGCCTGATAAGCCTTAAGTTAAAAAAATATTTCAAGCTCAATCTGTCACTAACAACTTCCCATGGTTTGCTGTTTCCTGAGTAGCCTGGCCACTGGGAGACCGAGTGTCTGGTAGTGTGTTCAATGGTGAGTCTCACCAACAACGGCTCAGTTGTTTTTTGTGTTACACACACCAGCACACCGAAACCCTTTCCGAGCTCCAAAGCCAAGCTGATGATGAACAATGAAAAACTGATTTTCTTCTCTTACTTGACTACCTTTGTTAGAAATCTTTGAATCTATAGAGTGCATGGATAGTAAAGAACACAATACTCATTTTCTAAATTATTTGATTCCTCTTCATGACAGTCCCTTGTGGCAGGAAAGTAGTTAGTCTGCAGGCAGGATAAATCTAGGACCAAAGAGATAAGCTAATTGGAAATCACTGTTTGGTGGAGTCGGGGGCAGAGTTAGCAGCAGCATTCCTTGGTAGCTGCTTTCCCGGGGAAGCCCGAGAGCCTTGTTCCCATTGCAGGCTTAAACGTCCTCAATCCATGTAGATCAATTTGGATTCCTGAGCCCAAATGACAAGCTAAACTACCAGTAATGCCTTGCACGGGGTTTTAAGCGACATAATCAACCGGAGTGGGACTTGTGTCATTTAGACTTTGTCTCCTTAAAAATCAAGAGTAACAGCAGTAAGAGAGAAGTTTTTAACAAGGAGGAAAACCCTAGACAGTTGTCTCTAAGATTCTTCACCACAGCTTCAAGGACAACCAGGAAAAGAGCTGCTATTTGAGGCAACTTCATTATAAAATCATTTTTAATAAGCAATCTTAACAAAGAGAGGGAATACTCTTGTGGAGAAACCCTCCAGGGACCCAGAGGCTGCCCAGTTAAGTTATTAGGAAGTTTCACACAAGGGACCAAACAGCTATTTCACTGGCCTCGGGGGACAGAGTTTAGTTTTCACCTGTTCTCTAGAGGCACTGGTGTTATCCTGTCTACTAACAGCACAGCCTGGTAACAATCAATTATCCTGATGCCCCAGCTGGGTGAGGGAAAGTGAATCTTCAGTTTTGTCGACACAAAAAGACATGGTGTCGCAGAGACAGATAAATTAACGTGATACAGTTCATTATACACTGAAGACGTTTATGAACATGTAGCCTACAAAAATGCCTCCAACGGACCTTAGTGTTCCTTAAGTGAAACAACAGAAAATCGTTCTTGGAAATTAACACCAACAGAGAGAAAAGGAAGCATAATTATCCTCTAACTGTACTGTTCACTTATGTGAGAGACATAATTCTTTGATGAAAAAATAATAACCCCTGCAGTTTACTCTGCCTACCTACGTGGGAACAAGATTGGAGTTTGGGTTTCAAGTTTTAGAAAGGTATGTGTGGCTGAGTCTAAACGGGTTGGAAAGACACAGACTCCTAGTGTATTACAGGGGCCTCCTGCCAATTAGCAGTACGAACAGAAGATACAAAGACAACCATGAGCCACACAATGCAAAGTGCACTTATATTTTTTGAGCTTCACTGCTCATTTCATCCTTCTGAGTCTAATGAAATGGGAAAAACTGGTCTTCCAAGTAGACCTTAAAACTGGGGACACAGAGAAAGATTGAAATACTTGTTCTTTAATCCTCACCTGAAGATATATTTGTTGATTTTAGAGAGAAAGGAAGAGGGGAGAAAGAGAGAAGAGAGGCGAGAGAAGAGGAAGAGAGAAGGCGGGGAGGTGAGAGAGAGACAGACAGACAGACGTCAGTGAGGGACAGAAACACTGATGTGAGAAACATTGATCGGTTGCTTCCTGCACACACCCCAGCAGTACGTATCCTGAGCAGGAATCGAACCCACAACTTTTTTGCCGTATGGAATGATGCTCCAAGCAACTGAGCCACCTGGCCAGGGTGATACTCTTTTTCTTTAATAATCAGAACAGCCTTCCCTTTTTGGACTAGATCTCCCCTGCTCAATAAGCACGTTTTTTACACAGCTGATCAGAGGAAAGGCCAGGAAAGGACTTCTATCTAAAGATAAGAGTTTTGTCCGAGTTCAGGGAAGGGACTGACGTATAGAACATTTTGTTCATGTACCTAAATGACAGCAGCAATAAAACGTTGTTCACAGGTCACTGTATTTTTCACACATGTTCTGTGGCTTCACATTGGTTGTTATGAGATAAAGCCAAAACCTTATCTCTGTTCTTCAAGTCTCTCTTTTCCTTGTAAATACCCTCCTCCAGTCAGACGGGTCTACACCACCCTCCTCCAAACCCTCTGCTGACCTACCTTATAACACCTAATGCTTGCTGCGCTTCTGGACCGAGCTCAGCTCACCACTAGTGTTCCCAGCTCACACAGACAAAACGACTCGGATCACAGCCCCGTGTTTTCCTGCAATTCGTTCATTCCTGAAAGTTCTTCAAGTGGCTCTGTCCTTTCTCTTCCTCTGATACAGACTAAACCACTGGAGAGGGAGGAGTATCAGTTAAACTTTCTATATTACACAGTGCCCAACACAGGGCTAGGCACAGAGTAGGGGGAGGAAAACACTAAGCTAATAAAATCTTTCTGATTCCCAGCCCTATCCTCTCTCTACAGGGATTGGCTGGGGTCTGCTTTCTAGCCTTCCTTCCCAAGACCCCTGTACGATAGGCATCTGGAGTATTACCATATCCTCTCCTCCCTCTTGCCTCCAAAAAGAAAATTTAAAATAATGGATTTATGGATTAAGTCTCTTTCACTGAATCCAAACCTCAATCTTGCACATGTTAGCATTTTCTGCTCTTTAATATGCCTTTAATTATTATGCATGGCTGTTAATTATTTAGGCCATTAGGAGCTGGGGTCCATGTCTAGGAGATCGACAAAGTAAAACAGGGGAAGAGTTATCACTCCTATCTAGGCAGTGTTTCCCCGGAGGTGAAGTGCAGAATGTTCCACTGTAAGGAATCTTGGGCAGTCAAAGGAAAAAGGGTAATTGAATAGCTTAGAAAAGAACACCTTAGTCACTGCAATGTACAGATATGGATATCAGCTATATCAAAAGGCCCAAGCGACTACAAATACACTAAGTTCCTGGCAGTGTAGTTGATAAGGCTGGTGTAAAAAATTGCATGTAATTTATAAAGAAAGTGAATGGAGACCAATAACTTTCTTCATATTTCAAATATGTTGGCATGTATTTGAAATATGCTTCTCCTAAGTTTTTATTCCTTTGGCTGCAAAGAGAGAAGCTGATATAACTGTAAATCCAGACCTAAATTCAGGTCTGCTTGAGCATACTCAAACCCTTGATACTTAATTCTCTTATGTATCCTTTTGATATGTGTTTCAGTTCCCTGGGCATTCTTTTAGCTTTGATGGTTTTATTTGTTTTGGGTTAGGTTTCAGGGAAACCACAGTATCCTGAATCATACTACCTCTTAGTGGCAATGAATTGTCAAGTTGGTCTGACAAAAGAGTAATAAAGAAATTTATTAAATGTCTCATTAACATCCACTAAGGGCTTTGTTGTATTGGAGAATGGGTTCATGCTGTAAGAAACATACATTACTGTTGGTGTGGGAAACACAACCATCTTAGAAGCCAAAGTGGCCACTTTGAACCATTCTTTTATTATGAAATCAGCTGAATGGTATGAACAGTGACATGAGTGGATGCCAGTTCTTTCAGGAAGATAAGTAATGATCATTTTTCAGGTAAGACGACTGCCTAGTTTCTAGTAGCCCACCTTCTTTAAATAAATGCTTTCATATAGTGGGAATAACTCCCCCCCTTTCTTATAATCAGTTGGTTCTCCAAGCTTAGAAGCCTTCACAGTTAAAATAATCGCGTGGTCACATAAAACCTGAGTCAATTGTAAGAATGACTGTGTCACACTGGGCTTTCTTCCTATATTTAAGAACGGGAGGACCACTCTAAGGAATGAAGTTCTCTGGTAAAGTGTTTAGGCTCTGGACTGGCTTCAAATCCTGGCTCCACCACATACCAGCTAGTTGTGGGACCCCGGGTCTCAGTTTTCATCTATGGAGTGGGGCTAGCAGCAATTACCTCCTGCACAAGATTGTGGTAAAGATTAAATAAATTAACACCTATAAAGTGCTTAGAAAAGCATCTAGCACTTAGTAAATGCTCCAAAGCTATTACTTAATGTTGATATTGGAGATAATGGTGTGGCACCTATGTGTATGCACGGAGTCAATGTACTCTATTTTGAGTCCTGGCTCTGCCCAGTACCGGCTGGATGAGTCTGTAAAGTTTTTCACTTCTCTAAGTAACTGATCTCTCAGATAAATTTTCTCATCTAAAATGGGCGTGCAAGTAGTACAAAGCTCATGGAGCTGATGAAAAGATTGAATGAGGCCCGGAGCGTTCGACATCCAGCTCTTCTTTACAGATCAAACCAATCATGTCTAAGAGTGTATTACTAAATATGTAACAAAACTATCGAGTATATACCTGTACGGAGTAGACTAGGCACTTTCGCTTTGCCCCTAGTAGTGAGCAGGGATTTTCAAGAGCCATTCACCATCCCAGTACACCCCTTCGAACCCTTGTTATGAAACAGAACACAAATACTTTTTGTCCAAGTTTAATTCATGAATCTGAGGTCTTCTAACAGCAAACTTGAACCAACTGGATGCTCTGATGGAAACACTTAGCTAAATATTCTGGGTTTTTTCAAATGGAATTCACAGATCCTCACCAAAAACTGTGGGTTTTAATACCATGTGAATCTTCTACCTTGGAAGAACTGACCAGCAGGGCCAAGTGCAGTCCATTTATACCCTAATATGATGAAACAGAAATCCTGTGAAGCTCAGGAAAGCTTGGCTCTAGCCTCACAGAGTGAGTCTAAACAAGGTGAAAGGTTTCTAGACAGTACGGGAGCATTTTTACTTCCTTGGAGTAGCTGACTTTGAAGGGACTAAAGAGGTTTCCTCTGGGTGAGAGTGGGAGAAGATGAGCAGAAGGAATAGTTTTTTAGCACCCAGGGCCAAACCTCCTCCTTTCCTCTCATTGCTATTGCACGCTTGGACCACAGCATCAGAATCCTGGATGGCCTCTCTAACGTGTTTCTCCTTCCCCACACTTTCAGCTCAGTCTCTCTCCAGTTGTGATGTGAATTTTCCGGAAATCGTACACTTGGTATTTGTGTTTCAGATGGTTTCTGTGGCTATGTCTCTCCACTATCCACGCCCCACCCCCCACCCCAGTTCCCACCTTCAATCTAGTTTGTAAGCTTCTTGAGGGCAAAGAACCTGTCAGCACACAGTAGTCTCTCATTAAATGGTTGTCCATTGGTTAGCCTTCTGAGTGGCCAGCCTCTGTTCACGCAAGCTTAATGTCTGGGAGAGCCAGTGGCCTTAGCAAGCTAAGAAATGAATCCTCTGGCTCCTTGGTGAGCGCTAGGTTGTCTCTCTTCCTGACTGTTTGTCAATGGTTGGACAGGATCTGGATGGAAGCCTACTTAAAGAACTCCAGTATGGCTTCTTCTCAGGTCTGTCTTAACGAAACACCCAGCCAGCAACTGAAATTATAATTGCTGTGAGTCACGCCATGAGTCACATGGGTTGTCACAGCAACCTACTAACTATATAACCAAAGCCCCTTCCATTAGCTCTGCCAAGAATGGTTCTTGAGTTTTCCTGGACTGTGAAAATAACATGGGTGAGCCCCAAGTCTGGGGTTGCTAAGAGTCTACAATCAAAAGGAATGGCCTCAAGGAAAGGAAAAGAACACGAGAAAATAGAGTTATTCTAGTTCTTGGACCTCCTGAGGAAATGACAACAATCATGACAAATTGTTGGGTTGGTTATGTGATATCAACAAATGCCTAAGGAGAGGAGGGTGAGGCCTCAAAACTAATTTTATCTAAGTCAAATTCAAAGCCAAGTCTCTAGGGTAAAGTGAATGCGTTAACCTACTCCACTTTAAATGATTGCGATAAATACTTTTTCTTTTTACAGATACAAAGGATTATTCCTCAAAGAACTATCCTGATTTGTTCTAAAATATTTTTTACTATTGAGGACTAAGTCTCTACAGTGTTTTAATTTTATACTTTAGGTATTAGCCTGCTACGGCCAGACTTAATATACTAGATTACCTTTCAATGCAATTTCTGTTAAAATTAAACTAGTTTGGAGGGTTCAGAAGCACACTTTGTTATTTTGGGGGGAAGAGTGACATTAAATTATATAAACCGACCCGTTTCCCCGACTGCTTACTGAGTAAGCTGCAGTTTCCACACGTTTGTAAGTGCCTGTTTCTGGGGGTAGAAGAAAGCAAGCAGAACAGACTGAAACAGGAAGGATAAGGAATATAAACAAGGATGAGATCAGAAGGAAGTAGCCATGGTCTGTTGCCCCTGGAAGCAATCCAGAAGCCTACCAGTTATCTCTTTGGTCTCTGACGTGGTGGCTGGCTGATACAAGCCCAAATTCCACGACGCTACACTTCCCAGTAGCTGGCAGTAGCTAAGATGATCTGTTGCATTTTTCCCTTTTTTACCTCCATATTTGTCATATTCTAGCATTTCAGTGAATGAAGAATCATCCAAGGAGAATTCGATTAAGTAAGAGGTCAGGAGCAAATGACCAGTTGTCCTTGGCAACTAAGAAAGAGCAAGATAGCAGCTGATTCCAAGAAAAAGATCCTTATCCACATGGTAATATTTCATCAGGAAAGAGACCAGAACAAACTCGTGAAACACCAAAGCGAAAGCAATCTTGGACGTGTCCAACTAAATACAGGTGCTATATAATCACCACAAAAATTAAACTGAAATTCTGTACCACAGTGTAAAATTTCTCCAGTATGTCTCTACCCCACAAGTAATAACTCCCTTTTATGGTCCCATACCAAAAAACAACAGTAACATTTCCTAACAATGGAAGAACATCAAAAATGTAAGAATTCCTTGACCAATTTGGTCATGATGACTTTGTACCAGAAACCCGAAAGCTCTGTCCTTCCCCATGGGCCAAGTAAAGGTAACGACAAACATGAGAAGTGTTTATTTTCTTCTCAGGAATTCAGGAGAATGCCTTCTCAAAGACCGTGCTTATGGATTCCTCTGAAGCTAACAATAAGATTTCCTTTCCTGGGAATTTCTGGCTCAACTCATTCCAAAACATTTTTTTTTAAAGTAATACCTGTGCTTTCCAGATAATAAGGTGGCCTAAAATATTATCAGGTGTCACAACTATTCAGGTTCATTTTGTAGTTCCTGTACCTCTGACTGGGGTACCTGCGAGCTGACACTCTGGTCTGATAATATATTCTACAACTGTACATGTTAATTTGTAAGTTGAGCCATCTCTCTGCGAGGGCCATGAGGAAAACCAGAGTGAAAGTGCTAATAGGGGGTGACTTCAGCTGTCAAGGACGATGTAGTCAAGCCTGGACCAAGGTTTCCAGAGCCCTGGCTAAAAATGGCAGTCGTGAGACAGTCCAAAAATGAATTCATACACTTCACTGATAGTGAAACTTTCTGAAGAACAGATGTCAAGATGATTTAAGAGGAGCTGGAATTTAACGTCTTAAGAAAACTTATAGGCAAGTTAGGACATTTCCGTTTTCAAGAAAAATCCGACAGATGCTAAAGAAGTCATTTGAGTGACTGTTATTAGAGAAAGAACCGGCTGATTTTCTTCCTCCTCACAACTTGTGGGCCCTGTAGAGATGCTAAGATCAGAAATATGATGGGCTCTCTGCTCTGTTTGATGACAAAAACAATCTCCACATTTAAGTGGCATAAGACTTTTACTAACATGCAACTTGGACAATTCAATTTCTTCTTGGCATGTGTGAAGTTTAGTGCCGACTGTCTACTCAGGTGCTGTTTATCCCAACTCGACTGGCTGTTTTATTTTGGGTCTCCTTCCCCAAATCAGGAAAGTAAATGTCAACCAAAAAAACAAAGACGATTTCTGATCTAAATCTTTCTGTCCATTTAATACTTGAATTACATAAAGGGAGCTTTATTTTAGGTTTTTCTACATTTATTTTATGCTTAATATGTATGAATTTTCCTGCTCATTTTCTTAGTTAGAAAGGCAATCCAAATCTGCCCATTCTGGCTATATCCTGATTTTATTTTAAAGCAGGCATATAGCTGATGGAGTTAGTTAAGCCTCTGCTGCAGGGCCAACCTGCTTATATTGCCTCTTATTGGAAATTCAGTTTTCCTCACTAGCCACCACTCTCATGCTGTCACCTAAATCCTTCCATGAATTAAAATCCAACCACAGGTCATTATTTCTTCAATAGACCAATGAAATGACTCTCGGGGATGACAATTCCTTGAAGATCCATACGGATGGACAGTCTATATATTAACAAAAATCTATGGTCTCTGTCTCATTAGTTGAGGAGGACTCTTGGTATCCAATGAAATTGAACTAGTGTTTCTGTCCATTTATCTAAGAGCCAAGTCGTAATGCAAATAGTCAGTGGCTTTCTGTATATTGCCAGGTGGCCAGGAGTCCATACCCCAAACCACCATGAACAGCAGGCACAATCATCCGCCCCTGTTTGGGAGAGGCCCAGGACTGAGCTAGCAGAAAGACTGAATTACTTACCACCTCTAGAGTGGGTCCCTCCAGGCCAGGGACGAGCTCATGGGCAAGGCTGTGCAAGGAAGCGTTCTGTACCATGCCTGCCCTGCGGATATACAGAGGACTTCAGTCTCCTGTACTGTCAATCTCTCAGTCATCATGAGCTCAATTATGCACCGACAACAGCAAGAACAACAACAACGACGACAACAAAACAATCCCCAAAAAGCTAAGGGCCACAGACTACCCTGATGGAGGGACGGCCAACTGGAGCTGTGCATTGAAAGATGGAGGTGCTGTCCTGATCGTGTGTCCATTACAGGCCTGACCTTCTCATCTTTCCTCAAGTATTCCATTGAAGCTCGTGGGGGAGCCACATGGAGAGACTGTAGGACTGAGCCCTAAAAGTCAGGCAGCTATCAGATTTGGTGGGATTTTTTTTTTTTTTTGCTTTTTTATTTGCTACAAATACAGATAGACAGACAGACAAACCCAAGAGTAGGTTTCAAGAATCAACTAAGGCACAAGATAAACTACTTTGATGTTACACAGATTTTTTCCCCCAAATGTTTCACATGAAATAAAAACATTTTTAAAGTGTAATTAGGAAAAATTGGGGGACATGTCTTTGTCAGCCCTAAGTTGTGCCATAAATACCTCCACTGCTTGCCTTAGAAGGATGCCAAACACATCTCAGAGGTAGCACATATCTGTGATCTAAAATAGTCATCAAATTCTCATGACACGATTAATTCAAAGTCTAAATATGCTGGTCCAGTCCAGTGAAAGTTGACTGCCTGCATCAAGGACGTATTAGTTTCATCCTGAGGTTCAAAGCACAGTCAAACATCATTGATCAGATTGCAAATCACAACACTTTACATTGACGTGAGTTTGTAAACTTATAGTACAGTTTGAATGAAGGCAATTGATGAAAGCAGTTGAACCTGAGAAGTGCGAGTGAGTACAAAGTATAAATCCAGCGCACATTTCCACATCAAACTACCGATGCCATTAACCGGGGCCCCGGGAGGCCACACTCATGGTCAAACAACAGCGCCTACATTCCCAGTCAGTATCTCTGCTCCACAGACACAAGTACGAGACGGCCTAAATCGGGAACTAGTGGTGAGGGAAAGGAGACCAAAGTGTAAAAGAAATCAAAGTGATATTTCCTAGAAACATGACTCTTCTAAGAAGGATCCAGTGTAAGGATGATCAGTAAGTAATTAATTGATCCTCCCAGCTACACTTTATGTTTTTCTTCTACAGCTTAATGGCTTCAGTCACTAGAATTCATCAGAATATGTCTAGACTCTCTTTAACACACACTCAGTACACACAGGTGGAAATGCACCACTTCTGACCACTACAGGTAGAAAAGTATGACCTCTGCTGAGCATGGATCACAGCTGAAACATTAGTTTATACTTGAAGGGTCACAGCAGCCAGACATATGCGAATTCCAACTCTTCAGAAAACGTGGGACAAGGAAAAAAAATGCATTACTTACATGTATGTGTCTTCTTCGTTACTGAGATACCTGGAAGAGAAGAAATAATGACAAAGGTAAGAAAGCATCGTGCATGTGCTTCTCGGCACATACATTGTTCGCAGTGTACTCAGGAGCACAGTGTGTTCAGACGGTGATGGACAGATAGGGTTAGGCTTCATCTTTCATGGCCACATCACTGGACCGACCCCGGAGTAATGCCACCATGAATGACAAGGACAGTGAGCATCACCTACTTGATTTGACAGGTTCTGTGGTAAAAAAAAAGAAGTAGCACAGATAATAGTTAAACAGGGTGAGAGAAAACTCTTATTTTTTATTTTAAATAGGGGAGATAATCATCTTTATAGGTAGAGTGGGGAAGATTTAAGACTCAAGAGAATGATGCCAACCTAGTCAGACAACAGAGCAATTAACTTGCTGTGGCCATTGATTCTATGTTTACTTTTTAATGAAAATGACTCTTCCTGCTTGCCTGAAACACAACTCTTAATGGTGAGGGGAAATACATCCTCAAAATGTACCTATCTGTCCATACTCATTAGGGTCAGAGGGGGAAGGAATGGTAAACAAAGCCAAAATGAACACAGACAAAGATAGTATGAAAACATGGATTCATGACTTCGCCCCCTTGATAGTTCCAAGATTATCGACAGTGAGCAGGTGACGAATGGAACCAGGCAAGGTCAGGCACGGAAGTCTACCTAAGGATAACTCGAACGCGTGCTCAGTGCAGACAGTACCATCTGCATCAGGGGTACCGCCTCTCGAACTCTTCCTGCTTCGTTCTGCCTGGGGGATATTCTTGAGACCACATGGGCTCGAAGATCAAAAAACTCTTGAAAACTTTTTGCCTGTGACTAAGAACTGTGGTAAACCTTGAAAATTTTTTCTTTCAAGGTATTAAGAGAGCTATTTAACCCTCCTCTGGAAAGTTAAAGTTGTTAAAAAATGTGGCACCCACATCAGACTTATTACTTAGCTATGGAACATATGGTACAGGGAAGAAATCCATTTTGAAATCCATGGTAGACATTTTTTTTTTCAGTTAGTTTCAAAGTCGTACGCCAAGACCAAAATCACACACTTGCTCCCCCCACAACTTTCCAAAGGACTTATTTAGGAAGCTGAAATTACATAGCCCAATGCAAATTCTTCTTTTCCTTTTTATTGAGGAAAACTAAGCTATTGTTTTTCACCATGTTTGAGTTGGCTTCCCAAAGTGAAGTTAGAACTTTCTGCAAAGAGCCTCGAAGGCTCTCCCACACGGGAACTGAAAAAGCATTCCAGAACTTTTTGAAATCAGCTTGATCATGGGAAGGGCACTTTGCCCCACAGCAAGAGAGAGTAGAGTTTAAAATCTGAATACAATTTGCAACTCCAGCTCGTGACACCAGCACCAATAAATGGATACATTAGTGCTCTTTCAGCATTGTGAGAGCTATATGTGTACCTTCCTTAGGAAATAATGCTCTCTGTAAAATCACTTTGAAGAGAAAGTGCTTATGCTGTCACTCCTGATTATTCAGAACCTCCACACAATCGGATTTAACACAGCCCCAAACAGACCTATCTATATTCGCTGAGTGTGGCACTATTTTCTCCTGACACTTAAAGGCCTGATGAAAATACCACCGCTTTGACTTTTCTACTTAAATTTATTATACACTGTGATGCAGTGTTCTCGTCAAAGATTTTCATGATGATTACATTGATAATAGATTTCGAGAATCTTTCCAGGAAAGCTGCCTGATCTTCGAGACCGCTGTTGCATGGAGCTCAAAACTTCTCATAACTGTGTCTGGGAGGAAGCATGATGTCAGCAATGGCACAAACTCGGTCCCTCACTTTTGATTAACTACCAATTAATAATCAATAGAAATAATTGGGGGGTACACCTGTATTAGAGTTGCCAGATTTGGCAGATAAAAAACAGGATACCCAGTTAAGTTTGAATTTCAGATACCAATTTATCTGAAGTTCAAATTTAACTGGGCAACCATAATCTATACAAATATAATGTTAATTTTATCTATTTTATCCAATGAAGAATATACTAGTCAATTAACAGTCACATTTTTATGGAGAAAGGATTAAAAAACACACTTCTCCTACAAAAGCAGTATTTTTAAAAAATGCTCCCCAACTCCTAATTATGGAGATAGGCCTGTGCATACATATGTATTTTTTTACTTGATATCCATTATGAACACAAAATTCTATTTCCCTAGGAAAAGCAAACAAACAAAACTATGAACACACAAAAGACAAATGTAATGGAACGCTCAGCAAATGCACTGGAATTCCCTTCCTCCTCCTGCTCTCCTGAAAAATAGCAACAGCGCTCACACTGAGGGCTTGGACTTGTGTCCCTCCTTTCTCTGTGGAAGATCCAGTACTTCACAGTAACCAACTCCACAGAAGTGGGAGAGAAGCAAAAACTGTGCCTGTCATTTCGCAGATGGATCTACTGAGGTCCAGGGAAGTTTTTAATTAGCGTGATAAAAACCTTGCTGTGGGAAGTTAATATCAGACTGGAAGTGTGTCCATGGCACGCATTTTAAAACCCTGGTACAGAGGGTACCTCTCAAAAGAATAAATATTCAAAGAAAAAATTTACTTCCTGGAGCATCCCACTTAGCAGTCAGCGCTGCCGATAATTCCCAGTCCCCCAGCCTGTCTAAACCAGGAAGCCCCACCAGGGGCTCAACCAGAGGGGCCTGTGTGCCCAGGTTTGCAACAATTTCTTCTCCGTTCAGTGGGGTGGGGTGGGTCTTCCTTTTTCTCTTTCTTCTCATCTCCCCAGAGGTTGCAAGATTCCTGTCTTTCTCACCACAGAACTCATCCTCAATGAGACTGCAGCAGTCATGTATGGCCCAGGTCCTCAACTGGAAGAAGAAAGACTAAACTAAACCTAATGCTATTGGCAGCAGCAGCATTTCTGAATCAGAAACTTTTGGGGAATTGGGTTTTCCGAAGGCAAATTTTGATGAGTGTTTAGGAGGCAAATAGCTGTAATTCTGCCCAGGAGTAGAAAAGAGTAAACTTTCTAAAGGCAGCTCTTAAGGTAACCGGCTTTGAAGAGAAGCTGGCCAGAGCTTGCAGGCTTAGCCCATTCACTCTGTGGCCTCTCGGCCAGGAGACCTTGGGCAAGTCACTTAACTCCTCTGGGCTTGTATTTCTTAGCCTTTACAATTGTAAAAGATTATACTACATGTATTATAATCATGATAATACTCAAAGACTGTTGTGAAAATTAAAATGAAATAAGGATGTGTAAAGAGCTTTACAAACTAGGGAAGGTGATATACAGGTTAATGGTTTACTTTGACAAAGGCGGGGGTGGGGGGGAGGCAATCCTCACAGTCTTATTTTAACAGAGTTGAATCAGAATGTACTACTGAAAGATAAGCCATAGCTATTCATGATGTTTCTGGGTTTCTCACTGACTCATGGCATAGGATTCTGGTTTTGAGATCTTTGCTCCTGACTTCAAAATTCATATTTGATGGAGGACAGCATGAGACACACAACCAACTTCCTAAGAGTAAGTGGACTTGATTCTAGACCCTGAACTCCACTGGACTCTTTCCTCTCTGAAATCAAGGGAAGATACTTGGCTCTTTGGCAAGGGGGCGAAGTGGGCTGCTGATCAAGCAGCACAAGCGAAGGACTTAGTTTACCACCCACCACCAAAGGGTGTCGAACCAAGTCCAGATGTTGCGAAGGTTTTGATTCACTTCCAAATGACTGGGAAGGACACCAAGATTCTTCCCCCGGGATTTGCAAACAGGCCATTGAGCAGATTAATGTTTACTACAGACAGTGGAACTTCCTGGAGTTGTAAGAAGCGTGATGGGGCAGGACCAACTTCTAAATGCAAAGCACTCACATACCCTGAGCCAACAGTGAACTTGCTGGATGATTTAGGCAAGTCACTTAACTTCTCTGGGTCTTCATTTTCTCATCTGTCGAATGAGGTAGTTGAACTTCATGATCCTTAATTTCCCTTCTAGTTCGTTGATCAGTGGCTCCTTGCCCTGCTTTCTAGCTGTAAAACCAACCCTCCTCTTTCTAAGCAACAGGCTGCCAGATCTATTTCTTGCTGTACAAAATCTACTGTAGCTTGCAATCAAAGGTAACCACCTGAAACTTTTTCCTTTTTGCCTTTAAATCCAAAGAAGAAAGAAGGCAGTGCCCACAAAAGGTTATATAAGTAAAAGATACACTTCTTTTGGGTGATATTTTAAAATTATCTGGGCTAGAGAAAAATGGTACCTTTTGAAAAGTTGCAAGACTCCTTATATTATATTTCACCTAGATCACACACACGTACAGATTTATTTGCAGGTAATGCTTTAATTTTTCACTTAGCAACATGACAGCAGTTTTATATTGCCAATTAATACTCTTAAAACTCAGAGGAAAAATCTCCCCAAATATCCTACCCCAAGTAGGGCTTCTCATATAGCAAGACTGCCTGACTCTATTTAGTCAACCATGCTTCAAAGTAAAGCAAAGGAAACATAATGAAAATACCACAAATTTATCACTGTCACGGTTATCAGTAGTTTCAAAGTTATAGTTACCACAGAGCAGAGCACTTCAGGAATGTAATCTGATATTTTCAATCAGTGCCAAATCTTGGACCAATTAAACTTCCTTGATGGACTTCTTATTGTCTCTTGGTTTCTAGGCAATTGTCTGGATTCCAAGTTTATTTTAACTTTTTTGGGGGAGGGTAAGAAATGACATCTTTCTTCTTCCCTAGACATGCCAATTGATAAACTAGCATTCCCAGAGGGCCTGCCTTCTGGACAAGTCCCTAGCTATACAGATGCCCTCTGCCACTGTGCCATCTATTCTGCCTCGGAGTCTTCTGTTGTCCTCTTTCAAAGTGAAATAATTGTTGGGAAAGACATACTTTCAACATGGAAAACTGTGAGAATAAAAAACAAAAAGAAAACAAACACAACATAGAATACCTAAAATAAAATGCAGCAAAGTTTTTCTTTTTTTGTTTTAAAATATGCTAATGTTTCCACATTGCAAGCGAGTTTGTATGGTAGGGATGGGGAGATGTACCAAACGATGATGGGCCAAATCTTTAATTGGCCAACTAGCCCTGAGTCTACACTAGCCTCACACATTGACTTAGTTTAACCCCTAGACAAGGAGGGCTACCCCTCTGAAGGCCTTCATAATAAGACTTATTCTCGCTCCTCAGAAGATGCCTGAGTTTAATAAGATGCTCACTGGTTGAGCTGTGAGGTCCTGGACAAATGGCCTAACCTCTCTGAGCCTTTGTTTTCTTCTCTATAAAATGGAGATAAACTTCTGTGTGCTAAGTTTATAGTACGACTTCACTGAGAGAATTCACACGGGACACCCAGCACAGTGTCCCTATAGACATCTAGCCTCTCTCCATGAAAGCTGTTTCTAATGGCAGACACTTTGCGTTAGATAAACAGAGAGATAACCTGTGGGCGGAGACAGGCATGCCCATCAGGGCAATGCTGTTAAACAGGTGGATAATCTGGTAAATGAATGTTTGAAAGCTCAGACAGAACTTTCAAAATAAAATCTGGAACACGTAACCTCCTTCGGACATACTCTCAATAAGCATCCAGCAAAGAAGGATGCTTTCTCTTGGGTCCACTCGCTGCTACCTGTACTTGCTTTTGACTTCCTCATTGTAAGGAACTAGTAGTTAAAACAGCACTTTAAATACACTGCATGGACACTAGCTAAGGAACAAGGCCCAACATTCAGGCTCTTCTTTTTTTAATGGTTAACAATTGTTTCATAAAGAAAAAAATATCACTTTGTGCTGGCCCTGTGTCTCCCCTGACCCCAGTCCCTAGTTGTCCCCTGAACTTGCTCCACCCCTCACATCGTCAAGGAGAGAATCTATGCAGGAGGAGGATCAGGAACACAGCTGAGAAGGGCCTCACCAAACAAAACGATGTTACAAAACAATGTCCTTGTCTAGGACAAAAGAGCTATTAATGATAATCAGTACATATTACTGAAAGTGCTCCAAGTAATCTCTGGACTTTGTTTCAAAAATTCTTAATGGACACTAATGCTTAGAGTTCACTCAAAAGAGAAATAAATTATGTGCCAGGGTTGCAGGGACCAAGGACAACACGCAGAAGGCATCACAGAATTAGCAGTGTTACGACAATCAAACATTTTGTAATTGCATAAAAAGCCTTTAGAAATCATTTAGAAGTACTAATTATGAAGATAAATAATACTTTCATGTGAGCCTTCTTTTATATTTGAGCCTAGGTTGAGCTGTTTTAGTAACAACATTCCAGCTCTTATACCAATCAAGGTGCTTTTTACAACACAAAAAATTCCATTTTCATTTGGAAAATGGTCATGGGTATTGATAAGAGGAATTTTTTTTTGGTCTTTGGACTAAACATTTTTTTGTGTTGTGATTGTCCTCCATGCCTAGGTCACATGTCCGGACATTGGTACCCAGAAATATCTTTTAATTTTGGACAGGCAGGCCAGAGCTCTATCCTCTTTCAAGCCCTGCTTTTACCTTTGATGGACTAGTTCCAAGGACACAACCTTATTCCTGGTCCCCCAGCAAAGTCAACATGAAGAGCCATCAGTTTAGCCTAGAAAGAAATTTTGAGACTCAGTGTATTTGGGAAACATCCATCTTGTCTCTTAGAGCTCACTATTCAATGCATTATGAGGACTTCAGACCTAAGAAGGGCAATTTCTCCACTTAAGGCTTGCTGGTGCCAAACACTTGATTAGTACTAATGCATGGTAAGAACAATATGAATCCTTCTTCTTTCAAATTGATTTGCTTTTTCGAGTCTCTATATTGAAAATGGGGCTACCCATTAGATATGACTTGGGTGACTTAAAGGTGATCTTGGAGCTCTGAGCAGGGATGTGAGAAATGACAACTATCAACACTTTCAGGTTAGCCTTTTAGAATTGAGGAGTTTTATAAGTAAATAGTACAACTCAGGTCAAAATTAGCAGCTCTTACCACACTTTTCCAGGAAACACTTTACTTTATGTACCTCTGAAATCTGTTGAAATTGTTTATCTTTGCCACGAACAGGGGCAGGTACCGACTTGAACTGTCTGCAGATGACTTGCCTGGATGTTGTCAAACACGTGGCTGTAGCTACAATCTGCAAACGCAAAGCTACCAGAACTGGTTGGGTGAGGATGACCCAAAGATAATAGAGTTGCGGCCCCAAAGCAAGGCAGACACAATGGACATTTTTCACATATTATACCCTTGTGTAGACAACCTAAATCATACCTCACGGAGCATGGATCCTGGTCAGCATACCAGGTCAAGGCAAGTAACCACTAAAGCAATTTCACCTGGTCTGCAGCTGTCTCAGACCAAAGGCTGCTACTGATGGGAAAAGCATGGATGTTCCAGAGAAATAGAGGTTATGGCAAAGGAGAAAGCAATCCAGGGATTCACTCACGTCCTGAATTGCCTAGAAAGGAAAGGGAAGCTGCTGAAGTAGAAATGATCAGAATTTGGTTCTAAATTTGGGGAAATTGAGTTCCACCATCAAAACCAGGACAAACACTCAAAGCCCCAGGATCCAGTGGGATAGCAAATAAATATGTAGAAGGGGAGAGGTGGCTTTAATTATTCCTTAACACATGGGATACCATGAGTCTTTAAAGGATTTTTAAAAATTGTTATCAACTCGAAGAAGAAAGTTGAAATCTTCAATTAAATATGTATTTGTGGCCTCTTTACTATCCCCTGAGGACAGAATTATAGCAGTTTGTCTGGACTGGGCCCTCCTGGGTGACAATTCGAGAAGAAAAAGTAGTCATCGAGCTCTTCCCTTTGCATTTACAGAATTTATTGAGTATGACAATTATTACATTACATATTTTCCACATGAGCTTTAAAGTCAGGAAACCTGGATTCCAGTCTGAGCTCTGTCACTTGCCAGATGTATGAGTTTGGTCAAAATAATCTCTCTGAGCCTCAGTTTCCTCATCTCCAATGAAGGGAAAATATTTTCTTGCTCAATTCGACCACTAGAAATGGAGTCTTTAGAAAATCATTATAGGTGTACTCAGAAAGGTTCTCCTCATAGCATTGCTTCTATCAGCAAAACGCTAGGGAGGAATGACCCAGATGTCAACAGTACAGGATGAGTTAAAGAAGCCGTGGCATGTCCACATAATGGAATACTCCACCATCATCAAACTAATGAAAACTTAACTGCACAGAAAGATGTTCTAGCTGTCCTAAGAGGAAAAAACATTCAAAACATATACACCAACATTCCATTCAGATCTCTGCTCAAAGGTCACCCCCTCCCAGGATGCTCCCAGGTCAGCTTCTCTAGAATTGCGTCCCCAGCCCTGATCTTCTCTTTGTTTTACTTTTCTCAACTGTGCTCTCCCTGTGACATTCTACTAAATAGTTGTTGTATGTCTTCCCAAGAATGTTATCTCTCAAAGTTGGGCACTTCATGTTCCTGGATGATCGGTGTATTTTTAGTGCTTAGAGGAGTTACCTGGCACATAGTAGGAGCTCAAGAAAATTTGTCAAATAAATGAATGAATGGCTCCCCAAAGCCAGGCAGCTAGTCTACTAATGGTGACCTCAAAGCCCAGCCTCTATAAGTGTACAGAGAACACAAGGGGAACATAGATGGTGAGGCAAATGCTTGATGGGATGGTGTGGGGCAGAGAAGGTAAGGTTTGCACAGGTGAAGAGAAACACAGAAAAGGAAGGCTACATATGAAAGTGAGAGGGGAGAGAACACACCCCCACCCCAGGACCCTGAGGTCAGGCAAGCAATAGAAAAGTTAAAACGGCACTTTTAAACACTTCTGATAAAATCAATCTGGTCATTACCAGAGCTGAACACAGGGCACATAGGCCTCATCTGTTAGAAAGAGCTTTATGATCTTGTTACCGGATCCCCGACACAGAAGCTATAGAGGTTATAACCCAACTTGTAAAGCTAATCTCACATTGGCTCTGGTATAATAAAGAACCTACAGAAAAATTCCCTATTAGCCATATGCTCTAGCAAGAAGAAGACCTTTCATGACTTCTCATACATGGCAATTTGGAATAGTTTAACCCTCCCATTTCTGAGACTGAGAAAGCTGTTCTGAAAACAGTAATTGCAGTATTCAGGGCTCTTAGCTGTAACGGCTTAGAGGTTGACTTGTGTTTAGCAATCCCCCTTCACTTCAGAGTGATTTAAAAATAAAAATCAGGATGTCATTGCCACTGAATTATGCTGGGACCAAAAGCCAAACTTAGTTTATTTTTTAAAGATAGCTCTGTTTTCTATTTGTATACCCCAGATTTTAAATCCTTGGAGGAGGAGGAGGAGGAAGCGGAGGAGGAGGAGGAGGAGGAGGATTATGACTGTTTGATTTGTGAGTTTGGGGTCATTCTTCTTAAATAGAATATGTAGCATCCTTTCTTGATTCACACTCTTCTGGACCACACGGTCCAGATCATGTCTGCAAGAGCAGAACAGAAAGGGAAAAGGAGTTTATACCACATGGCAGGTCCAGGAAACAAAACAAAATAACAATTACAAAGCCCCTGCGTGGCCTTGAAAAGAACACAGGGGAGAAAGTGAGTGCAGCAGGCACTGAACCGCATACTGAAATATGAAATACGTAGAGATGACATGATACTATGTCTGAGATTTGCCTTAGAATACTTCGGAGAAGGAAAAAAATGATAGATGAAGCTAGAGGGGCAAAATCTTGAAAAGCCTTCAGTCTGGGTGTTGGGTGTATGGGAATTCATTGTATTGCTGCCTCTATTTGTGTGTATGTTGGAAATGTTCATAATAAAAAGTCCTTACTGGCTGGAAAGACTTTTAAAAAGAGGCCCAGTCCCCCTCATGTTAAGTGTGTGGGTGATTCTGACCATGTATGTGAATATACAACATTGGTATTTCCTACTGAAGAAGGGGTTTCTCACCAGAGTAGGTCTGCATGCTTTGAGGAGCAGATACCTTCAGAATATATGTATTTGGCCATTCATCTTCTTTTATTTATGAAAACAAATATTAAATACCTTTTATTCCTCCTCCTTAGCACTGTAAATCATTCCCATCATGGTTTTGTCAGCTATGATACATTTTAGGAACATAACCTCATTGGTTTGTGAGGGAGTACTGGTATTTGGTATGGCCATGTGAAGGAAGCATGCAGTAGAAAGTAAGTCAGACCTGACTTTGAACCCCACCTTCCTCTCCCCTGGCCCTCTGCCATCTTTTTACTATAGTTTTAATGGGTCTGCCCTCTTGGATAATCTTTTGCTCGGTTCTCTTTGTTCTCAGCAGCCTGTGTTTTGTTGACTGGATAAAAGTCCCATCAGTGGTATGTAATAGCAGCCACTCTTGAAAGCAGGCCACCTCTACTATATAGAAACCTAAACGGAATCAGACGTCCCTTGGTTAATGATCCCAAACAAGAACCTGAGAAATCCTGGCTACCCTCTTAAGTGGTTATTTTAAGGCAGAGGGTTACTTTTAACGTGCAGTTCAGCTCCTTTGCAGGTAATTTCAATTCATCATTCAGAACAGCAATCTGATCCTCATTCAAACAAGATGTAGCATTTCCCCATCAGTTTTGTGTGGGTGTCCTACATTTTTAATCACTTGAAGATTATTCAAGGGCAATTTGCTGTTAACCATTGTAACGATGTATTCATTGGTGCACAGTTGACAGCATATTTTCACCCTAACTTCTGGTTTCCTCATCTCCCTCTGTGAAATAAGCAGTGAAGATATTAAGCTATTTTTCAGTGAGGAAACTGAGTGTCAGAAAGATGCAGGGGCACGTTCAAGGTCAACTGGCCCCCATGTGGCAGAGCTGGGGCCAGGGTTCAGTCAGTGACATTTTCTGTGACTGCAGTTATTTCCTCCTCTGGCTGAATCCTTTAAGTGCTCCTTCCCAAGCTCACACCAAAAGCCAAAGGCATCCAGCAAAAATGATCAGAGATGAACATCTGTATCCCGGCTCAAAGGCCCCGCGGTCTCCCTCTCTTCCACCAGCGTCAATTCTTTCACTAATAGGCTCTCCTGGCTTTACCTTCTGGCTGTCCTTTCTCATTTTGTGCAGTTTAGATAGTGTACTGCTGCACAAGTGCGTGCCTCTCTGTTCTACCCCCTGGTATTTATAAGAAAGATACTGGAGGGGACTGGTCCAAGCCTTGAGGACACTCCTAGCTGTCAGGGTAAGAGATGGGACTCCTGTGGTATTATCCAAGCACAGTGGATCCACTCTGCCACACAGAACCAGGCGCTCTGCTCTCTGACCTTGCACCCATGCAACGTAAAAGCAGCACTCTCGATGCCTTTATGAATTTGCAACTCAACCCCTACCCAGTGAGGTAGCTTTACTTACCTCTAATTTCAGAGCTGTCACTAGTTTGAGCCCAGAGCCAAAGGAAAGCTGGAAACTACTCAAACATCTTATTAATGAACAATGTATAAACAATCTGATCTCTCAGCTCAAAGTGGAATTTGTTCAAGTATAAAAATTCAGACATGCATATATGCTGCCTCTCTTTGGCTATATGGTCGTTTCTTCTCTCCCTGCCCCATGCTGTCAGGCACTGTCTTAGATGCTGGGAGTGTAAGAGCCCATCAGATAGCCATAGCCCTCGTCCTCACGCTGCTGAGGGAGAAAAGCCCACAGTATGAGTATCAGCCGATGCCTCAACTGCTGACCCAAATTCCATTCTGCCCATCCACTTTGCACTGGCCCCAGTCATGGTCCTAGAAGTCATCTCCTTCCTAGTGAAGCCCAAATACTCCTCTTGATATCCCTGAGCTTCAAGAGCAAAACGTGTTTGAGGGGCACTGGGAAAATGCAGCTGTGTTAAGTCAGCCCACCCCTTAGCACATTCCCTTTGCATCCCTGGCCAGTGGAGGCCCTGGGGACTTCTTTTTCAGGTGCCCATGTTCATTAAGAAATATATATGACAGGGATCTCTTCCTGCTGTATGTTTCCCCCTACAAACATCTTGGTGTTTTATTTGCATTTAAAAAGATCCTTGTACATGATCTAAATACTCCAAATAATTCTTACAACTGCTATGATGATCTAATTCTGTTAATTCTTTATTTGCACAAATGAAACCTGTGCCTCAGTTTCCAAGGTAACAGCACAAATAAAACAAGCCATCTCCCTGATGCCACTACAGTAGAGGTTGGATGGCTTTGAACTCAGATATGACGAAGCTTTCAGCCAACTCAGTGTCCTCCTGGTTGCTAATGTTTTTCCCCCAATAGTCATACTCAGTGTCACTTATTGAAGTGTGCTTTTAAAATGGCTATAAGAGGTACACAGATGAAGCAAGGAAACTTTCAGGATTTTAGTTCCAGCAAATGAAGGCAGAAGTGACTAATCAGAATGAATGCGACTGAGTCAGGAGCGTCAACGTCAGGGTGAATCAGCCTCTGACAGCGAGCGTGGCTTCAAGTGCTGCTTCTGCGAACGCCATGCCTCAGATGAGCCGCCATGCAGCAGAGAATCCCAACACCATTTCGAAGCTGACAGACGTCTTATTATTATTATATATTATGCTGCAACGCTGAGCCTTACGGTAAGTCATCATCTTATACAGTTTTAACAGTGACTGTAAAATACTGCCACGGGGGGCACTGTCAACGTTTCTGTGAGGGCTACCTCTTCCTCATGGTGACATTCAAAGTACAGAGTCTCCTTCATCTAGAGGAGTTGTCCTATCCGCTCGCTAATGGGAACAATTCATTTAACCTGCACGCGAAGTGCAGCCAAGGAGTGGAGTAATTCGTACGGGATCCAGGGGGAGTCTGGCCTCCCACCGGGCCCCTCCGGACATTTGATTCATTGAGGAGAATTCCACTTTCTTTCCACTCAGGTTGACTTACAGGAAAAAAAAAGGACATTCCAGAAAAATTAAGTTAACTCAATCCCCTCAAGCTGCTGGTGTGGATTACATAACAGCTCCCTGATTCCAGAAGGTAATGTACGGGAGGCCCGAATTTCTCTGATTTCCTATCCTTCTAATGTCCCTTCCGGTCCCCTGTCCCCTTCTCCCAGTCTACCACCCGGCCACATATGTCTCTGACAGCCCACGTGGCATGTGTTCCTCATCTACTTGAATTATGTGGGGTGCTTCTGCTTATACTGCTGCCTCCCTCCTTCATAAAATCCTTGCTTTACATGACCCTCGCTTGCCACCTATGACCTACTCACCATATAACGTTTGCAGAGCCAAAATTCTAGGAACGGCACCTGCAATCATTAATGCGTTAGACGGTCGTTCCAAAACGACTAAATGCACGGTTTCTGCTGCAGAAGAAAATGCTGAGGTGAAGCAAGAGCAAAGGTAAAGACCTGGTTTTCCTAAAATGCATACAGCACTGGAGGCACTTAGATTCTCAGAGGACACAGTCGTGATTCTTCTGATCATTTTTCAGATCAACTTAATGAGTGGGAGATGGTCCTCTCATTAAACTTAGGGAACAGATAAACAGTACTTACACGTGGGGCGGGCAGCTGAAGCAAAAACATTGTTTCCTCGGATTCTCAAGGGGTTTTAACGGAGAAATTGAGAGCCTGCTTTCTGAAGCGGGTTTTATGTCCTGCCCTCACTCTTAACCGCCTGGCACAATAAATAGGGGCAGAGATTTCTCAGCTCTGACGAACTTGTAACAGTTCCGACTGGTATGAATTGCTTTTTGTAGGATTTTGAGTAAGTACCACATTACAAATTTTACCTCTACTTATGACTTCCTTGAAAGATGACTAAATGCCAAACGAGCTGGAGCAACAAACATCTAAGGAGCTACATCATCCCCAACATATTGTTTTTTCACAAACCACAAGCGTAAATTAGATGCTATATACCCCACACGGCTGCCCAAATGAAGCCTCCCCCACCCCAACCTTCTGGTGCAGCCAAAAACCCAGACAGGACCTTCCTAAGGATCTTTCACAAAATGGATGTTAAATGCAAACAAAGCATCGTCTAACCAGCTGTTCTAACTGCCTCAAACTACAGAGTTGTCCACCTTTGCTACTTCCTTCCAGAAAAGTTGGTTGACTTCTGCCTACTTGCTGCTGACAAACACTAGAAACTTCAGATCCACTTGCGCGCAGTATTTCTGCCTGTTTTGAATAAAATAAGGCCTGCTTTTGTGTTAACGAAATCAGGCCTGTTACTCAGTAGAACCCGTAGTCTAGGGTGACCCTAAAGAGACATAAATTTCTCCTTTTTACACTTTCCTCAAATTTCACAAGTTATTTTGTTATTGCAAAATCCAGTGCTTTATAATAAATTTATAGGGTGCCTAGGGGGCTAGCCATTCATATTATATGGCATCTCATCCACGGTTCCTTCGGGAGAGTTCTGCCTCTCAGTCAGCCAGCCACGCTCGGTGTGAAGTTCCTGTGTGACAGGACAGACACGGCTCCCGTGGGAGTCCCTACGCACACAGAATAGAAAAGCCTACAAAGCGGAAACAAGGCCGCTCCACTCCTGAGGTAGGATCACCGAGGTAAGCTGGAAGAATGCTGCGGTGTTTGTAGTCCTGAAGTGATTATGCCTTTTGTTGTAGAAACTGGTATAAAGTACTGGTTTCAAATCATTTTTTTTTTACATACTCGGTGCTGAGACAGAGGTGTGACCCCTTCTTTCTTTCCAGAAGCATCAGCAGCCACAGTCACACATCAAGGAGGGGAGAATGCTGTGGGAACAGTTGCCCAGCATGTAATGATTTAAATAACTTAAATGACAATAATTTAAAAACAGCAAAAAGCCCGACTAAAAGCTGACTTGGTTTTCATGGTTACCGTGGACTGTCAATTCTAAGCAATGTCAGTGATGAAATATTCCTCTCCACATAGGCCAGACACTCCCACTGTCTGCAAACTATTTTACCTGCCACTGTGAAAGCATTCCAGTATCTTTTATTTAAGACACACTCATCATTTTTAAAAATGAAAATAATACATAGTTACTGTAGAACATCTCTACAAATTTAAAAAATTAACTAGAGAATTAAAATTTTCCATTAATTCCACCAATTATTGATAACCATAGCCTTTTATGTCATTTCCATTTTTTGGCTATTAAAATAATTCTACCATAAATAGCCTTATTACCTATACCTTTGTTGGCATTCACAATTAAAAAAAATATTACATTTTGAAAGTATAGCTTTTTAATAGAATTGAATATATACCTCTAAAGTGCCCTGTATAAAATATTTGCTGATTTATAAGTCCTCGAGCAGTGTGTACCCTCACCAAAACGAACACTATCATGAAAAACAAATCCTGAAATCGAAGTCACTAAAAAGGTATCTTCTTTTAATATATATTTCTTTGTTTACTTATGGGATTGTTTTAAGTTTGCTGACTTTTGTATTTCCTCTTTGGTTAACTGCCTATTCATAATCTCTGCTCATTTTTATATTATGTTATTAGTCTTACACTTGCCAATTTATAATAATTCTGTAAAATTAATCATATGTTGTTTTTTTTCTTCTAAATTTTGTTTAAATTTTTTTCCACATACACAAATTAAAAAATTATTTACTTCAGGGGGTAGGATCAAATCAAATCTAGTTGGTCTTTTACTTATGACTTCCACCCTTGCCTAAAGACTGTACCAAAAACATATTCACCTACATTTTAAAAATACTTTTAAAATTTTATTCTTCAGTACTTGGCTATTGTAAATTGTGCTGCTATGAATATTGGGGTGCAGAGGTTCTTTTGGATTGGTGTTTCAGGGTTCTTAGAATATAATCCCAGCAGCAGAATTGCTGGGTCAAAGGGCAGTTCCACTTTTAGTTTTCTGAGGAAATTCCATACTGTTTTCCACAGTGGCCACACCAGTCTGCATTCCCACCAACAATGTACGAGGGTTCCCTTTTCTCCTCATCCAAGTACTGGAAGCAACCGAAGTGCCCATCAACAAATGAGTGGATCAAAAACTATAGCACATTTACACAATGGAATTCTATGCAGCAGAGAGAAAGAAGGAGCTTATACCCTTTGCAACAGCATGGATGGAACTGGAGAGCATTATGCTAAGTGAAATAAGCCAGGCGGTGAGGGACAATTACCATATGATCTCACCTTTAACTGGAACATAAGCAATAGAAGAAAAAAGCAAACAAAATATAACCAGAGACATTGAAATTAAGAACAATGTAACAATAGCCAGAGGGGAGTGGGGAGGGGACAGTGGGGAGAGGGGTTTACAGGAGCTACTATAAAGGACACATAGACAAAATCAAGGGGGGAGGGTGGAGGTGGGGGAGGGAGGTGGGTTTGGCTGGGATGGGGTTGAGGGATGGGGAGAAAATGCAGACAACTGTAATTGAATAACAATAAAAATTAAAAAAATTATTCTTCATAAGTAACTTAAAAATTGAAATGGAATTTATCTTTTTCTTCCTTAAGCTTTGCTTGTAGAAAAATTGTTCTACCCCACTCCTTAATATTTGAATCCAAACAACACAATTGTCTTGTCTTCCTTTGTCTTTCTCCCAAATGAGGTATGTCCCTGTGTCTGTCATGTCAGAAAAAAACCAAGAATATCATAAGGCTTGTAGCCGAACTCTAGCCCAAAAACTTTATGTGTAGAATTTGAGTCAACACATTCCTTCTTAAGAAAATGAGGCCAACATTAGGATTTGAAGCATCCATTTCTTCTTTATTTTTAAGATTTTATTTATTTATTTTTAGAGAGGTGGGGAAGGAGAGAGGGAGAGAAACATCACTGAATGGTTGCTTCTCATGCTCCCCCTATTGGGGGCCTGGCTCACAACCCAGGCATGTGTCCTGACTGGGAATCAAACCTGCAACCCTTCAGTCTGCAGACCGGCACTCAATCCACTGAGCCACACCAGCCAGGGCTGGAGCATCCATTTCTTAAATTTGTTTTCACTGAGTAAACCTGGGCATGTTTCCTGATTTCTTTGCAAAATGGGAATTATAACAAGCAAAGCATAAAACTACAGCACCGATGCTTGGTGCTCTCTATAACAGATCACTGGTATAGTAGAACGTTTCATGTTCATCCTTAGTATATTTAGTATTTGCCTGCAATGAAAACTATTGGTGATATTTTAATACTTACCAATAGTTTTTCAATTTGAGTCGATTCTATAAAAAAGGCCCCATGTGCTGTTTACCCATGTTTGTTTAATTAGAATTATATTCCATAAGCTAAGAGGGCTCCATTCACTGATTTCACACAAAGTACATGCATAGACGTGATGTGCAGTCCAGATGCTATTCCACAAGTTGATCTGCTTTTTGTCCAGAAGGACAGCCAGGGAGGTCACAGAGTTAGGAAGGAGTTTGCAGAGTGGGCTGCCCTGCCCAGTTATGGGAACTGTGCTCATTAGGAGAAATAGGAGGAGCAGGTTGGGGAGGCAGGGGCTGGGGAGGCACACATTTTATGAAAACACTAGATATAGAACCAAGATGGCGGCGTAGGTAGACACACTGCGCCTCCTCGCACAACCAGAACTGACAGAGAATCGAACAGCAAGGGGGACCAACACCAAGGAAATAGAAAATAAACATTCATCCAGACTGGTAGGAGGGGCGGAGACGGCACCGGGGTGGAGAGGACTCGCGTGGCTGTGGTGGGACTGAGACTGGCGGAGTGTGGGACAAATGGCGCAGGCAGTCTGAGCACTAGCAGACCCTGCGGCCCCACATTTGCACAGATAAACCCAGAGGGCCAGACTCAGAGTGGCAGGTAGCACCCTGCAGCACCACATTCGCCCACAGATAAACCTGACGAACGGCGGGCAGCAAAGCGGACCACGCAACCCAGGGCTCCAGCTCGGGGAAATAAAGCCTCAAACCTCTGATTGAAAGCGCCCCTGGGGGTTGGGGTGGCAGCAGGAGAGACTCCTAGCCTCACAGGAGAGGTTGTTGGAGAGACCCACAGGGGCCTAGAGTGTGCACAGGCCCACTTACTCGGGAACCAGCACCAGAGTGGCCCAGTTTGATTGTGGATATTGGAGTGAAAGATTGAAATCCGAGGAGAGTGAGGCGGGCGCCATTGCTCCCACTCGGCCCCTCCCCCACGTACAGCGTCACAGGGCAGCGACCAGCATTACCCCGCCCCAGTGAACACCTAGGGCTCCACCCCTTAAAGTAACAGATGCGCCAAGACAAACAAACAAAAAATGGCCCAAATGACAGAACACTTCAAAGCTCCAGAAAAAATACAACTAAGCGAGGAAGAGATAGCCAACCTATCGGATGCACAGTTCAAAGCACTGGTTATCAATATGCTCACAGACTTGGTTGAATCTGTTCGAAAAACAGATGAAAAAATGAAGCCTATGCTAAGAGAAACAAAGGAAAATGTACAGGGAACTAATAGTGATGAGAAGGAAACTGGGACTCAAATCAATGGTATGGACCAGAAGGAAGAAACAAACATCCAACCAGAAAAGAATGAAGAAACAAGAACTTGGAAAAATGAGGAGAGGCTTAGGAACCTCCAGGACACCTTGAAATGCTCCAACATCCGAATTATAGGGGTGCCAGAAGGAGAAGAGGAAGAACAAAAAATTGAAAACTTATTTGAACAAATAATGGAGAACTTCCCCGATCTGGCAAAGGAAATAGACTTCCGGGAAGTCCAGGAAGCTCAGAGAGTCCCAAAGAAGCTGGACCCAAGGAGGAACACACCAAGGCACATCATAATTACATTACCCAAGATTAAATGCAAGGACCTACATCCAAGATTACTGTATCCAGCAAAGCTATCATTTAGAATGGAAGGGAAGATAAAGTGCTTCTCAGATAAGGTCAAGTTAGAGAAGCTCATCATCACCAAGCCCTTACTATATGAAATGTTAAAGGGAGTTACCTAAGAAAAAGAAGATCAAAAATAGGAACAGTAAAAATGACAGGAAACTCACAGTTATTAACGACCACACCTAAAACAAAAACGAGAGCAAACTAGGCAAACAACTAGAACATGAGGGTTGTCAATAAGGGAGTGGGACGGGGAGAGGGGGGTAAAGGTACAGAGAATAAGTAGCATAGATGATAGGTGGAAAATAGACAGGGGGAGGGTAAAAATAGTGTAGGAAATGTAGAAGCCAAAGAACTTATAAGTATGACCTATGGACATGAACTATGGGGGGGGGGTGTGGGAGGGAGGGGGGTGGGCAGGATGGAGTGGAGTGGGGGGGTAATGGGACAACTGTAATAGCATAATCAATAAATATATTTAAATATATATATAAAAAAAAGAAAAAAAAAAGAAAACACTAGCACATGGGAAGAACAATGTGCACAGTGGCCATCAAATGGTATTTGAATGAACAATTTCCTACTCTACTCAACGTGTGTCAAGTATAACAACCCCACCTTCTTAGCTCCCTTTACCCGGACAATTGCCAGCAAGGAGGTATTGCAGAACATGATTTTAGGCAGCAATGTATTCCTTAAGAGAAGATAAAGTCTACTGTAAGAAAAGGGGAGCAGGATGGTTGACCTTGATCCTATTTGACCATAGCCCCAGTCCCTGGGATCTTTAGCTTTGCAGAAACTGAAGGAAGCAGAGTCCGTGGGTTGATGCATAAGGGAAATCTTTCATTCCACTCATAGGGAACAGGCAAACTCTCAACTCCTTCCTTAAGGGTGTGGGAACTAAGTATACTCTAGAATCCTCCTCTACTTTGTGAGGGGAAAAGAACAGCCCAGGAGACAAATCTAGAAAAAAGGTCAGGAATCTTTTCACTGATGTATTTCACCAGTGATAAACATTTTCTCCATATAACCCCAATGCTGAAGAAAGGCAACTGGTTTCTTAGCCTGCATAGCTTCCCCAGGTGTTCATGTTCTTAAAGACCTCTGAGCTTTTTGGTCTTCTGTTCCCTCTGCCAGGAATGCTCTTCATTTTCTCCCCTCTTCCCCCACTTATCCTTCAAGATTCAGTGCAGGCTTTCCTTCATCATCACACCCAGGCTGTGCTGGCGGTCTCTCCCATCTGCACCCTTAATCTGGCCTGCTGCGGTCTGTTGTGAGTATGGTCACAGCTCAAGGGCACTGAGGGAGGAATGGACAGGGGTATATGAGGTCTGTCCAGAAGGAATCCAGCTATGTAATATTAAAAATAGAGGCATTTATTGAAGAAGATACAAGAAACATTGTACATAGGACAATTACACTTAGTCCCCTTCAAAGTAGGTATCTTGGGACCTCACACACAGTTCTCCCAATCACCATCAGCTACTCCATCATATTTTCCTGAATCTCATCAATGATCTGAAATATCTTTCCAAAGATGATTTTAGTTTTGGGAAAAGCCAGAAATTGCAGGGTGTGAAATCTGGGCTGTAGGGGGGCTGAGTCACCTGATTGATTTGATGTTTCACCAAAAAACTCTGCACGAGACACAGTGTATGAATGGGCACATTGTCACAATGAAGCTGCCAATCACCAGTTGCCCATAGCTGTGGCTTCTGAATCATCCGAATAGATTCCATGGAGGAATGTTCAAGCTTAACACAAAATCTGATGCAGATTCATTGCTCTACTCACTCAGTCATTTTCAATGTGACAGCCACACCGTTCACAAGCTCACTTAATGGTATCTACCGTTCCTTCACTAGTAGAGTGAAGCCATCCTTATTCACACATGCGTATTCCAGTCCACTCTCCTTGGCTGCCAGGTTACATTGATGTCTCCCAAATCATTCTTGTTTTATTAACGATGGCTGGACTTTTTCCTGAAAGACCTTGTATTTCATTCACAAGCCTAGGTGAAGGTCTACATCCACCCTAGGAAGGAGCACCTTTTCTAAATTTCCCTGAATGTCGCCTTTTCCACGCCTACCATTCTTTTTTTTTTTTCTTAAAGAGATTTTATTTATTTATTTTTAGAGAGAGGGGAAGGGAGGGAGAACGAGAAGGAAAGAAACATCATGTAAGAGAAACATCAATCAGTTGCCTCTTGGACAACCCCAACTGGGGACCTGGCCCACAACCAGGGCCCGTGCCCTGGGAATTGAACTGGTGACCCCCTGGCTCGCAGGCTGGCACTCAATCCACTAAGCCACACTGACGCAGATCTTGGCCCGTAGATCTGCTGTTGAGGTTTCAGTATTCCAATACACATACACATGGACTACAGACGTCCTGTGGGGGAAAAGGTCCTGTGGGGGAAAAGGGATGGTGCAGCCACTCTCTCAAGAGGAGAGCACCTCTCAGCGCCTCGGCCAGTCCCTCAAGGGGAGAGCGCCCATGCCTACCATTCTTACAGCTATCACGCTGTGTTGTTTTTATTTACTCAACTGTCTCTGCACAACCCCCATGCATACTCTATCACCCACCATCCTCCCACCCAACGATATAAAACATCACTCCTCCCAATGAAGTACAGGGACAATATCTCTTTTTCTGGATCTAGAACCCGTGCTGTTGTGCCTGGGACACAGGCTCTCCTTAGGAAATCTCTTCTGCATATTTGCTGAATGAATAAAAAAATGAATGCCTTCAAGAAACATGTGGCTCTAGCAAACACCTTGTCTTGCCAGAAGTACCATGACACATAATATAATGCCTCCTATGCGAAGTTTCTGAAGAGAGGCTCAGACAAGAAGCACCAAAGGTGAGAGGGGATTGGAGAAGTCAGGGTAAGTTTCACAGAGGACGTGAGCTGGTGTCACTGACCCACAGGGTCTGACAGAGTACTTCTAAATGGAGGTTCGGTTTTCTCACTTACGGCAAAGTGGGTCCTATAATTGGTTAGCTCCTTCAGATGACGAATGAGATTTTTCTATGGTGCTATGTTTAACCTTCTTAGCTCGGTTTGTTTGGGAGAAAGCCCTCGCCTTCTGCAGCCACCTCATTTGGAAAGGGGCCTTTTCTCTCTTGCCATTTTCATTCAAGACATCTGTGGCAGTGCTGTGGAATATTCCAATACGTCCTCTTGACCTCTATCCATAAACAGCCTTTCTCACAATGAGATGTTCTGAGTTTAGGAGCCTTGCTATTTTCAACAAAGAATTAATTGCAAAGTAATTAAGTTTAGAGCAGGGGAATAGATGAACCCTGTCTATCATAAAGGAGCAATGTGGATGGTGACATAATGAAGGGAGCAGACGATGCTTTAGATTAACACACGTGTGCATGTGCACACACACAATCTCTTTTCTAAAGCACACAAAAACCTTCCGTCACTAATACTGACTAGATAAATCTAAGCTGCTTAAAGGAGCACTTAACTTTTTTTCTCATTAAGTCACAGGGTTAAGGGCTTTTACCCTCCACATCCAAGGAAGCAATGTTAGGTTTTCACCTTGGAAAGTTCCCTGAGGCCTTAGATCCATTGACAAATATAGCACTAAGATGCGTTATAGGGACATGCATCTGAAAGCCAGTTGCGTTGCTGGCCACATTCCTCCCGGGCTCCACTTCCATCAACACAGATGGCACAGAGAACACCAGAGTCACACAAGTGTTCACCCCTCTGTTGTGGAGCAAACAAATCTGCAATTAATCAACAATGGATTGGGTGGGGGGCAGGTGGGGACAGCCACCAGCAGACTAGCAGGTTTTACCACTGGAAGTAGGAGGCTTAATCTGCTTAAGGGCAATTAGGTGGACAGTCGACGCCACCCTAACATTTTTGCAGTTGCTTCAGGGACTGAGAAGATGCCAGCTCACATCACATGTCCCTCTTGGTCAATGTGATGGGGAAGGTGCTGGAGAAGTGTGATGGGATAACTTAAGGCACATCCTCATACATCCCTGTATTTTGATTAAAGCAGTACATCTCCAAATACTACATATTTGAGGCTGAAAAGAATAGTACCTGGGATTTAAGAAACACTTGAGCACTTAAAAGAAAGGGAGAAAAAGGAAAAAGGAAAGGAGGAAGGAAAAGGAAGGAAAAAGGTCTAGAAGGAAATGCATTACAATTTAACTGGGATAGTGTCTAATATTTTTCCTTCTTTATGCTTTCATATCTTTCCCCAATTTTTTTACGAGTACTATTTTACTTTTATACTGGGGACATTACCATGAACTTGATTTTGATAATTTAATAAAAAGTCTTTTTAAACACATCAATTCTAATGAATCTGCTTTAAAAGCCCTCAAGGAATTTTACCTCTAACTTTAGGCAACACAGCTGTGACAAAGATGGGTGACTCCAAACTTGAATGAACAAAATAAAAAATTAAGGTTTTTTCTGCCCATGAAGTGTTTACATTTTGGCTCCTTTCTGGTGCTCTTTCATGGTTTCAGGTTGGAGATAAGTTGTGGGAGGGGCTATATTAGTACCTGTTCTGAGGAAAACAGGGTGTTGCCCCCTCCTTTCATCACACCCCTCCTAAGAGCAAACACAACCGACAAACCCCATTGGGTACTACCTCAGTGGCTCCCGCAGTTGCCGGAGGCACACTCTTACAGGGTGGGGCTGAGGAGGTTGAGATACAAAAAATAAAAACCACTACCAGGGAGGGCTCTCTGGAGCAAAGTTTTCTGTCATCTCCTTTCTCCCTGCCCCAATAATCCACTAGTTTTAACTTAAATCCCTCTAAGAAGCATTAACCTTGTTCATGGAAAAGAGAAAAACTTGAACAAGATGACCAAGGATGCAATGGAAAGAATGAGGAGATAAAAATGAAGTTGCAGGGACTTCAAATGCATAATCTAGGTCGGATGGGTGCTAATTCGCAGAATGCTGTAACAGAAACACTGACATCAGGCCTTGCTAGCTATGGATTCAGTTCATACCGTGGTTACATGTGGGGCCCACACAACAGGGGCTTCCAGTCTTCCACACTGAGCACCCTTGCCTGTTGCTCTGGATGGTGAATGAGCTTGCACATGACACCACAGTGCTCTTCACACCGACCTACATTACATTTGCCTGTGAATGAGTTTAAAGGACTAAGGTGTGATTCGCGTGAGCTTCCACGTGTGATGGCTGGGGGCTGGCAACGCTCTCCGTGCACCGGCAGAGTCACCACAGACATCGCTAGCGTGGGGTTCCTTCTCTAAAGCACAGGCAACAAGTCACTGTAAGGTCTCCAGGATGTTGTTTTCACATTGTGCTTTGTTTTGCTTTCCCCCAGCAACATTTCCCTTCTCATCGTGATACTTTTGTGCCAGAAAAAGAAAGCAGTTCCCTACCTATGCAGTGAAGAAACCCAGGGAGTTTGCACCTCACTGTAGAAAGTTATCCGAAACAGGTCGTGTGCAACCGGGTGTATGCGAAGGCTGGGCTCATATTAAATAAGGAATTTTGACACAATCTGGAAAATGAAGTGAATATAAAATGAATACTGGTTTGAGTTTTCCCTGAAATTTCTGTGGGCTGGAGTTTGGATTTAAAATTTTCCACTCATAACTTACATTATCAATTTGTCAAATATCACCACAAATATGTGTGTGACGGTGGCCCTGTGATTTCTCTGCAAGTATTTAACTACGATGCGATTTAATCAAAGGATTCAACAACAGTAGGATTGAAAGGCCACAAAATGATCCAACTTAGAAATGTGGAGCCGTCTTTACCATGTAATTATTGTAAGGGAGAAGGGGCATTTTATAAAATCAGAGGGAAGGTGACAGTAGAGTATTTCTTTTTGCGGGGGTTGACTTAGTCCTTAAAACACGTATCTGGAGTGAGGATTCAAAATCCACCCCATTCTCTTTCACCAGCCAACCTGCCTCCCTTTTTTTAAGAGTGCATGTTCTGTTCTATAGACTGTAAGAATTAGAAAACTGGGAGATAATTTCTCAAAAGGGAAGCATAATCTATTTGCTTAATGATCCAACAAAGAGCTAATAACTATCCCTCTTAGAAATAATAATACTTTGCTTTTATGTAGAATCTTTCTCCAGGGAGCACAAAGTATATTATGGATAATATCTAATTAATCCTCCTAGGGTCCCAGGTGGAAGGGAAGTGGCAGGTATTATGAAGGTTCATCACGCACCATCAACATGTCTCAGGTGAGGAAATGCAGCTATATAAAGAGTGGCGAAAAGGGTACACACCTAGTAATTTAGGCTAGGTCTGCATGACCTCAAAGCACCTAATCAACTCAGTGAAAAGAAGAATCAATCACGTTTGATACTGGTTGTTAAGTGAACAACAGCACAGGACTGTCTGACTTCATGCTCTGCCCTTCTCTGAGCTGTGCTCAGGTGGCAGAAACTTTAATGGGGGTGCCATTGAGGGAACCCACATCTCGACCCTTTAGCCTGGGGGTCTCTTCAGAAGGCAAACTTGGGTGGTACTGATGGAACTCGAATATTTGTTGCTTGACAGACACTGTACCCTCACAGAGCACGTCAGCCATGTGGCTATGGATTCATGTTTCATTGTCCTTGGAAGTTTGGTTAACCAAGCTCCTGTCCATTGCACTCTGTAATGTGGGCTCGTGCATGGTATGTGCACGTGGTGGGATGGTGAGAAGGGGTCAGGGGCTTGAATGACCTCTTTGGGCGTCCCTATCTGTTAAATCAGTAGAAGGCAAGCCACAAGTCTACATCTCTTGTATCAGGAGAGGTGTGAAGCTGGGAGTCCTGAGAGGTGTTTGGCCTCTGCCGTAAGTACTATTCCTTTTCAATTTTAAACATTCTGGGCCAGAAGTCGGCTTTTCATTATTGCACACCCTCTGCAGAGCCAGAAGCCTATACCATGTCTTGATCAATTAACTGATGAACTAAAGAGGGTGCTTTGGCAGAGTGAGCAAGTCTGAGAGTGACAGCCGAAGTGGTACCTCCTCAACTTCTAACACTTTTTAGTGCCAGGCTCTCTGGGGAGTTAGGGCTCAGCTGAAATCACTTCCCAAAACAGAAAACCCCCCAAGAGAAAATTCAGTCAAATTAATAAACTAGTTGCCTCTGATGTGAACTACATTTTTTTTGACACATTCTGATAATAAAGTTTCTGATTCTTACTTACTTAGCTCAGGAAATATTGTTACTTGTATTTCAAAAAAAAAAAGACACGAATAATGTCATTTGTTTAGCAAATGGAGGTAGATATATGGTGTGTTCTGAGAGAAGATATCACTTTGCTGAAACGTGGAAATTAATGGGCTGATCAGATGGCCCTCAGTTGGTCACCAGCGTCTGAGGATCTTGGTTTGTTACCAGAAAGGTGGACATTTACTGAAGCACCACAGAAGGGCAGACTAGTTTACTGCTGGCTACTGCAGAGGGGACACCTCTCTCCCAAGCCCCTGAATTAAATCTCTGACTCTAGCTTGCCCCTCATACAGAGATAATTTCCTTTAAGCATCCTCGGCCCTCTATTTCTTGAAGTTACTCAAGTGGTCCCTAAGTCCACCTCCTTTTCTCACTCCCACATATCCTCTTTTAATATCTTCCTCGGATCCTTCCCCCCATCCCCCGGCTCTTCTCTTCTTGGTGTCCTGTTCTTAGCTCGTACACTGGCCACTGCCCAGCCTGGACTATCACTCCATCTATCCTAGTTTATCCCTTCCCCTTTTCATCACTGGGAGCTCATCTGATTTCTCCCAGATCTGTTCCTCATCCCGATCATCTCAGTAGCCTCATAAAATTTACATAAAACTAATTGGGTACATATTTGATTTCATGTTTATCACTCATTTGCATACATTCTTTTGGTGTTTGCTCAGGCTGGTCCTTCTAAACAAACTCTCTACTTATTGGACTAAGGATTAAAGTTTAGGCTTCTTAAAAGTAAAGAGACTGTCTGCTAGGTCCTTTGAATTTCCCCACAGCACTCTGGCCACATAGGGTACTTCTGTATTATTTATGTTCTATGCCCAACTGGGATTTTCCTAGGTACATATGTTCTTTTTAAAAACAAAATGTCACCAACTTCTCATCCAAATGGCATTCAACTGTGGCGTAGCATTAGAATTTGAGCTTCTTTGTCATTTTATGCCTGTGTGTGTCCCAAGGTGGGTGGGAGAAACACTTAGAAATAGCTCCTATTACATAAAGGGCCATTGAGGAATTTTCCATACTATGTGCACAAAAATTCTTTCACTTAAAGCCCCAGACTTGTCATAGACATTCTGACATCTTCCCCACCCTCCGAGGCCCTTTAATTCCCTCCACTTTCACCCTCCCTGTCCCTAGGGTACAGCAGGAATACTGCAGCTAAGCCTGTTTCATATTAGACTTAGAATTATTTATATCTTAGAGCTCAGGCTTGTTTATGTGGTAGAACTCTAAGAAGGAAGTGAATCAGAAGATCTATCCCCTCTCAGGGCATCCAGGGGTCAGGCCGAAGAAAAGCACCGATGATAAGGTAAACCCACGTGCTGCATAGCGGACTGACGTGACAACAGAACTCAGATAGCACAGGCTGTGCAGGGAAAGGCCTTGATGCGGTGCCCGCGCGGCCCGCACAGGGTCTGCCAGCAGGCAGATGTGATTGTCTCAGGGCAGTTCCTGAAAGGCCATGGGGATGGGAACGATCACGGAGGCCTTCAAGGAACCACTGAGCTTCAGCCCCTTGCTCCAGGCCTACCCAGCCCCGAACTTACTTCTGAGAGATCAGCAGGGAGATCCTACAATCTAGTACATTCGAACACTTCCTCCCTTACTCTGATGAACTTTCTCTTTGAACTAACTACAATTTAATTGTTTTTAACAGCATTAGTTAACAGCTACTACCATTCAATGAGTTTCTACTATGCACCAAATATTTTACATACAGATTTAATTTAATTTTACAACACCACTGAGAAAGCATTATTATTATTCTCATTTTACTGATTGAGAAACTCAGAGAGGCAAAGTAACCTCCTAAAACTTCATTGCTTTTAAGTAACAGACTGGGGGATTCAGACTTTTCTCTAGACCACCCTGCCTCTGTGTCCTGCAAACGAGGCAGTGGCTACATCAAGGGGGTAGAGTCCAAGGATTTTGGTGGGAGGGACAAAGTAACTAAAATATCAACAGTTGGGATAATCAGAGTGTTTACCTTGATTTTACTGTCCCAAGAACACTCTGGGGCTGGAGGCTTGGTAGGATGGACACTGGATTCTAACCCAGGTTCTGCCACTTTGGACAAAACCCTATCTTGCGTTGCACTTGGACTTGCGGAGATGGATTCTTCCTTATTTTAGGAATTATCCATATCAAAAAATAGAACAGATAACCCTACCGCTGAAAATGTTTGAGCAGATCATGGATCACTATCTGTCTAGGATGTGGTGTAGGAGACGTTTCGGTCTTTGCCAAGGCAAGAACCGTGAGATGAGGGGTTGGCAGTTAATGGCCGGGTGGCCTTCCCTAGGCATGCATTCTCAACATTGAAGCCCAATTTCCCCTGAGCAGTGGGAAGCCCACAGTGGGGCTCTGGATGGCTCCTGTGGTGGCTCCGGAGGGCAGGGCTCTTCTTATTGCACTGGTCCCAGGCCAGAGAAGAGGGAGGGCAGCCATACACAAGGAATCCCAGCAAACCTTGCACCCCCTGTGCTCCAGGGAACACATACAGTCAGCACCTGCAGCCCTTCTGGGATGATCTCCCCATTTCCACTACTAAGAGGGGGGACCCAAAGCAATGGGAGAGGAAGCTCCCTGCTTAACTGGCCACATTTCTCGGGGGTGCTGAGACCAGAATTCCGGGGCTCCTTTTTATCACACATTGCCAGAGCTTCCTCAGCCTCACTCTTCCCCTGCAGCCTGATTTAGGCCAATGTATTCCAGAGGAGGCTTTGACTCTATCAGGCCTCATAAAGGTGGGTCACTGCTGCTCTTCCAACGTGTAGCCCCCAGCACGGCCTCCATGCCCTCAAGGCCTTGTGTATCTCTCTTTTACCTGGAATTAGTTATTAATATACACTTCTCACTTCCACTTCTAAATGTGGACTGGGGACTATATATATTTCTCTCTTTTCTGCCAACTTCTTTTTGCCCAAGTAGCTGCCAGCATAGAGCAGGTAATCAATATATATTTATTAAATAAATGAATGTATAATGAATAAATGTCAAAAAGCTGCCGACAGTACTCAAGAAGATGGACAGCTTGAGGCGGCAGTTAATTAGAAGCCAGCTGCAATAAGGGGTGATATTAGGTGCCTCTTCTTCCTTCTTACTGTGCCCTGACGTCCATGACCACACATACCATGGACTACAAGGCTTTATTTTTAGGGCACTGTTCTTCAGTTGGAGAGGAAGCTAGATTGAGGACTGCCTGTCTTGTGAGAAGCACCCCTCATGGTAGATTAGCATTCTGTTCCCCTTCGCCTCTTGCTCTTTCCCACAGTCTCTGGCCCTGCCGTCTCTTCTGGTCCTGATGCCCTCTGGTCCAAGGGCTATGGGGAGATGATACTTCCTTTAGGGCCAATGGTTTAGCCTCGGATTGGTCCTCTAGGTTTTCTGAAAGCTTCCAGTAACACACCTTTGCCCCCATGACCTGTTAGAAAAACTCCAAGTTTAAAACATGTTTACTGAAAACAAAACTCCAATTTCCTTAGCCTTACCATGTCCACTCAGAAGATGCTATATTATAACAGCCATGGCTTCCATTCTCTTTTTTTGTAAGAGTACAATAAAACTATTTTGTGATGTATAATCTAATAATAATTGACTTTTTTTTAGAAATGAAATCTGAAATGTCAATGACAGTATATTTTTTTTCTATGAATACGAGAAGTGATGTTTATTATCTTAGAAAGCATGGCTGACACTTTCAAATGGAACACATGCCCTAGCTAGGACATTCTGAAAATATGACTATGCTGATTTAGGGGTGAAGACTTATTCCAGAGGAGACATACCGGTGGTTTGTAATGCAAACCCATGCTGTCTGGATTACTAATGGCTGCCTCACACTTTTTAAAAATCAAGTCACACAGGGCATCCCCAGATTTACACATGCAGGCATTTTCCTTGAGATATGTATATAGGTACACACACATATGCACACACACACACACACATACACATACAGGGTGGGGCAAAATATGTTTACAGTTGTGAATATGGGAAACAGAGTATTATTTATTGATAATTGTATTATTTCCCATACAAATAACTGTAAACCTACTTTTGCCTTACCATATACACACACACATATACACATATATACCATGCATATACATACACACATGTGCACACATATATACATATACAAACATATATATGAATATATGTTTTATATCTTGGAAATAAAAAATGCAGCGACACAAAGCCTATGTTCTTGAATCACACAATTACACTTGATCCGAGTGAGTGGCTGCTGTCTTCAGCACAAGTTCCCAAGTTGACGCAATCTACCCCACTTCCCACTAGTGGAACTGAGGTCACATGTGAACACTAGGTTTGCACCATGGTTTAAATTCCTTTTGGTTTGTCTTTTTCATATGCACCCAGCTGGCTTAATCACTTGCATTTAGGACCCAGCGTATTGCCAGACACTATATTCTGTGATGGACAGGGCCCGGTGTAAACTCCGGCCATTCTCCCGGGGCTAGGGAGAATTCCTTCCACCCCGTACAAGGTCTGCCTCAGTCCCCACTGTTTCCGGGATGCCTTTCCTCCCCTGACTCGGGGTGTCCTACCACTGGCGTTAACGACACACCGCCCAGGGTTAGAATCCACACTGTCCTCCGGTTGCTTCCTGGAGGGCGGACTGCTCTCCTTGGAGGGAGAAAAATCTTGAAGCTGGAAATCCTATCTCAGGCTACGAAGCCCAAAATTTCTCCGCTCATGGATATTGGGCTTGTACCCTGTTCAACAATAAGGGTGGATACTTTGAACCTGAGTTAAGCTGGAAAAAACCCCAATAGTTTAGGTTACATTCATCAGCAAGACAAACAGATTTTTCATTTTTTTTTACTTTTTTTCAGACTGTGGCCAAGGTTTCAGTGGCAATAAAAAAGATCACAGTAAATTGTTCTAAATTATGTAGGAAGATTACAGTCACTAATACAATCATCTTCCGTAAGAAAACAAATGTGCTAGAGCCAGCAATCCGTGCCAGGGGAGCCCAGGAATTTCCCCTCTTAATAGGGTGCCAGCCACCCAGGAGCATATAAGTCATTCCTCGGGCCACAGCAACGAGGCTGAAGAGGTCATCTGGTTCAAGGAAATGGCTTTTTGCCTCCTCCTCCTGCTCTTTACCCACTAAGAAAACCAATGGCGCCTTTTATCAGTTTGGCAAAAAGACAAAGGGAATGTTTAATTCTGTACTTAACATTCTTGGTTCCTACTGTCAATGTTCCCAGTTCTCAGAGAACACTGAATGGATATTTGAAGAGTTTTTGTGAAACTGAGACTGAACAGTAGCAACAAGGAGGAAAAGATCCAAAATTGAAAGAAGGTTTTAAAATACACTCCCCCGTAGATCCCGTTCTCCTTGCTTTTTTCTTCTTTCCAACCAAGCCATATTCAGCCCATAGGAATATTTCCATGGGAGGGAAATGATATAATGTCCCCACACTGTCTTTGTTCAAATCCCAATGACCCTGACTAGCTGTGTGGACCTAGGTGAGTAACAATTTTCATGTCACAATTTCCACATCAGTAAAGTGAGGTTAATATCAGTCCCCAGTTCTGGCACCTGTCATACAGAAAGGGCTCAATACACATGAGCTATGGTTATCATTTAAATTTTCTAAGGGAAGCAACTGATTTCTAAGATATTTGCCATAAATAGGATTTACTATGTGGAGTAGTAGCTGCTAGCTGTCAGACTATTGACTCTGAGCCTCTGAAGCTAAGATTTCATAGACTGATGAAGTCAAGTCCTGCAACCTTCTCAGATTCAAGAGTGAGGTACTCTCACGTGGCAAAACTGGTCCCTGCAGAAACCCAGGAGCAATTGAAGCAGCACCGTTGTAATTCACATTCTTGTATAAAGAAGGATTTGCCTTCCTGCATAGAAAATGTGTATGTAGGGGAATCCTGGGATGACAAAATGAGCTTCTGCCTTCCCCATCTGATAATATACTGATGTGGCCTCTGACCAATTAGAAAAAAGGAATGTTGAATGAGCCCAATGCTGTACTCAATGTGGTCTCCTTATTTGAGAGACCGAATCATGGAATCCTTAAATTCAAAGGCCCTCCTTTTGCTGAAGTGCCATCCAACCCTTGAAAGTTTAGGGGATATGGCCAAAATCTCTTAACTAGTTAGGGGAAAGGGTGGGACTAGAATACAAGTGTTTTGACTTCTTGTCAAAAGGTCTTTTCATTTCACCAAGCTACTTCTGGTAGCTGGGTTGATTGATGATGCTATTGGAAAGTGTTAGACTTTGTAAGACTCTCTGATTCAAGTTCTTTCTCAGGAGGGAAGATCAGCTTTGACAACTACACAGAACATCCCACTCCTTCTCTAGCAGACTCTGTGATGCAGGGTCTGGGTCCTGTCTTCCAATGTATAATCAATTCTACAGGAAGACCTACAAGGGACAGTAATCCCACGTACAAGGGCACAATGAGCAGGAAAGGCGTATGTGAGAGGAAAAAAGAACTTCAGTTGTGGTAAAAGTTTGAAAACACTGATTCCTGACAACCCTCTGTCAACCATGTGACGTGGCACAGTCACCTGTGAGACACGGTTCTCCTTTGCTAACTTTCTTACAAAGCTTGCTGGCAACAGGTGGGCGGTAAACTCTCACACTGTTTTTCCAAAGCCCTTCACAGGGGGTCTCATCACATACTGAAAAGAGCTTCCTTGAGGATTGTCTAAGGACAGTAGGAGACTGGGCAAACAAAACTCTGCAGAACCACAACTTTATTCATTCCTTAAGGTGTGCATTCACAGAAATTGTGCAAATTGCCCTACCTGTTAAAAAACAACAAAACCAAAGTCACATGTTTAGAAAGGAAATATAATGGAAACACACCTGAGTTTCCATTAACCTTCCAAATTGTCCCTGACAAGAGCTTCTAATAAATTCACAGGCTAGCTTCCCCCCCACCCCCAGTTGGGTGTACATGTGCACCAGCACACTCCCAGGTCAGCAGTCAAACAGCAATCTAAAATGTTGGAAGAGGGAGAGATGCATCTCCTAATTCAAAACACCAGTCTGCAGATTCACAGTTGGAACAAATCTGTTATACTTTTTATAAAAATAAAAAAAATTATGATTCTTCCTCTCAGCCTAATGCAGAACTGCCTTTACCCAGAAATGATCTTACACTACACTAGAACTACTCAGTCAGCATCTTTAATCATCATTTCCCACAAGCCTCTAGGCCAGTGCTTCTCAAAGTTTAATGTGCATATGAATTGCCTGAAGATCTTGTTAAAAATGCTGATTCTGATTCAGCGGGTCTGGAGGTGGCTCTGAGATTCTACACTTCTTACAAGTTCCCAGGTGATGCCAAAACTTCCTATCCATGGGCTAACTGCACAGTTTTTGACAAGCCTACTTAACATTGTTCTCCCTAGGGCAAGATATGGGCCAGAGACGATTATGGTTGGGATAACAGGCCTCTGTGGGCTACCACGTTCCCTGTAAATCTTCCTTCACTCGCATACCTCCCTCAGTACCATCTTCTTTCCCTCTCTTCTGAATGCACTTGCAGTTACTAACCTAAAGGAAACAGTCTATGGCACTGGCACAGGGAGAAGACCATGCAAACTTGGGTCTGAATTTCAGTGACACTGCTTAGCAGCCAGGCAATCCTCATCTCTGAGCCACATCTGTAAAAGTGGGGCTCAGATTCCCACCTGTGAGCTTGTCATTGTGGGTAAATGAGAGAACTTATAGTACCCAGCAGAGAGCCTTGCATGCTGTAGGAGCTCAACAAACATCAGGTCCTTTTCCTTTAAAGTGTCATGCCCAGAATCAGTGCTCCAAGCTTGGCTTGGTCAGCACAGACAAGGAAGAATGGGGTTCGTGATGCCTAAAGCAGCTAATAAAGTCCACCATGGTGCCGGAAGCTGGACAGAAAGGCGGTGGAAGTACAGGTACAATCTTCCTCTATTGGCAGTAAGTTATAAAACCCTTGTCTTGCTTTCCTGTTTTCTGTCGTCACACCAACTTTCAGAGCTCTTGGCCTTATCAATTAATTTACTAACATATTTTTATTAAGCTCCTATTATGTGCCACATACTGAATCAAATATCCAGACGAAATCTCCAAGAGTAACAAGCTTCCAGTGTAGTTGGAATTTATATACGATAACTGGATAATTGATCAAAAATGTTGCATTTTCACTCTAAGAGTTGGTATCCTACTGGTGGGACCTTCTTATCAGTGAAGTTATGTCAATGTAACAGAGTTGGCATAATGAAACTTATTTCAACATAGAGGCAGAAATAAATGGTGGTCTGGACATTGTTGGCAGAGGTTTATCCTTCTGCTCATCCATCAGTCACTACTGGACAAGTCTTTCAAGAATGCTCAAGTTTCTCACCTCATCCCTGATGATGCAACCCCTGGACCTGCCAACTTCTTAAGGGTTGTTCTCTTGTCGTTGAATTCAAGGTGAATGTGGCAGCAAGAAGTAAAGACATTCCCCTAGGAAATGTGATCCCCACTTTTAAAAAAACTAGTCCAGTGAATACAAAACAGCTAGATTTACACATTGAATAAGAAAAACCACTTTTAAAGAGGTTTTTCTGGTTAGATAGAAACAAAAGTCTTTGGATTTGTCACATTTGAATGAGTGATGGTCATTTACTAAGCTGATTGTCCTGTTAAATTGTCATCATGCCGCAAATGGACTTTAAAAAGATAACTAGAGCCAGAGTGGTCTCGTGAGAACTTAACACACAAAGCTCGGATAGCAGGAAATTCATCTAAACATCCACGTCTTGACCTCCTTCTAACCCAAGTACAAGACTTGGCAGAGAGCAGATGAGGAAGTCATTAATATGTGCAAAAGGGATCCCTCAAAGGCACACACCAAGACCATGTGCCTTTCTCTGATGAAAATCAAAAGGAATTGTACAAATATTTACCACAAGAAAATAATAAGTTCTGCCACAAAGCTGAGGAATTTCCACAATAGATACAGGGCACTGTATCATCACCAAGGCAGAGCTTCTCTTTAGTACAGGCTCCAGATCCATCCTGAAAGTGACGTGTGAGGCTCACGGCTCAAGGACTCACCTTTCTTGAGCTTTAAAATAATAAAACGAAAAGATCAGTAATGTGTGCCAGTGGGTGTGTGTGTCATTTCCGTGACGGTTAACAACCCAGCAAAAGATCTCATACAAACTGGTCAGTGGATTCAATGCTTTTCTTCCTTGTTTGGATCTTTATTTGATCAAATCAACTGCATTTTTGTTTAAAAATGGACTCAATATCATATAATATTAAGGAATTATTAATTTCCTTTCATTTTGATAATAGCATATGGTTATACAAAAAAATTTAAAAGTTGTACGTTGCCATGTTTACTGGCAAAATGACATGACATGCGGGATTTTCATTAAAATACTCCAGCAAAATTAAAAAGTGGATTGTGTGGAGGGGGTGGGGTGGGGCTGGATAAAACAATTATTTTAAAATTTTGATGGTTGTTAAAACCAAATGATGGGCCCGTTGGAAGACTGAGTTTTCTTTCAACTTTGGAGTGTTCGGAAATTTTTACAATAGAAGTTAAAAAGAAATCCAACCCCAAATAAAGGGTTTACACAACAATAGCGACTTTTGTTGTGAAAGGCAGGGAGTAGGTGTGAAAACCCTAGAGCAATAATTAATGGCCAATCCTATGTGCATTCCATTAAGCACAAGCAGCTGTCATAAACATCTTAATTTAAAGAGCTGGGGTTTGGGGAATCACAGCACCGCGAAGGCTGTGTCCTGCTGCTGCTCTGAAGAGCTGGTACATATCAGACTCTTAAATTTTTAAACACGGCTTTCATGTTTTTGAGAGCTGGAAAACCTTTGAAAAGTCGGCTTGCTAGAAAATTCACCTTGCAGACTCTGGCTTCAAGGATTGGTTGAGGTGCTTGGGTACGAGCAGAATTGATCTGGGGTGGGGGTGGGCGTTCACAGGTAAATGAAATGTGTTGTGTGCTCAAGAGGGAGCAGGGAGAGGCAGCTCTGAATGTATGGGGCGTAGCTGCATTACCACAGTACCTTTCAGTAACGCAAAACATACCGCCTTGCCAGAGAGGCATTTAGGCATTTAGAGTCTACTTCCATTTTTCCTCTCCCAGCCTCTGTCCAGAACAATGGAGAAAGGCAGCATTTTGGAGAGAAGTAGGCGCCTAGAATTTAGTCTCTCTATTGGTAAGTGCTACTGTAAGCCTTAGGTAATGACCGGCCTTGGGGCCTCCTCAGGGACAGGAGAGCCACATCTCACACCCAGGTGGGTCTCTTGCATCACTCCCAGCCCTAAGACACCCGCGTGCCTGTGCTGTGATTTGTATGAGAGCTAGACTGGTGTGCCCACCCTCTACCACCTATTTCCCCTGCCACAAGTGTCCTATTAGGGCTGCAAAGTTTAATGTGAACAGAACAGGGCAGAAGATAACTAACCACACAGTCTAAGCCAACAATTTAAAAATCCAGACCCCCAGTCAAAAATACCTGAATGGACACAATCACTTTTTATCAATAGGAAATTTAACAATAACCCCTGTCGGCTGCCTCCATCTGCGATATGTTTACTCCTTCCCCTCTTCCCTCAGGACCCCCCCCTTCTGCCTAAATAAGTGGGTCTGGGGATTCTACGCATTGGTGGTTCCCCAGCAACTTAAGAATACCTGTGTGCAGGTTGAACTTGACAAGAACCAAAGCTTGCTGGCAGCACAGAGCGAGGACTCCAATTAATTTCTTGAATCGATCCTGGCAATATTATTATCAGGCCCAGGAAAGAGCAGCTCTTTACTCATAGCATCAGATCTGAATTTTTTTAAACACTCTCTGTTGCCCGTAAGAATGACTAATAACTGTCGGCTGTAATTTCCCAGAGTTTGTGGGTACGACTTCTATAGTGTTCCTTGCGTCTGAATTTGCCATACTTCGTCTGGGGGCTTTGCGAGGGCTTTCAAACACAATTTAACCAAAACCCCCAGCCGGCTCTCGGTTCAGCCTAGAGATCTTTGTGGTACTCTTGAACTTACTACCTCCGCCCCCACACCTGAGAGTCTCCCTGAATGCTGCTTTCCCTGCCTCACACACCATCAATCAAACAACCCGAGAAACGCAGAAACCTCAGTTCTCAACTGCAATCAATACAACCACCTTTCCTGGGGTAGCGCTGCCTTAGTTTTGAAGGTCACAGAATGAGTCAGGGGCAGAGGAGAGAAAAAGAGGCCATGGGTTCTCTGACTCCATGTCTCGGAGAGATCAGCCTCTACAGAAAAATCACCTCATTAAGCTGGTCTGATCGCTGGGGAGAGGACAGACCCAATTCACAGAAATTCTGAATGATCAAAATGCTGTTTTGCTATTTTATAGATAGTCTCAAGAGCTAGAGAAACAAATTTGCCTGGTGTAAGTTCTGATTCACAAACAGATAAGAGGAAATTGAAACCACAATAGCCAAACTCTTCTCTCTCTGAGGAGAGCGAGGCTCTGCTTCCATTGCAATCACATTCTTATTTATGTATTCTTGCGTACATTATCTAAGTATACATTTATTACTCGTTACAAACCAGGTGTGTTGGGTGCTACCATGGGCAATCATAGTACAAAGTGCCGTGGGGCAGGCAGGTATGGGTACCCTCGGAGAACTTGGTAAGTGGCTATTTTTTTAAGTGCTATTTAAACTAGTTGCTCTTCTGGTAGGAAAAATAAAATTGCCGGAAATCTTATCTATACTCTCGATATACAAGGCTATTTAAACAAACCAGACATATGAAACAATTCTAAAACAGACAGATCAGGAGCTGGTCTTCTTTATTAAAACAAAAGGTAAAACCCTTTGAGGTTTGAGCAAAGATTATTTCTGCAAAAGGACACCCCTGATAGAAGCACCTGATCTCTAAACAGAACCTCATTTTGGGGGCCATTCCTTACAGGCTGGTGATTTATTTTCCTGAGGGATGCACCATAGAATGTGTACAATCAGCTCTTCAGAAATACCTCGGTTGTTTTAACAAACTATACCTATATTCATTTGCTTAACAAGTCATCTCATTGTGGATTTAGCCCAGCCACTCTACATAATCACACCTGGTAACATTACACCACCACCTTTTCTACTGAAAACCTCTCAAAGAAACAATGGCTCACGTTGCCACTTTTTCTTCTTAACCTTGTTCCTCTCGACTCCGTTCTTCCCTTTCAAGCTTGCCAAATACTATTTTCTTAAGTTCCAAATTCCTAGAGATCTTCTGTGTTACCAAGAAAATGCACATCATTAATACCAATGCATGAAATTATCTGCATATCATTAAAGAACTGAGCTTGTGCTGCAGTTAGCAAACTGAAGCGGAAGCAATCACAAAGATAACCTAGGAAACCTAGCCCGCTCGCATCACCCACTACACTGTTTCTTAGAACTTTTATCTTTGTGTGTGTCAACATGCTGTTTGCACAGGGTAATGTTTCTGTCCTGCCTTAGTCCTGTAGAGGACTTACCTGCAGCTCTCTGAACTTCTGAAGGATCAGAGTTCTTGGCTCACTCTCGCTGCTCTTGACACCTGTCTGACCTCCTGGCCTCTAGGCCCTGCCCATGTACGGCATCGCCGCTTGCTCCTCCTCGGTCCAGCTGACTTCCTGGTTGGCCCGAACCTGTACTGTGTGCCAGATGCCTGGAGCAAGGTTGGACTCTGGTCATTCCCAGGCAGCCTTGTCCTAAAGTCATCCAAGAAAAATGCAGGAAAGGAGGACCACACCCTCAGCAGATACAGACCTTGTTCTGCTGAATATTTCCAACATCAGACATGAGGGGTATCCTTCCCATTCCTCAACCTTCCCTCTCCAGGTCTCACAGATGAGAACATTTCCCAGAGAAGAGTCCAGGGTATAGCGAGACAGGGAGCCAAAAGAATTCTGTGCCTGAATGTGTTATCATGAACCATTGAGTTTAATGTCTCACCAGATCTTTGCAAAGATGGAACAAGATTAGTTTGCAAGAAACCTGGTTTCCCTGCGTTAAATGTCCTTGGGCTGCTGCGAATTTTAAGGATGTATAGAAAATGGAGCTTCACTTTTTTCAATAATCTTATTAAAATTAAACATAGAAGTTTTTTCAGGATGCAGAACTTCTTGCCCAAGAAAGGAAGCCAAGGAAGATAACGCCAAGACTAGATTTTATAAAAAGCCTAACGTAGATAAATGGATTAATATGGAAAGTTTTACTTCAGTACAGCAGCTACCCCTGGTTTACATGAGCATAGAAGTTGAAAGGCTTGCTGGAAAGAGAGAAAAATAAAGACCATTTGTTACCTCAAAACTGGTTGAGATTGACAGATGTGACCCTTTCAAACCATTTGCAATGTCCACCCCCAACCTCCCCAGCACACACACACACAAATGGCCATTTTGGGGGAGAAGTTTTGGAAAGACACCCTCCTCAGGTCAGGAGGAGGAAAAAAACAAAGGGAAAGAAGGGAAGTTGGACTGGTTGAGCACTTTCTCAGCGAAATGACTCGAAAAACGGAATCCCCCTAAATAAAATACATGATAGATTCTAGCAAACAATCCTTCCTGGATGTTTTCACACCAAAACAAATTAACATAAACTCCTGAGAGGTTATTAGGGTCAGGGTTATGACTCCAGGTAGAACTGTATCTAATTCCACTCAGCCTGCCCTCCAGGCATCGATGCATTCACCCACCCACCCCAATAACAAATCCAGAAGTATTGATCGGACACTTACTATGCACAAAATCCTGTTCTTGAGGGCTGGGGCTACAAGAAGGACCAAGACAGGCTCTCAGTCCTCCAGCAGGGTGAGAGGAAGGCAACAATATGAAGTATATTCAGGTGTGTAGGGCTCATCTTTACTAGAGACCAGGTGGATCTAGCTATGGAGCACTTGACCTAGTCTTAGACTATGTATCATACTTAGGGAAAGGTGTTAATTCTCTTAAGGCTTAACAAATGTATTGAATCTGATAGCATCCAATCTGTATACTTATTTTACCTCTGGCTTCATTTTATTATTCCTACCTGGTTTTCTTTCTGTCCTGATTTACTCACTGAATTTTTACCTTGTGTGTTGTATGCATTACTATAAGCTACCTCAGAACATCTTGGCAAATAAAGAGGTGTACATTCTCAAAAAAATAAATACAATTATCCTATAAGACCACAAAACAGTAATTTTATTATTACTGGCAACTTTCATTATGGACTCACATATATCAGGCACCATTCCAAGCACTTTACAAGTATTTTCTTATTTATTCTTCATCATAATCTTTTGAGGCTGTTACGATTATTATTCCTATCTCATAGATGAGGAAAACAAAGCGCAGACAATTGCCATCACATGCAAGTAAGTCGTGGGGCCAGGACTTGAACCCACAGTTTGCTTGGGAAGGGGCTCCTAGTGGTTTACCCAGGGATCAAACTCCCCAGGTCTCCTGACAGGGCAGAAACCCTTTGTTTACTGCTCTGACCTATCAGGCTTCCTTTATTGTTTGACTGTAAGGCTCTTACGTTGTGTCCTACCTCGTCTCAGAGGCCTCTTTGAATACTGGCTTGATTTTCTCTGTCATTCCATCCTGACCCTGTGGCTGGGTTAGTAGGAGCTCCCATATCTAAGCACCTATGTCTCTGGAGGGTGAACTCCTTAAGAATAGGGGCTGTGTCCTCCTCACTTTTAAGTTGTCAGGTGGCATAGATGAGCCTAGCGGACGTTTAAAAAGGCTGGTGTGAATTGACTGAATGAATGAGGGCCCCATCACTTTCCCATGGACACTGTGCAACTTTCCCAGACAGGCATGTCCATGTCCTGGCTCCCTCCTTCCACACTGGTCCCTTCATGATGGCTCTGCAGCTTCACTGGCTTGTGTGTGGATAGTTCTACCTGTCCAGGTGATGCTTGTAAAATTAAAAAACTATTAATATGTGAGCTGTAAAGAATATACACCCAGTTTTATCAAATGGGAGAAAAACATTTTGCAGGGAACAAAGGTCTTCTTGATTGCTGATTATAAAATTGACTTGATTTCAGTCTAACTTAGTGTATTCATGGGCACTTTTAATTATATTCAGGTATTTCAGTGACTTCTTTTCCCCAGATTTACCTCAGAGCAACGCAGCCAGCACCAAGGCCTCTCCTGCTCTGACGCTGTCTCCCCCATCCTGCATCTTCTATGCTCTTACTACATGGGCTATTTACTTGACAACTCATTGTGTTTTACTTAGAGGTCTATATTATTGTGTCCAATTGCTATTTAACTCTCACATTGTTAACTCATTGTCCTTGTGGCTTGACTTGTTTCCAGTAGAAATTTCTTGACAAGAGATCACTGTGACTTGCGCCTCTTGCAATCCTTCCAAGTCTATCCATGCAAGTATGGGTTCCATGACAGTCTGGGATAGGCCATGGAACATCATAAAAGATGAAGTCCCTCAAATAAACCGAATATAAATATCCCCCACTGTTGGGTCATTCATAAGTGAAGTTGATGGAGGTTCTACAGAGCATTCTCCATGTAGAAGTTTTGGTCAAGTGTGAGTGGCAAGAGAGGTCGGGATGAGCGTGATGGTGGGAGGGGTGACAGGTGGTGATGGCGTGCACATTTCTGGAATGACCATATATATTAGGCACTGGGCTAAATGTTTTACACACTTGATTTTATTTAGCCATCATAACATCCTCAGATGTTGACATAATTCCCCTCTCCTAGCAGTGATTAAAATGAAGCTCAGAGAATTTAACTCAGAAAAGGCCACACAGCTAAGTAGGTGGTGGGAATGGGGTATGGCTCCAGGCTTACCTGACTCCAAAATTATACTTCTCCCTCCTTACTGCTCCCCAGAGTCACCTTCACTCAGAAATTCATGCACCTGCCGGGATCCCCCTTTAGGCTCAGAACGAAGGAAATAAAGGTTAATAAGAGGCCTAGCTGGCAAGTCTAATAAATAAATGGGCTCAAGACCAATAGGGAAAGGAAGTTAAAATGTCTAAGTATCTGGTTGTGTTAGGATTGCAAAAAAAAAAAAGATGGTAAATGACCTTAACCAGGAAATTAATGGCCAGCTTTGAGTACCTACTGCATGCAAGGCAATCTGCTGAGGCATGGAATGCGAACAGAATTGAGAGAAGGTCATTTTACCCAGTGCCCGACCTATATTAAAGCTAGCTGAGCCAGGAAAGCTCTTTTCGCCTTGCATTCCTGCTTGAAAATCATCTAACAATCATCCTTTTAAAGACCAATGGAAGGTAGTTCCCAGCCTTTGCTCAAATGGGCGCTCAGACGTGCATCTGCTCACGCCTCCCGAGGGGCTGCAGCCGCGCCTGGGTGTCTGGGGGTGGTGGGTGTGCAGTGAGACTGAACCAGACTTCAGGCAAGCAGGGGGTTAATAGCTCATAAAATAAAACCCTCTAACACAAAAATGTTATTTTAATTGTATTACATTGAGGAGCCCTGAGGGTCGTGGGGTAGATAATCAAAAAGGACAAGGAGGAAATTAAAAAAGGGAAGAAGGCAATCAAAAAGGCCATTTAGGAGAGCCCCTTAATCCTCCATAGAAAGAACACTAATTATACTCCAGAATCTCCTTATAATTAACCCTGATATAAAGTGTGTTTTGAGCAGTAATAACTTTCACATTCACAATCGGTTTGGATCGCAAACTCCGGTGAACGCCTTATAAACAGCAGCCCTCACAGGTTGGTGGGTTTTTGGGTTTTCTTCCCCAGCGAGCCACAGGATTACAAGGCCATCCACAACCCAAAAGACAAATATTTCTGCCCTCAACTAACTCCACTGCTCCGCTGAACTCAGCTCATTGCTTTCTTTCTTTCTCTCTTTCTTTTTTTTTTTTTTTTGGCAGGAATAGCCCGAAACACAACCATACTTGTGCCTCCTTCCCATTCTCTGTAATTGCTTCCCTCGGCTCATTTTTAGCCTTTAATATGACTTGGACTCTGGGATGGTTGCAAACCCAGTGAATTCCCAGCATACCTTCCTTAGCTAAAAGACCCTGGCTTAGATTTACCTACAGTCCCAGGCCGCTGGGCACACATTGCTGGGAGTCGTTCTTAAGATTTCCAGACAAAAGCAAAGATTCAGACAGGCTCTGCCCAAATCCCATTCAAACTAAGAGCTTCACATTCTTTGCCCTGACAGCTGATCACTTATGAACCAAAGCTCCAAACTGTCAACTAGAATAGTTCAGGAGCAAAACAGAGCAGAGAAAGAATGGAGACAGTTCTAGCTTCAGGTGTCTGAGGTGTCTTTGGGAAGAAAGAGGCAAAGGAAAGGCAACTGGGACAAGGCTGTGAAGGGAGAAGGGCCTGGAATACATGGCTTGGGACTTTTTGTTTTTAATGGCACGAAAATGAAAAGAATCTGTCTGTGTCCTCACATGAACTGGCTACTGCTCTTATCCCACCCGGTAAGAGAAGGAGCAGGATCTCAGATCCCATGAGATCCCAGAGCAGATAGTTTCAATGGGGTGCCTGCTTGCCAAGTGAAACCCTAGGAGAGGTTCACAGGCCTTCTGATATTCACAGCACTCAGAAGGTATTCGTCCCTGCACCTCCTCCCTGCAAATACACAGCGAAGGCATTTGAAAGGTCTGCCTGTTCACAACGGGTGACATCCGCACTTTAACCAGAGATCGGGAAGCCAAGGTCTGTGAAACACCAAGCCCGGTGTTTTTCCTCTGTATCAAGAGAATGCATGCTTAAGAAAATTTCCCACTTTTTCTTGTATGCTATTGGAACTAAAATATTACTTCTACTTTCCATCTGGGTGCTTATTCTTTATGTAGAATTTAACAAGATAAGAAGATGCTTTCTTTTTGTTGTTGTTTAAATCAGAATCCATAACTGAGAGACAAATGTTCTTTTATCACCCAGTAGTATTGATTAAAGATCTTCAATAAGCCCAATGCCCTCAGACCTACACATATGGGATAGAGATTATATTGTCCCTGCTTGTGTAGGGCCTCGGCTGCTCCTGTTCAATTATATATTTGGTTGAACAGTAAGTTGTAGTTCATTAACACAGACAAACATAGGATCTTAGTTCATTTGCACTTTCAAATATCACAACCAAATAAATTATCATTTTCTTATCCAAAACACCTGTAAAGACACACAATTCACTTATGAAGTCAAAAAAGCAGATTAAAAATGAGGAATGGACGATGAGCCTCCTACTTTTCAATTTTCACAGGTACAATGTACTTACAACTATAAAACATCAAAGAGAATGTAGAGATCTCTGTTAACATCCCTGATTCATTCATAAATGCAACAAGTCCATACTGAAGTGCCACTTATTTCTCAGTACTTAAAAGATGAGGCAGGCATACTAAGCTCAAAAAGCTTAGTATGGTAGGGAGATAACTTGCATTTACATATAATTAAATTGCAAGTCAGAGTGTAAAAAGTATCATAAGTAAGGTGAAGATTTAAAAAAAATTATAAAATGATATAATTGTTATATAAACATAAGATATTACTCATCTCATTAGGCAGGGGTCTCCCCTTAAGTTAACATATTTGAAGAGAAGGTGACACTTCAGTATCTGCACAGATGGGGTATTTAAAACTTCCTTTGGTGGTGTATTTATTCTAGGTTTAATTAATATTAGCAGGACAGGAGCTGGAAGCCAGTAGGAAAAGGTACAGCTGATGATGGCCTTCACCTCCTATTTTTTTTGGTGTCCCTTCCTTGGAGATGCAAGTTCTCACACTGGGCTCCCTCCCAGATTCCCCCAACCCCACCTCTTTACTCTGGCTGCCTCCCACCTCTGTTCTGCTTCATCAAAACTTCAGTGCTTAAAGAGCCCCACAAAGGCCACTAAGAAAGACAACACTTTAGCTGGAAATGCTCAATCTGTTGGTCGCTTTCCATAGTCCAACTCCAATAATATACTGTATTTTAACAAAGTCGGCTGGGGATGAGCCCTGGACTGAAAGAAACTCCATATTAGGAGAGTTGGAGAGAACTGATTCTGGAATCCTGGGTTCCAGTCTTAGATTAGTCACTCACTGTAGTAATCCAGGAAAAACCCATTTACTTATGTGAGCCTCTATGTTCTTCATTGCTAAAATTCAGTAATAACAAACTCCCAATGTTGTATGTGACATGTAATATATGCAAATAAACACATTTTAATACAGCCGTGGGTGGGAATTTGGGTTTAGCACAGGGAGCCTGTCTATAGAGCCTCGCTTAGGGTTGTCCTCCTGTCCCAGCACGTGGCACCGCCTCCCTCCCAACTGGACTGTAAACATTTAATGCAGTCCCTCTTTCACTTGTTCCTCCAACCCGGCTTTACATCTAAATGTAAAGTCCGGATATTCTACATTTTTTGTGGTAAGGGCAGGGAGAATGTAGCACCCTCTAACGTCTCACCTCTCTGCTGACAATGGGTTTAGCTCCCACACGAAAAAGAATTGCCGGATTCCCTCTTTTCCGATTGCATCTCTGTAAGGGGCAACGCAGCACTGAATCAAAGCGGCCCTTGTCGTGGGACCTGTCACTTTTCACATTTATCTCTTGTCAAACTAAAATCAAGAAAACCACAATGAGAGTAAACATTGAGTGTTTTGGAAGCAGTTTTTAAGAAGTAGATCTTGGTATAATTTCTCAATAGTCAGCAGTTCCATATGAGGCTTCCGGCATCTTCCTTCAGCTGACCACAGGAGAGGGCCTAACGTAGAATATGCTGGAAGGCCTTCCTCACCCTGAAGGAAGACAGCTCTCTTTCACATTTCATGTGTGTGTGTGTGTGTGTGTGTGTGTGTGTGAGTGAGTGTAGGACCCTTGGGTGTTGTCATGAGCAGCTGGAAATTTTGGTGTTATCAAGGATAAAAGAAAATGCCATTCTTCTTATTCTGACTAAGTGCATTTGATCCAATGGCCTTAACATTTTATGGACTGATTTCTTTGGTTGTCTTACAGTTAATTTAAATCATTCTTTCTTCAAATTATAGAAGTAATATATGTTGGCTGTAAAAAGCTGAAAAATGTAGTTGGATGCAAAATAAAAATCAAAAGACCCCATTCACTCCCTTCCCCCATTCCTAATCTCTCTCCTCCTTTCTGAGGTAAAAAATTTTAATGTAAGTTTTTCTAGGCTTCATTGTGTATTTTCTAGGCTTTAAATGCAGGTTATTATGTATATATTATATATGTATGTGTGTTCACTTAAATTTTTCTTTGTATACTGTTTTTTGATTCTTTTATTTTACTTAATAATACATCATGGATTGGTTTCTAAGTCAATATATCTGTATTTGCATTATTCCTTCTAACTGCTATATAGAATTACACAGAATACATGGAAAGGTATATTACAGTCTGAATTTTTATGTCTCAACAGTTACCTACATTTGTATAAGAAAGGACTGATTCTTTTGACAGGAAGAACAGAGAAAGAACAGTATTCACATTGCTTGTGAGAATAATCTGATACATATTGAGGCTAAACAGTAGTAAACAGTAAAATAAGTAGTGAAGCAATATTTTTTTTAACTTCAAGAGACTTGAGAACGCTGATGGGCCATATGGGGTGAACAATATCAGTGAAAGCAAACTTGGTCATTTGAACCATGTCCACAAAAGAGTCCTGCTGCAAACTTTCAAGTATTACACCTAAATTTCACCAATAGAAAGTCATTCCTTTGGCTCACATATGGTCAACTCTAGGCATTCTCCTATAACATGCATATGTTTTAGGAATGAACAGCCACTTAGTTTGCTGGACGCTTTCCTTCTCAGAAAGCTTGATTCACTGACAATGTTGAGTGTTTCTGGTGGGAGAGGACTCTAAAACAGGGGAAGGGGAGATGTAAGATAGAGGGACTGTGATCAAAGAAGAAAACAGAAAAAAAAATAAAAACAGTATGAGTTCAAATTTAATTGAAATATCAGTCACCTATCTAGAGATAACCCCACCTGCTAGGGGTAAAAGATAATTTCATCAAGCACAAAACCCCCGACTTTTATAAAGGTGGTGCCTTTCTTCTGTTAACTAGGACAGAAGAGAAAAAGCACAGCCAGCATGCGGTGCCCCGTTCCTGTTTATGGCAGACATCACTAATCTGTCATGGCATCCTTTCCCCCTGAACCAGGCCTCAGCCTCAGGGCTGCCCTCTACCCAGCACTCCAGGCAGCCACTCCCGTTGATGGTAGTTGTTGCCCCAAATGAAATCCGGTTTTTCATTCAGTCACGTGAAGGAGTCATCATCTCTATGATTACCAACCATGAGTTTGAATCATCTCCATGATTACCAACCATGAGTTTGAATTTCACAAGCAGAGATGAATTGCATAAGCTTAAAGTTCCTGTCGGGATTCTTTTTCAGCCAAGTATCTGCAGGAGGACACATCCCAGGGAAAACAGGTCTCTCTTAGCTAATAAATTAGGATTCCTCCACACCAGACTAGAAACTCCGTGTGGGCAAAAGCTTTGTTCCCCTCGAGCCCAAGGGAACATCCAACTTACAGCAGGTGCTGAGTTGAACGATCACCTAAATTAACTCTACAATGGAATAGAATACAGCCCTAGCAGACGTTTGGTATACAGAGTTCCCAAGAATTAAAAAAGACAAGTTCGCCTTAAAATGTCATATCTGGATAGGGAGGCTTCTTCATAGACACCTCCCAAATTAGATATCTTTAAGAGAACTTATTATCTAAAAATACAGTGTCATGTTTTAAAATACAGTTGTCATCAAGGAAAATGGAAATGGAATCTAACAGGAAGAGGAAGTGAGTGTCAAATTCTTGGGTTGTAGAAGACGGAAAGGTAGGTGAGAGTGAGCCAGCATCTTCCAGATTCCTGGGAGGCAGCAGAGTCTGGCTGCTGGGCACAAGTCAGGCCCAAGCTCTCCTCCCTGCGGTGAGTCTTCAGCAAGCCACTGACTTCCTGTACGGGGGCACACTGAAATGTCTACCACCACGTTTCAGGAAGCTTTCCTAGAGTTTCAGTGTAGATGATTGTCCAATCAGAAAAAAGTTAAGCAAGTGAAATAAGCCTTTACCTGATTTAGCCAGCTTTGTTTCATGGCACCAGAGGGAGGTCAGAGCAAGCCCATCCAGCCTGTCTGAAATGGGATGATCATTTTTGTTCTCTCTCACTCACTCACTTACTCATACACATACCCACCCACATACACTCACACACACAAGAAAACATACACACATTGGCACATGAAGACATACACATATTCACACTCATACTCACACACCTATAAAGACTCATAGCCATATGCACTCACATGCCTACCCATGCATACTGTTCTATCAGCCCCAGAGAGGCAGACTCAGATATTGGCCCCTCCCCATCACACTATTTTCCTTCTAAACAAAAATGACTCTCTTTTGATAGAAATCTCCTTCTAAGGGACACTCTCCTAAACACCAAGCCTGGGGGACCATGTGGAAAATAAGCACACACCTGCTCTGCTGTCGGCCCCTTTATTACTGAGATGGTATTAGCCTATTCCTCTGGAGGAATTCTGGCTCAGAACTTTTACAAGTAGGAGACTCAATTATGCTTCTTATGAGTTCCCTAAATCTGAAAATGGAGCTAAAAAAGGAAATACATTAGTCAATGTCCTCAGCCTCCTCCCCTACTCATTTATTTCTCAATCTTTTTTTTTTCTTGTTTCTTGGGGTGATTTCTTTGAATTAGTAAAGCTACCAACTGCAGCAGCCATAAACAGGTGTCATATTGAGATGGGAAAGAGGACAAGTGAGGAAACAAATGCCAGGATTAGACACTGAGCATGATCAGTATGTGGTTAAGGACCATGGGCAAGTAGGGTCCTTGTATGGGCCAAGCCAATTTGCTCTAATACTGAATTCTATTGAAGAGTGAGCAGTGTTATTGTGAGATTCCAAAGAAAGAACACACTTCAGTATAGGAGGTCTTTATCGTTTAACTAAGGTGCAAATATTAATGCTGTCAATATTTGGGGATTACAGAGGGTATCCCCCAAGAATGAGTACTAGGGAAGAAAAAAAGACCATGGCATGCAAGTTAAGCTGTATGATCCCATATAAAGGATCATGGCAGAAATATGCAGTTACCTTATGGAGCTTTCTGGAAGAAAAAATTTGAAACCTGTCTGAATTTATAATTTATTAAAAGAAGGTATGATGATCAAGTCTGGCCATGGAAGCAGAGAGAAAGGAGGGTGTTGGAAACAAACACAGGCAATGCCCTCGGGATTTTTCAGGCCAACGAACCCAATCAGTTGTTCCCAGTAGCAGGAAAGTTGAGTCACCTAATATGTGTGTATCCAACTATCTGCACACAGATGAGGCATAGAGTGGGGAGGGAGGGAGAGAGAGAAGGAGAGATCGAGAGATCGAGAGAGGAAGAGGGGGACAGAGGGAGAGCGCGAGAGAGAAATGGAGGAGAATGAATGAGAGAAAAGAGGAAAGCAGGGAGAGGGAGGACAGAGAAAGGGAGAGCAAGGTGGATGTAAGAGATGTGACTCTGTTGATCTTTCAGTCAGCCCTAGTTTTTGAGTGTATGAGCATCTCTCTGTTTTTGGTATGATTTTTAGGGTTTAGTAATTATAGTGCTTGTTCGTTCAACATGACCCCTAACCAGTGTCCTCCACGTGTGGTCCTTGGACCAGCAGCATCACCTGAGAATTTGTTAGAAATGCAAACCTAGGTTCCACCCAGGTCCATACTATATCAGAGACTCTGTGGGTGAGGCCCAGCAATTTGTGTTTTAACAAGCTCTCGGAGTGATTCTGATGCGCAATACATCAGAGAACTCCTGCCTTAAATACTAGCCAACTAGTGCATCTGAAGCTCCATGGAAGAAACAGCTGGAAAAATCTCTCATTTAAGTAAGCACAGAACATTCTGGTTTTATACATCAATTTTTGGAGTTTGTAGGATTTGAATCTGTCCTCACATCTCTGAACATCGCAAAGACAAGTCTTTGAGCTTGTGGTGCTGAACACTCTTCTCTGCTAAAGGGAGAAAATCACCAACAAATGGCCACTGTTAGGCTTCTTGGGACACCTGGCCTGTCCATGTGCTGGGTGGGTCCTCCCCCTTTATCAATCATTTCAGAAAATTAGGCTTCCATTATTAGAGAGAGACCCACACCTTGGTACCAAGCTTCAGAAACATCCAGTGCGCCCTTCAAAAAGGCCATTCAGCTGTGTATATTATATCATGGTAATCACATAGCCATGCTGAGGTGACAAATGGGGCTAGAAATTTCTGCAATACTTTTGGCAATGGCTAACTAAATTGCTTCCCTCTAATCTAATACATCAGTCTGGTATTTGTTTCTATACTGCTTTTATTGTTTCACTCACTCTGCTATGTGCACTCGGACTTGACTTGTAGACAATTGTGGGCAGCACAGTTGGGTATAAAAGAGAGTTATTTAATGGTGTTATTTAAGGTGTGCCCCTTAGCCATGCAGTTTACAAAAGCAAATCCCTGTGAGGTATAAAGCATCAGAGAGCAAAACAACAGTTACTGACATCGCTTTAGAGGAGAGAGAGAAGCTGAGTCAACGAGCCTGCAATTCAAGGGAAGGCAAATATAACACAGAACAAAGAATAAACCTTCACCCTGGGTCATAGGACATCTGCTTCAGAGACATTCACCAGCACAGAAAATTTTTTTGCTTATGATAAAAGACATCTGTGATAAGACATAGTGAACAAAGCATCGTCTGACCCCTAACTAAACATAGCTTGCTTTATAACGGGTTGCTTTTTTATATGATATTGCCAAACACTTTCTGTAGGTCATTTAAGAAGACAGAGACCAATCAGTGTTATTGAATCTGTGGCAGACATCATTCTCATCGGTGTCTAGGAAAGCACATGACACCTACATCCTTCCTGTCTAATTTGCTACTTAGAGATAGAAATTAGTGCTAATTAAAAAAAAAAAACCCCAAACATTGCATTACTGAGGGCCTACCACCTCTACAACTGTGCTAAGCATCCTGAGGAAAAAAGGAAAAAACAGGTACCACTTTGGCCTCCAGAAGAAACAAGGTAAACAGAAGTTCAGTAGAGAAATATTTGTGTTTAGGGATGTCCACGTGGCAGGAGAAGGCTTTGCGGAAGGGATGAGTTTTGCTCACTTGGTAACATTTCACAAGGAAGTTTGGCAGAAAATATAAGCAAACCAGAAAAAGAGGAGTAAGGGCCCCATGCTTTTAAAGATAAAATTCAATACCTTACTTTCATTTGAAATGAAATATTGGGATATAGCAAAGTCACCAATAGGAAGGTTGATTCATCACCAGAGAAAGACATATTGATCATCCATGCCCAACTTAATCCTCTATTCCCAATTCTAAATACATAGTAGATTAGATGTGTCCAGGTCCTTCACAGCAGGGTATTATCTATCACATTTCAGCTGTTCCTCTCCTAATTATCTTGCTCACCTGTCACCTCTAAGACATCATCTAGGGATCAAACAGATGCATCAGAGGCAGGGACTTGGGCTGGGGGAGGAGATGTGCGGATTGTGGGGTTAGGAGACTGTGAATAGGGATGCCAGCTCATTACTAGTTGAGTGGAGGGCCCAGATTCAATCTTTTGCCTTTCCCCCTGGTCCCCAAGTATCCTGGAATAGTACTTTCTGGTTGGACTATGAGCTTTCACATTGGCAATCTCAGATGGCACAGGGGTCTAGGGCAGATGACAGAAGTGCTAGCTGCATGACAGGAGGTCAGATATTAAGGAAAACATCTCAGAGCACAACCCCGTCTGTCTCCCTCTTCCCAAGGGTCCTGGTAAGAGAGGCCCTTTGGCACTACTTGATAATACTGGAAAAAGGACTTTCCCACTGAAAGGAAGACCTTTGCATAGGCCAGCGTTCAGTTTAAGACTTTGGCTTAGGTTTCTCCGTTCATGAACTCTGATGGAATATTCTCTGGTTTGAACAAACTCTAATCTGAAACCCTGTTTTTTCTCCCTCCTGAAAGCTATCACAAGTGAGGTATGATGACGTCCAGAGCACCTCTGAGGAACTGTGAATCTGCTCTCGTAGTACCTACCGCCTGCCATGTGTTATGATGATTTGTGGGCCTGCCTCACTCTCCCACACAAGAACATCAGCTCCTCTAGATGAATCACCTTGGCATTCTCCACCTTGCCCTACACAGAACTTGCACAAGGTAAGTGTTCAATAAATACGCCTTGGCTGATGGAATACAGTAGAGAGAATTCAGGTTCTTCCCACCTCTCCACTGATCAGAAGACTAAGCTCTTGCTAAATCTTCATTAACATTCCTTCCCCACCCTCTGCACCCTTTCTTGGACCCCACCTGTCCAGCTGTTCCCAAGTGTCCGGCCTCCAGGTGCACTGCTTTCACACCTGAACCCTTGCAGTGCCTTCATCCTGGACCATCCTGCTACAACCATTGGGGCTGCCAATGGGCTAACTAGGGAGGGTAGCAATTCTCATGAAGGGCAGGCATGGTATAATCATGCCGATCATACTGTCATTCCTGCTTCTTGGACTTATAGCTAAACCGCTTAAAACCCTTTCGGGAAAGTGATGGTGTCTACTCCAACTCATATCCAGGTAAGGTTCTGTAACTTCAGGCTGTCATTTCCTATGTTAAACACTCACTATGCCCCCTAGTAACTGCAGGATGGTGTTCTCTGCCACCTGTTAGCGATACAGACCAGTTGAAGGCTAATGTCTAGACCAGTGGTTCTCAAAGTGTGGCCCTTGGCCCTGCAGTGGCAGCCTTGCCCGTGAATGAGGGAGAAATGCAAATCCTGGGGCTCCATCTCAGACTTACTGAGTCAGAAACTGTGGGGGTGTGCTCAGCAGTTTGTGCTTTTAACAAGCCCTACAGGGGATTCTGCTGTTCACTACAATTTGAGACCCACTGGTGTACAGACTGGGGGCTATGAAGGTCACATGTACGTATTATTCGTCAATTTAGAATCACCCGTCTGTTTGACCAAAGTGTCCTCTCTTTATTGCTGCTTGTCAGAGATATTCACTTTAATTCCATAGTTTGTGTGAACTTTCAAATGCAGAGGACAGGATCCAGTCTTCACAGGCCACCGGGCTCCTGGAAGCTCAGGCTATTTCACTCCAAAGAACTACATACTAGATCCTAATTAATGAATTTGTCAAGAGCTGCTCCTCTTTGTCAGGATTTTAGCAAAGTCGATGGTGACAGCCGTCCACTCCTATGGCTTTTAACTGAGTAATTAATAGGATAACAGTTGCAAGTGCAAGTTAAGTGCATATTATTTCAACTGGATTGGGTCATAAATAAGTAATATGGCTTTTTAAAGTGAATAGGAAGAGAGGGTTGAAAAGGAAGACTATTGGGAGCTGAACGAAGGAGGCCAGACTTAATTTGAAGCTCTACCTTCTCGTTGCAGCGAAGCGAGCAGTTCCACAGGGGACGAGCCGAGACCGTGGCGCACTCGGCTTCACTCTGTGCTCCCGCTGCATCAGCTCACAGACCATCTACCAAACGGAGGCATTCTTGAGACCCTCCTCCTCCCACCGAAATCAGACATGAAAAGGGCTCAATATGCCGAAGCAAGAAGGAAGGAGGCTCAGCAAAGCTTGAGGAATATTTTGCAACACAGTTACACAAACAACTGGATGTTTTATCTTTTTGGGGGGAGGGGGGTGGGGAGCACCTGGGCTGACTCCTGCTCCAACCACAAATTCCGGGGCTTCTCTGGCAATCCAGCCTTTCACCTATTCTGAAACCACTCCAGGCCTCACGGGTGCATCACATTATTTTTTTAAATCCTCAACTGAGGACATAGTTATTGACTTTAAAGAGAGAGGAAGGGAGAGAGAGAAACATTGATGTGAGAGACAAACATCAGCTGGTTGCTTCCCATATACGCCCCGACCAGGGATCGAACCTGCAGGCTTTTGGTGTGCAGGATGATGCTCCAAACACCTGAGCCACCCAGCCAGGACTGCATCCCATCTTCTGTGGGCCCTGCACACTTGTGCCTTCACAGGCCCCCTCCTCCATAAAAAAGTAGAAGTAAAAATGATATTTCATGACTGCATAGGTATAAAGACAAATATAATCTAGGCAGGATATCATTAGTATATATATTATTATTATATTCACTTTTCCTTCTGATTAAAAAAATTAGAATTGAAACAATTTTGTGGGACCCTAAAGTGCTGTGGGCCTGTAGCAATTTCCTAGGGCTGCTATAACAAAGTGCCACAAACTAGGTAGCTTAAACAATGGAAATTTATTGTCTCACAGATGCGGAGGCTAGAAGTCTAAGATCGAGCTGTCGGCATGGCCATGTGCTCTCTGAAGGTCCTAGGGAAGGATCTGCTCCGGGTCTCTCTCCTACCTCCTGGTAGTGTCTTGGTTTGTGGCACCATACTTTCAGCCTTCGCCTGGTGTTCTCCTTGTGTGACTGTCTCCCCACTGCCCCTTTTTATAAGGACACCAGGCATGTCAGATTAGGCCCCCCCCCCACTTCAGTATGATCTCACCTTAACTAATTCCTCTGAATGGCTGCGCTGAGTACTAGGCATTTAGGATTTCAGTGTATGACTTTTCAGGGGACAAAACTCAACCCAGAAACAAGGCCCTGGTCCCTGTGTCTCATGGAGACTCCATTGCTGCAGAGACTTCTCCGGGATTCTGAAGTTAAGAGGCAAGTCAGGGGTCTCCAGAGCATCAGAAATGAGGTAAGTGCCCAGGAGGGGAAAGACGGAGCCATGATAGGTTTTGTTTTATCTTCTTTTTAAAGGAAATACTTCAGGATTCAAAGGCACTTCAAAGAAGATCTGTGGATCAGCTCAACCTGGAGGAAGGTTAACCTCTCTCAGTGCCTCATTTCCAATAGGTCCAGGGTGGGCTTTAACCCTGCCTCGGCCCAGCACACCCCTCCCATCCCCCCATGAATCAGCTTGGTGTTCTCCACCCTGCCCTGCACAGGAACTTGCACAGGGGAGTGTTCAATAACGCACCCTGGCTGAGAGTGGAACACAGCAGAGAGAATTCAGGTTCTCCCTCCTTTCCACTTCTCGGGAGACTAAGGAGCAAACCTTTTCCTACCCTGAGGTTCCCATCCTGTATGCTCACTGCTATTTTTTTGGAGCTGAGCCTTCCTAGGAACTGAGGAAGAATACAATTTCTTTCTTTTTTTTTTAATCTGATTTCACTAAGGCCATGCACTGCTTATGCTCCCCGGTCCCCAGGTTAACCTTTTCCCTTCTTGCTCAACCTGCCCCTAGGTCTAGATTGATGATCCAAAACAGGGGGAAAGGAAGAGAGGCTGCTTCTGAAAGAGAGACTCGCCCATCTTCCCCAGACACCAACCTTTTTTCTCCTCCCTTCTACTGGAAAAGAGAGAAAAAGAGCGAGAAAGGCTGGAAAGGATACCTGAGATTATCACTCCCCCACCCCCCTTTTTTTTTGCTTCAATTTTTAAAAGTTACTATCAGCGCACAGCAACAAAGGCCTGTGAATTCTTTTTCAGTCCGTGGTTCAATGGTTTAATTCCCAAAGGATTCTATAAACCCAAACAAAGTGCAACCTACCCTCTCGGACACTCCCCCTCCCCCAAACACAAACACTCAAGAAGAAAAATCACCTCACACAAAAACAGCCAAATAAAGCAGCACAGCCCAAGGGGGCCCATAAAGGGAGAACTGAAACAGTACGTGAACTTGACCAGTCGATTTCAATGGCAAAGGCTCCAGCTCATTCGCAGGCACACAATTGGGTCTGGCAACACCATCCACAGCCCTGGATGTGAACTGGAGTCTAAGACATCGTTAAAGGCACCAGTGACAATGCCAGCGAGGCTGTGTCGAAAGCTGAACCGTCCCTGTGAAATGGTTCTCTCTTAGAGTGGACCGAGGTAAAAAGATAGTAATGGCTTTGAGGGTGTGCACGCCAAAATGGGAGAGCCGGATGTGTACATGGACGAGCAGTTGAAACTCAAAAGGCCTCAGGAAGGCTTTTTCTCCCCGCACAAATTGTCAAAAAATAATGGTAGTGATTACTCTGAGCCAAAAGCTTCTTCGGTTTTTGTGAACTCAAAAAAAAAGTGATAATGCAATGTACATATACAAGACCAAATGACTTGTGGAAGAAGCTAGCAGAGCCCTCCTTCCTCCTCAAAAAAAAATCCTCATGTTGGTGTACCTCCCAGACTCAGCCCAGAGGTTGAGCAATTCTCAGGTGAGAGAGAAGCTGTGGTACTTTTCCAGGCTGTACACTCAGCTCACCTGTATTTCCTGTATCAGCAGCTACCAGATGTAAGCCATAAGCATTTGGCTAGCGCGGTGAAAATGGTGTGGTTCAGAATGAATGGAGGTTCTGGGTTCCAGGTCCCTGTGTGACAGACTGCTGAAGGTATCCTGAAGTCCTCTCCAAATGCCTCACTAACGAATCAGATACCACAGTGACCGTGAGCAAATTGTGTGGGTCAGGAAGAGAAGGGTCAGGGAACAAATGGCTTAAATTCAATTCCCAGCCAGAAACTTCATGTGGCACAGTATGAGTTTCAGAGGCAGTATTCTAAGGAACAGTGGCTTCTGCTTTGTGTGACCTTGAGGCTTTCTTTGCCTTGCATGCATGGCAAAGGGGCTGCGTGCATGCCCAGTCCTGTCCCTCCCCAAAAGGAAGAAGACTGTTCACTCTGTCCACATGATCTCGGATAACACGGCTTTCAACAGGCTCTGGGCTTCTGGAGGCTATAATAACCAGCATCAGGGAAAAGTGAGATGGGAGAATGCTTCCTTGGAGTGAGAGCTTCCAGAGAATGGAATAGGGAAGAGGGTAGGGTCAGATTGACTATAAAAATTCTCATCAAACTGCTCAGAGAGCAGTGTTCGAGGGCAGAGAGTGCAGCTGGTTCTTCCCTGTCTGGCCCTGAAAATATGGAGGTTTATACCTGGGCATTGAGCAAATGCCCCATAACCCACTACAGCAGTTGCTGGTACCACAGCTCAGTACAGAGACCTGGGCACCACAGCTTCACTGGCCTAATGGACTCCAGGGACTTGGCCCTCTCCCTGGAATCTTTAGAGCCTCAGGGCCCTTCTCACTTTGTGCCTCTTCCTTATTCACGTGGGAGGCCTCAGCAACCTGACTTTCCTTGTCTTCTTTCCCCACTTCCTGCATGGCCACAGCTGACATTCCCCCCCACTCAGCCCTCCCCCCCCCCCCCCTCCCGCCACATGCCTCAGACCAACTGCACAAATCTCCTTGGAAACCAACACGCCACTCCTTGCCAAGCTTACTCAGAATGTTGCCTTCCAGTTCCTTTCCTCCCAGATGAACAAAAGTTTCTCTCACATCGTTTATGTAACCTCTGAAATCCAACCTCCTCCAGGAAGCCATTCTAGATTGATTAGAGAGAAATGCAAATGATTCCCATGGCCTCAAGAGAACACACACACACACACACACGTACATAATTCTAGGAATTACCGTTTCCATCAACCACCAACTTGCTTGGTGTATCCTTCTCTGCCACCCACAGTGAATGCTGTTACTCTTTTAAAAGTGAAAGTAACTTAATGTTTTACCAATTATAAAAATGCCAAATGCTCACACTTAACAGATTTGTAGATGTGGAAACCTATCCAGAAGAATCTGGAAATCACACTCCACGTAAATGCATTTAATGTCAACTAATATTGCCTCTATGACACATGCAAAAATTAAAAGGTGGATAATTTCCATAGCAAACAGTAAGTCCTGTAGCTACTATTAATTGGTCCTGTTTATATATACCTACCACAGAAGGGTCATTTTTATGCTTAATAGGAAAGCTTCAGCTTGACCAAGACGATAGTCTCAAGAAAATTGAACGGATGCAGATATCTATTGTGATGTGAAAGATGAGTCAAGATCTCATTGATCTATTATCACTTTGCTATACACTCTGATGGGTCTAAGGAAAGTAGGAAGCATTAGTTTGAGTAAAAGAGTGATTGAGGTTGACCAAAGAAGCGTACGCAAGGCATGGGGAGCATATCTGCCAATCTTTCTGATTCTAAGCCCAAATTTAGCACGAGGCTCACCTGTGCACATCTTATGCGTTGCCTGTGTTGGATGGAAGGTTTGAGGAAAATAAAACACTCCCAGCTTCTCCTTTCTTCCTGCACTCCAGGGAGAAGCTGGCCTCAGTCCCATCGGACCCTGGGCCCTGTAGCCCCAATCAGAGTAGCGGACTGGTGATGGAGGAGAGGAATGAAAGAAGTCAAGACTGTCTGATTGGTTCACAATGGAGAAACCAGATTTATAAAAGAGGTAGGTAGAGGAAAAGATAAGAATCAGAAAGCACTGGTTTGAGAAGTTTAAAGGGACTTTCCTTTTTTTTTGAGGAGGGGGAGTGATTTAGGCAGTTGTCATATTGCGATGGGTGAGTTGAGGAGATAGATGTATAGAGATTTTTTTTTTCCAGAAAAATCTCTTGTAAACTATAGATGGGACCCTTCCTTTAGAATTTTCTGAGAGACTATAATAAAGATATGTCACTTTAAAGTTCTTTTTGGAAGTCAGTGTGCACTTCATTTAGGAGTGACCTGTGCCGACGCTGAGGCTGCAAGGCAGCTCAGGTGTGTATAGGTTGGTTGCTCTGCACTCTCAGTTTTTGGTGGTCGGGGCCCACGTTTGTGTAGCTGATCCTGTTATATCCAGGGAGGCATCTTTTCATACGTACAGAAGCTCTGAAGTAGGGATCCGAAGACCTGAATTTGAGTCCTGGTTCTCCTTCTTACTAGCTGTGTGGCCCAGGGCACATCCCTTAGCCTTCCTGAGTTCAGTGTCCTCATAAGTACACTGCGGGCAATGAAGGTCGCATCTGCCTGCACCTTGGGCCTCCTTGAGATCAAATGAGATAAGAGTATGTGAGCATGCTTTGAACCCTAAAGAGCCACCCAAATCATCACTAAGTGTGGCCTCCAGTACAGCAAGATACTCAGAGACTTGCTATAACCAATGCTAACAAAGGCGGCTCGCATAGCTCCAGAACTGCTTCTGCCCAGGGCTATCGGCAAGTCTTCTCTGCCCCTTCCTGGTGTCATCTCTGAGTTGGGGGACAGCAAGGAATAAACTCAGTGCCAGGAAGCCTGTTGGGAACAGAACAACTTCCCTACCTCATTTCACCCGCTGCCTCCACCACTGATTAAATGGAAATGCTGGAGGGTATGATGGGCCCCGGCCAGGATTCTGTTGAATCCAGCGATGCCTGGCCACTGCACCCTATGCTGATGGTGACTTCACCTGCTGGCTCCCATCTCAATGGAAGGCTCTGAAAGGCCATTTTGTGACTTGTCCTGGGAGTGTTTCATTCATGCTGGCTGAAGTTCTTTCCCTTTTTGCTCAAAATTAACCCTATTCAGCCCAAAGCAGCCAAGAAGAATCTGAATGAGATAGTGGCCAGCGAAGACCTCACACACTCCAAGCTGGTTTCCAGGGGAGCTTTCCTCTACTTTCCAGGATTCAAACAGAATCCCATCCAACCACAGAAGCAGCAGCGTGACTGCAGCCCAGAGCCCGCCTTCAGTGGAGGTCTCTCCCGTATGCTCCTGTCCCTCCTAGGATCTGCACCTCCCTATGGAAAGGAAGCCAGGCACATGTACCTGCTGCCTCAAAATCACACCCTGTCATTTTGTTTTTAGTAGCTGAGACCAAAAGCCTGGCCTATTCCATCTTTGGATTGAGGCAAAAGTCTTTGCAACTGGTTTTCCTGAGAGGCAGCCCAGAGGCTGGGGCAACAAGGAGCTGGCCTGCTTTCTTTGGCCTCCACATGGCCAGTCCTGCCCTTGCCCTGAGCCAGGCCAGTAGAAATCAGGGCCCAAAGTAGCACCAAGACCTTGAATTAAGACACAGGCAACTCATTCCACTTTCCTGGCTGCCTCAACACATCTGTCTTGCCGGCCCGTGTCTAAACCTCTTAAGCGATTCCAGTTGCTGAGCCAGGCCTGCGGACACAGTGACATTTGGTTTCTGTTAGAACACAACAAATCAGTGTGTTCACCTGCTTCATTTTTTCCCTCCTGCACAAGAAGGGGACAAAGGCAGCCAAAAGCTGATGCTGCTGACCTAGAGATTTCCCTTTTTGTTTCAGTGACTTCATGCCTTGGCCTGGCCTCCACTGGATCTTCCAAAAATCACTTTATTTCCTGTGTATTTCCAGCACTTGGCCAAAAAGAATGTACAGTATGAGAGAAATGTCTGCTCCCCTCAATTGCAGAGACCCTTTGGAAAAAAAATAACTGGAGGGCTTTTAAATAAAAGAAATAATTAGAACCTGCTGAGTGCCTTACAGAATCTATGAAACTCGACCTTTTCCAAAATATCATAGTGTTTCCTGTGGCTTCTGTAGGCTAAGCCTGCATGGATTTATAGGTATGTGTCCAACATCATCTCTGGGCTTCATTTTCTTAATCCAAAAGTCAGATTTGAAAAGCACAACACACCCTTTTGGAAGACAACATCCCAAGAGGTGTTAAGCTGAAACCTAGCTGGAAAAACATAGGCTGCCAGCCATCAGGGGTGGTGGGCCCAGTATGTTTGTTTCATTTTATTTATTTCTTTTTAATGAATGGAGGTTTGCTGCCCAGTGGTAGCTTTTCAGCATGTGATGAACATGCCAGGTCTGCCTTGCAGATGTGTACAGTCGCAGCTTACAACTGTACGGTGGGTGGAGAGTGGCTTATGAGCCGTGAGAGTCATAAATTCCAGTCTTTAGAACTCTCTCTATAAACACCTTTAAAGATTGGGAAGGGAGAGAGAGAGAAAGCATTCTGACCTTAAACTACCTGTGATCAATGATCCAGGCTCATGCTACCTTTTCCCAAGAGAAAACTGAAACCTTTTGAAAGAGAAACTCCAGGAGAAAGAAGCTTCTACTGACTTTCCGGAAGAGGTAAAGATTCCAGACCAGTTCACCGTGCGTGACTATTTCTCGATAGGTCGATGTGCAGACAGACAAGATTGGAACAGAAGGAGGTACAATTAACAGGACACTTGAATACATAGGCCATCTCTAATAAGTGGTCATAAAAATACCTGTCCCATAGTGACTCTGAAAAACTAATTCAGATTATTATCTTAATTTCATGTTGTAGGCTGCCCATTGTAGCTAAACCTGCAGAATTACGACTTCATTTCCAGTGAGGAAGAGTCGAATTCCATATCAAAATATGGAACAAAATAGTGAGGGCAAACTCACAGACCGAATGCAGTTACTGTCAGCCTCAGGCTGAGCTGTGAACTGGTGATCATCTGTTTTTACAGCCACAGCCCTCTCCCCTTGTTCCCTCTAGTCCCCAGTGGTAGGGACCCTCCATTAAAGCTTGGCAAACCTGGCAGCATTCCAGGTTGGGGACAGTCTCTTCTTCTCTAAGAAACCAACTAATTTTTGTTAAGCTGAGAATAGCTGAGGATGTGTCCTACGTCCCCAGTAACTCTCCCCAAGGGAGAGTCCAAAAAGAGTTGGAATCCTTGGAACCAAAGGGAACTGGTGAGAGAAATATTTTTAATTGGAAAGTAGGCATGTTCAACCCTTCTCACCCACCAACTTTGAGGGACTATTAGAACATTGTGTGAGACAAAAACGAAAGGATGAACTTGCTCTACTCTGTGGTGCCCAGTTCGAGTGGCCGAAAGTAGAGCAAACATAAAGAGAAAGCTCTGAAATAACTGATATTTCATTACTTAACCTTGGCCTGTTAGCAGAGAAATATATACAACTATTTTGTACAGAGAAAAATGCTAACATGCCCCAGTCACCTTCCAGAGACACTTTTATCAACCTCCTACGGTTTGGGCTTGCCTCTACTCTCTCAGGATTTCGGAACAAGCGAGGCTTTACCAGAGGGACCACAAGAATAAGGGCTATCAGACACACAGTATGTGATAGCTGCAGGACACAAGCAGCACACAGAGAAGAGTCAGTAAACAGACCACAGGAAATTCTTGGATGAGTGGTCTTGGGCTCCCAGGTAAGCCACAATCAAGTACTGGTAAGTAGGTAGAACCTTTCTTGTTTCTATGCCTTTCCTTTAGGGATCTAATTCTTAGTAAAGCAACTCAAGAAGAAAAAAACTAATGCTTCTTTGTTTCTAGGACTTGGCCCTTTGTTTTATAATTAATACAGATTCCCACCCAATGCATAAATGTTTAAAGAATCATTTATATTGCATTGGCCACTTGTTAAAGTTTAAAATGTTGCAAATAGCCAAGAGTCTGTGCTTTCGTTACAAGCAAACTTGCTCACCCCGTAGTCTTTATCTCTGGCAAACAGTGGCATAAAATTGACCTCTAGGTCAATTTGCTGCACATTCTTTGCCTTTATAAAATGAGACGTGAAAATCTGGTTTGGACTCAAAGCCTAGCTTAAAATAGTTTAAGCATGTGCATTTGCGTGCTGGTCTGAAATATGTGTGTGGATGCACGTGTGTACATCTATATGATATATCGTACACCGACATGAGTGGGGAAACATGGTCCTAACCCCGTATTGGGACAATTAGTACATAAAGATCTGAAGAGATATAAACCAGCACCTTCAGACACAGGGGTGACTTCACTAACAAGGGAATGGGTACACATAATGACCAAGCCATCTGCTTTCAAAAAAGTCACATGCAAATACAGTAAAAAGATTCCTCCTCATGTTGTTCTTAGATGTGTTCAAGTTTCATGTCACTTGGCCTCATATGTCAACGCAGGGGTGGACTGTACAACCTGTCCTGAGCGTCATTCCAATAACTGGGCTCCTGGCCTGTCCTCTAGAACCAAGCCTCTCCTGGTTCAGTGATGGAGTCCCCAGCATGATCTTGCCTGGGTACCAGGAAACCAGGGTTCCAGCCTGCTTTCTTTCATTTCCTCCTCACCTCAAATTCTGACCTTACCATCGTGATTTTTAGGCCATAAGGTTTTCTGACTGTTGGAGGGTTCTAATGCAGGCAGCTTGGCACAGATCTTGTGGAGTTGGGGTACAGTTCAGTGAGTTTAAGTTCTGCAATATTATAAAAGAAAAGAGGCCCCCATGTTCCTACTATACAGAAGAGCCCTAAGAAAATTTCCTGGGTTCCTTCAATCAAGGTACACATGATTTTCCAATGTTCTGTTTAAAAGTCGTTCTTAAATTTTAGTAAACCTACTAAATTAGCCAGGGATTTTGTTAAAATGCACATTCCTAGATTCTACCCCTAGAGACCCTGGAATTCAGAGATTTGGGGGTTCCAGAATCCTGGACTTTTATCCCCACAATTCTCTTTCTTGGGTGGAATATCAACAGTTTTTCTCTATGTATTCATTGAATAACACTCATGGTGAATTAGGTTTTATTTTCATATAGGCCATTATGCTTAAGAAAAATAGTTGCTGTCTTTAAATAGTTTAGTATATCCCCTACAAGATCATTTGAGCCATTAATTCTTCCAGGAAATTATTTCTGTAAACCATAGATGTATAACTTAATGTAACCTGATCCAGGCTACATCACTGCAAACTGCTCTAAGAATGGATGAGATGCAAATTAATGAGATTTCTGTGAATGCTTGCTTTTTTCCCTCATAGTCTATGGTAGTGAGTTATGATATATAGTCAAATATTGAACCGTTTCATCTATTTTAGAAGACTAACCTAAAGGCTATTTTTACACTAGTTAAGAGAGGAAGAACAGAGTCGATGGTCATCTCAGTAACCCTTGCCTGGACAGGCCAAGTTTTGCAAGACAAAGTAAACATGAATTAGAACTGCCAAGATAAATGTTCAGAGTATCTGTTAGCACATTCAGACAGCGTCTCCTTCACCAGGAAGGAGACAGGGAGAAAATCTGCTCCCTGATGTTAGGTGCTGAAGACCTAAATTTAAACAACAACAATAACCATAATAGCTAATATCAATCAAGCCCCTTCTGAGTGCCAACGCCTTCCCATTCATTATTTCACATTGCCTTCACAACAGCCGTACAGACGGATCCTAAGTCACACATCTATAAAGTGGCACTGCTAGAGTCTGATGCTAAAGTCCCGGAGACCCCGGCGGCATCTGTTCCTGAGAAGGGCCTCGCTTTCCACAGCCACTGGCCTCCTCAGCCAGTGCTTCTTCCTCTGTCTGAGGCACAAACCAGCCAGCTCCCACGTGCATCGTGCGGAACAAGGGGACACAGAGAAATAGTTGTCCCGATAATTTTCCGTAGTGAAAAAGAAAAACAAAATTCCTTTTAAATTTCATTTCCAATATATTTTTGTAAACACATTTGGCCTGGTTGCCACAGAACGCAGCCCTGTCTGGACCCGTGGCCGAAGCTCAGCATTCCTTCTGGGTACAGCGGCAGCTTTGGGCAGCCGGAGCATTAGACTCTCCGGAGGGAAATCTTTCCCGGACATCAAACTGAGGTTAGATTTGAAAAAAAAAAAAAAAGAGGAAAAGATGGCCAGGGATAGTCATCTATTCCCTTTTGTGATCTGCATGTAAAGAATAACTTTAGAAATGAAATTTTTTAACTTAAAAAATATCTGTAGCGCAGAGAAGGAAAGGCAAGGGAAAGCAGCATCCAGGGCCCCAGTAGTTGCTTCCGATGGGGAACTGGCTGGCACTGTGGTTTCATGGGCTATGCCCCTGATGTCCCTGTTCACAGACAAGGTTGCCAAGGCCTATAGACAAAGTCACCCAAGAGGTGAAAGGTGGGGAAGAATTCAAGCCTCCTGATCCCCAGGTGTGTACCCCTCCCATTACACCATGATAAAGGGATTACTTCATTCTAGTAGGACTTAGTGGGTGGAAGCCATTTCCAAGCGGGCAGTGATCAGAGTGGAGCAGAAAGGCAGCAAGGGGCTGAAGGCAGAACAAGGCGGAGGACTGCAGCACCCCGGAGGGCAGGGAGGGGCTGAAGTTGGGGCTCCACGGAGAAGGTCTGCTAAGACCCTTTGGCTGACTGTCTTTTCCCTCCCCATGGCGGGCCCTCCCTCCCCACAACCTGTCCATGTTATAAATTGTTCTGCCTCCGTGTACCGTCTTGTCAGGTCTTGGTTACTTATGGGAAATAACATCTGGAGCAACTGGCAGCTGTGTGAAGATAAGCGGTGGAAATAAGAAGTGGGGATAGCAGGAAGTGGATCATCATTATGATTATTGTTTTGATTTAACTAGGTTTTGCTATTTGAATGACAAAAATATTGAGAATGATAATAACACTGATAAGCTAACATTTAGTAAGTCAGGCACTACGTGGAACACTTAAAATATGCGATCTTATTTGACCTTCTGCTGTTGTGACCAGTATCATCATTGCCTACTTCACAGGTGAGGACAAGGTGGCGTGAAGAGGCCGGCCGCCAGATCACTAGTGCTGGGACTCAAGTCCCAATGTCTGGTTGCAGATTCCAACTTCAGAGCCGGAATTCTTGACCACCATATTCTGGGCTGTCATAGGTGTTACCTTTGTGAATCCTCAGAGAAACAAGCTGAGCCGGGCATTGTTATCTCCCCTTATAGATGAGGAAACTGAGGCTCAGAGATGATCACCTGCCCAGGGAGAGGAGCAGAGCTGACATTCCAAAACAAAACTGCAAGCCATTCTCTACTGGTCCACAGCCCAGCCTGGAACCCACACTGAGATAAGAATGGGACGCTGGTTCTCGTGTCTAGGACTCTCTGTCCAGGTAGGAGCTGGACCGGGGCTTGGGAAGAGGAAAGAACTGACAAAGTGTGTTAGAAGACAGAGAAGCTGTAAACATTTAGCATCTCTCCTGTGACCTGTCAAGCGAACAAGGGGACATAAGGAAGGAGTTGGAGAGGGTCATCTGAGTTAGGATGAAGTTTCTTTGACTTGCTAAAAAAACTGGGGAGAGAGAAGGCAATGGGACAGGTTGGGGGAGAACAATGAAGAGAGAGAGGCAGACATAAAAAGAGACCATCAAGAGAAAAGAGAGAACCCTCTCAGAATGGCATATACACAACCAAAAATTCAGGCGTCAACAAAAAGCCCCGGATGGCCAGATACCTCCAACGTCCCTCCTTTCTTTCCCCAGTGGAGCAACTGGAAGCTCTGATTTCATCTCCTTTTGCTTCTGGATGAAGCACACTGACAAATACAGTATGTAAAATGCAGGGATGTGTGAAAGGAAAGTGTGGCTAGGGTTGTTTTCCATCTCCCAATAATAGCGTTTCAATTTGGTACCTAAATAAACAATCTATTTTAGTGGCTCCCCTTTGATACCTCGAATGTTCCCTTCTGTTATTTCTGGCAGTTCCCAATCCTGTGATGTGATTAGAGAGGATGATTACACTTACATAACAGCATCAAATTAATTTGCCACCGAGAACAACAGCAGCAGGAAATCATTGGAGTTCTCAGATCGCTCCCCCCACCCCCACCCGCCTCGAGTTTATTTAAGTGACATCAAGGGATTAGAGCGAAGTCGGTCAGTAGAGCACTGCTGGGAAAACAACCAAAACATCGACTCTGACCTTGTAAACGAAAGAGGAACAAAGCAAATAATGGAAAGTGCTGGTCCCAGGCCTGGTGCAAGGGCCATCGATGAATCAGCCTCCCAAACACACATTTCCGTCTGCGGGAGAAAGAAACAAACTGTACCTTTCAGGGAAGATTATTTTCTCAGGCTATGTTCCACCAACCAAGGACTGTCAAAACCAAAGACACTTGCAATTTTGCTTATATATTTTTTTTAAATCCTGTTTTTTCCTGTTGGCCCCTTTAAAAAAAAATTAAGTGACTTGAATTCTTTTTTAACTCTGATTTAAAAAAAAGAAAAGAAAACACAGAGGACAATAGTATTGCTTCCACCTTTCTAAAATGTAAGATAATAACGACCCAGAAAACTTTGGCCCCATCTCACCAAAGGCCAGAGGTTTAAACAGAGGGCAGCGCGCGGCGGCTTGGAAAAGGTGCTCAAGACCGAAGTTCCTGCGTGTAGTTTTCAGCTCTGACACTAACCTCGGACAGTCATTAAACTCTCTGAGCCTTGGTTTTCTAACTCATGAAAGCAGGTATTACCTTCTTTCATCTCTGTTACAGAGTTGTGTTCACCCACCCATTCATTCCGTTCATCCATCCATTCAACAAATACTTATTGAACACCAATCGCGCTGCAGGAGCTAGGCTGGCCCCTGGGAATACCTACTGACATGGTCTCAGCCCTGGGAGGTCACAGACTAGTGGTGTGTGACAATAAAGGCAGCCACCGGGCACTGCGAGCTGTGTAGGCAGGTGCTGACCTTGTCCTCCTTCATCCATTATTGTGTCTAAATCTCACAAGTGCCCTCCCTTGCCAGGGTAGGTATCACTCTCCCTATTTTACAAATGAGGAGATGGAGTCTAGGCACTTTTAAAAACTCCACGTCACATTACATTAGCAAGCATCAAAACTGGAATTCAGATCCAAGTTTTCTGAATTCAAAACTGTGCTAGGTCCCTTTATATTTTCTTGGAACCCGATAAACTCTAGTCTTTTGCAAATACAAAGACTTATTTTAAGTGCTTTTGCACAAGATGTTCTGCTACTAGACAGACATGACAACTGTATAGTTTTTTTGGTTGCCTCATTCCAGCAATTACAGCATTTGCTTCTTTTGAAAGCAAACTCACTCCCATTATCTCCTTCGAGCCTTGCAACAGTGTCGTGGTTCACACAAAGCAGGGGTTATTACTCCCACTGCATACATGAGGAGACAAGGTTAAGCATTTCGCCAGAACCAGACCTAGAACTGGCCTAAACTGGAACACTGATCAGTGGCTGTTCACTCGCTCCCCTTCCCCCGAACCTTGTCTCAATGGGGCTGATAAGAGTAGTGTTCCCTGTTGACTGCAGTAGATTCCTGGATGCTGCCTATATGTGTCAGTCTTTGGATCTCCGTGTCATACCTTGTTTAGGTAGAAATCCACATTTGAAATACAGCATGGGCTATATTTATGCCTGTTCACCTTCACAATCATTTGCTGCTTTTCCACCTTATAAGAATTTGTAGCATTTTGCTATCATCTTTTATTAACATTGTCATCATTTGCTAACATGGAGATTTCACTGTGTATTCTTAGCTCTTATATCAGTAAGGTTCCCAACGTTGGTGCTCCTCCAATTTGGTCATTTTAACCTTTTGTTTCTTTTACAGAAGCAATAAAACATGACAATGAAGAGACTCACGCTAACTCTAGCTTTCGCAGGGCATGCATGATGACACTTGACCTTGCTTGTTCGAACCTCTCTCTTCTCTTTTTGCAGCTTTTGCCTCCTGAGTTAGTTAGTCCTTCTGCCTGAAACACTTGTCCCCTAACTTCTACAACCATCTCCCATTCTTCAAGGACAACTCAACTTCCACATGTTTGAGGATACGTTTTCACAGCACCTCTGCCAGAACTGACATCTCCCTACCTCTGAATTTCCAAAGCCCGTAGACCGTCAGCGGCTTACTCAGCAGGTTCATTAGAGGAGATCCGGTCCTCGCCCCATCGTGTGGGGATGAGAAGAATGGCATCCAGAGAGGTCTAATGACTTTCTGGTTGATGCTAAAGCTGGAGCGAGTACCCCGCTCTCCTGATTCTTGAGGCTGGCATTACTTCTGCTAGGCCCCTCCCGCTCCCCCTAATGTCTGTGGAACTGCGCAGCTGCATGCTGTGTACAGGATCTGCAACGAGTCTTTGCCTCGTTACCTCCATACACTCCGTGAGCCTCTGAAAGCAAGGGCTGAGTCTCCTTCATCTCTGAGCCCTACAGCATCTTTCCCAAGCCCAAACCCACAGTAGTTATTCAAGAAATACTTTGGGGATAAATGACTGTCCTTTATGGATGCTGTCTGCCTTTTCATCTGTGAAGCTCTTTGCTAACCCATCCCTTGTTGGTTTCTTGTTCTTCCCTTCTCCTTAGTACCTCCTCCACTCCAGGCCACATCTCCCCAGAGGACTTGCCCTTCTAATTCACCACTCATTCATTCATCCACTCATTTACTTAGTTAGCAAATGTCTGTGAAGTGCCTACTGTGTGTGCCAGGCGCTGTCCTAGGTACTGGAAATGCAGCAATGAACAACATGAAGTCTCTACTCTCATGGAGCTTATTTATCAGCCTTCATGGCTCCACCTTTTCCTCCTAAGTAACAGCTTCCAACTTGAGGGAAAGCCAGAGTGTCACAAAAGAAAGTCCCAAGACTGTTCACTTCCTGACAGGGGATAATGGCATGCATTTTAATTTCTACTTAAGGATCTAACTATAATGATTACTTAAATATGTTTTCCATTTGAAAGAGAAGAGTCTGAGGTCAGGTCCCTGGGCTCACAACTAGGTCACTCTCCACGAATGGGGGGTGTGCTGAAGGTCAGCAGCCACTGTGGCAATTTGACTGTCGTGCAACTTAAAACGTTTATTTCTTGGTAGTTGTTGCCTTCAGTTGTCTAACTTTTACCCAGAATGGGCCTTTGGGTAAAGGCAAATAGCACAAGAATTCTGAAGTAAAAATGTGGAAAGTTTATGAAAAGTATACATCTGACAGCAATTCTGCAGATACATTTCAACGACTTCTTCACCAGTTTTCAGAGTTACATTTAATTGATTGACCTCTGAAATAACCCACAGACACCTTTTCCTTATTTTGAAAAGTACTGTTAATAATAGAAAATTTAGTGTTGCTTACGTCCATTTCAGCTTTTAATTATTTGTATAGCAGTGTTTATCAATAGTGGCCTTTTTTAATTTCACTATTTAGAAATAAAAGAAAAAGGAATAAAAACAAACTAGAAGATTCTTTTTGACTCAAAATGCATAGTTTTATAACATTACTTATGAGAACAGATTTTGTATGTTTTTGTCTGTATTTGATGCTATGACACACAGTTAAATTTCAAGTCACAATTTAATATTTACTTGGTTTCCAAACTAAGCACATTATTATATGTTATTTTAATATGTGTTTTATAAATTGTTATTTCTTACATAATTAAAGTAAATTAAATCACGTGCATCACTTGTTAGATGCTACTCATTCAGAATTTATTATTATAATCCAAGAATATTAGCAAATATTGCATTCAATTAATTTTGTAATAAAATCTCTAATATATACTGATCTAAAATGACACATACACTTTAAAGCATTAAATCACTTTATTTTGCATTGCATACAAAAATGATCAGATGATTAAAATTTTTCCAAATAATATATAATACTAAGAAATGAGTTCACAAGTTTAAAAATAGTTGGGGCATGCTGTTCTGAATTCTCTATCTGTCCCTGCCCTTAACATCTCTTCGCCTTCCCCAAGATGAATGTCCTTCTCAGCACCGCTTATCATACCTTCTGTCTCCTGTCCAGCCAATGCTTTTCCCTCTTCACTTTCTCCTTCTCCTCAATCATCAAGTTTCTCTATTCTAAACAGTCAGCCAGCCAACTATAAGCAGCATCAGGAAACTTCCCCTTCAGCCCTGCCTTTCTCTCAAGCAGCCACCTTACACAGACAAGCTTCAGATTTTCTGCCATCTCCGGTGCCTCAGGGCCTTTGCGCTAGCTGTTTCTTCTGCTTGGAATGCTCTTTATCTAGTTTTCTGCATGGCTGGCCGAGTCCTGTCATTCAGGTGTCCGCTGTTCCAAGAGCTGACCAGTTTTGCTAAAGTGCCCATCTAATCCCTCTCCACCACATCACCTTCTTCTGATTCTGAGGGTTTATTACTACCTGACATTTTTCTTGTTTGTTTTGGAACAGGTCCAAAAGAGAGAGCATTCTCTATTCCCTGCATATGACTTCAGCACCTAAAATAGCACCTGGCACAGAGAAATTGCTTGATATTTATTTGTTGAATAAATGAACAAATGAATAAATTATGATCTGCTTCAGCTTCTTTTGCTGTTTTTTTTCTTTATTCCTTAAATGCTTGCTTTGTGTAGGAGTCTGCCTTCCAACCTTTTCCCTTCTTTCTTTTCCCTTTCCCCCAGGGTTATCACAGCCACCCTCAGAATTCGAACACCCATCTACATACACGGGGATGACAAATTCAGAGCCTGGTACTGCCCTGGGCAAACATTCCCTGTGGATTTCAGCTCTCTTTTCAAAACAGTTTAGTCCTAGGGTGCACTGTGCTCTAAGCAGGCTCTGCCCACCGATGAAGTTAGCATTCCAGATGAAAGCTATTTCTCTGACCTGCGTGCCAATGACTCCCCAAATTCATATTTGCAGCACCGAGGTGTTCAGGCCCCCCTTTCAAACGGCCTCCTAGACACTTCCGTACGTTCACGCTATCTCCTAGCACCGTGCCTGCAGCGCGGGGAGTGCTCAGTAAAGGCTTTGTGCAACGATAAGCACATATTCAGTGACACTATCCACGCAGACAGCCTCCACCAGCTTGCCAGGTATGAGAGTGAGACTCCCTATTTGTAGTTCTCTTCTTTCAGAGCTGCCGTGGCAACTTGCCAGGCCCGCAGCACAGTACCCATTTGTAACAAGTTACACATTTTGGCCAACAGTCCCACAATTTCACCCTTGAGTTCCTTCAAAACCCTTGGGTGGATGCCATCAGCTCCAGTGATTTATTTACACCTAGAGTGCCATTCCAGGACATCCTGTCCATTCACCGCAGCTTTTGGCTTTTCTGTTTCCAAATACAATCGGGGAGGGCGGGCTTTCCTTTCCATATCTTCACTGACAACTAACGCAGAGAATTAGCCATGACTTTCTCCATCATTTTTTGCTCCTCTTTAGAGGAGTGATGAGCACGTGGGCCCAGCTGATCCAGGTGCCTCCCTCATTTTCTTACTGCCGTTGGTGCCTAATGAAAGAATGTTTTCTGACTGCAAAGCCACCCTCAAATTATCTCCTGTAGCAGCACTACACCAACTAACTATACAATTCAGGCTGATAACTCAAATGGATTAAAGAACTTTCACCCCCCGCCCCCCCACTCATTTCATCTTCACACAGACCCTGAAAGGTTGATAAGAGAGGCTAGACAGATTATCATTTTACAGACCGAGAAACCGAGGCCCAGAGAGGTCAAGAGATTTGAAGTCACACAGCCAGTTGGTAGCTGAGGCTGGGACCACTCTTTAGTGCTTTTGTTCCTCTTTCCTGCACTTGGGTTCAGTTGAATTGCATCAGCCTATCCTAATCCAATCAAAGGCTCGATGAATAGTCATTAGGACAACTGGAAAGAACTAACTGACGTCAAAATGTTTGATTCAGTGGCCACATGTAGCTATGCCCTCATGTAACAAAAATGTGCTCTGCTAGGAAATATTCCCCACGGGAGGCAGCTGGGGGTGAGGGCGGTGGGAGAACACACTTAGAGTCCTGATCCACCGAGGCCATCACGTCACACATAAATACACACAGTGTTGTGCATAAAAGTTCTCGCCGCTGGCTTTTATCTTGAGACTCGTTGAATTCTCCTTACAGGGCCCTCTGCTAGAGTCCAGGCTGAGGTGAGCGTTGAGGCCACCACTGGCAATTAATGCATCGCGGGAGAGGGGCGGGGGGAGAGCTTTGAGTGCGTAGCAACCACAATTCCCACAAGGGAGTAACGAGGAAGCTCAGTCACTGGAAGGATTAAATACTGGTATTTCGTTTTTAGGATCACATTTTGCGTGCAACCGCAGCTCCAGACCTGGGAGACTGGCCGGCTCAGATTTGCCCATAAACACAGAGAAATCTGCCTGTAGTGTACCCTGACATCGTCCCCACTCTCTGAGTAACCACTTTTGGGCAGGCCTCAAAGAAGGGTGTGCCAAACAGTGCCCTGCAGACCCCAGCAGCTGCCAGTCTCATTCTTCCTTCTCCTTAGTCTTCCCACATATTATCTTGCCAGTTAAGCCAGTCTGGCTGAACAGAAGAGACTGTTTCACCATCTCTGATACAAAGATAAGGGGTAACATTACCATTTGATATCTTATTTTCCCCCATCCAGATACCAAATAATTTGTTATTTTTACTTTAATTCCTTTGGTACAAAGATCAGTCTGATAGTATTTTGGACTTCCTAAGTCAGTCAATAACTTTCAGTTAGTCTTAAAAATGTTTTAATGTACAACCTTGGGCTGTTTTTTTTAAAATAGTTTTAAAGTTGAAGCTCCGAAACAAAGTTGTGGTTTTTTAAAAAGTGTTTCAATTTGTTTCATTACAAGTTCTCTCTGACCTCTAAAATTTTTTTTTCTAATGTTCCAGCCTTCCACTTCTAATAAATGTCAACTGAATTTGGGTGTTGAAATAAAATTCAAAATTTGTTGGGGTTGGGGAGCTGTGGAGGGGCTGACTGTGGGCAGAGCATTCTCTGGGCACCCAGCTGATTTGTCTCCTACCTTAAGAGTATTCGCTAATGAAGGGAGCACTGGCATGGGACCGAAAAAGGATTCCCTGGGTCTGTTAATTTACTTGTAATAATTCATTAGCTGACACTTTGAGCTGTGAGTTTAGCTGATAAATCCCAGGTCGCCCCCACATTATGTATAAAGAGGGCAGTGCTGTCTTTGGGCGAGACCTTTAGCAGGATGGATTAAAGCCCCCTCTCTCCCACAGCTACCCTTACTGTAGGGAGCTTGTTAATAAAAAGATCTTGGGAGACTCTCATTTGTACAGGCACTGTATGAATATTTATAGAATATTCCATCTGTAAACAGCATTAAAATATAAACAGAGCATACCGAGAAATAGGAAGGCCATTTCCCCCTCACACACAGCTGCGCTGTGACACGCCGGGGCGCTTCTCCTGGAACAGCTAGAACAGCACGGAAGGAAAAATCATTTGCTTAACAAACCAGGGGGCAGCAGATCGTGCAGTCTGGTGGAGCTCTGGTGTTCTTTGTTAACTGAGTGAGTGAATATGTATGCGTAGATCTACGCGAACACACGCAAACAGGCACCCGATAGTTACAATTGTTGAAACTGGTCACATTAAATTGCTGCTTTTGTAGATAGAAAGTGATCAAATATCAGAATTTTCATATGGTTCGACCTAATTATGCTGCGTGAAGTTTCTGGCCCTTCTCTTTTTAGGCACAGGGAGGGGTGGGAATATGGAATTCTGTTTACATGTGGGCTCCAGCTAGTAAGCTGAGCAAGAAAGGCGGGAGGGGGAGGAGTTGAATGGAAACCTTTGCAGAGAGCAATTTCTGCAGATTCCCAGGGCAGCATCGTCTCTTCCGAGGAAGGGGGATGGAGACTGCGGGGGTGGCAATCAGCCTGTACACCAAAGGAACTTCCCACTCGCCAGTTGTGGCTGCGTGCTCTTGATTGCAAACCTCTGATAATTGTCATAGGTGTGTTACCAATTTTCAAAGGGATTAGTATACAATAAAATACACTCAACAAGAAAACCACCCAGAACGCAATGAATCATTCTTTGATGATTCAAAAGGCATTTTGGGATCCTAGTGCCTTAGGGTCAGCATTACAAACATCAATTATTTTATGGTGAATGTGTGGAAGAGCCAGTTCATGAAAAGTACTAGTTAAGGAAGCCCTGGGCGGCCCTCTCCTACAATATTGTAAAAAGATAATGTTCTATCCCAGGTCTTCTCTGCCTTCCTGCTCTTTCCCAGAACACTGCCTCCATTCTCTGAAAAAAAAAAAAAAAATGGCTCATTAATCAGCTTGGAGAAGTACCTGCTTTACAGTAGGCTGGAGCACACGAAACTAAAATTCCCTCATTTTCCCACCAGCCATTTTTTGGGTAGACTTTTGTTCTTCTCCCTTGGACACTTACATAGGCCTCTCCTTGAGTTCAAATCATTATATAAGAAGTTTGGTCTGACGAAGTTGACAAAATTATTTAAAAAAAAAAAAAGTCAGGTTTGTTTTTTTAAAAACAGAATCCTTGTGCTCTGTTTCCTTTTAAAAGCTCCTAAAAACCAAGAGGAAGTGATTCTACTGCATTGAAGCCAATCACAAGCTGAGTTTCTCCCTCCTTGCAAACTACAGTCATTGGTAACGAAGAAAAAACATCTAGTCCTTGGAAGTCAAGTTCTTGGGCACTTTTGAAAACAACTTAATCCAAAACATCTGCAAGAATGTTATCTTTAAAAACGCAGGTGTCTAAAACCTAAGGGGAAATAAACATGCAAAGAAGCTTTGCCGACTAAGATTTTGAAAAACAGGATTCTAGCAAAAACAAAACGTCAAAAACGAAACACAATTGGCTTTATGAATCTTTATTTTCCATGGCGATTCCTCCTTTTGGCCTTCTACAGAAAAGGGAGTTCCTGGATGTCCTGTCAGACTTTCCGAAGAGCTAAACTGAACAAGGGGATTCCAGGCACACTGAAATGTCCCGGGGTGCTCTGGTCTGGGCTTATTAAACAATTCCAGATCTTCTTACATGCTAATGGTGGCAAACCCAAAGCAGCCAGACATGGAGGTCATGGTATCAGGCTTGAAAACTCCACAGATGTGTGGCTTAACAAATGACAAGCTTAGATGTTATGCAATCTCTGAGAAAGGCCGCCGAGGACTCAGAGAGAGGAGAGCACGTTCCTGCACCTGGGCTGATTGTGTGTCATTTAGGAAATCTGTGACACACACACACACACACGCACACACACAATAAGGGTGTCTTCAGGTTGCTGGCACACATATTTACTCCCATTTCTACAAACAGGTGAGCCTACACATGATCCGAACAAACATTATTTTACCTGAAGTGACTGTGGCTTTGTAGCTACACAGGGTGGGGTGAAAGGTTTACAGTTGTGAGTAGGTGACACAGACTTTATGCTTGTGTTATTACTTATTAATTATTGTATTATTTTCCATACGAACATAAACTGCTACTGCTTCTCCTCCTTCTCTGTCAGACATGGTCTAATGGTTTCAGAAATGATGTTCGAGATGCTGCTCTGCCTATGAGAACTTCGGCTACCCGATTCTTGAAGGACATGAGAATGCTTAACTGTGTGCTCACACATTTTATTAAGTTGTTTTGAGTGCTGGAAGTCTCTTAACCTTCATATAGACTCACAGTCATAAAAACTACATGTTTTAGTAAAAAAAAAAAAACGAGAGGGAAAAAAATGGGCATTTAATTCCAAATAAAAGTTCTGTTTATTTCCAAGAGGTACAAAATTTAACCAACCTACCAAAGCAAAGGCAGGCTGCAGATGTTGAAAAGTGAGTTAGGAGATTGCACAGATATTTTTCCAAAACTTTCTGCACAGGGCGGTAAAGGCTGTTCTGGGCAGCTCAGGGGGAAAGACAGCATCGTGCTGCCAGGGGAAGGACTTACTGTCAAACCACTTTTGATAATGAAAGCTGAACAAACGTGACCAGTGATTTTCAGCCCATGTGCCACAGCACACTGGTGTGCCTCAAGAATTTTTAAGGTATGCAATACCTGACTATTTAGTTAGGGGCACTGACCTCTGTTCCCTCAGATTATCAAATAAAAAAAATGACAACAACCAACACAACAATAGCTGTCTGGTGTAAATGAATCAAAATTATACCTATTTCTTTTTTGTCAGATGGGCAAAAAAATATAACATTTTTTGGTGTGCCGCAGAATTTTAGTAATTAGTTTTTTTGTGCCATGAGATAAAAAAAAGGTTGAATATCTCTGACTTAGATGTTTCCTCTGCCCTGAGTTAACTGGTTCTTTGGCAAATGTAAGGCCAGGGTCTCCTACCAGGGAAGTTACTTCATGCAAGGACAAGACCTCCTCAGCATCGAACTCCTTTTCTTGTAGAAAGTTTCCTCTTCCAAATTTAGGAGGTTACAGAGTGTGTTAAACTCTTAACAAGTCCTAAGACAGAGGAGAGACAAGCTACGCTGCTTGCACCTCTCCAAGAGAGCCCCGTTTTAACCAACCCCAACTGTCACTGATCACAGGGGTCCCCATGGGGACACACTCAGCGCGATCGCAACCTTGCCTCCGGAAGCATGTGTGGGAAAATGTGCCAGATGGTTGCTCCCCAATTCTCCTGCTCAGTTTCAAAGATGTTTCTCATAAACCACACTGACTGGCCCATTCAGGAGCCCTGCAAGCTCCCACCGGACCTGCCCCTCCAATTCTAGATCATCCACGTGTGTTTCCCACCTCCGGAGGCTTTTCTGTTTTTTACCTTCTCACTGGTGCCAATCACTGCTCTCCCCCTGGTGCCCCCTCCCCAAAGGCTCTGCCAGGCTGCTCCCTGTGTGATTGGCATCTCATTAATGAAGAAGGGCCGTGTCTCTCTCATTACAGTTACAGTGAGCAAGAGTACCTCAGAACTAATTTATTCGCTCTCACTAGGGAAGGCATGTTCCTCCATCAAGAAGTTCACTTTTCTGCTGCCTGTGGCAATAAAAGAACCCGTTTTGTTTTAACATTAATAAGGTGAGAGAATAGAGAATTTCCAAAAGAAATTAAGAAAGGCAAGAGGGTAGGTGTTGGCCTGTGGAAGTTTCCCTGAAGCAGGCCTGCTGCTGGGGTTCAGTGAGGGACTTTGATTCAGCAACACATGGGCGACTCCAAAAGGCCTGGCAGACAAATGAAAAACCAGGCACATGGGAAGTCTGGAGGATGAGGCCAGAGGTGTGAGTTCCAGTTCCAGGTCCTACATCCCTGAGTGACCTTGGGCCAGTCTTTGATTTTTTTTTTCTGGGTCCTCAGTTTTACTATCAGTAAAAGAAAGGGATTGAATAAAATGGTCTCAAAGGGTTCTCCCAGCTCTAAAATCTTAATATTCTATAAATGGGACTCTGGACTATTTAAACTTTTTTTCTTTCTTTTTTTGCTGTTTGGAGTGAGTTTTTATCTCTGGCAACAAATTAGAAATTCCTTCAGAATTAAAGAGCATGGAATGGAAATCATTTGGCTTCTCCAGATGAAAAGGTCAACTAGATTCAGAAATGTACTCCAAGCCTGCACTACCCGTGTGGAAACCTAATTAGAGATCACACTTCATTGGCTAAAAGGGATCAAACTTATCCAAGCTTTCATCTGGATATGTATTTTTAAAAAAAATTACTCTAATTCATTTATCTTTCTACTTACAGGAAATTCCCCTCGTGGACAAAGCTCTGCCCGACACTGCTGCTCCCGTGAAATACCCTCCTTTCCAGCCACGCCGCTTTCTGATCGTGACCGTTTATCACGTTGTGCTTAAAACACCCGTCTTTAGGAAACTGCGAAGAGGACATCTTTAAAAATGTGCCCATCACGTAGCTGGAGATGGCTGCTGTGCCTGGGACCCGAAGCGTGCCTTCCCAGTGGCTTGCCTCAATGACAGAAGGCCAGTCTAGAGATTGTTACCAAAATAGATAGTGTCCTGTGTCACCTGGGTTCCATTTGATTGGGAATGTTGTTGCCAAATTTTAATATGGGTGACAAAGCAGGGGGAATCCCAAATGCCTACCTTAGGGGGAGGGGTGACTCTTTATTGGGAACACCACAGAATCCACAGCACGCGGCTAATTCCTCTCTCAGTCTGTGAAACGGGAGAACTTTGGCGCAAGTCAGCAGTCTGGTTTCTTACCCTGTACCTCTGTAGGCTGACCTAGTACTCCCCGCACCCAAGATCCCCCACCAAACCAAATGAAAATAAGCCCCACGGGTGCCCCCTGAGCGTGGCCCGGGAGGACAGGAGATCAGCTCAGAATCACGATCTCAGCTGTCAATTCTCAAACCCACCATACCTACCTCTGCCTGTTCCTGAATACCGCCTTAGGGCGCTGACAGCCTTTTCTCCTACTTCGGAGTTTTTGGATGAAATTTAAAGCAATCCTCTCTGGCTTGGTTAGGTCTTGTGTAACATTCCCACACCCCACCATCAAGGCCTTGCAAAGTGGTGTCGGGAGAGATAGCCAAGCCGCCACACCTCCGTCATGATGCCAAGGAGGATAATGTTTTCTGCCTTCTATGTGGCAGCTTTGAAAACCTGAGTCACAGGCCCTCCCTTATGCCAGTCCCTCCCTTGCCCTTCTCACAGCCAGGACGCTGGCACCTCTCTTTAAAAATGAGCAGAGAAAAATGAACAAGACATTTGTGCACCTGAGGAGAAAATTGAAGCTCTTCAGATTTCCACCCGCAATTTCACCACGCCAATGCGGCCCAGCTTTATTTTCACTGGCACCACGGTGCCACAAACCCTCTAGTACTGGCATTTTACTCTCTTAGCTAGCAAGAGAAATAAGAAAAAAAAGAGAATCAAAAAGAAGAAGAGAAGAGACAGGGGATGAATTTTCAGGTCATCATCCTTTTCTTCTTAAAAAATGGAATTTGCCTGCAGTCCCTGTAATTTAGGAGGTTTTAATGAATAGCTTCTAAATTATTTATTACTCATAGAAAGCTGTAAACATTTCTCTCTACACCATTATGAAATTATCTGGGCAGAAGTCAAATGGTTCAAACATTTGGCACTTTTTACTGGACTCTTGTTGAAAATAGTTCTGCTCTGAGAATAACACTTTCCTTCCTCGTTACCACAGGGTTGCATGGGAGTCCGTGTATTGCTTATTGACTTGAGACGGTCAAAAGGCATGTAGGCTTTGTAATTGGCTCTTTTGCAGACTTCTGACTTCATAAGCGATTCCAAAATTAGTAAAAATAAAATGAAGATTTTAAAAAAGGCATCAGCAGAATATACAAACTGGATATTCAACAAGCAGAAGTGTTTGAAATGCCTGAGCCTCCTTTCAAAGAGCTCCCTGCTGTCAAGCCCAAACACCCAGACAGGTAGACTGCTGTGAGATATGTAGGCGACGCCCGCTGCCTGATTTTCAGATGGCGAGCAGGCATTTGAAAGCATCAAAGTGCCCTGTATAGATGTGTGTACATTAATCCCAGCCTCTGTGATCTCCGCACTCGCCTATTGTAACTTGCTGTTTAATAGATTGCCAAACTTTGCCCTTCACAAGCTGCACATTTCCCCCCAAGGATCTGTTTCTCTCCCAGGAGCTTCTTGCTGGGGCCGAGTTTTCAAAGTTTTCATTCCTGGGCTTGAGCTATGGTGCTGGGTCAGTCTTTGAATTCTGCACTTTTGAACACCTCACTTGTTGGCTGGCTTGTCCTCACCTCTGGTGCCAATGTCTGTATGTGGCTAAAGTCAGCGCCCTCCAACTATGAAGCCCCCCTGATAAACCAGCCCGGCTATGCGTGTACCACTGGCCCACCAGAGCCCCGGCCCCGTAAGAGCCTGAACTGGGGTGGGACAGGGGAGATGGAGACCCACGGCCATGAACCAGCAGCCCATGGGTCACAGAGATACTGTTTTGCCTGCACTGTTTTATTTTTTAAATTTTTTAAAATTTATTTTTATTAAAAAATGTTATTGGTGTTTAATTACAGTTGTCCCCATTCCCCCCCCCATTACGCTCCCCTGCCCTACCCACCCCCTATCTTCCACATTCAAAGTTTTAAAGTCAGATTAGTAGTGAACACAGAAGAGTTGAGAAGTTTTACTTAGAAATTTGTACTTCCAGCTTTTCCTGGAAAACTGGACGATGTGAATGCACCGGGCTTCCTTCCTGCTAGGGCTCCTGTTTCAGGTGGGGCACACGTTCTTCCTCAACTGAAGCGAGCGACAGATGCTATTCCACTCTCCATATCTTTGTGTCACCTGCTGGGCCACTGGCCCTTTGAGTTTGTGGTCGGCGATAAGAATATACACAAAGGCAAACAATGATTACTGGCATATTTGAGGGCCGCCAGCAGGTTCTTTAGATATGTCATCTCATTTGATCATCCCAACACATCTGCAAGGCTGGGATTCTAAAACCCACTGAACACATGAAAATATGGAGGTTCTCTACTTGAAGACCTTGTGCTATTTCACACAGTTGGTGAATGGAAGACTGGGGTGTTGAAACTAGAGCTATTGGCTCTGAAGCCCCCCTCTTTCCAATGAGCAATGCAAGACAGCCTCTGGGAAGGGCGCACTAAGTGCTGCTGGACCCCACACTCTGCTCTTCCACTCTCAGCTCTCTCTAGTCTAGCCACATGAACTGTTCAATGGACCCCAGATAGTCTCCGGGGTGTCCAAACTGCAGCGCGGCTGGGGATGGCTATAAATGTGGCCCCCGAAAATCGTAAATTTACTTAAAATCTTTTTTTTTTGCCATCAGTTTTCATTAGGGTTTGTGTATTTAATGTGGGGCCCAAAACAACTCTTCTTCTTCCAGTTGGGCCCAGAGACGCCAAAAGGTCCAACCATTTCATCACTTCTTGCCTTTGCATATTCTTTCCCCTCTGCCTTGAATGCTTTTCCTCAGCTTCCTTCTGTACCTGGAAATGTCTCTGTGAAACCCGGCTGAATTGTCAGCCCTTTTGGAACCCCTGAGTCAATTCTGACTTTGGAGCTCCTGTAGCCTCCATCTTACTCAAGTGCTCGATGGTAGAAGGTTTGCATACATGTCTCCTGTCATCCAACTGTCAGTTCTTTAAGGGCGAGACCGTATCTCATTCATCACTGTATCCCCTACGCCTGGAACAGGTGTCTGACATGCACTCAACACAGGGTGCTCTGTGGGGTGCAGGGTTCTGAACCATGTACTTTTCAAGGTCTCCATGGGGAAGTAAAATTAAATTGGAAGAGTCGACAGTAAATTCTATCCATGTTTTGTTTCCTCGTGCCCCATCATGCCCCACACCTATCCCCCACACTCTCTCCTTAACAAGACTTTGCCACTCAGTCCGCTGGTGCCAGATGGTTGAACACCCTCACTACTAGGTCCACCAAGTAGCTGCAAATAGGAGACTTATCACAGGCATTGCATGGGTGATGAGGAACTGGCATATGTGCACTGCAGGGTCATGACATGGCTGTAAAGTCCATCAGGAAGTGACCAAGCCCACCCAGAGCCTATAAAATGCCCGAAAGGACAGCAGGCTTGCCCAGATGAGCTGAGTGCTGGCTGGCCATCTCTTTCCTGTGTGGGGTGGGGAACTCTACCCGACACCTACACTGCTTTCCCTCCGAATCACTGGCTGGGCCCCAACTAAACTCCCTGTTTTTATTTTCTACCTCCATATCACTTTTGAAAGTGTAAAATAATTGGCTCTATATCTAACCACTAAAGGTTTCATTTCAAAAAGAAACTAATGTGGACTAGCATACGCGTGGGATAATCCAAACCAGAGGCCCAGACTCAAACTCCATCCGCTCCAACTCCCGCCCGAACCATGTGTGAGTGGCAAAATTAAGAGCAGGTGCGCTGACAGACAACAGCGGCAGGCTGGCCGGATAAGTGGGTTTGGATTCTTTCTAATGAACTTGTCGTATGCAGACAATGAGAAAAGACTGACCAGGCGGGAGGGGACGGTTGACTTTGGCAATGAATTATTAAAGGTGAGAAATGTGTCCTCTCACAGAAGATTATTTCAAGAGAAGACACAGAGAAGAGGCTGTGGCACATTTAGAGGAGTTTTTAGTGAATGTGGCCAGTGAAACTTCGGTTATCATCATATTCAGGTTCTTCACTGTTAGCACCAGGAAGTAAAGCACAAAGAGAAATTAACTTCTATGATCAGTATTTGTTAAGAAAATACTCTTTAATTGAGTTAGAATGAAAGCAAATGTGCAAACTGCTATTTAAGATAACTGTTTGATAAGCCTCTTGCAAGTACAATAGGAAGCAGAAAACTTGTTAACAATTTTTGTCTCTTCTTTATTCACCGGGGTCAGGTGCTCTGACAGGGCAGGGCTAGGGGAGGGGGAATCTGGACTAGTACTATCTTGATGAAGTTGCAAAAAGAAATGGAAAAAAAATCCATTCAGTTACATATTGTGAGTTGACACCTGACTCTGTAAACGAAGAAATTTAGAGTGGCTGTACAAATTTGGTTAAGTTTCAGGGGAGAATCTTAGACTAATAAAGTAAGTAGCCCTTGACTGTTCTAGTTACCAGGTAAGAAAAGTAGACTCCTTCTTTCTGGTCTTTTTGGGAGTCAGGTATTGATGTCACAAACCTTAATGCTATGGGCTTGCCTCTCTGAAGTTCAAGGTCCAGTCAGAATCACTTTGAAAATGCAGTATGGGCAGTTTATATAAAACTCAACCAGTGTGGCCTCTGTGCTCCTGGACCTTCTCTGACCAGGCTGGGCATTTCTTCTCCCCTAATAATCAGCCACCCAGCATCTTCCTCCAATTTCCTCCAACCCTGCTTCCTAGCCCGCGCATTTTTCTTGCTTCTTTCATTTTTCCTGTGTATGCTGACTCCCCTGTTCCCCCACTACTAAATTATGCTCTATTATTTCCACAGCCTGAAGAACTCACAGCTGAAGCATTATTTCTAACCTTATTTTGTATTCCTAGCATGTGCTATAACCTGTTTTGAGTTTTATTTGCAGCCGAGATGCTGACACAGCTCCAATTTTGTTTTCCTATTTTGATTGGGTAGGAGTGTTCATTACTGTGAATACCAGGGTAGGGAAGGAAAGTCATTTTAAAAAGCACAATTTACACCTTCGTTAAAGGGCTTTTTGTTTCTGAAGGCTGCCTATTTAAATTCTAAAAACTACAAATGTTAAAAAAAAATACACTACTTATTTTCTTGGAGGAAAAAGATTTTAATGAAAATTGTAGTGGCCCAGCATTATTTTCCTATTATGCTTTTTATGCCATGCCTATTATGTCCGATCTCCCTTTGTGTTTCTTAACTGTCCGGCACACACAGGCAGGGGAAGAACGCCTGGGAGTCAGGGATGTGTGAGAAATGTTTGCAAAGCTCAATCCAGCTCTACACTAATCAGCCATCCTAGGGACAACTGCTTCATAGGTGACATTGTGAAATTCAGAGTTCATGTTCAGCTCATGTCTGACAAACACATTATTTGTACATTTCAGGTACAGGGAGCCCCTTAGATGGGGCATGAGGGTTCACTGAACTTTCCCGTGAAGAAAAGCTTAAGATGA